>NC_084483.1:156521680-157185725 GCF_030035675.1 Rhineura floridana
TTTAGGAAGTCCTCAGCTGCCGGTACCAGCATTCCTTCTGAGCTGCTTGGAAAGACTTTAGGATGGAATCCATAATTCGCGAAGAATGGGGTTTGTTGAGTGCTGGAGTGTAGAGAATTGTTGTAGGCGAACTCTGCAAAATGCAAATATGATACCCAGTCAGTCTGTTGATAGGACACATAACTTCTTAAATATCTTTCCAAAACGGCGTTCAAGCGTTCCGTTTGCCCATCTGTCTGGGGGTGATGGGCGGAGGAGAGTTTTAATTCCGTCTGCAACTGTTTCCACATTGCTCTCCAAAATTTGGCTGTGAACTGAGTTCCTCGGTCTGAGACTACACTGTTTGGCAACCCATGCAGTCGGTAGACTTCTTTGATGAATAACTTGGCCGTTTCCTTAGCCTCTAAGGCCCCTGCACAAGGGAGGAAATGCGCCATTTTGGTGAGTAGATCTACCACGACTAAAACGGCTGTCATTCCTTGGGATTTGGGTAGATCAGTTATAAAATCCATGGAGAGATCCTTCCAGGGTTCATGTGGGACAGATAGCGGTTGTAACAGTCCTGCTGGTTTTCCTGTTTGTGTTTTTGTCCGCAGACAGACAGAACAGGACTTTACATAGCTTTCAATATCCCTACGCATTTTAGGCCACCAGAAGTCCTTGGCCACGTTCTGAATGGTCTTGTAAATCCCAAAGTGTCCCGCTGTGATGGAATCATGGCACTGGCGTAGGATTCTGAGCCTTAATTCTCCTTCTGGCACATATCTGGCTGTTTTGAACCATAATAGTCCATTCCTCCAGTGAAAGGTTACTTCTGAGTCTTGACTTTGTCCCGTCTCCTGTCCATATTTTAGTACGTCTGCATCTTCTTGTTGTGCCTTTTTGAGTTCCTCTTCCCACGAAGACTGGCATGATCCCAACATTAATTTCTCTGGCGGGATCACGTACTGAGGCTGGTCCTCGGATTCACTTTCTTTGTACTGTGGCTGTCTGGATAAGGCATCAGCTCTCTGGTTTTTGGCTTGGGCTTGGTAAGTGATCTTGAAGTTAAACCTGGTGAAGAACTGGGACCATCTTATTTGTCTCTGGTTCAGCTTTCTGGCAGTTTGGAGGCTTTCCAGGTTCTTGTGGTCGGAGCGCACTTCGATCTGATGAGGGGCCCCCTCTAGGTATTGTCTCCAGTTTTCAAAAGAGTCCTTGATGGCCAGCAGCTCCTTCTCCCAAACTGTGTAATTCTTCTCTGCAGGCTTTAACTTCCGAGAGAAGTACGCACAGGGGTGCAGCTCCTTTCCTTCTTGGTCTAATTGCAGAAGGACCCCCCCGATAGCAAAATCTGAAGCATCTGCTTCCACGATGAAAGGGCGGGTCGGGTCAGCAAAGTGCAGAATGGGCTCGGAAGCGAACCTTCTCTTCAGCTCTTCAAAGGCCTGGGTGGCATTGTCTGTCCATTGAAACTTCTTCTTTCCCCTTAAACAGTCAGTCAGAGGAGCTGTCAATTTGGAAAACCCTGGAATGAACTTTCTGTAATAATTGGCAAACCCCAAAAACCATTGTACATCCTTTTTGGTGACAGGTTGGCCCCAGTCCAATATACAGCTTACTTTCCCTGGGTCCATCTCCACGCCTTCCGCTGAGATTCGATATCCAAGGAAGTCTAGAGACTTGAGGTCAAATCCACATTTCTCTAATTTAGCATACAGGTGATTTTCTCTCAGTCTCTGCAACACCGTCTTCACATGCTGGTCGTGGTCTTCCTGGTTCTTTGAGAACACCAGGATATCATCTAAGTAACAGATTACGTATGTGTCCAACAAGTCTCTAAACACGTCGTTCATGAATTTTTGAAAAATTTCTGGACTTTCACAAAGTCCGAACGGCATGACCAGGTATTCATACTGTCCGTAAGCGGTCAAGAACCCTGTATTCCATTCATCTCCCTGCTTCATCCTGATCAGATTGTACGCTCCTCTCAAATCCAACTTCGTGAAGATTTTTGCAGAGTGCAGTCGGTCCAACAACTCTGAGATCAGGGGCAGCGGCTAGCTGTTGGGGATGGTGATCTGGTTCAATGCGCGATAGTCGTTACAGGGTCTGAGTCCCCCCCTTCTTTTTCACAAACAATAGTGGCGCTCCAGCAGGGGATTGTGAGGGGCGTATGAATCCTCATCTCAGGTTTTTATCCAGGAATTCCTTCAGGGCCTCCCTCTCAATCTCTGTGAGAGAGTAGATTCTCCCTGATGGAATGCTGGCTCCTGGCACTAGATCAATCACACAGTCGTAAGGGCGGTGGGGGGGTAAAGTCTCTGCCTCCTTTTCATCAAACACATCTTTGAATTCTTCAAACTTTGGCGGCAGGGTCACTTGCTCGATCTCTTGCACTGCCCCCGCTAAGGTGTTCTTGATTCCTTCAGGTTGACAGTTCTCCTGGCAATACTGTGAGGTGAACCACACCACCGCCTCCTTCCAACTTATTGTGGGTTCATGCTTTGCTAGCCAGGGCATTCCCAGAATCACCTCAAAGTTCGAGAGATCTGACACGTATAGCGAAATGAACTCTTCGTGCCCGGGGATGTGAAGTTTCACTTCCTCCGTGGCTTGTGTCACCCCTCCTGACTTCAGGGGTCTCCCATCGATAGTCTCCACAGCTAGGGGAGCGTCCAGTTTCCACCGGGAAATTCCATGACGCTTGACTAACTTTACATCAATAAAATTTGTGGAGGCTCCACTGTCAATTAAGGCAGTGGAATTAAACACCACTCCTCTGGAAGTTGTAATCCGAATAGGCAAGACCAACACCCCCTTTGAGGGAGGTTGGATCGTTGGGGGGCCTTTATACAACGCTGCCCCCAGTCCACTGGCCTGCACGTGGACTGGGTGTTCTAGTTTCCCGATGGCTCAGCTTTCCCCCCTTTTAGTCCACAGTCTCTGGCCACGTGGCCCGGCTTTGAACAATAAAAGCATAAACGTTCTCGGCGGCGTCTTTCCTTTTCTTCTTCCGACAGTCTTGGCCTAGCCCCTCCCTGTCCCTCAGCTGCATTACCTGCCATTCCTGCAGAGGGAAGGGTCTTGCTGCGAGATGCCGAGGCTGAGTATCTCGGGACCTCCTGCTTCCTTTCCAGGCGCCTTCCTTCCATCCAGTGATCTATCTGTAGGCATAGCCGGATGAGCCCTGGTAGGTCAGCGGGGGGGGGGAGGTCCTGGCCAACTCATCTAGGATTTCAGCATTTAATCCACTCCGGTACATAAACATCAGGGCGGCGTCATTGTAACCAGTTTCCTGGGACAGAATTTTAAAAGTGTTAGTGTACTCGGAAACAGTCCCTTTAGCTTGCTTCAGAGCTCCTAGTTGCCATGCTACTGTTTCAGCTCTTTGCGGGTCTTGGAACATCTCGGTCATCTCCTGTATAAATCCTCTGTACCTTCTTAAGACAGTATCTTTTCTCACGAGATACGGAGTCACCCATTTTGTAGCTTCTCCCTCCAGGAGGCTAATCACGAAGGCCACTTTAGCCCCATCGTCTGGAAACTCCATGTGCCTGACATCCAGATATAACTCACATTGAGCCACGAAAGTTGCCAACTGATCACTTTGTCCCGCGTATTTTGGGGGCAATCCAATGGGAACCTTTACTGCGGCAGCTGGAGGGGCTGTTTGCATCTGGTCTATCGTGGCCTTCAAGGTTTGATTATCCGTCTTCAGCGCCTTGACTGCTGCTAGCAGGGCTTGGACATCCGTCTGCAATTCAGCTACCTTAGTCCTCAAGAGTTTCACTTCTTCCGTCTCAGAAGTGGGGTTCGTCCCCCCCGCTGCTCCCTTTGACTTCTTGTCCCAGTCAAGTGAAGAGAGCGTTGAGGGTGATTTAGGTGGCTCTGTCAAGCTGTCAGGCCCAGGATGCGACTCAGGAACCAGACCAGAGGTTGTAGTTAATTCGTGTTTTATTAGAGTAATGTCCAACAAAGACTGCGCTTTCTCATGAAGCAATACAGGGATACAGGTCCTGCGACATTGGGAGAAAGTTGACAGAGCAAGGGGCTGCTTCCCGCCTGTTCTTTAAGAAGGGGCTAAACGGGCGCGCAACCTTTCGTTCCTCCTTAACTCCCCCTCAGGTGCTGCCTGCCTTCCCCCCTTCTCTCCTGTCTTTTCAACCGTCTGCGTGTGCGTGGTGAGGGGGGAGGCATCACCTCCTCCTCTTCTGAAGTGTCCAATTCCCCTATGGGTGATAAAGAAGGGGCTGAGGGTAAACCATCTCTCCGCCTTTCTGCTGTGATCAGCCCTCCCTCTTGCTCTGAGCTGCGGAGAAGGGAGGGCCTGGGAATGTCTGGGGGGGATTCTAAAACTTCAAGGCTCTCAGGCTCCCCGTTGCTAGGCGACCCTATCTCTGGCATGTCCTCTGTTTCGGCTTCGCTCCACAGAGGGTAAGTTCCTCCCTCCTCCCTCTGCCAGCCATTTGAATCCTCTTCTGACAACCCCCCAGGAGCCCAGCTCATCCTCCCGACAACTCATGAGGATTAAACATTTATAGAGGGACATCACCAATGTTCCACAACATGCTGGCTTCTCAGACCTTCATGCATTAAACATGAAGGTCTGACGGGGGCTTATGTGCATGTTGCACTGAACACAGAAGACTCCACATAATCAAGTTCCATCATGGCCCATGGTCAGAGATTGTGGGAGCTAGAGTCTGACAACATCTGGAGAGCCACAAGTTTCCCACCCAGCATTTTCCAACCTTTTGATCCCCAGATGTTGCTGGACTACAATTCCTATAATTCCTGACTAATGGCCGTGTTGGCTGGGGCTCAGGGACTTGTAGTCCAGCGATGTATGGGGACCCAAAGGTTGGGAAAGGCTGTGCTAAACATTAAAATGAATACAGGTATAAATAGTAATGCATTTTCCTACACCAGACTATACTAAGAGAAGGGAGTTTATATTGACATTTAGCCAACAGCAGAATGGTGCTCATAGTTAAGGGTTTTTTTAAAAAAAACACACCAAGAACCAACAACTTGATTTTATGCATAGGAAAGAAGCCACTAGGATTCTTTCCTGATTAAAACTCCACTCACATTTCTAAGTTGAGGAAGTGAAAAGGAAAATCATTTGGATGGAAAATTAGAAATGCCCCATAGAGCTCAGAAATTTTACACATAGACTGGTGGTGTTGGATATGCTTCAAAAAGATCTATTCAGATTAGTCTCCCTTGTGCCATCAAAATGTGTACAAAAGGAATGTTCCTCTTTTAATAAGTGTGAGCTTGCAATGTGTGTAACAGTTATGAAGCAATCGTGTGCAATCACATTGACATGAGTATGGAAGATGAAGATACAAACAGAGAAAGAGGGAAGGATGTCCAGGCTTATTGAGTTCTATCACTGTAGGCTGAGCTAAACTGAACATCACTGTCAAGGTTTAGAGAATAACAGTGCTATATTTTTTGAAATGTGTACTTCTTTATTGAAGGAGATTTATCAACTAGTTGATTGTAGATGCTAGAAGATCAGCAATTCATTGCAACTCAGAGCCCCTGCAGGAGCTCTGTTAATGTATCTATTTTTATTTTATTTACTTTGGGATTACTTTGAGCCAGATCTGGAAGTAAAAAAAGGGGGCTCTTGAACTGGGGACTCTGACAGTGGTACCCAAGTGCCTTACTCTTTTCCCACCAAACAGCTTGATGTACTTATACTGTACACCCTGAGTTAGTGTTCTGTTTATATTGGAAAGCAACCATAATGCAGTCATCTAAGCACAACATGAAGGCTCAAGACAACACTTCTCTTGCAGTCTTTTCTCCTAAAATGAAAATGGCACTATCAGATCTGGATTCAGCATCTTCACATAATTGTTCATTCCCAGCAGGGCCCACTGTGGACATCAGATCTGGGCCCCATAAGCAGGCACCTGGGTCTGCAAGCCACCTGCCATTGTAATTAACCTAGAGGGGCAACCATCTTTTTTCTATGCTTACAGCCCTTTGGGTAGAGGTGGTTTGTAGAAGTGGCAGCCAGGAATGTAAATCTGATAACAGGCCAAGCCACATATGTGTCAGAAGGGAGATAGGTAGGAATATCTTTTTCATAGTCATTTTTCAATATCCAAATTGGAGAAGGGGGGATTTCAAGAGGCAGACAGGAACAGAATGTGAGCTATTGTCATCTCCTACAGCTTGTTCACATGTTACACTGAATGTCAGGAGAAGCTGCCTCTATGCATGGCCAACTATTTGCCTGAAAATGCATACATTTCTTGATTTCTACAGCTCAATTGTTGGGTACATGGATATAGACTATATACACATTGAATATTACACGTAAATAGCTGTATGGGTGTGCAGCTCAGCTATTTGTGTACCCAGTTACGCAGGTTGTACACTTGTTGAATGTAACATGGCAACACCCCATTAGTCATCCTACATAACCACAATCCTTACTTTGCCACTTGTGGAGATACAATTGGTTGTGACACAAAAGTGGCCCTTCTCATTAGTGGTACCCAGATTTGGGACACAAAAGTGGCCCTTCTCATTAGTGGTACCCAGATTTGGGATGGAGTTCCACAACACAAAGGAATTCAGTTGGCACCCTCTTTCTTGAGTTTTGGGAGGTTGGTAAAGACTTTTTTTTAAATTTCATTGTGCTTTTAACCTATGATAGCCTCCTCCTGGGGCAATGGGCTAAACCTAATGAAGTGATTGCATTAGCTGAATGACTTCTATTCCTGCAGTGGAACTTACCCTCCCACTCTTCACCTTGTATGCTCCTCCAATCTGTTTTGGAGTCTTTGGGGGACTACAGGATAAAATCCTCCACACAAGTGGAGGAGAGGAAGGTCTGTTGTGTGAACGAACATTGTTCTGCTTGCATAGGGACTTCGTTGGATTTAATACAATGTGTTTTTCAAACAGATGCAGTTATTTTATGCCTCTCTCCTGCTGCTGGTTGTGTGATTAACCTCTGTGCTGAATTTGCTGTTATTTCATTATTTTTATTGTACTGTTGCATTTTTAATCTAGAAGCTGTCTTGGGGTTTCTTTTGGAGACCAAAAGGTGTAGGGTAGAAGAGAATAAATTGGAAAAAGAAGAAAATAAATATTTTCTTTTCTAAAGTAAACAAGCTTTATGCTCTTCAGCTCTACTTAGTAAGAAAGATGATCAAGATCTTGGGACTGCATTTAGACTAAGGGCTCATCTACACGGTGGTTTAGTGTGTGTTTGGTGCTACTCACATCCCCTTTTAATTTGCATGGTTCACATGATGTTACTGGCAAACAGAAGCTATCACTCAGTCTTCCCCCTGTAAATTCCATACCAACCCAATCAGCTGATAATATGACAAGGGAAGGGGAAAAGTCTTCATACCTTTTCTCTAGTGCTTGCAGACGCTTTGCTCTGTTGCTTTTAGGTGGGTGTGTCAATTTTTGCCCTCTACAAGCCCACTCCCTCCTCCTCCCTTCTTTCATTTCATTTCCTGTGGGCTGACAAACAATTTCCCGCTGCTTTCCCCTGTTCTGTGGTGCCTTATTTTTCTTTTTCCCCTAACTTGTGTGCAAAAGCATAATACTGCTCAAACAAAGATCTGTATTTCAGCTGTATTGTACTGGGGAAAATACAAATAATTGTTGCTAAGTAACCAGAGGGAGTGGAAATGTTAAATTAGAGGGTGCGGTCATTAGGAAACTGTGTGATTGATCCTTCCCCTCAGAGTGAATAGAAAACAACATATTTGCAGTTGGCATTGAGCCCTTACTGTGGACAGTGCAAATAGAAAACAGAGGTAAAAACAGAGTCTTTAATACAAAGTAATGCTGCCATGTGGATAAGCCCTAAGTTGAACACATTTATATTGAAAGATAGCAATGATTTAAGTCCTATTGATTTCAACAGAAACTAACCACAAAAAACATAGTCTGGATCCAACAAATGGAATGTTAACATTTTGTGAAATATTTCCACATGAATTTTTCATTCATAGTTTTTTTAAAGGCTACTGTTTACATTGATTTGGAATGAAACAAATGTTAATTGATCCAAATTTAACATGCAATTCCAGTTTTCAAATAGCTCCATTAACTCTCCCCCTTCCCAGCCTCTGGACACTGGTATGAAAAGAGAACTTGGAGTATATATTGAGAATAAATTTGGGTTCAGCCATTTTTGTCATCTGGATGCAAAATGAATAATAAGCCTTTCTTAACCAGTGTCATTAGTGAAACATATTCAGTTGAGGTCACCAATATGAATTAGAATTGTATCCTTTCCCCTCAGCCCTCCTCATGTGCATGAAAGAAACAGCTGCAAGCTGGTGAGGCTGGCAAAATGTTTTAACCATTGTGTACAAAGAGACGAAACTCCCACTAACCTCCTGTTTTGCATATGGAAAAGCATCAAGCTTGTTTGGGATCTTTTTTAAAAAAAAACAAAGCAAAAACAATAATAATAACGAAAGACAGATATTTCTGGATCATTCCAACTGGTGAGTGGCCAGGTGACCATTGAAGCTGTAAATTAGCTACCAGTAAGAGTATGGAACCTTTCAGAGAAACCTATCACAGCCAGCCAGAAAAAGCAGATGTTACTCAGATAAGGAACAGACATGAGGCAGGAGGTCTCTGAACTCCGATTACAGAAAAAACTCATTTTGTTTTAAAATGAGAAGGAGCAGGGGAAAGGAAACCAAATCAGGAAGAAGCTGCACTCTACAAGATTCAACACAGCTAAATGACATATGACCTGACCTTCATTTTAGAAAAAGTGTTAAAAAACGCCTATTTGTCACTCATAAAAAATAAAACTGTTAACTTTATTTTGAGACCTGTGGAGGGTGGTTCATGCAGGGAAGCAGGCTTCTCTGTATATCCCCTGTTGTTTTTGGAGCCATGTGTATGAAGGGTGGGGAGAATCAAGGGCACCACAGACTGGATCAGGAACTAGCTTTGAGGGACATTTTGCTCAGATCTCTGAGTCCTCTTCCAGAAGAGAAGGAAATAGAACATTAGCCTCTGTGATAGGCAGGCAGTTAAAAGCCTCTGAATTGGCCAGGCCTGGTATTTGTGGCCTACAGCACAGTGCCTTCTGCATACTGCATTCTGGTCCCCAATCTAGTCTTCAGTCCACCCATTGACTTCAGGGACCATGAGAATATACAGTAGTCTTAATCATGGTTATCCACAGTTCTGGCTTGTCCAGGGCTTTCAGCAACAGGGAAAACAATTGGGTGAGAAAAGAGATGAGGGAACTTAAAACTTGGTTATAGTCAAGAATGAGGGGTTTTGCCCCCCGAAACCCCTTTATTCTCCTAAGAAAAAAATCAACTCATTTGAAATGTGGTGTTGGAGGAGAGCTTTGCGGATACCATGGACTGCAAAAAAGAGAAATAATTGGGTGTTAGAACAAATTAAACCAGAACTATCACTAGAAGCTAAAATGATGAAACTGAGGTTATCATACTTTGGAGACATAATGAGAAGACATGATTCACTAGAAAAGACAATAATGCTGGGAAAAACAGAAGGGAGTAGAAAAAGAGGGAGACCAAACAAGAGATGGATTGATTCCATAAAGGAAGCCACAGACCTGAACTTGCAGGATCTGAATAGGGTGGTTTACAACAGATGCTATTGGAGGTCACTGATTCATAGGGTCGCTATAAGTCGTAATCGAAGGTACATAACACACACACACAAAAACATCTGGTGTGAGTGTGGACCCCCTAATTAGCCAAGCCAAACAGTTGTCAGTCTAGCTTTTAGAACACTGACAGTTGGTTCTTACTGAGCATGCCTGCACTATCATAGAGTCCAATGTTAATTTTCTTAAATTAATTAAAAATCAGCCAGGCATGTTTTTAACTGCAGAAGATGAAGATCAGAGTATGGGGAAAGGTCAGAAATAGGATTACAGGTACTCTGTGAACATGGTGATTTTTAATTAATTCCAACAAATTATGAGACCACTGACAGAAAAAAGTCGAACCAGGGTCTGGATTGTTTTACACTTATTTAGACTTTGAATTCTGGAACCTCTCGAGGTGTTTTGTGCATTGCCATGAAATTTTACAGAGTTGTTATTAAGCAAGTGTTTCTGAATTCAGGACTATAAGTTTTGTAAGGTTTTGTTTTGAAATGAGCAGCAGAATGGCATGGGGGGATATTTTTCAATTCAACATTGTGGAATGTGAAAAATCCATACTGGTTATAGTATAAAGTGACTCTTGTGGTAGTATAACATAAAGATTTGTTAATTTATATACAGCTTAATTGCCAAGGTGGCTTCTAAGCAGTTTACAATAAAGTCAGTTACAAAACAATATAATCACACACAATGAAAAATACACAATAAAATAATTTCATCAAAACATTAAAATAAACACCCACAATTAAAATGTACAATAAAGGAAGCCCATTGAAACAACATAACAGTTAAAAGAGATAAAAACAGCAATTAAAATAATTAAAATGGGAGGTTCAAGTCAGGCGATCAGGGAAATGTTTGTTTAAAGGGGTGTGTCCAAGAGCCAGCAGAATGTCAGTACTGATGGGGCCTCTTGTGTTTTAGAAGGGATAGCATTCTTCAGTTTACCTGAAGGAGTGCCTCCAGTACCACAAATTAAGCCGCCCAACTAGATCAGCCACACAGGGCCTTCTCTCAGTCCCACCAACAAAAACAGCTAGGTTGGTAGGGACTAGAGAGAGGGCATTTTCAGTGGTGGCCCCCACTCTCTGGAACTCCCTCCCATTCGATCTTCGCCATGCCCCTTCCCTGGATACATTCCGCCGGGCCTTAGAAACTTGGCTCTTTGGACAGGCCTTTAGGATTTCCGGGGAGGGCTAACTTTTTTGGGATACTTATTATCTATTGATTGCCCTAACTGATCTCATGCTGCTGTGATTAATGACTTCATTGTATTTTATCTGCATTGTATTGTATTTTACTGAATTTTAGTTTGTACGTCGCCTAGAGTGGCTTCGGCCAGATAGGCGACACAAAAATTAAATTTTATTATTATTATTATTTTTATTCCACCAGCACTGGTGCCAGCAGCAAAAAAGCCTGCCTCCATGTTACTGAAAGCTGACAATCATCAGGCCACACTTAATCCTGCACTGACTCCTTCCAAGTATTTTGAAAAAAATTACATCATTAAGACAGCTGATTAAACAATTTAGTCCATGGGTATGAACTTTTCCAATTATCCACAGATTACAGGCCACACTCTTGCCTTTTTAAGACCAAAAATGTAACTATTTTATCATTGTTGGTTTCCACCAGAATTTATGGCACTTATTTCTTTCTGAAAGTTTGAGAGAAAAATACTGACTTAATATATTAAGGGGATTGTCGTTAAATATTTGTTTGTTGGTAATTGTGCTCAAATTGCACAATTGAGTATTTTGTAAATAGAACAACTTAATTAGTTGACTCTTTATGATCAATGTTTAATTTAGGCACAGTTGTTTTACTGAAGTGTAAATTAAGTACCTCTTTCCAGGACCCTGTGCCTAAACCTATTAGCATCTTTTTATCACTTGGGCTTGGAAACATTTTCTTTTTATTAAATGTGTGCTGTCAGCCACTTCCAGTTCTACAGACTTGTTAAAGCTCTCTCTCTTTTTTCTGGTTTTCTTTTTTGTGCCAAGTAAAAATGGTTGTGTTAACGTCAGGAGAAGACTGTCATGCTGAACAGATGGTTGCTGCTGTCAGTTTTGGCAGGAATGACCAACTCTTGGTGGGGATGCTTGCAATAATTTATTATTTGTTATAATATGGGATTTATATACAGTGCCCCCATCAGAATATAGGGCAATTATGTGTCCTGTCTTGCAAATGACTGCCCTCATTTGTAATGATAATAATAATAAATAAAAACTTTAGGTGTTGCCTCATACCCGAAGGTCTCAAGGCAAATTATATAGCAAACAAAAATTTTTTAAATCTACAACAATAATTAAACACGATCATACTAAACATCCCCCAGTACACTTTCCCACCCTAAAATTATCACAAGCAATCACCATAAAACAGAAAGCAGCTAAAAACCATCCACTGAGCGAGTGAGTGAGTGTTGGTGTTAACCTTTAAATCCCTATACGGTCTCGGCCCAGTGTATCTGAAGGAGCACCTCCAGCATCACCAATTATGCCCCCCGACAAGATCAGCCACGCAAGGCCTTCTCTCAATCCCACCAACAAAAGCAGCTAGATTGGTGGGGACTAGAGAGAGGGCTTTTTCGGTGGTGGCCCCCACTCTCTGGAATTCCCTCCCGTCTGATCTTCGGCATGCCCCTTCCCTAGACACCTTTCGCCGAGCCTTAAAAACTTGGCTGTTTGGACAGGCCTTTGGGACCACCGGGATGGGCTAATTACATACTGAATGCCCATTGTTTTGTACTGTATATGCTGTTGTTTTATTACTGCTGACTATATTGTATTTTATTGTATTTACTGTATTTTATTGTATTTTATTGAAATTTGATATGTACGTCGCCTAGAGTGGCTTCGGCCAGATAGGCGACCTAAAAATTAAATTTACATTTTACATTTTTTTAAATCTGGTGCTTAAAAATGGGAAGCCACTGAAGAAAAGGCCCTCTGTTTGAAGAAGACCTCTGTCTGAGGTCTTGTTCAAGTCCAGTTTAAAGATAAAAAAACCCATAAGAAAGGAGAGCAGAGGCCATGAAGTTAATGGATGGCTAGCAGACCAAGAAGGCATACAGGTGACCTGTGCATAGTCTTTGGTGAGATATACTGCTTATTTAAATCACAGCACCTTTCTACATATAAATCAGTATATGCAATTTTTATACAAAGCAGTGTCCTCTTTCTTGATGATGTGTAAATAGCCACCCTGTTCTCGGCATAGTGTTGTCAATTAAATTAATCAGATAAAAAGATGTCCTGACCTGCTGTTTTGCCTTTAACAGCAACTTGATTTGCAAAAATCAGCAGGTGAGGTTTTTTTGTGGCTTGGAGAGAAGTATTCTTGTCTGCTAACGTCTGTGGATCAAGCTGAATGACCAATTTTATTTTTTTTGCAAGCCTAGGCATGCATATAACAGGCTTGTGTTCTTTGGAAAGAATAGCTTGAAAAAGCAATCTCTTACACTTAGGCTACAATTTGAACTGAGTGTCTTAGTTACTAAGCTAGGCAACATCAAATCCATTAATAGGATAAATACATGTTTCTATGTTATCATTATACCTGATAATATAAGGAAATGTAACATTGGGTCTGTTATTCACACTGGGTTCGTTAACAAATCCAATGCCACCATAAATCTCATAGGAATTAGTTCATCAAATGTTGACTACCATGATGCAAAGTAGGGCCAATTGTTATAAGTGCAGCAAGTGGGTGTAGAGGAATAATGTCAATAATTTTCCCTCAGATCTATGGGTGAAATCTACTACAGAAATAGAAAATCCTGTTGACTGTTGCACCCTCCCTCTATCTTGCTATTATACAGCCATGAGAGTGGATGTATACTAAAGTCAGCATGGATTTTTCGCATTCCGCAATGTTAAATGGAAAATACCCCCATGCCATTCTGATCCTTCCCATAAGCTCATTTCAAAACAAAACCTTACAAAACATATAGACCTGAACTCAGAAACGCTTGCTTAAAAATCCTTTAAATTTTCATGGTGATACACAAAAAAGTCAGAGAGAATCGAGAGCTCAAAGTGTAAAAAGAAAGAGACAAAACGCAGACCCCTTTTAGATGTTTTTCTGTCAGAGTTCTCATAATCTGTTGAAATTCATTAAAATTCAGCTTTGTTCACAGAGTACCTGTAATCCTATTACTGACCTTGCCTCATACTCTGACCTTCATCTTCTGCAGTTTAAAAGTTAAAAAAAAATGCCTGGCTGATTTTTAATTAATTTAAGAAATTTTGGCTTGAACTCAATGATAATGTTGGGCATGCTCAGTAAGAACCAACTGTCCTAAAAGCCAGACTCCCAGCTGCTTGGCTTGCCTAATCAGGGGGTCACACCCACAACAGAATTTGATTTCATGTGAGACAGTCATGGCTTCCCCCACAGAATCTTGGGAAGTGTAATTTGTGCAGGGTTCTGAGAGGGGACTCCTATTGCCCTGACAGAGCTCCAGTGGCCTGCTGTAGAATGGAAAGGTGGGGGAAACCCTGAAAAAGAATGATACTGTTCCCAATGTTTTCCTTTTGGAAAGGAAAGGGGCTTCTCCTCTGTCCAGTGTCCACCCATCCAATCCCCTCCCCTCCTCCTCCCCCATCCCTCCCCAGGTCAGTTTCACCTATCCTAAGCATGATTGCACAGGAGTAAATCCCACTGAACTGAAAAAGCATGCAAATGATCAAACCTGCCCTTCCCTTCTCCTCCCTCCTATCCTCTCCCTTTTGCCCCTTTCCTCTCCCTCCCTTCCCCCTCCCTTCCCCCCTCCCTTCCCCTCCCCCTCACCTTCCAATCCCCTCCTTCCCCTCCTCCTCTTTCCCTTCCTCTCTGCCCTTCCCCTCCCCTTCCCCTCCCCCTCCTCCATGGTCAGTTTTACCAATCCTAGGACTACAACCTGGGAGACCAGGTTTCAAATCCCCACACAGCATGAACCTCACTGGGTGACCTTCGGCCAGTCACTGCCTCTCAGCCTCAGAGGAAGGCAGTGGTAAAATTGACTTGAAGGCAGTTCATTTCATTTTCAAGCATGATTGCATGGAAGTAAATCCCATTGATCTCATTGACAATTATCAAACTTGCCCTCCCCTCCTCCACCTTCCCATTACATCACTTTTGCCCCTTCCCTCCCCCTTCCTTCACCCCTCACCCTCCCCTTCCAATCCCCTCCACCCTCCCACTCCTTCTGCTCCCCACTCCCCCTTCTTCCTTCCCTCTACTTTACTCTCCCCTTCCCCTTCCTCTTCCCTCCCCCTCCTCCTCCCCCATCCTAGCCATGATTGCACAGGAGTAAATCCCATTGAACTCAATAAGCATGCAAGTGATCAGATCTGCCTTTCCCCTCTTTCTGTTCTCCTTTCCCTTCCTCCCCCGTCTTCCTCTTCTTCCCTTCCTTCTTCCCCCTCCCCTGCCCCCTCCAGGCTTCCCTCCTCATGGTCAGTTTTACCTGTCCTAAGCATGGTTGCATGGGAATAAATCCCACTGAACTCAATAAACATGCAAATCCATGATCAATGCATTCTCAGCAAATGTGCACAGGGTCCCATTTCTTACCTTCCAGACTAAAATCAGGAAAATTCACTGATAGGCAAAAAACCTTGTGGTTTTAGAATGTACCTATAGCCAATAGATATTTCTATCAACCTTTTTTTCAAGCAGGAAAATTGGGCTGAATGCACCAGGGGAGCAGAGGCACAATATACCAAATTCTTCCAAGCTACACAGGAAGTGGATTGGACTGTGAAAGACCAACCCAAATTGGGTTTGCAGTTTGACAGATTTGTAGGGTAGTACAATATCTCAAAGAGGAGGTCAGGTCTCCTGCTCCCCTGATGCATTCACTATAGCTGCCCAATTTTCCTGCTTTTTAAAGTTTGATAGAAATATCTGTTGGCTATAAGTACATTCTTAAACCACAAGGATTATTGCCTATTAGTGAATCAGCAATATATTCACACAAAGCAATTGAACCCTTATATCTCCATATGTTTTTAAGGCAATCACACCCTCTATTTACAGCATAGTTGTCCTTAGGAATTTTGTGCTGGAGGAAAAGTGGTTTTGCTCTCATAATCAAACATAGATACTTCTCTTTCCACCCTAATGTAGCTTTACTAGTCCCACCTGCCCTCCTACTTATTGCATATACAAGGATTGAAAAAGGAGAAGGATATGCTACAGCACAGGCAATAGCAGCTGATGAGATGGCATGGATGGGACACTGTTGCTCTCCTGGCTTCTGAACAGAGGTCACTGCTGCTGACTGAGCAGGAGAGAGGTGAGGGAGCTTGGTGTGGTGTGGCACAGTGGAGGAGGAGCACTGGATTGGCTCTGCCACCATGTACCAAGCTCTCAATCTCTCCCCCTTCCTTAGTCAGTGGCAGCAATCTGCAGGGTTTGGAAGCTGTGAGAGCAACTGTGGCCCACCTGTACTTCCTCACTACAGATGGAATTTGGTAGCTGGTTCCTAACCATTTGAATTCCAACTGTCCAGCTTTCAATACCGATCCACCAATTTTTGTTCCTGTTTGTTTGTGCAATTGCCAATTTTTGTTTTATTTCCAGCAAAAAAAATAATGTAATTGCTAATGAAAATGCTAATAAAAATGTTTATTCTGTAGGCACTTGTTCCACTTAGTTAAGAATGCATCAGCTTAAAGGAAAGCTTATTACATAGACAATAACGCAAAATTTGGGGTGTTTAAATTTCATTTTTTTTAAAAAAACATGCTGATGACAGCTGTGACCCACCACAAGAAATCAATGCCCATCCAAAAACAATGGGGATTGTCAGCTTATGTCAATATCTGGTAATAAATCTGATTTAGCGAATATTCTCCCCCCAACCTTATTCCTCACAGACTGCTACTGTATGCAGGCCAACACTAGGGCCTTGACTGAGCATTCTGGATGTTCATCAGACAACCAGGTGGCCACTTACATATCACCAAAATAAGAGATGACACTATTTTGCTAACATTTACATACACTAATTTATACGTAGAGATGCAGATAGAGAAATACTTAGAAATACAAAAAATATCGCCACAGGCTGTGACCAGGTGAACCAGATGCCTGCTAGGTCTGCTGTCCAGCTGCTAAGTGTTGGTGGGCAATTTTGAACCCACCCCACCCCTCCACTTTGCCTCCTTAGGGTTCTTTTTCTTCAAACTGATCTTGGTCCAGGGCAGCCCTTCAAACAGTCCTCTGTAAAGTAGGGCATGTGACCACCCTACCCTTGTTCTTTCTGTCACTTGAGAGGCTTATTTTTAATGTGTTCACGGAGGTTTGTCTGCTCTTGAAAATTTCCTTCTCTGGACTCAGCAGATCTGAAGAATTATAGGACAATGTGGTATGTATGTAGAGATGGGCAAATATGTTAAATCTGGTTTCTCTCAGTTACTCATTTTTTATTATTTGTTCTCCACATTTCCACATTGGTTTGATTTAAAACAAAGTCCTCTTGAAAATTCATCAGCATTTTAGTGTGAATTTCTCCTAATACAGACATTTTTTGTATGTGATTTTTCATAATATTCACTGCAATTTTTTCTAAAATAATGTATTTTTGTATGTTACTTTCACTAATATATGCATTCTTATGCACATTTTCCCTTAGTATACACATTTTTTACACATTATTTAGCTGGAGAACTGTATTGCAAAATTCAGAAAAGCGCAGATTTCAGAGGATGCTTGGTTCATGTATTGTCTCAGATTGTGTGAATTACGTACGTTTGCCTTTTAAATGTGAACTGAATTGAAGTTCTTCCCCAACCCTACAATCTATTTAGTGATTTCCATTGTGTCATGCATTGCTTTCGGTACCTTTTCTGTGACAGGGAAAGCAATAGAGACATTTTAAAAGTAAATTAATAAATTTATGTCCCTGCCTCCTTCTTTTTGGAAACTAACCTGGAAGCAGAAAGCGGGGGAGGGAGAGGGTAGGTTGATGTTGCTAGGCAACCACAGCACACTACTTCCTCATTGCTGACAAACATGGCTGAATAGCACTGGGTTTGTATCAGTTGAATATTCCAGGCCTCGCATCCTGGACAAATGTTTCCTTATTGGAAATGGTTGGTCTGCCGTGCCTCCATTGTAAAATGCTGAGAGTAGGGATGAAAGGATCTGTCAATTTTGGATGTCTCAGTTTCTCATTTTTTAAAACCTTAAATTCAGTTTTCCATATTTTCTGATTTTTTAAAAATAAATCCTCATGAAAATTCTTCAGCATTTTAGTGCAAATTTCTCCTAATAATCACATGTTTGTATTAAATTTTGACTAAAGTACACATTTATGCAAGCAATTCTCCTAATATGATACATTTTGTAAGTTATTTTCATGAATATATTCATTTTTATGCCCACTTCCCTGTAATATATACATTTTTATAAACAGTCCTTGGTTGTGGAACTGTGTCACAAAATTTGGATATGGGCAAATTTCAAAGGATGGCTATGTTGCAGTTCTCATATTGTTTTGGGAAGTTCAGTTTCATAGATTCAGCTTTAAATGTGAACTGAACTGAATTTCGCCTCCATCTCTAGCTGAGAATAGGTAAGACAACATGCCAGTGAAGGCAAGGGCTTCTTTCAAGCACTGATAACATTTAAAGTTCCATTTGTGGAGCCATCTGTCAACTGCTTGTGCTGGGCCATATTATTGTCAGCTTGGCTGGCTGCTCTTGGCTCATTTAAAACTTTAGGTTGACCCTGCATTCTATTTTATAGAGGATGGTCCTCTATTTTAAGGGATGCCAGCCACAGGACAGTGCTGTGTTGGAAGGTGTTCTCTGTTTGAAGGGCTGTCCAGTCCACGTCCAGTTTAAAGACAACCATAATAAAGGAGAGTCGGTAGGGCCTTCAAGTACCCATCAAAAGTGAGCACCTGGACAGCAGAATCAACAGGCACACAGGACACTTAGTTATCATCTTTCCCCCATGATGAGATGTGCTGTATTTCTATTTAAATTATAGCAATTATTTCTAAATTTGCATCTATACATGTACATTAGGATGTGCACATATTATGCAAACCAGTGTCCTGATTTCTCCTCTTTTTTTGGGGGGGGGGCGAGATGATGTGTAAAGTGGCCATTCTGCCAAGCCTTTTGGGAACAAATCCATAAGAAGATGATGATAATGACATCTAAGTAGAAAAGGAAAGCAGGAGGCCAGAGGAGTTATTCTCTCTCCTCCACACAACAGGAGTATTCGACTGTTAGCAGCCTCACTGTGACCCATATATTATTAAATGTAATTACATTGTTACTTATAGATTCAATTAAATGGCTTGGGGAAAAAATTCTATCGCAATTCAAAGCACAACAATTACATTAACCTTTAATAATCATCCTTTCCCCTCCACTCTGTGGCAACAGCCGTATTAATTAGTTATGAAATGATTAAATGTGAAGTGCCTGAACATTGCTATCAATCTCGCCACATGGGCACCTTTGAAGAGGTGCCCGGCACTATGTCACACCTTGAAAAAGCCATCAAGGGAGCACCCCCCCTTCTGGCAGCTGCACTGCAGGTCCTCTGAAGCTGGGAGGATAAATGAACTTCTGTGTTTAGAAACCAAATGGGCAAAGCCAAACAAAGCTAGTTCTTTATTGTTTTTTTGGGACTTTGCTAAATTTCTACATATTCCTATGGCTGACTATATGCTGCTCATTTGACTTGCTGAGATCAAACATTTTTCCTAATTGGTATCATATAATATCTCATGCATGTTTTTATGCTGTTTCCTAGTGTTCTTTATATTGTTTAAGCTGGTCTGACAAGTTTTAACCAAAAGAGCAGCAGAATGATACTCTAGCTTAACTAAATGAAGAAGGAATTATTCTTTGTCCCCAGGGCAGACTGACCACTTGTCAGGGATCTTGGGGTTGTGTTGGGTATCTTGATAAAAAAAGTGCATGGCTACTGTGAGAAAAGATGAATTCAATTTGGGGGATCATTAGGAAAGGGAGCAAAAGTTAATCTGCCAACATTATAGTGTCTTTATGAAAATCTGTGGCATGACCACACTTTGAATACTTGTTGCTGTTAAAATGTTGTGTTGACATGTTAGCTTAGTGGCAGAGCACATCTTTTGCATACAGAAGGTCCTGGGTTCAATCTCTGGCAACTCCAGCTAGGGCAGGGAGAGCCTCCTGCATGGAGAACCACTTCCAGTCAATGTAGTATAAGGCAAGCTTGATATAAGGCAGCTTCCTATGTTCTTATGAGGGTGCAAAGGAATGACTCTACCAATAATACACAGGATAGTTCTTCAGTGTATTGCTTCCATCTTCCTTTTATTTCATCTCGGTCAGGCCACATTCACACCATACATTTATTCCACTATTATTCCACTTTAAACAGTCATGGGTTCCCCCAAAGAATCCTGGGGAATATAGTTTGTGAAGGGTGCTGAGAGTTGTAAGGAGGCCTTTATTCATCTAAGAGAGCTATAATTCCCTGAGTGGTTTAACAATCAATCCCTTTTCCCAGGGAATTCTGGGAATTGCAGCTATGTGAGGTGAACAGGGGTCTCCTAACAACTCTCAGCCCCCTTTACAAACTACTCTACCCAGGATTCTTTGGGGAAAGCCATGACTGTTTAAAGTGGAATAATAGTGGAATAAATGTACAGTGTGAATGCAGCCAGTGTGTTCCCCTGTTGATTACTCAACATCCCTACTCTTGGTTTAAATTTCCCTTTCATTTCTTTAATCTTTTGGAATAGGGCTCTTGTTCTTCCCTTTTTGTTGTCCTCTTCCATTTCTATACAATAACTATTGTAATAGTTATCTTTGTCCCTACCTACTAGTCGCTATATTGTTGCATTTAGGGTTCTAACATGTTTCTGTCTCCTTTTGCTTTTGCTTTCCTTCTCTCTTTAACCATTTTAAGAGTTTCTGAGGGACCGCTTATGCCCAAATGTCCCTTTTTGTGATTTAAGATTGGCTGCCTCTGGTCTCCTCTGTGTGCCTGGAATGAAAGATGTTAGACTGGCAGGCACACGGGAGAGAGCCTTTTCAGCTGTGGCCCCCAAGCTTTGGAATATCTTATCCCAAGAAGCCCGCTCTGCTCCCTCTCTGATGGTTTTCTGGAGACTTCTGAAAATGATCTTGTTCCGAAAAGCCTTTGGGAGGGACTGAGGGTAGAGCCTGACACTGATTTTATGCCTTCTATGTTAATTTTTACCTCTGTAGTCCCTTCAGTACCACTCCCTATATATATGTATATGTGTGTGTGTATACACATAGTAATATATATATATAGTATATATATAGTATTTTATGTATTTTAATTTATTTTAATGTTTTTGTGGTATTTATTTTGTACAATTTTTATTATGTACATGTTTGATTTTATTGTAATTGGCCCCAAGTGCCCTTTTATAGGGTAGAAGGGCGGGATAGAAATATTTTAAATAAATAAATAAATATTAAACATCTGCTCCTGTAGTCAAACACATGACCATCCGAACTCTTCTGAGTGTTGCTGCTAACAAGAAAATGCAGGTGGATATAAAAACAGCATGCTCTCATGGAGAAATAGAAGAGGAAGTCTACATGCAACAACTACCAGGGTTTGAAGTTCTAGGAAAAGAAACCTTAGTGGGTAAACTTCAAAAATCTATCTATGAACTTAAACAGGCTGCCAGAATCTGGAATGAGAAACTGAGCACAATGCTCTTGAAGAAAGGCTTTGTAAAAGGCACAGCACAGCCATTCCTGTACAACAGATTCGGGAACAACAGATTGACTTACTTACTGGTTTACATGGATGATCTACTGTTGGCTTATCAAGACCCACTGGACAAGCAACAACTAGTGAATGATCTCAACAAGGAGGTTGAAGTGAAGTGCCTAGGTGACGTCACTCACTTCCTCAGAATACAAATTGAAAGAGAAGATGATGGATACTTCTTGCTGAGTCAAAGACAAAAGATTCAAGACCTTCTCGAGAGTCTAGGACTGAAGGATGCACATCCAGCACCTATTCCAATGGAAGTAGGATACCTGAAACCTGACCACAACAAACAATCATGGGAAGACCATGAGAGCTACAGACAAGCCACCAGGAAACTTCTGTATATCTGCACTGTTACCAGGCCAGATGTGGTGGGAGAAGTGGGATACTTGTGGAGAAAAACCAGCTCACCAACCAAGAAGGACTGGGAAGCAATCAAGAGAATGTCGAGATATCTGAAGGGCACTGTAACTATGAAACTGAAGTTAGTGGCTACCCGACATCCTAAACTAGTGGGATATGCAGAGGCTGATGAGGCTGAAGACACTACAGATAAAAAATCCACCAGCGGAAACATCTTCTACTATGGAGATTTAGTGATCAACTGGGCAAGTAAGAAACAAGAGACTGTAGCACTCTCTTCCACAGAAGCAGAGTATGAGTCAGCTTCTGAAGCAAACAAACAGTTGACATAGCTAGTTGAACTGTTCAAAGATTTAGGCATCCCTGTACCTAGGCCTGTTGTGATTCATGAAGACAACCAAGGATGCGTCAGACTCATGGAATCAGGAGGAGTGAGTTCATGAACCAAGCACATAGACATGAAGCATTATTTCATTAGAGATACTGACTGCAGAGGACTACTTAAGATGGAGTATTGTCCAACGGAAGACATGACTGCAGAAGCTCTGACGAAGGCATTGGGCAAAGTCAGGTACTGTAAAACTGCGAGACAAGATGAACCTCATGGGCTGAACCATACACTCATTGAGAAGTGGTCTTAGAAGTGGGGGCAAGAGCAACTCTTGTTTGGGTTCTTTTGTTTGTATTCCAGAAGGAAGATAGAGTTAGGGTCCTCCAGCTGGTTAGGCTTGCCTACCTTTACCTGTGCTCTTCTCTACGTGCCCCTCCTTCCTTTGTCTTCTTCTTTGACTGTCCAAGGAGAGAGCAGACATCTCTTTGTTTGTTTTATCTATTGAGCCATGAGGGCAATACCCAAGTCTGGGCATTTTGCCTCCAACTTAATTAGTTAGAACTAGGTATGCCTTTCCTATCTACTATGTATTTCTATAAATAAAGTAGCTTTTTTATTTTACTAAGTCTTGAGTCTCAGTGATCTAAATGTAGACTAAAAGCCTGTTACTTAGGTAAATACACATACTGGCACACATGCAGCTCAGACC
This sequence comes from Rhineura floridana, assembly GCF_030035675.1. Classification (NCBI taxonomy): domain Eukaryota; kingdom Metazoa; phylum Chordata; class Lepidosauria; order Squamata; family Rhineuridae; genus Rhineura; species Rhineura floridana. The sequence continues at coordinate 156,544,484 of NC_084483.1, forward strand.
CCTGAATTACTCTGCATATTTCCATAACCATAATTTGGTTATTGTTTTTTATATTTAAACAAATATAACTTTTGCACCATTACTCCCTCTCTCAAGCCTTCTTCCAGCATGTGCTGGCAAATATATCTATATCTATATCTATATCTCCCCTCGCTGGATCATCACCTTGTAGTGGTGAGTGGGCTTGTGTGTTCCAATGAACCATGTGAGTGATGCCATCGGGAGTCATGTACTCCCAGCAGGGTCACCCATGGCGGTAAGGTCAAGGGAGAGGAACCAGACAAAGAACGATCCAAGAATGTCCTCAATGGCAGAACGGGTGGAGGATAACAATGTGTATGTTACAATGGCTGTGAAGGCGGATGAAGGCTGCAGCAAATAAAAGACTTCCAATTGTTGTGGTATCCATGCCATTGGATCAAAGCCTTTTTCTGTCAAGATTGTGTGTTGATCGTCATGCACCGATTTCCCCACATAAAACAAATTCACATACAGGTACCAAACCAAACCAAAACAAAACAAAAGCCCCATGGCGATTGGTGAATGGCAACGGGGGCAGGACTGTGAAATCCAGAAGCCCCTAGTCATGGACCGGCACATGGGTGGTGGATACAGACTCAGTTGTCCTGGCTCAAGGACTGAGGCAGTTGAGTAGTTCAGCAGCTATATCCACAACTGAGCAGTCCTATTCAGGATCCACTCTGCTCACCCCGTATGGGGAAGGGCTAGAAAAGGTGCCCTAAACATAGTCTGCCTCATCTCTCTCCCTGACTGGATCACCGCGTCCAGTGGGGTCACCACTTAGTGGTCGCAAAAGACAAATGAACTTTGGAACGTGGAATATACGGACATTGCTGGACAATACAGATAGTGAATATCCTGAATGCAGGACTGCCATCATCGCGAGGGAGTTGAGACGTTTTAATATTGACATACCAGCACTCCAAGAAACTCAAAGAGCAGGAGAGGGACAATTGAAGGAAGAAAAAGGAGGTTACACCTTCTTCTGGAAAGGACTGCCTGAACAAGAATGACGAATACACGGAGTAGGCTTTGCTATTAAAAATGATCTTGTGAAGCTGTTGTCAGAAGTTCCTACTGGCATTAATGAACGACTCTCAACTCTCCGATTAAAACTCGCCAAAAACCAGCAGGCAACTATTCTAAGTGCTTATGCACCAACATTAGATGCTGATGAAGACATCAAGGAAAATGTTTATACCCAGCTGGACACCATCTTATCAGAAATACCTAAGGAGGATAAAATTATCCTCCTAGGCAATTTCAATGCAAAAGTTGGGCGTGATTTCAATTTATGGCCAGAAACCAGTGGGAAAGAATGAGTTGGCAACAGCAACCTGAATGGCATTCTACTTCTGACTAAATGTGTAGAGCATAATCTTGTTATTACAAACACACTCTTTTGCCAGAAAAATAAATTTAAAACATCATGGAAGCACCCTCTGTTGAAGCACTGGCATCTTCTGGATTACGTAATTGTCCGTCCCAGAGATTGTCATGATGTACTCCTCACTAGGGCCATGACGAGTGCCAATGACTGCTGGACTGATCACCAATTAATTTGATCCACTATGGCCATTAATATTGTTCCTCAACGTAGGCTCCAAGGAAGAAAACCAAGGCTTAAAATGAACATCTATGCCCTTCAAGATCCTATTAAGCAAGCTTGCTTTCAAACAACTCTCAAGAAATATCTACTGATGGAACTCCCTGAAAACGTCGAGAAACACTGGATTAAACTGAAGACTTCCATTATTGCAGCATGTGAACATACTAATGGATACCAAACTAAGAAACATCAGGACTGGTTTGATGAGAATGATAGTGAGATTGAACTTATCATTGACAAGAAAAGGAAAGCCTTCCAGATATGGCAGAAAGACATTAACTGTGCTGCTAAGAAAAAAATCTATGCTAGTGCAAAGGCTGAGGTCCAAGGAAGAAATAGAGAACTTAAGAACACCTGGTGGATAAAGAAAGCTCAAGAAATCCAGCATTTTGCAGATGCTGATGATGCACTGGGCTTTTTCAATGCCACAAAGGCCATGTATGGACCAACAAATTATGGTATAAATCCCTTATGTTCGAAAGATGGTACCAAACTTCTAAAGGACAAAGAGTCTATTGCACTGCATTGGAAACAGCATTACCACGACTTCCTTAATCGTAACTCTTTTGTGGCTGGTGAGGTCATCTCGCAAATCCCACAATAGCAAATTAGAGATGAGCTTGCTGTATCCCCTAATTTGGATGAAGTCAGTAAAGCCATTAATCAAATGAAGAATAACAAAGCTAGTGGTCCTGATGGGATTCCTGCTGAAGTCTTTAAAGAAGGTGGGCCTGAACTTACACAACAACTTCATAAGATCATCGAAAAAATCTGGATGAGGGAGGAGATCCCGGAAGACTTTAGGGATGCCATAATTATCATTCTTTTCAAGAAGCGTGATAGAACAGATTGTGGGAACTACCAAGGCATCTCTCTTCTAGCTACTGCAGGTAAAATCCTTGCAAGGATCCTCGCAAATTGCCTCCTACCTATGAGCATCGAGAACTGGGAAGCCTTGGCCCATGAGCGTCCCAATTGGAGGTCGGCCATTATCAAAGGTGCTATGGACTTTGAAGAAGCACGAGTACAGGGTGAAAGGGAGAAACGAGGTAAGCGGAAGGCACGTCAGACAAATCCTCATTGTGACCATCTTCCATCTGGAAACCTGTATCCTCTCTGTGGGAGACTGTGTGGATCCAGAATTGGCCTCCACAGTCACTTACGGACCCACTGTTAAAGACCTTACCCTGGAAGACAATCTTACTTGGCCATAAGTGATCGCCAATGAACGGCAAATATATGTTGTTGGTTTTAGTTTAGTTTTTTTTTTTTTTTTTGTAAAACATGAGGTGCTGGTACTCATACCTTGATAAAAGTGCCTTGGATGCCAGCACAAAATGTTTGACATGGGCAGCAAAAAAAGAGGTGATGGTACTCTATACCAGTGATTACTATCACAAAGAAAGCACTGTATACATTAAAAAAAACCCTGTGTTGTATCACTATTTATTCCCAGAGGTAAACTGTACATAAAGGAAGAGCTCCATCCATACCCACATAAATCATCCTCTTCAACCTCCTGTACTTCCATCCCATGCAGCTGCAATTGTTGTTGCAGAAATGAGGAACATAACCAAGCGAGAGGCACTCTCATTACTTTATATGCTAGCCTGATGTTGTTCACAGGGATATTGTAAATGTGCAATGTCATATGTTTTCTTTCCCTTTCTTGTTTATGTATTTTAATCTTTGCTTATAATGGACTATTCAGCCTGTTTTATATAATGAGCTCGCTCAGTGGAGGAAAGGATAAAGTTACAGTGACAGCTCAGTTCTGAGAAGGAAAAAAAAGGCTATATTGTCTTCCCATCTAGCTGACTGAAGCATGATGTTGCATCTAAATGAGGGAAAAGGGCAACATGACAGAGAATTTTTTAGCGGTTCCATAGGTTCTTCTGCACATCTGCTCTATCTCACACTGTGCACCCCATTTTCATCCTAGCAACATGATCCATCATTACATATGTATCACAATGTTCTGATAACTGTGTCAGATGACACATCAGTATCTGAGTGTCATTTTTTCAATATGCAGCGCACAAGCTGCATCAGATCTGCTGAGCCTCTCGGGGAAGGGACACAGCTCAACGGTAGAGTTTCAGCTTTGCATGCAGAAGATGCCAGATTCTGGCATTTCCAAGTAGAGCTGGGAGAGAATCTTGTCTGATTCTCCATCACCTTGTCATGGTATGGTGGTGCCCGAAGTTGTTGTGGCTCAAACCTGGAGCCTTTGGAATTGTTCATGGCTACCTCATATGGTAAGCTGAACTGAACTGAGCAGCATCTGCCTAGGGAGTTTAGGGTCCTCAAGCCCTGAAATGACCCTGTCCATCCTGGCTGGCTGTTGAATCTTCCTGGATGAGGAGTATTAGAAAAGGGCTTGAGCAATAAGGTCTTCTCAGCTGCTCTGTGTTGCTGTATCCTTTCATTTGTCCTTTGGTCCTGGATTTTGGCTTGCTTCTCAACCCTGTCTTGGTTTTTTTAGTCCTGACTACTGGTTTGTCTATAGTTCCTGGTTTCTGGCTCCTGGCTCACCACAGACTGCTGCTGCTGGTCCAGCCCTGATAAGCAGTTCCCATCTGCATATTGTAGTGGTTAGAAGTTGTAGTGGTCAGAATATTGAGCTATGAGGACTAGAGAGACCTGGGTTCGAATCCTCACACAGCCATGATGCTCATTGGGCAACCTTGAGTTAGGCACTGTACGTCAGCTTACTCTACTACACAGGAAGGATTGTTGTAAGAGTATAATAGAGAAAGGGGGGAGACCATGTTCATCACCCTGGTCTCCTTGATTTATGAAACAATATCATATCATAATGAAGGAGGGAGTTGTATTGGTGCCATGAATGAACTTACCCTTCAGTCACACCCTTCCATTAGCATTTAGGGAGTTACACTCTTCTGGTAAGTGATATAAGGCATTTGACTCATTATATTCCATGCAGCTATGGCATGGTGAGGAAGGAATGGAGAAGGGAATGGTACCAAAACAAGGAGCCATAATAGTTCCTGCTGAATCCTACTCAAGAGAACAAAGTGCTAATCCCAGAATGCCAGTGTGACTAGTTAGCCTTTGCTGCATTTGACAGAAGCTTTAACAAAAATGGAAAATATGGGGTTTGATGATACCCTTCAACCTGTATAAATAATTCACAACATCCAGCCATGCGGTCAGCTGAACATCTCAGGTAATCTTCCAGGCTTATGTGGACATTTGCCTAGAAAATCACATTTAACAAAAATTAAAATGTAACAGATTTTCAAACAGAAAGGATATCTACAGGATGCAGGTGGCTACACTGAATAATTAATGTTTGTTTCTGGGCCCAATTCAAGGTGCTCACATTAGTATTTAAACAACTTAGGCCTCAAATATCTGGGAGACAATCTTCTTCTTTACAGACCTTCTCAAGTCTTAAAATCAGCAGAGGGGGGCTTCTTGGTAGTTCTGCCACCCTCAGTGCATTCGGTGGTAGTGGCCCGAAAGAGGGCTTCCTCTGTGGCAGCCCCTAAATTGTGGAATTCTCTCCCTACAGAGGTGAACCTAGCACCTTCGCTAATCGCTATACAGTTTTTTGCAAATGCTAGAGGCACACCTCTTATCCTGGCCTTCAGAACTTGAGGTGTATGTTTGTAGGACCCACCTTATTCCTGTGACTTTAATGTGTTTTAATTGTTTTTAATATTGTATTTTAAATTTCTGTAACCCACCCCACAACCTGCTGGTAAAGACCAGGCAATAACAATAACAGCAGCAGCAGCAGCAGCAACACCTATGTCTCTGGCAGAATTCATCCACCGAGTTGGAAGAGTCCCACAGGGCCTATAAGATGGGAGGGTCTCCATTACACTTATTATTTTTCTCCTGTATTCTGTCAGCAGAGCACAAAATCATTGCAAAACAGGTGGAATATAAAGGTTCCTCGATTTAAAAGCTTATGAGATGTAGCAAGAAAAAAAAAGCCCTATAATAATTCACTCCGTAGGAGTTTGGTATAGGGACTTATTGCTATGTCCCTATATGAGAGAATGAGAGATAGTTGTTGTTTTTTATGGGAGCAGCTTTTCTGGGGGAAAGTGTGTGGCACTTTTGATTTACCCATAGCTCTATTTAATGTTAACCATCAGAATGGATATGGTCTTAACTATTTTGAACTCTCACCACTCAGCAGATAAGAATCCCAACTGAAAATGATTTTTCTGCCCAATTACTGTCATCCAACACATTGCCCCTCTTCTTCATTCATGCTATGCACCTATAAGGCAGTGTTGTAGCTGAGAACGTCAATGCTAAAAAAAAACCTGGTAGTATTCCTGGGTTGCACCAAAAGAGGGAAAGAAATGTACCTGCATTGCCCTTAGCTATGCAGCAATGTTTGCTGATTCATCTCCTGTGAATCATGCTCAATGGGTCCACATTGCAGCCATAAAATTAGCCATTTTATGAGCTAGTAATTAGGAGGTCAGTGGCTACCAATATTGCATTGACATTGTTTATTTCCATTTTTACCCTTTTTGCTCAACATGATCTTCAAAGCGACTTACCTTTAGGGCTGGTTCTGTCTAAGATAGCTATCCCAGGTGGCAGATGCCGTTGGGGTGTGGCAGCGAGGTATTGAAGTGAGGAAGACACTTGGGAGAAGGTGTCCATACATCATATGAAAGAAGTATGATCATCTTAGCCCTGTTGATTTAGGCCATGTGTTTCATAGACTTTGGATAGAGGTGTATAGATATCTGGGTGTGGAAGTCTGTGAAGCAAGTCGATATTGCACATCCAGGGAAGAAATGAAAAGAAACTTGCATGAAACACATTCCTTCACAATAAAGAGAAAAATAATTTACAGTGACATTTAAAATGATATTGTTACTGCTGCCCTTCAATCTTTCATCTCGCATTGTAATATTAACTCAGAATTTTTAAATGCAGGCTCTGAAAATTGACAGTATCAAGGGAAAACTTCAATAGTCAAATGAAACAGAAGACCAAAAAAGAGAGGGGGAAATGGTACAGGTAGCCCAGCAGTGCTGAGCATTTCACGGGCATTATTGGGTTAATTTTTTAAAAAAATATTATTTTAGGTATTGCTGAGTGTAGAACAACATGTGACAAATATTCCAATTTCTCATGGTAGCAAACAAAGAGAGAGAGGTTTTAGGATCAGTGGTTTATCACTAAGATGTTAACAAGGCAATCCTTTACTCTACTTACACAGAGAAGCTGTGATGCAATGTTGGCACAACATGCGCCATATCCATATCCTATGCTTGCTAATCCAAAACCAGAAAGGGCAAAATGTACAGCTATGAAAAGTACAAAATGGGCAACAACAATAAGCACAATCACAGCATCCATGCCAAGGCTGTCAGTATCCAAGAATCATGGGCCAATGTGGGGATATGGCAGAGATTTGGCCTCTAATTGGGAAAGGCTTGGAGGGGATCCCACACTCAGCTGCATATGAGAGGACACATGATGCCTGAGCCAATCAGGGGGAGGGCTGCACAAGCCAAGAGCTTGGCTCCTGCAAGGGCCAGCTCCTTTAGAAGAGTTGGCTTTGCCTTTTCATCACGTTTACAATAAATTCTATCTGCACCATAACAGCGAACACTGAAGCTAAATAGCTAAGAATAAAAGCAACTGAACCCTCCATAAGGATCCTGTGTAGCAATACCAACAGTGAAATTAGACTGCAAATAGGTCTAATAACAAGGAAAATAAAAGAAATCTAAATAATGGTTCCAAACTCAAAACACTCAAGGCTAATATTTTTCTCAACTGCATCTTTACATTGAATTTATTTGGTGTGCGCAAGACAGTGTAATGGGTGGCTCATCTGTTTTATGGAAGATATTGTGATATGGCCAAGTTTTATTAGTGGTATTTAAACTTCTCCCCTGATATATGAGACAAGCAAAAAATGTCAATATGTTTCACATGCAATGTTTAAGACAGATTTTGGTCATAGAAGTCCCTTAATATAGATGCTGTATTGGTTGCAACACATGCCTTGAGTTCCTTTCTAAATTCATATGTGACACAAAAACATGAGGAGGGGCTTCCCTACTCAGATTTTAATTCACTAATAGGCAAAAAACCTTGAGGTTTAAGAATGTACCTATAGCCAACAGATATTTCTATCAAACTTTAAAAAGCAGGGAAATTGGGCAGTTATAGTAAATGCACCAGGGGAGCAGGAGACCTGACCTCCTCTCTGAGATATTGTACTGCCCTACAAATTTATCAAAATACCAACACAATTTGGGTTGGTCTTTCACAGTCCAATCCACTTCCTGTGTAGCTTGGAAGAATTTGGTAACATGTGCCTCTGAGCATATGGTGAGTGGTGGCAACAGCTGCCATCTCCAAAGATAATCACATTTTTGTATGTTTGCTTCTTTCCTGTGTTACTACTATTTCTACAGAGAATCTAACCTATAAAATTATATTTCATTATTCATCCTAGAAATCTGTCTCAACTTTATTTTTTATTAATTTCAGAGCCTTTTGATTGGTCATTGTCATATGATGGTGAAGACATGATATTGTAGTTTAATGTAAAATCAGACTGATTACAATATTTTGCTACTTAAGCAATTACTCTAAATGTTGGAAAAAACAAACTTGGCCTGCCCATGATGCATGTTTTCAGCCTGCTATGCTTAAACTACTCCATTTAAGGAAAGGTGGGCATGGTTAATTAAAAACATAGAGCACACCTAGAATTTTGCTAGAACATACTTTACCTCTCACTGTTTTATCTTGTGCAAACTGAGACACTCCTCATGTTTATTGGAAACTATTCTGCTGGATAGTCAGTGCCATTATTCCACAATTGTTTTTGCAGATTTTTAGTGTTGCAAAGTGTTGCTGTAGTTCACATATTCACAGAAACAGAAGCAAAAGAGAATGATTTACTATAGGAAATTTCACTAAAATTGCAAAGTAAATCAAACATATTTAAAGTGACTATCTGACCTATATCAACTGTCTTAATATTGTTGTTCCTCTCTGCTAAAACAAGATCAGCATAGCACATGTCCTGTTTCTTTTATTTGGGCTGATTGCAGATGTTGCCACCACTCACTATATGCTCAGAGACACATGTTACCAAATTCTTCCAAGCAACACAGGAAGTGGATTGGACTCTGAAAGACCAACCCAAATTGTGTTTGCATTCTTACAAATTTGTAGGGCAGTACAATATCTCAGAGAGGAGGTCATCTCTCCTGCTACCCTGGTACATTCACTATAGCTGCCCAATTTCCCTGCTTTTTAAAGTTTGATAGAAATATCTGTTGGCTATAGGTACGTTCTTCAACTGCAAGGTTTTTTGCCTATTAGTGAATTAAAATCTGAGTAGGGAAGCCCCTCCCCATGTTCAGGTCTGTGGCTTCCTTTATGAAATCAATCTATCTTTTGTTTGGTCTTCCTCTTTTTCTACATGCTTCTGTTTTTCCCAGCATTATTGTCTTTTCTAGTGAATCATGTCTTCTCATTATGTGTACAAAGTATGATAACCTCAGTTTCATCATTTTAGCTTCTAGTGATAGTTCTGGTTTAATTTGTTCTAACACTCAATTATTTCTCTTTTTCGCAGTCCGTGGTATCCACAGAGCTCTCCAACATCAGATTTCAAATGAGTTGATCTTTCTCTTATCCACTTTTTTCACTGTTCAACTTTCACATCCATACATAGAGATTGGGAATACCATAGCTGCCCAACTTCCCTGATTTTAAAAGTTTGATTGAAATATCTGTGGGCTATATGTACATTCTTAAACAGCAAGGTTTTTTGCCTATTAGTGAATTTCTCTGCTTTTTAATCCAGGAGGGATTAAAAGAGATGGGAACCTGTGCAAGCTTGCTGAGAATGGATTGATCATTTGCATATTTATTGAGTTCAGTGGGATTTATTCCCCTGCAGTCAAGCTTAGGATAGGTGAAACTGATCACAGGGGATGGAGAGGGGAGGAGGAGGAAGGGCAGAGGGGAGGGGAGGGAGGGGAGCAGGCAGAAGGGGGAGGGGAGCAGGCAGAAAGGGGAGGGAAGAGGAGGGTAGGTTTGATCATTGGCATGCTTACTGTGTTTAGTGGGATTTACTCTCATGCAATCATACTTAGGATAGGTAAAACTGACCATGGGTAGGAAAGCCTGGACTGGGGAGGGGAGGAGGAAGAAGGAAGAGGGGAGGGGAGGAAGAAGGGAGGGAGAAGGGAGAGGAGAGAGGAAGGAGGGGAAAGGCAGGTCTGATAATTTGCATGCTTATTGAGTTCAATGGAATTTACTCCTGTGCAATCATGCTTAAAATAGGTAAAAGTTACCATGGGGGAGGAGGAGTGGGAGGGGAAGGAGGGGGAAGGGGGAGGGAAGGGGCAAAAGGGAGGTGATGGGAGGGAGGAGGAGGGGAGGGCAGGTTTGATCATTTGCATGCTTGTTGAGTTCAATGGGATCATGCAATCATGTTTAAGATAGGTAAAACTGACTATGGGGGAGGAGGAGGGGGAGTGGAGAGGGAGAGGGAGAGGGAAGGAGGGGGCAAGAGGAAGGGATACAGGGAGGGGGAAGGGAGGGCAGGTTTGATCATTTGCATGTTTTTTGAGTTTAGTGGGATTTACTCCTGTGCAATCATGCTTAGGATAGATGAAACAGTCCTAAGGGAGGGGCAGGGAGGGCAGGAGGAGGACAGGAAGGGAAGGGGAGGAGATTGGATGGGTGGGCACTGGGCAGAAGGGAAGCCCCTTTCCTTTCCAAAAGGGAAACATTGTGAACAGTATCATTCTTTTTCAGTGTTTCCCCCACCTTTTTTTCCTACAGCAGGCACATATAGTCTCTGACTCAAATTTACACCAAACCTGTCCCTGGCCACATCCACATCAGACTGTTATTTCACTTTAGACAGTCATGGCTTCTCCAAAATAATCCTGGGAAGTATAGTTAGTGAAGGGTGCTGAGAGTTGCTAGGAGATACCCTGTTTCCCTCACAGAGCTTCAATCAGAGTGGGTGACTATTGAAGCATTCTGGCCACTGGAGCTCTGTCAGGGGAATAGGAGTCTCTTCTCGGCAGCCTTCACAAATTACACTTCCCACGATTCTTTGGGGGAAGACATGACTGTTTAAAGTGAAATAAAGGTCTGGCATGGATGTGGCCCCCTGATTAGGCAAGCCAAGCAGCTGTGAGTCTGGGTTATAGAACACTGACAGTTGGTTCTTACTGAGCTTGCCCGGGCTTATCACCAACTTCAATGCTAAATTTCTTAAATTAATTGAAAATCAGCTAGGCATTTTTTAAACTTTTAAACTGCAGAAGATGAAGGTCAGAGTATGGGGCACAGTCAGTAATAGGATTACAGGTACTCTGTGAACATAGCTGAATTTTAATAAATTTCAACAAATTATGGGAACTCTGATAGAAAAATGTCCAAAAGGGTTCTGGTTTTTTTCTCTGTGTTTTTACACTTTGAACTCTCGATTCTCTCTGACTGTTTTGTGTATCACCATGAAAATTTAGATGGTTGTTGAGCAAACATTTCTGAGTCCAGAACTGTATGTTTGTATGGTTTTGTTTTAAAATGAGCTTATGGGAAGCATCAGAATGGCATGGGGGTATTTTCAATTTAACATTGTGGAATGCTAAAAATCCATGCTGGCTATATCATTTCCCATACACAGCACTGAGCTGCTTGGAGGGATAAGGTCCACAAGAGGATCTCTCCTCTGCCAAACAGATGGTCAGTGACGTTAGATTTCACAATGGTGATCACCAGTAGGAAGGCTGGTGTGAAACTTCCCAATAGGCAATTGGTACTATTAACACTAACAGTGCTGACTGTCTGTAAAAAAGTGGGTTCTGGAGTGTGGATCTTCCTCCCAGGGGTGTAGTCCAGGGTCTCATTGGGTCTTAGACCCCTTTCCTTTTTGGGAGCAGGGTCCCATCATGGTCCTTCTGTCTCCAGCATCCTATGAGCCAATCAGCATGAAAAGGGGGTGTGTTAGCTACTGAGAAGAGTCTGCAAACATGTGTCCTTTCTTGCTGATTAGAGGCAATTTGAGTGAAAGGAGGTGAGTTAGCCACTGAGAAGGCTCATCTCAGTAGCTAACACATTCCCTTTTCATGCTTATTGGCTCCTAGCTTAAAAAAATGGGAGGGGGCCTGGCTGTGACTATCATGAAGGGAGCCTGCACTTCTGAATTTGCCAGTACACTATTGCTTCCTCTTTTGCAGCACCCTTTAGAACAAGGGTGGGGACCCTGCAGCCCTCCAGATGTTGTTGGACTTCAACTCCTGCCAGCCCCAACCACCATATCCAATGGTCAGGGATGTTGGAAGCTGTAATCCAGCAGCATCTGGAGGGCTACAGATTACCCGTCCTTGCTTTAGCATACATAAAACCTAATCCAGAGGATTATCTGCAGGCAGAAGCCTGTTTATATGTGGTGATTGCCTTTAGTGGATCAGAATGGTACTAAAGTGTAATATTTGCACTCTGTAAGAAAGAAACACACAATGACCCTAAGCACATGTAACTGTATTTGCCTGCATACATTACTGTTGCTTCTATACATGCTCCTGCCTCTCCCTCTGTGTTTCAAAGCTTGTCTAAAATTAGATTGTAAGCTCTTTGAGGGCAGGTGCTTGTCTCTTGCTTCTAGCATAGAAAAAGGGAGTGTTGAGCGGAAGAAAGGAAAGTTGTGCATTTTGGAAAAATGGAAATGGACTGCCTTCAAGTTGATCCCGACTTATGGCTACCCTATGTATAGGGTTTTCATGGTAAGCGGTATTCAGAGGGGGTTTGCCATTGCCTCCCTCTGAGGGTAGTCCTCCCCAGCTGGATAGGGCCTGCTCAGCTTGCCACAGCTGCACAAGCCAGCCCCTTCCTTGTCCACAACTGCCAGCTGGGGGGCAACTGGGCTCCTTGGGACTCTGCAGCTTGCCCACGGCTGCACAGGTGGCAGGGCACATGACCCCTGAGCCAATCACTGTAGGGGTGATCTTTAGCTGGCCCTTTACACCCAGGAGACATGAGTGGGGATTTAAACTCACAGACTCTGAACTCCCAGCCAGGCTTTCCTCCCCACTATGCTATACCAGCACCTAATTTATCTTTCTAAGTGATGCAGGCTGAAATACAAAATGTCTCAAGGATTAACAGTTCAGAGAGTTCAAGCCCTGATGCTATAAGTGGTTACAAAGGGCAGGGCCCTGCTTGATGACTGGGGTCTTCCTGTCCATTATTTATTTACCCTGATAATTCATTCCTTTGCTGTGCAAACATTTATCAGCAGCTCCATTACCCAAGTCCTCTCTCTGTGTATTTGTTGGGGTTAGGCACACTGACAGCTTCAGTAACCACAACCTAATTACAGTAACTGTTGTTCCCCATTTCTTATTCTTTTTCATGTATAATTATACTCCATGGGAAATCTGGTGGGATTGGAAACAGACTTTTAATCTATTCCACAGAAATAAAAAACAACTCCCAAGAAAACAGTTTAATAGCAATATTTAACAGTGCACCAGTTTCTTTCCTCTCGAGACGGAGCAGGCAGAGTGCTACCCACAGACCCTTTCAACCACAGAGAGATGAGAAACTGACTGCCTCAAAAGCAAGAACAACTAAAAACCATCAAACAATTTTTTTTAAAAAAAAACATTTTCCTAAATTAATTCATTCCATTTGTGAGGAGGCTTTTCTCTTTGGGGCTTCTTGAGTGAAGTCTCCTGATGCATCCGACAGCTGTTGCTCAACTAACAGCCTGGATGCTTCTCTAGATTCTGCCTTTGCTCAGTTTATTTGCTCTGACCTGTTGTAAACACTGGCCAGAATCCACCTTGTATTTGCATCTGGGGATGCCCAATGCAGAGAGACTCACATATGTAAAGAGGGCTTCTGATGCTGATTGTGTAGAGAGCTATCAATCTGGCATATTCTGAAACAACCAAGATAAGTTTTTGGCAGTGTTGTGTGAGACTGTAATGTTCTGGAATCAACTGCAATCTGGGGCCCTCCAGACTAGTTTTTGTTTCGTTTTGGTGGGTGTATTCTGAAACATGTCACTGATGCAATAAGAGTACATTGGTGGTGGATTTATATAGGACCATTAACACAATATTCTGCCTTATTAGTTGCTTGGAAACGAAGCAGTATGTCCACCCCAAAACCTATGCAGGCAAGAACAGTATTGAAAGAGGGTTTGGGTATAACTGTCTCGATACCATCATGAGCACAAATCACCATGAAGGCCCAATAAAAAGAGGCTGAAAGGGTTTAGTCATTAACACCGCTAGAACTTGGTGGGTGATGTTGCCCACTCTTACTCCAGAAATAAGGCATGTTCCAACATTAGTGTAATTTCAGCATAAACTGCAGACTTTCTGGTCACCGTGACTTTTGCTGGCTATTGTTGTCTTCTGCTTTTTAAAATTTGGGGGTATTTTTACCACTTGATTGTTATTTATTGTACTTTATTTTAATTACATTTGTGTTTTTTGAATTGTGTTTTATTATTTGTTGTACACCACTTTGAAATGCCCACATAGGTAGTGTGTGTGTACATATATCTTCCATATTCTATATTTGCCTAAGGCTGTAGTTTGCAGTGTCTTGTGGCATTTTGTAATATTTTCATCTATTTACACATATGCAAGTTAAACTTAAGGTAGAGGGGTCACAACATTAACACTTTAACAGATCCTGCTGCACAATACATTTCTAGGGAACATCCAGTTCTTCTAGATCTCCCAAGAAATCATTTCCCAAGGCTGTTGTCTCAATCAACACAGATACAACTGGAGGACATCATCCCCTGGAGAGACAGGGAAGTTGGAGGAAGAAAGACCTGCCCCTTTCCAGAAGAAACTTCTGGCCATTTACCTATTTATGCAAAAGACAGCCATTCAGATCCATTTGTGCCAATCCTCTTCCCTCCCCACAAAAAAGGAATCTGACCAGTTGTAATTGTCTAGTCAATTTGATCAATTCTTTCAGTCTCTTTTCCAACCAGAGTCTCAGAGAGGGGTGGAAATCCTTGAGAAGATCAGTCAAACCAATTCCCCATATCAATACAATTCAACCCCTTATATACCCAGTCAATCACTAAGCTGTGCAGGTGAGGGACTCCTGCAGATACCATCTTATCAGGAGGTCTGTTCCGCACAACATAGGAAGTGGACCTTTAGTGGAGTGGCACGTACCTTTTGGAATTCCTTCCCCTTAAATATTAGACAAGCCCCATCTTTTTGGCACCTACTAAAGGCCTTCCTCTTTCAACAAGCCTTTTAAGTAGAGACCTTAATGCAGTCTGCGTCTGTGTTGGAACTGCTTTTAAAAATGTTTTTAAAGCTTTTTTAAAAAAATATGTTTTTAATGATGTTTTAGAGTGTTTTCAGTGTTTTTGCTTGCTGCCCTCAGCTCCTACTGGGAGGAAGGGTGGGATATATATCTAATAAATAAATTTGTTGTTTGTTGTTATGTGCCTTCAAGCTGATTATGACTTATGGCGACCCTATGAATCAGTGACCTCCAATAGCATCTGTTGTGAATCACCCTGTTCAGACCTTGTAGGTTCAGGTCTGTGGCTTCCTTTATGGAATCAGTCCCATCTCTTGTTTGACCTTCCTCTTTTTCTACTCCCTTCTGTTTTTCCCAGCATTATTGTCTTTTCTAGTGAATCATGTCTTCTCATTATGTGTCCAAAGTATGATAACCTCAGTTTCATCATTTTAGCTTCTAATGACAGTTCTGGTTTAATTTGTTCTAACACCCAATTATTTGTCTTTTTCGCAGTCCATGGTATCTGCAAAGCTCTCCTCCAACACCACATTTCAGATGAGTTGATTTTTTTCTTATCTGCTTTTTTCACTGTCCAACTTTCACATCCATACATAGATATTAGGAATACCATGGTCTGAATGATCCTGACTTTAGTGTTCAGTGATACATCTTTGCATTTGAGGACCTTTTCTAGTTCTCTCACAGCTGCCCTTCCCAGTCCTAGCCTTCTTCTGATTTCTTGATTATTGTCTCCATTTTGGTTGATGACTGTGCCAAGGTATTAATAATCCTTCACAAGTTCAGTGTCCTCATTGTCAGCTCTAAAGTTACATAAATCGTCTGTTGTCATTACTTTAGTCTTTTTGATGTTCAACTGTAGTCTTGCTTTTGTGCTTTCCTCTTTAACTTTCATTAGCATTCATTTCAAATCATTACTGGTTTCTGCTAGTAGTATGGTATCGTCTACATATCTTAAATTATTAATATTTCTCCCTCCAATTTTCACACCTCCTTCATCTTGGTCCAATCCCGCACTCCGTATGATATATTCAGCGTATAGATTAAACAAGTAGGGTGATAAAATAACCCCTGCCTCACACCCTTTCCGACTGGGAACCAATCAGTTTCTTCATATTCTGTCTAGAGTATAAGTTGCACATCAGGAGAAACAGATGCTGTAGCACCCCCATTTCTTTTAAAGCATTCCATAGTTTTCCATGATCTACACAGTCAAAGGCTTTGGAGTAATCTATAAAGCACAGGGTGATTTCCTTCTGAAATTCCTTGGTCTGTTCCATTATCCTATCTAAGTTTGTGATATAAAAACTAGAAACATAGGAAGCTTCCTTATGCCAAGTCAGACCATTGGTCCATCTAGCTCACCGTTATCCCTTCAGTGCTTGTGAAGTAGTGGGTCCCCAGAGTTTCAGACAGGAGCCTTTCCCAACCCTACCTGGGGATGCCAGGGATTACACCTGGAGCTTTATACAAAGCAAGTTCCCTTCCACTGAGCTACAGCTTCAGGTGACCTCAAACTCCTTAAAATGGTTACAGGCTAAATCTCAGGAAAAGATAAAAGGTCTTCTTTGCCCATTGCTGAAAAGATATTAAATAGGTGCTTGGTGAGCCTCTTTGGGCAGGGAGTTGCAGAAATGGAATGTTCTTACTGAGAAGTCCTTCTGCCCAGTGGCCACCCCTCACTTCTAATGGTGGGGCACCCCGCAGAGGGCTTCCAATGATGATCTTATTCTTTGACAGAGTGCTGCCCACCTAATTCAAGTTACAACTGTTTGTTAGAAGGACTGCCATAGTTAAGTCCAAAATAACGATCCTGAACTTAGTGAACACATGTTGTACACATGAGACTTCCCAATGAGATCTTTGGAAACTGTGTATTGTAGTGTTGTAAATGCTGTTAGAGCAACATGCAAAATTGTCTCCAAACATTTTGAAGTGCTGTGTTTATGTATTCAGCATCCCAGCTAGAATATGAATGCTCAGACAGTTCTTTTTAAATGTACAAATGGCTTTAGAATCCTTAAGGCCAGTGGTGGCTGGTCACATTGTGACTCAGGGTTGCAATTTTTAACTTTGCTGTTTTCAGTGCAATTAGACTTGTAAGTATTTATTGAGGAAAGTGGAGCCCACTTTGCTCCTTGATATACTGAGGAGCTGAAGTCAATGAAACAGATTGGGCGAGGGCATAAATCTCACTCTGGAGCTGACCGAGCACATGTTCAGGCTCATAATTGAGTCTACCACATGGTGGTGGGGACAGCAAAGAGATCCTACTTCGTTGCCTCCGTTGCATTCTTGAGGAGACACCTGGCTGAGTTGTTCCATGTGATCTGGAGGTTAGTTACTCCTGACCAGGGGAGTGGACCTCTGCAGCACATAGTGTCTAGCTGGCTAACCAGCTGGCTCAACACTTTGAGGATAAAGTTGCTCAGCTCTGCAGTATTTTAGACACTGCTATTATGGCAGTTCCTGTTGGAAGCTGTTCCAGATGAGGTGTCCAATGCAACATCGAACCCAGTATTGTGGGATCAATTCCAGATGTTGAGCCCCAGTTATCCCAAGTGCATCAGGGAGAGTGGGCAGAGGAGGACGAGACTTTTGAGAGCTAGCAGCTCTTCAGTTTCTCTGGACAATCCCCCGAGCAACTTAGACCCCATTCCACCTGAAGGCGCCTTGCCACCTGCAAGTGCTCCGCCAGAGCCATTGGGGAGCAATCTCTCATGTGCGTCAACTCCACCACCCCCGGCCTCGCTGCCTGGACCTTCAAACTTTTCCCCACCAACTTGCTTCCCGCCTCCTAAACTTAAGCAGGCACCTAGTGAGCCTTTACTGTCCGATGAACAGTCGGGTGTTCGCCCCCTGAGACGACGCGAGAAGCAGGACCGTCAGAAGGTAGAAGTGGTTCCCTGTCCAGGAACGGCATAGCTGTAGAACTAGACAAAGCAGGTAAAAGGTATTCCTAGCCACAGAGGATACTTGGGCCTCTAATGACCACTGACCACTGTAGTCCATGCATTGGTAATATGGTGGAAAAGAACGGAGGCAGACCACATTCAGAGTGGTTGTGATGAGTTTATTAAGTTTTGCTGCAGCAAGAGAGAGTTTCTGCCAAGGACGAGGTACAAAAATCCTGAAGCTCTCTGCCCTCTCAGGCAGGGTGCACATATCTTATAGGGTTAAGTAAACAAGTTTCAAGCAAGTGTAACAGGATATGATGGGGGGAATATTGCAGAAGCTTCAAACATACCCTTCTAACCACTACATAGCAGCAGCACATTCACAGTAGAGCAATGGCAGGTGGGCCTCTTGACTGTTTAGAATTTCCCCACCAACTGGCTTAACCACAAACCAATCTACTTTCTGTTGCACACTGTATAAGTGACCTATCAGCATAGCAGAAATGGATTCTAGCTTAGTCTGAAACAAAATGGATTCTGAGACCAAGATGGATTCCAGTATTTTTCTCTCTCCATCATACTCCCCCCTTTGACAGCCTCTGGCTGTCAATCATACACAATTGATGACATTTCATGTACTACCTTATCCGTTTCTTCCATCTCTTCCATTTTCCTCTTTCTCACCTCCATTTCCATATACATCATTTGTGCACTTGTTCTGGTCATAAGCTCATTGAATTTGTTTAGACATCTACTAATGTAGCACAGCACTAACTGAATCACTACATACACTAACACAAGCAGGCACAGTCCTATAATAAGATATTTAAGCAGATTTTTCACCAGGCTTCCTAGTCATCTTCTGGAATTAGGCAACCATCCCCACCAATCAAAATCTTTACTTTGATCAACATAGGCCACCTCTGCCATTTTATCAGCATGATATATTATGGAATTGGCATAGGTTTCAATCTCTTCTGCTGAGTTATTTATATAGGAGCAACATTCACTTCCAATGATAGCACATGTTCCTCCCTCCGTGGTCAGATGGTAATCTAATGTCATCCTATTCTGGAGGACCCTTTTCCTCATCTGGGTTTGAGCTGCCAATAAGGTCTTTATAGCCTTAGAAGATGCAAGGAGGGCTTCCTTTGTTTCATTTGTGAGAATTTCTACAACAAATAGAAGTCTCAACACCCGGGACCCTATGCAGTCCGTGCCAGCCAGGGGCAGGAAGGAGCACCATATTACTGAACTCACTGTTAAGGGGTTACGGTTTTCTATATCCCTTTGTGCAGAATAGCGGGCTGGTTTTGCTTTCTTTTTCCTGGTTGGTGAGCCAAGCACCTGGGTGACTCTGACAGCCGGGACAAGCCAGACAAAATAGCAGGAGCCTACCCAGTATTTGTGTAATACTTTATAAGCCTTATTTCTACAGTCCCAATAGTGACCAACCAGAGCTTCCCATGGCCTGCCATTGTGAAAGGAAGAAATGCCATGGGTGTCATAACTGAACATATGGAACCTTTGGTAATAAGGTTGAGCTATTCTTCACCAGGGGCACCTTTACCTGGATCATGAGGGTTTCTAGTTCCATTCTGAAAACATGCTTCCCAGTTTTCAGGTGCATACAATCCCACCCTTGGCAGCCATAGTAAGTGGTCAAAACAGAGCAATGGATCTTATTAGGGACAGAAAAGTTGTTGTGAGCAAAGAAGTCATGGTAACTTTGACAAAAAGTGGGATTCTCTGTGTGATTATTTCTCCAGTCCCCTTCGATGGTAAATTAATGTTTGCACTTGCTTACACCAACTTCTATGCCTCTTTTCCCTTGTGTCCTGTTCCCCAAGAAACAAAACTCACCCAACTTCACCAATACATACCATATCCCATTCTGTTGGGCCACAGGGGCTTTGTCCCAGGTCATATTCAGGCCCAACAACCCATCAGGCCCCAAAGTGGGGGAGGGGTCAGTCAGATTCTCATCAGTCAAAGGGACAGGGAGTAGGGAGCATAGCCAACAGTTACATTATAAATGGAAGCAACTTTCTGGGTGAGTTGTACATACATATTGGATCTATAGGACCCTGTCACTAGAGTTAGAGAAATCAACATAGGTATAAAGTAACACACACACCCTTTCCATTTTCCAGTATTGTTTGGTTTGCCTCTGCAGACAACTCTTCAAGATTTCATTGTCTACCTGTTCACTTGTCTTCTTCAGTCTATCAGTAGGTTGAGGATGAGGAACAAAAGACAGAGAGAAATGAAGAAAAGCACAAGCCAAACCCAGCTACACCACCAAAGCCCCTCTTCCTTTTCAAAGTCTAAGTTCTCAAGGGGGCTAGTCGTGTCAGTGGGCAGTTGGGACAACGTGCCAAAGGGAAAGCAGCTCATAAGTCTGTGGCACAGCTGCCTGCCAACACAAGGCTTTATTATGGCCTGCATCCTTTCAGTCTGCCAGCCCATACCTAGCTACAGACAACTGGATCAGTGAGGACTCAGGAGGTCTTATTTCTTCTGTTTCTTTTGTGGCTTGGTTTAGCCAGGGGTGGAGTTGGTATCTCGACTTCTGTCTCTTCTTTTGTCCTGGAGGTACCAGGGAACAATTTGTCTGGTGACTGAGCTCACAGTTACCTGTCCCTACATCCAAGTCCTGGGGAGGTCTGTTGGTGTCCTCAGGGAAATCTCCCTTGTCCACTGAGTCAGGGAAGTAGTCTTCAGGATCAGAAGGGTGTCTGGATCGAAATCAGGATCTTGTAGTAAGGCTTCCCACTCTGCATGTTGCGTCGCACTTTCAGGCTGGAGTTCAGCAAGTTCTACCTCAACGTCCAGTGGGAGATGGTGAGTTGACACTCCTGCCTCTCCTTTCGGTGTCATGGTGAGGGAGCAATGTGACGCGTGGATCCAAGCAGGCTTTCCTTCCACCTTTACAGCAGATGGGGTAGTAAGTATTACCTGGAATGGGCTGGTCTTTCTGGGTGACTGGAAATTCTCTCTCTTGAACTGCTTTATCCAGACCCAGTCTCCTGGTAATACGTCTTGACACGCTTCATCAGAGGGCTGTGCCTGTTTGACCTGAGAATGCAGAGTTCTGAAAATGTGGGTTAGTTTTAAGCAATATTGAAGCAGTCTATCATTCATAGCTAACTCTTCAGCTTCAGCCCTTGGGGTGAAAGATATAGTCATAGGATGTCCAAACAGGATTTCATGTGGGGAAAGTCCATGCTTTTGTTGGGCTGCAGTTCTCATGTGGATAAGAGCGAGTGGCAGCACGTCAGGCCACTGAGGCCTGTTTCAGCAGACATTTTAGCAATTTTGCTTTTGAGTTAGCCTTTTCTCCTCTCCACAAGGTATGAGGCCTGTGGCCTGTAACTGCAGTGGAGATGATGGCAGATTTTGAGCACTTTATCGACTTGCTCCATCAGTTCATTACAAAAGTGGGTCCCTCTGTTACTTTCCAAGTAATAGGAGATACCATAGCAAGGAAAAATCTCAGTTAACAGGGTTTTTGTTGTTGTTGATTTGGTACAATGATAGCATCTGTGTGCTTGCAGGGGAAGGCTTCAGTCCAGCAGGAAAATACATCCACTATGACAAATACATAAGAATATGTTCCACAACTAGCCAGGAGACTGATAAAGTCTATTTGGAGACATTCCTAAGGTTGGGAAGCTTGTGGTAGGTGGGGTGTTGGGATGCTGTTAAACATTCTACAAATGTGGCAAAAAAAATTGCATCGATCTGCTGCAGTTACAGAGAATCCTAGAGCAAACCATGCAGCAGAGATTGCACAATGCATCCCCCCTTTTGATACATGAGCATCTGAGGGGCAAGTTTCATATGTGTAAGAAGGAGAGCCCATGGGTAACCCAATGGCCATTTGGGTGTTTCCAAAAGGAATCAGGGTGAAGGAAACAGCCCATGGAAAGCCATGATTGCTTTTCAGATTCTGGTGTCTTGTTCTGGAGATGGGCCAAGTGAAAAAGGTAGGAATCAGGATTATGGGAGAGCATGGAGCAATTAAGGGTGTCCGGTGTTGCCAAGGGGCTGGACAGTGCAGCAGTTTGAGCAGCCTGTTCCGCTCGGGCATTTCCCAGGTTGATAAGGTCAGTTTTCCCAGTATGGGCAGCACAATTCATAATAGACACAGAGTGGGAAAGAAGGATAGAGAATTAATATAGGGACCATGAGAAATGGCAGAGCCTGAAGAAGTAATGAATCCTCTATGCTTTCCGATCATGCCAAAATCATGACAAACACAGAAGGCATAACTAGTATCTGTATAGATATTGACAAACTGACCAGTAGCAAGGGTACAAGCACTTATTAAGGCCACCAGTTCAGCCACTGGAGAAGAATGAACAGAAGGGAGAGAAAGGGATTCAATTACACCATGATCATCAGCAACAGAATAACCTGCATGCATTCATTCATTGGCGATCACTCGTGGCCAAGTAAGATTGTCTTCCAAGATAAGGTCTTTAACAGTGGGTCCATAAGTGACTGTGGAGGCCAATTCTGGATCCACACAGCCTCCCACAGTGAGGACATAGGTTTCCAGATGGAAGATGGTCACGATGAGGATTTGCTTGACGTGCCTTCCGCTTATCTCATTTGTCCCTTTTGCCCTGTACTCGTGCTTCTTCAAAGTCCATAGCACCTTTGATAATGGCCGACCTCCAATTGGGATGCTCATGGGCCAAGGCTTCCCAGTTCTCGATGTTCATGTTACATTTTTTTAGATTAGCTTTGAGAACATCTTTAAACCTCTTTTGCTGTCCACCAATATTCCATTTTCCATCCTTAAGTTGGGAGTAAAGTAGCTGCTTTGGAAGACGGTGATCAGGCATTCGAACAACATGGCCGGTCCAGCGAAGTTGATGTTGGAGGATCATTGTTTCAACACTGGTGGTCTTTGCTTCTTCCAATACGCTAACATTAGTCCGCCTATCTTCCCAAGTAATTTGCAGAATTTTCCGGAGGCAGCGTTGGTGGAATCTTTCAAGAAGTTGGGAGTGGCATTTATAGACGGTCCATGTTTCACAGGCGTACAGTAAGGTCGGTAGTACAATAGCTTTGTAAATAAGCATCTTGTTCTCCCTGCAAATATCCTGATCCTCGAACACTCTACACTTCATTCGGGAGAATACGGCACTCACAGAGCTCAGACGATGCTGAATTTCAGCGTCAATGTCAGCTTTTAGAGAGATATGGCTGCCAAGATCAGAAAAGTGATCCACATTCTCCAGCATTGCACCATTAAGCTGGATTGATGGTGCTACAGAGGGATTGGTTCGCACTTGCTGATGAAGCACTTAGGTTTTTTTTATGTTAAGCGAGAGGCCAAGTTTTTCTTATGCTTATGCGAAGACATTTAGGATAGTTTGAAGATCTTCCTCTGAATGTGCAGAGACTACATTATCATCAGCATATTGAATCCTGCTTACAGGAGCCATCAGTGTAGAATTGCAAATCGGGGTTTTGCAAGGGGGTAGCATACAGATCAGGGCACGGGGTTAACAGAGAGTTCACAAGAAAGATGCAGTCATGCTCATTAGGTTTCCTCTCTGTAGGGAACAAAGAAGCAGGATTAAGAGTATTGCAGGATGTGAGCAGGAGCTCACATGGGCTCTGAAATTGATTCTGAGACCAAGATGGATTCCAGTATTTTTTTCTCTATCAGAAACCTCAGGGCTTGATTATTACAATGTGCTCTATGTGGGGCTGTCCCTGGTTCAGAAGTTCCAGCTAGTGCAAAACCTAGTGGCCAGATTGCTGATGGGGGCACATGGCCAACATCATGTGACACCACTGTTAAGACATCTGCACTGGCTACCCATCTACTACCGACCTAGGTTCAAGGTTCTTGCATTAGTTTACAAAGCCCTGAACAACGTAGGTCCAGGTTACCTTAGGGACCGTCTGAACCCTTCTATCCCAGCTTGATCATTGAGATCATCTTCAGGAGCAGTGCTGGTTGTCCCCGGAGTTAGCAAGTCTCAGTTAACTTCAACACAAATTTGAGTCTTTATACTCTGGAATAGTCTGCCAACAGAGATTCAGCATGTGCCTTCTGCTTTTACCTTTAAACGCCTCCTGAAAACCTTTCTGTTCCACCAGGCTTATGCAGGCAGTTAAGAAGATGTCTCTTTGCAGTAGCTAGCCTTGTTTTTATTACATTCTTAATGGTTTTTATTATACAGTTTTTATTTGTTGTAAACAGCTTTGATATTTTTGGAAATGAAATAGTGGTATTCAAATATGTTTATAAATAAATAAAATAAATTTATTACAGGATATCAGGGAAAATATTGTAGCATTATCATTATCATTATCATTATCATTATTTATATCCAACTTTTCTCCCAAAGGAGCCCAGGGTGGCAAATATATCAACAAAACAATTTAACAAAAAAAAGGAAAAAAAGCATTCTAAAAACAGTTTAAAACATTCTAAAATACATTTACAGTTAAAAACATTATTTCATCAGTGACCTTTGGATTGCCTTTAACAGTCCCATTCAGCTGTCAAATGTTTGGGTAATTTGCTTTGGGTTCTTCCAGAGCTATTCCATGCAATGTGGAACTGATTTGACATGTCGCATTCTAAGATTTTAGTTAGGCTACCTGCCAACTTATTACTAATTTGTATTGACGCAGCCAGCTTTTGTACAGTTATAATTATAATTACTTGCCCACCCTTTACCAACAGGTCCCAGGGCAGGTGACAAAATTTAAATACAATATTAAAAAAAGAATTAAAACACATTGTGGTATTGATAGTGTTATTTAAGAACTTAGGATACAAACGAAACACCTGATGTGCCACATGGGGTGGGGTGGGGGTGTTGGATGTGGCAGAGGTCTCCCTCTGCCTAGCCCAGAACAGCTTTGCTGGCCTCTGCCTGCAATGTGATGCTAGCAGGGCCCAACTGCAATATTAGTGTGAGGCTGGCTTAGCCCAGAGCATTTTTGCCTGACACCCCACCCCAGCCGGCTTGGGCAATGGGGCTGTGGATGTTCTGGTGGTTCCATCACTCCATCACACCCCTGCTGCTGTGTGGCTGGGGTTTGGATTATTCTGTTAAGTCCCTTTGTTCACACTTAAAGAGTAGAGTGCTTCATATCCATCATCTGCCAACCCCATCTCCAAAGAGATGACTTTCATATCTGGTTAAATAAAAACAGTCCAATGAAAAATGGTTGTTATCAAATCTTTACCCATCTTATGCTTTTTTAGTTGTGTACTTCTCATGCAGCCTCAGTGCTCATCCTGACCACATTGCCCTGACTTTTCTCTGTTGCTTCTGTTCTTCCATTTTACTGGATTATTCCACATTTTAAACTTTAGTTCTGCATCTTTGTCGCTAAAGAAAACATTTCAGAGACTAGGCTGAAGTGTTATCTTTCAGATCCCAGCACATCTGTCCTGTTGCAAGTGTCAGCTCTGACACAGAGACTCCCTGTGCTTCTCATCTATGCCCACCTGTTAGTTAATTAGAAGAAATACCTTTCCGTTGCACCCCTGCAATATATTTAGCCTCCAGCAATACTGCTGTCTTCCAACAAATCATTGCATGCTGGAGTATGTCACTCATTAGCAGGAACAGATTATAGTTCAGAAAAAGGTTGAGTTTTTCAGAAATCACTGCCTAATACTTAATGGTAAGACTGCAGCATAGGGGTTGTGTAGTATATTTGCACAATAAAATGACAGATAATCCTAGGGGAACTAGGGAAGAGTAAGGATGGATTAATCAAGAATATCTATGTTTTCTCTTCAGTTTATAATTGATCACAATGATCATTTGCACTAACTCCTTATGGATGGTCAAACACCATCTCTTGTGCATTTGGGAACATCTATATCCTGGCATCCAAGCCACAGAAACAATGAGGCATCACATACACATGTTGCCAATCTCACACATCCTGGTGCTTTTGGAAAGCTATTGGAAGGAAGAGGATGGTAACAGAGAGTAGTAGAAAAATGTATCTAATGCTGTAAAACCTTAGCTGTAGTTACAGCAGCAACGCTGTTAGTGTGGCACACAAATGCATTGTCCAATTTGCATAACATGGGCAAAAGCCTCCCCCAATACACTGTCTTGTGCCCCCCTGCCCAGGGGCATAGGCTTTCCAATTTTGTGAGGAGGGGCAGGGCTGGGCCAAACCTAGGAAAAGGTGGGTGCGGGCCAGTAGTTATAGTGGTATCTCAGTAGTCTTCCGCTGTGTCCTTTGAAAGTCATTTTTAAGATGGTCACTTTAAGATTTGCAAATGTCCATGCATGTACATAGGTCAAACTGGGAAGTCTCTATGCAAGATAATAAATGGGCACTGTATGATGACCTTTGTCGGGAGAAAGACAGGGGGAGTGTAACTCTGTTGATTCTCCTTGATCTCTCAGCGGCTTTTGATACCATCGACCATGGTATTCTTCTGGGGAGACTTGCGGATTTGGGAGTCGGAGGTACTGCTTGGCAGTGGTTCTGCTCCTACTTGGCGGGCCGTCTCCAGAAGGTAGTGCTTGGGGAGCATTGCTCGGCACCCTGGGTTCTCCAATATGGAGTTCCGCAGGGGTCAGTTCTGTCCCCCATGCTCTTTAACATCTACATGAAGCCGCTGAGTGCCGTCATTAGGAATTTTGGAGTGCGTTGTCACCAGTATGCTGATGACATGCAGCTCTACTTTTCCTTTTCATCTTCATCAGGTGAGGCTGTCAAGGTGCTGAACCGATGCCTGGTGGCAATAATGGACTGGATGAGAGCGAACAAATTGAAGCTCAATCCAGACAAGACTGAGATGCTGTTAGTAGGTGGTTCCCCTGACCAGATGGTGGATGTTCCACCTGTCCTGGATGGGGTTGCACTCCCCCTGAAGGAGCAAGTTTGTAGTTTGGGAGTTCTTTTAGAACCATCCCTGTCATTGGAGGCTCAGGTAGTCTCGGTGGCACGGAGTGCTTTCTACCAACTTTGGCTGGTGGCCCAGCTACGCCACTATCTGGACAGGGAGAACCTTGCTTCAGTTGTCCATGCTCTGGTAACTTCCAAGCTAGATTACTGCAATGCACTCTACGTGGGGCTGCCCTTGAAAATGGCTCGGAAACTGCAGCTCGTACAAAATGCGGCGGCCAGACTGATTACTGGGACCAAATGGTCCGAACATATAACACCAATTCTGGCCCGCTTGCACTGGTTGCCTATATGTTTCCAGGCTCGATTCAAGGTGCTGGTTTTAACCTATAAAGCCTTGCACGGCATGGGACCACAATACCTGATGCAACGCCTCTCCTGATATGAACCTACCCGTACACTCCGCTCAACATCGAAGGCCCTCCTCCGGGTGCCTACTCAGAGAGAAGCCCGGAAGATGATGACAAGAAAAAGGGCCTTCTCAGTGGTGGCCCCCGAATTATGGAATACTCTTCCTAATGAGATACGCCTGGTGCCAACATTACTATCTTTCCGGCGTCAGGTAAAAACCTTCCTCTTCTCCCGGGCTTTTTAGCATTTTAGCTTTTAGCATTTTTAGCATTTTTAGCATTTAGCATTCTAATCATTCCTGCATTTTACTATTTAATATGCATTCAACATGTGTTTAATTTTGTCTTAACTTTTGTATAATTAATTTATTTTAATTGATGATTTGTGGTTTTTAATTGTATGTTACTGGTTTTGTTTGTTGTGAACCGCCCAGAGAGCTTCGGCTATGGGGCGGTATATAAATTTAATAAATAAATAAATAAATATGACATTAGGAAAGGTAATGCAGAAAAGCTTGTGAGGCAGGGGTTGCCAAACTGTGGTCCATGGACTAACAGTAGTCCATGAGCTTCATTCAGGTGGTTTGCAGCATATCCAAATTAAATAATTGATTTTGATCCCAGTCTGCATCTATATTGAAATGGTTTTTAAGATTTTGTAAAAGATGTTTTCTTTTTAAAGATGTTTTTAGTGTTTTATCACTGAAGTGATTCATGGGGAAAAAAGTTTGGGAACCACTGCTGTAGGAGAACATTTTAATCTTCCTGGCCATTCAGTTGCAGGAGTCTTGTTTCTCCTTCATTCAAAATAATATGAAATTGACTAAATTATAGTATCATGGGTGCCTTTATTTGATAAAGGCATGGTTGTAGTCTCTGAGCCAGTGCAGAGTGCAAAACAGTTGCTGTGCACTAACTCCGTTTCTGAGCAATGTAGAGAGTTCAAAGTATTGGCAATCTTTTCTGTTCAGACTCTTAACCAAGTATCCTATAAGTGAGCGCAAGCACATTTTGGGGCAAATTCCTAACCATTGGGAAGTGCGTCTGTGTTATGATTGCCCCCATGGCCAGGGTCATACCACCGGGATTTTATATATATTGCTTTTCTAACATACTCTTAAAAACTTCACCTTAAAAACACAGACATTCAAGACAAACTACTAATAAAATCTCATAATTAAGTTTATGGGGCATCACTGCAATCCTGTGCATTGTTACCTGTGATTTCTTGCATTGGCATTGGGAGTTGGATATGGACTTTTGTCTGTCTGTCTGTCTATCTATCTATCTATCTATCTATCTATCTATCTATCTATCTATCTATCTATCTATCTATCTATCTATCTATCTATCTATCTATCTATCTATCTATCTATCTATCTATCTATCTATCTATCTATCTGTCTGTCTGTCTGTCTGTCTGTCTGTCTGTCTGTTGTCTGGGGAAATGACTTGCATTATCAGATAAGTGTCAGAGATGGCTGGATCTCATCTCACTATAGTAACTGTTGGAAGAAGGAACCATGTGTATCAGACATGCTTTCTTCTTCTCACACCAGTGTTGCTGTGGCCCAGCTGGCATGATGCTGGAATAAGACATAGTCATGTCTGTCATACAGCTCATGTAATACCTTTCTTCAAAAAAGGATCCCGGGTTGCTCCAGTAGTGTATGATTATTCTTCAATTAGCATTCTTCAATTATAGGTTAATGGAAAATAAGGCTATCAATGGCTACTAGCGATGATAGCTATGTTCCACCTCCATTGGTGGAGACAGCATGCCTCTGTATAACAGTTTCAGGAGGTCACAAGTGGGAAAAATGCAATTGTATTCAGGTCCTGTTTATGGGCATCCTATAGGCATCTGGTTGGTCACTGTGAGAACAGGAGACTGGATTACATGGGCTTTTGGTCTAATCCAGCAGGGTTTTTCTTATGTTCATATAGGCCTGCCTTTAACATCCAACACTAGGTGCTGTTTGAGTTGCAGCAACACAAACCATTGATTAGTGCCATAGAATGTCTAGCAGGTGGGAAGGGCTGTACTGTGGAAATTGGGCTGCTGCCAAAACTTAGATTGAAAACCAAACCAAACCCTGATTTGGCTAACAGAAATCCATAGTTCTGCAACTCTTCTCAAGAGATATATCTCAGTCGGGGGAGCTTATGGCACATTTACATGAGATGGTGCAGTTCAAGGCACACATATTTTACAGAGAAGAATCCTGAAATGTTACATCCTTTCTTATAAGACAAGGCTGTTTAGATGCAAATATTCAGGGCTGTGCTTTAAAGCTTCATTGCAAAGATAACATCATGATGGTGTATTAGCTTAGCAGAAGTTCTGAAGGGATAACCATGAATACTCTCCTGGTATTGTTAACCTTGACAAGGAGCTTTTCAAAGGTGACATAGAATCATAGAATAGTAGAGTTGGAAGGGGCCTTTAAATCCAACCCCCTGCTCAATGCAGGAATCCAAATCAATGCATTCCCGACAGATGGCTGTCTAGCTGCCTCTTGAATGCCTCCAGTGTCGGAGAGCCCACTACCTCTCTAGCTAATTGGTTCCATTGTCGTATGACTCTAACAGTTAGGAAGTTTTTCCTGATGTCCAGTCAAAATCTGGCTTCCTGCAACTTGAGCCCATTATTCTGTGTCCTGCACTCTGGGACGATCGAGAAGAGATCCCAGCCCTCCTCTATGTGACAACCTTTCATGTACATGTTTGAATTTGGAACAATATTTCACAAAATGCATTCCAAAACATTTTTAAAATGGCTTGCTCAGAAAGCAATTTTTGAATAAATGCAAAGTCAAACAAGACAGTATTTCCCAATAATAGTAATAATGCTAATAATCTCACATATCTCTTAAAAATAATGTATCTGCTTGCATTGGGAAGGGTTGCAAAGCAGAATGTGGCTCACTATTGATAATGCCAGCACAGCCAAGGCAACTATACTTAATAATAAGAAACTGCTGGCCACTTTCCAACAAAATCCTTGAGGGAGATGGAGTTCATTTTCTCTATAGATATAAGAAATGGCTTTTTCTGATGGAAATTTGTGCCACATTTGTTAATTGCTTTTACACTCGTGTAAAATAAATAAATAAACAAACAAATAAGCAAACAGTGCACATTCTGATCATCTGCAGGATTTGTATGTCTGTTTGAAATTGGGAGGAGGTCAGTGTGACTGTTTCAGCATTGGGAAGTGCACCATTTGAAGTATGAATAGGCTGTTTGGCAGAACAAAGATAATGCCTAGGCCATGCGTATAAGAAGTTGGATTTAATATGCTGCTGCTGTTGTTCTGTTAGTAGGTTTTGAAAAGGAGGTTGGCAAAACCAAGAGAACAGACAGAACATGGAAACAATAGCCCCTTTCAGTTGTTTGCCTCCATACATTCAATTCATGGAAGGGAACATGAATGGCCATGCTGGTTTTGGCCCCTTGACCTCCACATATTCAGTGAAGGTCTGAAAGGGAGACTGCACCTGTATGCAAATAGAATCCTGCATCTGATTGGAAGCCCTTCATCACTTGGAGAAGCTAGCCATATACACTCTCCCCATTTACACCTTTTGAAAATGTGGAGATCTGGCCAGGGGGCAAATCAGTGGGCATGTTCATACTGGTGGTAGGGCCAATGTATCTAGCCACACTCTTTCTCCATGTGTCCAGACAACACCGTGGGGGCAAATTAGTAGTAATACAAATTTGACATTAAGTGACAGGGATGGAATTTTCTGAAAATCTCAATGCTGAGCTTTTCCACATAGATTTGTTTTCTTATTTCCTGTCTCAGTTCTTGATCTTATTTATTTATTTATTTATGAACTTATATCCTGTCTTGCTTCCCAGAAGGAGCCCAGGGCAGCATAAAAATGACAAAACACTAAAAACATCTTGACAAGAAGGTGTTTTTTAATTGGCTCTGCTACAAATATGGTAAATCATGCATATTATTTGCATTATTATACTTATAATATTATACATATATTATATGCATATATGTGACACAGTGACTGAAGTAATCAGTTCATAAACAGATACATACAACAATGCACATAACTGGTTAAAAATGCTTATGTGTTAGTATGCTGCAGATATATAGGAGAGCATTGGGCTTGAATACATACTATACATATACATATTTTTGCATATCATTTTACAACAACAATGCACAATCCGTTTGGAATCAGTCCAACATGGCAAAGATTGATCAAGTCAGAACTGTCAAACTCCTTGTAAAAACCAGTTTAAAACTGATTCCTCATCAATCCCAACTGACAGTACAGAACTTAATGTGGTGAAATACCGTATGTGATGACTTCTGTTTTTCAGAAGCGGGCATTTTTGAGCTCATCCTGCAGTGCGGAGCATAACCCACTGGATCTTTTCTTTTGCAGGGGCACTCCAAAGGGGCATTCCCCTTGTAGCTGTGAGCTGCACCTTTGGTGGAGGGGCACCCAAAGAAGGGCTTCAGTTGAAGATTATAGAGTTGAAGATTGGACAGGCACATGAGGAGACAAGTGGTCTTTCAGGCTTCCAAGCTTTGAAGAGCGTTAAAGGTTAGAACCAGCACTTTGAACAGAGACTACAAATGAACTTGGAACAGTGCAGTTGGTGAAGCAGAGGCAACAACAAATTTATTTTTATTATCCACCTCTCACCCACAGTGTGGGTCCTGAGGTGGATTAAACAGGTTAAAAATAGAAAATATATATAAACACCAAACAAATTTAAAAATACAAAACATACTAGAAAATCCATAAAATCCTTAAAAATGTCAGAACATAGGGTTAGAAATTTAGCCAAGTGCTTGAATAAGAGTCTTCAGGAGCTGTCTACAAATGGGACGAGAGGGAGCTGATCTTATTTCACACGGGAGGATGTTCTGTAGTCTAGGGAACATGACAGAGAAGGCTCTGTTGTGAGTGTTCATAAATTGGGCTTCAGCTATAATAGGCACTCACAACAGGCCTTCTTCCCTGGCTCTCATGCAATGGGTGTGACTAACATGGGGAAGGCGGGCAGATAGTTTCCAAACCATTTGAGGCTTTAAAGGTCAAAACCAACACCTTGAATTATACTTGGAAGCAAACTGGGAGCCAGTGTGGCTTGTTCTGCAGAGGTATAATGTGTTCAAAGTGGCTCTTTCTAGTTATTATCCTGGCAGCCATATTATGAACCAGGTGAAGCTTCCAAGTAGTCTTTAAAGGCAGCCTCATGTAGACCACATTACAGTAATCCAATAGCGAGATAACTAAGGCATGAGTGAGGGTGGTCAGATTGTCACATCTAAGATAGGGTCACAGCTGGTACAACAGCTGAAGCTGAGCGAAAGCCCCTCTGGCCACTGCGGCTGCCTGATTTTCTAGCAGCAAGGCTGATCCAGGACTCTCAGACTGCGGACCCATTCATTCATGGGGAATGCAACACCATCCAGACAATTGGCTCTTACATCTCCAGAGAATATATATAAGACATACGAAGATATTATTGCTGCCCTTAAACCACTAATGACCACCACTGCAGGAAATAGAGCCTGCAAGGGCTCCAAACTTTGGTATGATAAGGACTGTGAGCTTAGTAAAAGGGCCCTTTCAGCCCAGATCAGGGCCTAAAAATGTGACTATTCTGAAACAGCCCTGTCCTGTCTGCTTCTTCAAAAAAAATCTCATAAAAATCTTTTAAAAGAGAAAAAAAATCCGTTCTTTGCTAACAGTTGGCGTGCCTTGGGGTTAGTTGTTCTTCAGAGAAACGACTCTGAGTTTTGGAGATTGGTACAAAGTGGTATGACACGGAATCCCCTTGCTTTAAATCCTCCAATTTCCTCGGCATCTTGGGTTTCCCATTTCCATAAAAGTTTTGGGAAAAAAGACAATTTTACTTTAGTTTCTAACCCTCCTTCCCTTCCAGCCTGGCCAGCAGTTAGTAGCGCGGAAGTAAAAGAATTAATATCTACTCTTCACCCCGGCAAAGTCTGCGGGGAAGATATGTTACCTCCGGAGCTATTCCTGGCTGATCCCGATTGGTGGAGTCCCATTTTAGCGGCTTTGTTTTCTAAAATAAATGCCACCGGAATTATTCCTTCGGGGTGGTGTACAAGTATTGTGGTGCCCATTCATAAAAAAGGCGATCCTGCCAATCCATCCAATTACAGACCAATTAGCTTGCTGGATGTAACATCTAAATTATATGGACGTTTTCTCTTGAATAAACTAACTGACTGGGACACTAAACATTCTCTTGTCCACATTGAACAAGCAGGCTTTAGAAAAGGCAGAAATACTATTGATCATACCTTTGTTTTATTTCATCTTATAAACAAGGTTAAATCTAGGGCTTATAAATCCCTTTACCTGGCATTCATAGACTTTTCATCAGCCTTTGACCTAATTGATAGAGACCTATTGTGGCAGAAACTATCCCTTGCAGGTATTGACATGAGATTACTACATCAGATCCAATCCCTCCATCAAGGAAATCGACTGAGGGTTCGTCTTGGACCCAATGGTGCACTTTCTCATGAAATTCCAGTTGGCCGAGGCGTTAAACAAGGCTGCATCCTGGCCCCTTTTTTGTTTAATTTTTTCATTAATGACCTTATTTCTACTATGGCCTCCCCCAACTTTTTCCCCCCTGTGGTAGGAAATAGAAAGATAGCATCCCTGCTCTACGCAGATGATTTGGTATTGCTGTCCCAAAACAGAGTTGGATTAAAAAGAATGCTTTCTCGGTTGGAAGAATACTGCGAGACCCATCATCTTCTAGTAAACTATACTAAAACCAAAACAATGGTTTGTGGGAGGTACAGTAGGACGAAATCCATTTGGTCCTTAAATGGCCATCAACTAGAACAAGTTAGTACCTTTAAATATCTAGGTATTTGTATTAATAATAATCTCTCTTGGTCCTCCCAATTAGAAATGATCAAGCTGACTGCATTAAGATCTAATGGCCAATTAAAGAAGTTTTTTTACTCGCGTGGTGGCCAGCTTTTAGGCCCAATGTTAAAAATCTACACTGCTAAACTACTTCCAAAAATTTTGTATGGTGTAGAGCTTTGGGGCCACTTGGTTAAAAATAGACTTGAAGTTCTCCAAAACCAATTCATAAAGCAAATTTTGGGTCTTTCTAAAGGCACTCCTGCAGCCCATTTAAGGGCGGAATTGGGCCTTCCGTCCCTGGCTGCCAGGATTGATCTGGCTTTCCTAAGATATTGGAAAAGGTCCAGATTTTTGGATGACTCCTCCCTTATAAAACTTTGTTGGAACGACCTGCAGGGAGTGAATATCTGGGGAAAAAAAACCACAGAGCTATTATTGTTTTACGATCTTACTCCAACCAAGTTCCTAAGCCTTTCCTCCTCTGATCTTCAAAATTGGATTTTTAATCACGATGCATATCAGGATAGAGCCTCAATTGTGGCAGCTTCTTTTTCCTCGTGGTTCCCTCAGATAAAACTTAACCACACTCCACCATCTTATTTTACTACTCTGACCCGTGCTCCGTTACGTAAAGCTTTTACGGAGCTGAGGTTTCAAGTCATGCCTACTGCCATTTTAGAGGGCCGATATAAGGGAATCCCGCTCGCAAATCGCTTTTGCATTTTTGGTTGTATGGTCCCCGAGGACTTAATACATTATATGTTACTCTGCCCTCTCTATCTTCACCCTAGAGGAAAATTTTTGGTTCCTCTTCCTTGCTTTTCTAGCGGTCTTTCCTTTAATGAATTGATAATTGCCCTTTTGATGGACAGCAATAACCAAACTACTATTGCGGTGGCAAATTTCGCTCTTGCTGCCAGAAAGATTAGAAAAAAGTATGTTACCTCAATGTGTGAATAAATTGTTGATTTACCTTCTTATTTTAAATGTATTTTAGAATTATTGTTTTACTGTTTCGTGTTGCAACGGCCTATGGCCATAAGCAAATAAAGGATTGATTGAGTAGGCCAACAACCCCAATCCTAGTTAGCATTTCTGTTTACCAACAACACTTCTGTCTTGTCCAGATTTAATTCCAGCTGGTTCACCTGCATCCATTACAGTCTGTAGCCCCCAATCCAGTATCTGCACTGTATCCTTGGGATCTGATGTGACCAATATGTAGGGGTGGATATCATCAGCATACTGCTGGCAACCCAGCCCGCATCCTCAGACAAGTGCTCCCAATGGTTTCATGTACATGTTAAATAGCATGGAGGAAAAAATGGAACCTTGTGGAACTCCAAAGGCCAAATAGTCGAATTACAGTCCTGCAAGACCACTTTCTGGACACAACCCTTGAGTTAGGATGGGAACCAGTGAAAGGCAGTTCCTCCCAGCTCAATCCTCTAAGGCAATCCAGAAGGATACAATGATTGATGTTATCAAAAGCCACTGAGAGGTCCAGCAGAACCAACAAGAATGCACATCCCCTGTCCAGTTCCTGATGTAGGTCATCTACCAAGGTGACCAAAGAAGTTTTAGTGCCATGACCTGGGCAAAAACCAGACTGACATGGGTCAAGATAATGCAATAATAGTACTTTGTCCTGCTCAACAGCTTCATAGCTATCATTGTCCATACAAGTGCTTAACAGGCTGATGTTTTAGCATGTTAGGCTAAGAAGACATTAGCCACAGGCCATCATGACAAAGCAACCCATTTGCAACCTCTTTTTGAGCTTTCACTGTTTAGGATTCTCAAAACCAAATGCCTATGTACAAGATTATGTGCTCAGATTATAGCACTTACAATTAAAGCAACATTAACAGGGAAAGGTATATTAACACAGACACTTATAGAACATGTTGCTTTCATGAGATATAAATATTAGAGTGATTTTAAAATTCAGTCAATTCTCTCACATGCTGTTCTCCAGAAGGGCAACCAGACTTAATAAACTCTTTTCAAGACTGCATAAAAACAAACAAATTTGGGGCAGCAATTTCAATAGGATACCTTTTTAAACCAACAAAGAAATGCATATTTCTTATTTTTCTGCATTTGCCGTTGGTTTCAAGATGAACACACTTCTATTTTGCTGGGAAATAAGCATACATATCAGGCTGTGAATTGCTGATATACTAGCCAAGCCAAAGGAAAATGAAACTGAAGCTCTTGGAGGACATCAAAGCAGCTGTAGAAGCAACACAAGCCACCCTACTAGGAAAATGCAGGGGTGACTAGCTTTGGTGCATAATGCATGAGAGGAAACATGAGCAGAGAGTGGCTGGGTAAGCTGTGAAAATCATTTCCAAGGAAGCAGCTGCAGTTGCTCTTGTTGCAGATCAGAAGCACAATGATTCCTGTCTTCTGTGATGTCTGATTTGTCACTCCCCCCCAACATACAGACACAGACACACACCACCTGAAGCTTCAAGGAAGAAAGTTGATTCTGGCCCTTTCAAAGGACAGGCCCCTCCAGGGCAAGGATAAGTTTGTCTCTTTAAGTAATGGGATGTTAAAATTGAAAGGCAGAACTTTCAAAGGGAAACTTCCTAATACCCTTTCAAAGAAACTTGCTCAAAGGGATTGCTGCTCTCCATGGTACTGAAGCTCATAGCCAGATTGACCATGACAGTGACACTATAAATGCAGTTAATAACTTGAAGACAAAAGAATGCATGAATTGCTGGCAATCACAGCTAGTGCTTTGTATGCTTGCTTGTTTTCGTAAAAATATCCTGGCTTCTCACCTCACTGGTCCCCAAAGTGGCTTACTGAAAAAGTGAACACAGTATTCCAAATGCGGCCGCACCATAGATTTATACAACGGCATTATGAAAACAACCGATATAATGCCATTGTAAAAATCTATGGTGCGGCCGCATTTGGAATACTGTGTACAGTTCTGGTCGCCTCATCTCAAAAAGGATATTATAGAGTTGGAAAAGGTTCAGAAGAGGGCAACCAGAATGATCAAGGGGATGGAGCGACTCCCTTACGAGGAAAGGTTGCAGCATTTGGGGCTTTTTAGTTTAGAGAAAAGGCGGGTAAGAGGAGACATGATAGAAGTGTATAAAATTATGCATGGCATTGAGAAAGTGGATAGAGAAAAATTCTTCTCCCTCTCGTGGACATTCAAAGAAGCTTAAAGAAGGGCTATCAATGGCTACTAGCCATGAGCTTTATTGCTCTTTTTCACCAAATGACAAAGAGGCTATTCTTCCTCTTAACTTATGACTCACGGCAATTCAGAATTGGATGACCAGAAACAAATTGAAGTTAAATCCAGAAAAGACAGAGGTCATCCTGATTGGAAAAAGTTCTCCTCAAGAAACTGAATTTTTACCATAAGAACATAAGAACATAAGAAGAGCCTGCTGGATCAGGCCAGTGGCCCATCTAGTCCAGCATCCTGTTCTCACAGTGGCCAACCAGGTGCCTGGGGGAAGCCCGCAAGCAGGACCCGAGTGCAAGAACACTCTCCCCTCCTGAGGCTTCCAGCAACTGGTTTTCAGAAGCATGCTGCCTCTGACTAGGGTGGCAGAGCACAGCCATCACAGCTAGTAGCCATTGATAGCCCTGTCCTCCATGAATTTGTCTAATCTTCTTTTAAAGCCATCCAAGCTGGTGGCCATTACTGCATCTTGTGGGAGCAAATTCCATAGTTTAACTATGCGCTGAGTAAAGAAGTGCTTCCTTTTGTCTGTCCTGAATCTTCCAACATTCAGCTTCTTTGAATGTCTACTAGTTCTAGTATTATGAGAGAGGGAGAAGAACTTTTCTCTATCCACTTTCTCAATGCCATGCATAATTTTATACACTTCTATCATGTCTCCTCTGACCCGCCTTTTCTCTAAACTAAAAAGCCCCAAATGCTGCAACCTTTCCTCGTAAGGGAGTCGCTCCATCCCCATCACTGAATGGAATACTACTCCCGCTGAAGACTCAAGTCCGTAGCTTGGGCATAATTCTGGACTCAAATTTGACCTTAGAACCTCAAGTTGCGGCTGTCTCAAGAGCTGCATTTGCCAAATTAAAGCTGGTCCGCCAACTGCAACCATTTTTAGGAATGGCTGATCTAAGAAAAGTAACCCAAGCCTTGGTAACTTCGCGGCTGGATTATTGTAATTCCTTGTATGTTGGACTCCCGATTAGATCGCTTCGACCGCTCAAATTGGTACAAAGAGCAGCGGAAAGGATGATCACAAGAACTGGCCCTCGGACCCATACCACGCCTCTTCTATATCATCTACACTGGCTCCCCATAGAACTTCGACACCAGTTTAAGTTACTGGTTCTAACGTTTAAAGCCCTACATGGATTAGCACCGGCATATTTAGCAAACCGTCTCTTGAAATTTAAAACCCATCGACCCATGAGATCAAGTGCCGAATACACCCTTAGGGTTCCATCAACTTTTACCATCCGCCAAATGGCCGTTAGAAAACAAGCTTTTTCTGTCGCAGCACCTACCTTTTGGAACAATCTACCACTTGAGATACGGCTCTCTCCCTCCCTTATGGACTTTCGTCGACGGACCAAAACTTTTTTATTTTATCAAGCTTTTAATTGTTAAAGGGAAATTTCTCTGACTTTTTAGTAATTATTGTTATACTTTGTTTGATTCTGTACTAATGAATTATTTTACTTTGTTCACCGCTCTGAATTTGGATTTTCTGAACTAGAGTGGGATATAAATCTGTAAGTATGATGGCTGTGCTCTGCCACCCTAGTCAGAGGCAGCATGCTTCTGAAAACCAGTTGCTGGAAGCCTCAGGAGGGGAGAGTGTTCTTGCACTCGGGTCCTGCTTGTGGGCTTCCCCAAGGCACCTGGTTGGCTACTGTGAGAACAGGATGCTGGACTAGATGGGCCACTGGCCTGATCCAGCGGGCTCTTCTTATGTTCTTATGTTCTTAACAAGAACAACCGCAGTACAATCCAAATGTAGCAGGCAGACAATACAAATTTAAACAGTAATACAGCAGCAGAAAAATCACCATACTTATTCCTCAAAGGCTTGTGAAAGTAAAAGCATTCTAAATATGTTATCTAAAAGCCAATAATGTTGGTGCTGCACCAGTATTGCTGGGGAGGGTGTTACATAAATGAGGTGCAACCACAATGAAGGCTCTATATCTGGTCACCACATCTAACCTCAGAACGTGGGGATGCACATAGGAGGGCCTCTGATGAAGATCCTACTGAACAGATGTTACTGACATGCAGGGCAATGCTAGTCAAGCTTTACTCATTAGTAACTTGTGTTTTGTCCATTGGAACTTATTCTCTAGTAATGGTAGAATTGCAGCCTAAGAATGTATTCTGAGCAACAACTGAAGTGGTTACATGCATCAGTTTTGCCACTACCAGGGAATATCCCATTCCATGTGTACAGCATGAGCCAGTAAGCTGTGACTGGCTACAATAATCTCAAGTGTGTGAAATGCATATATTCAGCTATTTCATATATGATAATGTGCACTATGTGCATACATGTGAAACAGCCCTTTGTAAAGAACTGAGAAGGGGGTTACTGAACACAGAAGCATATACTGAGTCAGATCATTGGTTCATCTAGCCCAGTATTGTCTACCCTGACTGGCAGTGGCTGTCCAGGATTTCAAGACAGGAGTCTCTCCCAGCCCTACCTGGAGATGCCAGGAATAGACACTAAGACAACATTGTTATGGTAACTCTGTTCCTGGAATGGATCACTTCAGATGGTAAGAGGAGCATGGCATGTTGTTGCTTCTTCACAGGAGAAAAAAGACAGAAGGTCAGCCCTGCAAATGCACATAACTAAGCATTAGATTTCTCACCCACCCTTTACCATAAGGTCCTGATGCATCTTGTTTGCCAAGGCATTCCACAGGGCGGGTGCTACCAGAGGGAATGCTTTAGTCCTGGTTGCCATCAGCAAGGTATTTTAATGTCAAGTGTTCTAGAGCAGAGCTAAGCAGAGCCTGCAGGGAGGAACATATGGAAGGAAGAGGTCATTAAGGTACATGGTTCACAAACCATTTAAGCCTTTAAAGGTTGACACCAGCACCTTAAATTGAGCCTGGCAGCCAGAAACTTGGTGTACTGAAATTAAAGCAGCTGGCACCAAGAGGAGTGGTAACTGGCACGACAGTAGCATTCTCAATAAAGATTTAGTTTATAGTAGAATGAAAATTGAAGAGTCAAGAATATAATCATATAGCATAAAATATTTACCACAACAAGAAGATATTGCAGGTACATAATTTATTATTTATTTATTTATTATTTCAATTTATATACCGCCCTTAGCAGAATAGCTCTCAGGGCGGTGAACAAACAAGATAAAATACAATATATCATAGTAAAAAATCACAAAAACATGTACAAACAAACAACAAAAAGCACAACAAAAACGAAATACAACACAAATTAAGAAGGATACATGTTAAAAGTAGAAAGATTAAGAAAATTAAAAGATTAAAATGCCTGGGAGCATAAAAAGGTCTTTACCTGGCGCCGGAAAGATAGAAGTGTAGGCACCAGGCGTACCTTTTCGGGGAGGCTGTTCCACAACTCAGGGGCCACCACAGAAAAGGCCCTAGATCTAGTAACCACCCTCCGGGCTTCCCGATGAGCTGGTACCCGGAGGAGGGCCTTAGATTCTGAACGAAGTGAATGGGTAGGTTCATAGCGAGAGAGGCGTTCCACAAGGTATTGAGGTCCCACGCCGTGTAAGGCTTTATAGGTCAAAACCAGCACCTTGAATCTCGCCCGGAAGCAAATAGGGAGCCAGTGCAGACGCGCCAGAATAGGTGTTATATGCGAAGACCGACTGGTCCTCGTCAATAGTCTGGCAGCCGCGTTCTGCACCAGCTGAAGCTTCTGAACTGTCTTCAAGGGCAGCCCTACGTGCAGCGCATTACAGTAATCCAATCTTGAAGTTACCAGAGCATGAACAACGGAGGTGAGGTCGTCCCTGTCCAGATAGGGGCGTAGTTGGGCTACCAGACAAAGATGGTAAAATGCATTCCGTGCCACCGAGGCCACTTGGGCCTCGAGAGGCAAGGAAGAATCGAAAAGAACCCCCAAACTACGTACCTGTTCTTTCAGGGGGAGTGTAACCCCATCCAGAACAGGGTGAACATCCACCATCTGAGCAGGGAAGGCGTTCACCAGCAGTGTCTCGGTCTTGTCTGGACTGAGTCTCAGTTTATTAGCTCTCATCCAGTCCATTATCGCGGTCAGGCAACGGTTCAGCACATCAACAGACTCACCTGAAGAAGATGAAAAGGAGAAATAGAGCTGCGTGTCATCAGCATATTGATGGCAACGGACTCCAAAACTCCTGATGACTGCACCCAGCGGCTGCATGTAGATGTTGAAAAGCATGGGGGACAAGACCGACCCCTGAGGGACTCCACAATGGAGAGTCCATGGTGTCGAGTGATGTTCCCCAAGCACTACCTTCTGGTGACGGTCCGCGAAGTAGGAGCGGAACCACTGCCAAGCAGTGCCCCCGACACCCAACTCCGCGAGTCTCCCCAGAAGGATACCATGGTCGATGGTATCAAACGCCGCTGAGAGATCAAGGAGAATCAACAAAGTCACACTCCCCCTGTCCCTCTCCCGACAAAGGTCATCATACAGGGCGACCAAGGCTGTTTCGGTGCCAAAACCGGGCCTAAAACCGGATTGAAACGGATCTAGATAATCGGTTTCATCCAAGAGCGCCTGGAGCTGGCCGGCAACCACCCATTCCAAAACCTTGCCCCAAAAAGGGACATTCGCCACCGGTCTATAGTTGTTCAAGTTATCTGGGTCCAAGGAGGGTTTCTTTAAAAGAGGTCTCACTACTGCCTCCTTGAGGCTACCAGGGACTACTCCCTCCCTCAAGGAGGCATTAACCACTTCCTTGGCCCAACTGGTGGTCCCAGCCCTGCTAGCTTTCACTAGCCAAGATGGGCAAGGATCCAGAACAGACGTGGTTGCCCGAACCATTCCAAGCACCTTGTCCACTTCCTCGAGCTGCACCAACTGAAACTCATCCAATAATAAAGGACAAGGCCGTGCTCCGGACACTTCAATGGATTCATCTGTCGCAACATCGGAGTCAAGATCCCTGCAGATACATGTGATCTTATCTTGAAAGTGTCCAGCAATTTCGTTGCAGCGGGCTTCCGATGTTTCCGTAGTATCGTGGGGGCCAGAGTGTAAGAGCCCACGCACGACTTTAAAAAGCTCCGCTGGGCGGCATAGGGATGATCTAATAGAGGCAGCAAAATAAAGCTTCTTTGCTGTCCTTACCGCTTTTGTATACAACTTATTGGTGGCACTTACCAAGGCATGATTGTATCCACTGGGAGTTTTCCTCCATCTGCACTCCAGCCTCCTCCTCTCATGTTTCATCGCTCTCAGCTCCGGGGTATACCACGGAGCTGTATGAGCTCTACAGCGAAGGGGACGCGCGGGAGCGATCATGTCAATAGCCCGGGTCATTTCCGTATTCCACAGTGTGACTAGGGCCTCGACAGGAGCACCAGTCCTATCAGCCGGAAAATCTCCCAGAGCCCTCTGAAAACCTGCGAGATCCATCCGGCTCCGGGAGCGGATCAACTTAATAGATCCTCCACCTTTGCAGAGGGAAAGAGCCGCTGTAAGTCTAAATCTCAGCAAGCGGTGATCTGTCCATGACAATGGGGTAGATGAAAAACACATAAACATAAACAATGATGACAGCTACCCTGGTAAGCACTCTAAGGCACTTAGAGAATGAGGGAGTGCTGTGCCAATCCACCTCTCATTGCCAGTGGGCTTGAGGATGTGGGCAGGGGGTGCTTCTTGGGCCCTAGAGGCCTTCACCCCATTGAATATTGACCAGCAAGTGTGCAGAGAACCAGAAAACTCCCCTGGCTCACCTATATGGTAAAAGGGCAATGAAAGTCACAGACTGGCAAGATCTGTTGCATTGAGCTGGAATGGGGCTGCCAAAATGGGAACACTTTCTCAGCTGTCTCCCATAGTTGTAGGGTGCTTGCACTGGAGGTATGCAAGTTACATGTGATGCTTATTGCAGATCTCTGTTAGGAAATAAAGCTTTGGTCCTTTTATTCCAAATACAGCCACATGGCTTCATTCTGGTGGTGGTGGGGAAGAGGAATATATTTATCCCCATACAGCATACACTTGC
Organism: Rhineura floridana; assembly: GCF_030035675.1. Lineage (NCBI taxonomy): Eukaryota > Metazoa > Chordata > Lepidosauria > Squamata > Rhineuridae > Rhineura > Rhineura floridana. The sequence goes on from NC_084483.1 coordinate 156,587,687, forward strand.
AAAACATCTTGCTATTGCAATGGTGGGAATCAATAAGAAGGAAAAAAGGCCATCTTCCTGTCTCTCTCTGGCTTCGTACATGCACTGGTGATGAAGAGTTTACACACGAAAGCTCATTTTAACAGCTTTGGTGAGTTGGACTCCCTTGGCGAGCTTGTCTTCTTTGAAAAGTACTTTCTCTTTCCTAGCTTCAGTGCTTTGCTATCAAATATTTCATCAGGCTTTCTGCTGCTGACTGCTGTCATACTTTAGATTCCACATATAGTTGATACACTATACAAAAAAGAGACAATGGCTAAAAGCAACGGGGAACAGTGAGACTTCAAAATCAGGGGCAGTCTTTTAATGGTGCAGCAACCAGTCCCCTGTCTTTAATAGTCCCCCTGTCTTTAATAGTCCCCCCCCTTCAGCAGGAAGACTATGTGTTTCTGTATTTTTAAACTATTTCCCCTGGTTCTAAAAAGTGAAGCAATCTTCTGGCATTTTGTGAGAAGAACATAAAACAGACAAGGAAACAGAGACCAGATTCACCCAGAGAGCTTAGAAAATGAGGCCACCAGTTTCATCATAGTCATTGCATGTGGCTGTTTATGTATTTGCAATAACATTACCTCAGAGCTTGGAAAAGTTACTTTTTTGAACTACAACGCCCATCAGGCCAATCCAGTGGCCATGCTGACTGGGGCTGATGGGAGTTGTAGTTCAAAAAAGTAACTTTTCCAAGCTCTGCATTACCTGCTACGTAAAGCATTTTTAAGCAATCTTGGGTTTCCTTCTCTGTGGTCCTAACTTTGTGCCATTGTACAGGAGGGGGAATGCAGGAGGGAGCAATAGTGGCATCCAGTGTGGCAGGGCAGAACTGCGGAGCTGCCCTCCCAACGCTGGTGCTGCTGCAGCCAGAGGGGGACCCCATCCAGTTAAGCTGAAGCAATGCCAGTGTTGGTAGGGTGGCTTTGTCCTACCACATCCACCACTACTAGGAAGCCAGCTCACTGATCCAGTTTGCTACTTGGCCATTCTGTAGCCCAGGCCTTGTTCCGGAAGCCAATTGGCTGTGCTGGATAGCCCCTAACGCAAAAGAGTTAGAAGGCTGATCCTGGGGGGAGGGGATTTTTCCTTTCTTCTCTGACCTTTCTTACTGAGTGCCCCCCAGCACTCTAGCCCTATGCACACATTATTTGTGTATAGGGCATACTCAAGGACAGACCTGAGTGGGACTACACCATTAGCCTTCCCTGACATGGGTCTTTTTCTTTTTTTAGCAACTGTGTGATGTATGCAGTTGTTAGTACAGAAAGGCCAGCATGTGAACTCCTCCTTACGCATAGGGGCTCAGCAAAACTGGGATACCTACATGACTAGGTGTCCCAATTGTGCAGACCCTATTGATGTAAGATAGTTTTTTAAAAAAGAGACAGAGACCTTTAAAGGGGAAAAAAATCAAACTCCCACCAGCATACAGCACCTTATTTGTGGGATTTGCACTGGCTGCCAATCAGCTACTGGGCCAAGTTCAAGGTTTTAGTACTAATATATAAGGCCCTATACAGCTCAGGACTAGGTTATTTGAGAGACTACCTTATCCCTTATATACTGCATAGGCCACTGCATTCTGCAGGAGAGTGTCTTCTTCAAGTCCCTAAAATATCACAAGCCTTCCCTATAGTAAACCTTAGTAACAGGATTTTCAATGTGGCTGCCCCTGTCCTGTGGACACCATCCCCATTGAGACATGACAGGTGCTCATTATTTTTTGTTTTGACAAACTTTTCCCATTTTTTTGTTTCAACAAACTTTTGTATTTTGACAAACTTTTCCAACTGTGTGAAAAGTGCTCTGCCTAAAGTGTTCATTTTGTATTGTTTTCCAAAATATTTTCAGTTGGTTTTGTATTGTTGTAAAAACCATCTTAGTGGTTTATGGGTGTAAATTGCCTTGAGGCATTATGTAAAAGGCAATACAATTGATCATCATGGTCCTGATGGGACAACAACACTATATGCAGCTAGGGTTGGTTATGAAGTGAAGCTAAGGAAGGAACATGGAGCAGTGCTAAAAGAAACTTATTAGACTTTGGCATTGCAGAGCGCTTTAGTACTCCCTTTCAATAAGGCCTGTGAAGTTGGTCATTTTTAAAATATAAATGCATGAATTCCCTGGGACTTTTGCTTGCACAATTCCACTGAAATGATGAAATGGTGATTTGATGGTGTGTGTTTTTTGGTGCAGCTCTCTTACCATCAGAACAATTTCTATCAGGGTTGGGGGAAGACTAAAGAAAGAAGATGAATGTGCAGTACTTTCATCTTCTAATTGTGAGGCTAGACTTTTTCTTGAAAAAATGTATTTCAGGATAATTTCAGTTGACTTTCTGTTTTCTGGCACATACTCAGGTCCTTACAACAAAAGGAAGAGGGATAACCTCAGTCTAGTTTTGCATATGATAACATTACTTAGATTTTAATAATATCAAGCTTTGTGACTACAGAACTGGCAACATGTTAATAATAGATGTGGCTCCACAAAGTACGGTCTGTCAGATGTGGTCATACCAATGAAGCAACAAGTCAGTCAAATGCAAGATCTTACAGTAACAAAACCCAATTAAATATTTAACAAAACCACAAAAGAAAAAGAGATTAGTAAACGAAGAACATGGACTTGAAAAAGAAGGATGAAAAAAGAATACTTTTAATGACTAATACTCAGCCAGCAGTGTCTGCTTTTCTTTCTTTCTTTCTTTCTTTCTTTCTTTCTTTCTTTCTTTCTTTCTTTCTTTCTTTCTTTCTTTCTTTCTTTCTTTCTTTCTTTCTTTCTTTCTTTCTTTCTTTCCAGGGATGACCCAAGCCATTTTGTTGCCTGAGGTGAAGGACAAGATGGCATCCCTCTCCCATTCCACATACAGAAGCTGACTGGACTGGCAGTTGAAACTTCAGCAAACTTCAACACTGCCTAGGGCAGTGTTCTTCAACCTTAGACCTCCAGATGTGGCTGAACTATCAGCTTACTCAATGGTCAGGTGTGATGGGAATTGTAGTACAACAGCATCTGGGTGTCCCAAGGTTGAAGAACGCTGGCTTAGGGAATACAGGGAAGGCTGTGTGGCACACATAATTCTGTCATCTAACACCTCACTGCTAGGGATATCATTGAATTCCAATGAAAATAGAAACAATTGTTAATGTTCATTTATTCATTCATAACTGGAAAAGAAATCAATCCAACAAATATGATTGGTATTTGCTGTTCTTGCTTTCAGACCACAAACAATTGATTACATTTGTCCCCATTTGCACTGTATTTCCTTTGCAGTGAAATGAATAATGTGGAATAATGCAGTGAGAACATAATTTATGTATATTATAATTATTATTGCCAGCCCTTCACCAATAAGTCCCAGAGCAGGTTACAAAATCTTAAATAAAATATTAAAAAGAATTAACACAGTTCAGTCACAAGAATAAATAATGTAAGTTGTGAATGTCACTGAAGTGAACAGTGAGAAAAGAATGTAGTTTTGGGCCAAAGACAAACTGCAGCAGAACACAAACAGTACTGCATGCAACAATACAGGTTGGAATGGAAAACAATGCCTTCTTGCATTCCTACTCACTGCTGATCTCCACCTTCCACAATTTGCAGCCCCACTCTATCTAATGATAGAGCCAAGGCCAGCGCCAGAGACAGCCAGGCAGATCCCTGGCCAAGGGTCTCTGTGACCTAGAGGAGCCCCTGAAGGGCCCCTCCTTAGGGTGGGAGGTTAGCATTCCCATTCCGCAATCCTCAGCAGTGTCAGCTCCCCACTCTGCCACAGATCACAGAGAGGGAGCTGCCAAACACCCCCCAATAAGTCATTGCGGGCTTCAATAAGCATGCACACACACTCCACCCACCTCTCCCACCCCTATGAATGATGTGCATGCTGCACACGCATGCCTGCCATCAACCAAGATGGCAATGGGGGCTTTCCTAAGTGGAAGGGATGGGAAAGGTAGGTGGGATGTGTGGGCAGGCTTATTAGCCTTGCACAACCTGTATGGGAGGGTTGGGCTATGGCACTGTGGGGCCATGGCAGGTTGGTGCCCAAGGGCCCAGTCATACTTGGCAGCAACCCTGGATAGGGCCAGCTTCCTTCTTTCCTTCACTGGTTAAAATAAAAGTGGAATACATCCATGCAGAAGTTGCCACTTCCCAGGACTGAGTCAGCATTAGAGTGGAATGGGGGGAGGTTTGACTATTTTCATTGGCAGCCAGGGACAGAAGCTGTATATGCTAAGTGTAGTGATTTTTTTCTGTCCATTAACGTAAGTGAGCAGCTTTGATCTTCATGGACAAGTGGACTATGATGGGTGATACCCAGCATCAAGCAAGCAGATGTCTGCTGACATGACAGGACTTTTTCTCTTCCCTCTCTTCTAGCCCCCTTCCCCCTCTCCATCTGCTCCAGAGGATCCCTCCACCCTCTGGAGCAGATTTTGGGACCACACAGGGGGCTGGAGGGGGAATATGTTCCATCATTGGTGTCCATTCCACTGGTGGAAGGATATAATTGGATCTGGATTTCAACCAATATAACCTGTGACAAGTAACTAAATAAAGATAGTCTTAGTTCATTCCACCTTTCAACATTTTCTGAGCTGAAGTGAAAGGTAGATTCATGCTAATGGTATAAGAAAGTTGTTTTTGGCACTTATAGAATTTATCCTTCTTCAATCTGTAAAAAAGTCTTTGTAAGTGGTGACAAAGCCATGTGACAATAGGCACCGATGATATGAAATAATCCTTCCTTTGATATAACCAGTCTCATTGATTGTTGAAATAGAAAAGAACATTTGCCCTAAAGACTCCCATCAAGGAGTGTGTTCCCTTGAGGTGTTTTCAGTGTTCAGTTTTTTTAAAAAAAAAAAAACCCTTTAGTCTTTGAAAAATCTCTTGATTATTTTTTTTCCTAATCATATTCAAATGGTTCAATGCATACAACACCCTAAATGTTGTATTAGGCCCGCCTTCTGTTCTGAGCTAATTTCTTTGTTAAATGAGCATGTGTAATGGTGGTAAAAGGCTTTTGATCAGGCCATTACAATGAGGAATTATTTGGCTCCCATGTAATTGAATTTGAACAAGCTTTAATTTTAAGCAAATATACCTCTGCACAAATGATATGGCCCTGAAGCCACATTTGAAAAAAGCATACAACCAGTGGGAACTGCAACAAAATGCAATTCAGTCAGCCTTTCTAGAATATTCTATTGAATGGCCGTTTCTTGACCAGTTTGTTGTTTTCTTTCTTTCTTTCATTCATTCTTTCTTTCTTTTTGCATTCTATAGCTACTGAGCATCCTCAGTTCTCATTGGGCTGGTTTATGGGGGTTGTACTCTCCTTAAGTTTTTTTCCCCTGAAGATTTGTTGTATTTCTGCAAACCATGAGTTCCTCTAAGCTTGCAGTTACTTGTGCATGGATGGTGCCATAATGGCACTCAGGTAACTGAATTTTCCAATAGTATTTACGTGAGGTATCCTGTAATAAAATGTTGCAGTGTGGAGTGCTCCATTCCAATCCCCCTCCTTGGGTTTCATCCCCTCAGATAGTCATTCAGCATTCTCATCTCATTGGGCTGTTTTGGCATATATATATATATATATATATATATCCATTTTCCCCACTTGTTTTTGTGGGGGGGGCATGATGCAGACACATTTGTGCCCACTCCAAACTATATAAAATTAATGTTGCCATTGATGTCTATGGGCAACTTTCTCTTTATCACTGTGGACATCTAAAAACAGCTTGATGAACCAGGAAATAATCTCTCCAAACAATGAGGTGGTTCTTTCATCTGTCTGTCTTGTCTGTCTGTCTGTCAGTCTGTCTGTCCATCCATCCATCCTCAGCTTTTCCCTTACTCTTACCCAACATTCTTTGCCACTGAATTATTATGGGGCTTTTTGGGCGGGAGCTTCCAACCCATCTTAACAGCATAAGAAGAGCCTGCTGGATCAGGCCTGTGATCCATCTAGTCCAGCATCCTGTTCTTATAGTGGCCAACCATATGGCCATGGGAACCCCAAGCAGGACATGAGTGCAAGAGCATTCTCACTCCTGCAGCTTCCAGCAACTGTTACTCAGAAGCATGCTGCCTCCAACTAGGGTGGCAGAGCACAGCCATCATGGCTAGTAGCCATTGATAGCCTTATTCTCCATGAATTTGTCTAATCTTCTTTTAAAGCCATCCAAGTTGGTGACCATCACTGCCTCTTCTGGAAGCAAATTCCACAGTTCACCTATGCACTATAAGTAGAAGTACTTTCTTTTGTCTGCCCTGAATCTTCCAATATTCAGCTTCACTGAATGTCCAGAGTTCTAGTGTTATGAGAGAAAAACCTTTCTCCATCCACTTTCTCCATGCCATGCATAGTTTTATACATACCTATCATGTCGCCTCTGACTTGCCTTTTCTGTAAACTAAAAAGCCCCAAATGTTGCAACCTTGCCTCATAGGGGAGTTGCTCCATCCCCTTGATCATTCTTTGCTCATTTCTGAATCTTTTCCAATTCTACAATATCCTTTTTGAGGTGAGGCAACCAGAAATATACACAGTATTCTAAATGCTGCCACACCATAGATTTATATAACAGCATTATAATATCAGCAGCTTTGTTTTCAATATTTTTGCTAATTATCCATAGTATGGAATTTGCCTTTTTCACAGCTGCCACATAGTAGGTCAACATCTTCATTGAGCTATCCACTAGGACCCCAAGGTCTTGTTCCTGGTCAGTCACTGCCAGTTGAGACCCCATGAGCGTATATGTGAAATTAAGTTTTTTTGCTCCAATATGCAAAAAACACTTGCTTAATTGAATTGCATTTGCCATATACTGCCCATTCACTCAGCTTGTAAAGATTCTTTTGGAGCTCTTTGTATTCCCTTTTTGTTTTAAGAACCCTGAACAATTTAGTATCTGTTGAGACTCATAGGCATTACTGTCTCTGGTTATTTTCATCAAGTCTGAAAGCCTGGAGCAAGGAGGAGCGTTATCAGGAGTTAAGTCTGTGCCAAGCCTGGGAATGGACAGTCAAGGCCAGCACACGTTGTCATGGCAACCAGGGAGATATCGGCTGGGAAACTTTCTACCAGTCTCTGTGTTTTTTCTGTTGGGGGTTTTGTTCTTGAAGAAGAAGCAGCTTTCTGTATGTGCTCTTGTTATGAGCCTTAATGTCCTGAGTAAATGGACTCTTAATACTATGTCGTGTACTTGGATTTCTTGACCAACTTATACTCTAATGTAACTGCGCTTACAACGCACACCGCACACATCAACAGGGTTATGGGCCCAGATCCAGTGCGCGTTACAAAGGAGTAAGTGGTCTGAGCTGCAGACTGAGTTCCAGAGAGCAGCATGATTGATTGTGCCAGACAGAGGTGAGCGAACATGGCTGTAAACATGTCTGGAGTCATGCCAATGGAGAGACTTAATGAAAATAATTACGCCAGCTGGAAGATGAGAATGCAGGCTTTCCTGATAAAAGAGGAGTTATTTTCTGTGATTGAAGGGACCCCACTGGTACCACCAACAGCGGCCTGGACGCGCAGAGATGAGAAGGCGCAGGCTTTTATTACCTTGGCTCTATCCAACTCTCAACTGCTGCACGTGAGAGATGAACCCACAGCCAGACGTATGTGGGACGTGTTGCAGGCTCTTCATGTGCAACAGACAGCGGGATCCAAGCTGTGTCTGGCAAGGAAGCTGTACCAGATGCGTTTCATGGATGAGTGCACCATGAGTGAGCATCTTACTGAATTCAGGCGCCTATTTGCTGAATTAGAGGACCGAGGCGTGGAACACAGTATCCTTCAGAAAACGTATATTATCCTGGCGTCACTTGATGGAAGCTGGAATAATTTTGTGATGGCGATGGAAGCAATGCCAGATGGCAGACTGAATGTGGGTTTTATTGAGGAAAAGTTGACCCAGGAGTGGCAGCGAAGACAGGAGGCGAAAAAGGCCGAACCGAAGGAAGCTGTCAGAAGCAAGCAAGAGCAGCAACGGCTGAAAACTTGTTATTTTTGCGGAGCGCGTGGACATATTCAAAGAGACTGTGCAGTCAAGCAAAGAAACAGAGATGGAGGCTGGAAGCAGGGCAGTGTGAACTTTGTCAGTGCAGAAAAGCCTCAGTTTATGGAGACAGACTGGACTTTGGACAGCGGAGCATCTCATACCCTCGTAAAGGACTTACGTTTATTGCACACATCAAAAGAAGTGCAGGACTATGTTTTACTGGCTGATGGATCGAGATGAACTGTCAAGGCGCAAGGGATGGTGAGATTGGATAAGATTGGCATAATTTCTGATGTATTGTATGTCCCTGACTTGTCTAGTAATATTTTGTCTGTTCGAAAACTGACTAGCATTGGGTTTTCAGTGGTGTTTGACAGAGACAAATGTTTTGTGAAAAGAGGGGGTGAAATTTGCATGCAAGGGAGCCTGAAGGATTCACAGTTTGTAATAAAAGGCGATCAGGCAGGGTGTGTTGCGTTTGGTGCTGGGGCGCAGACACATAAAGGCTGTGTGCATGATTGGCACAGGAGGCTGGGGCATGCAAATTATGAAACAATTAAGAGAACCCCGAGTCTGAGTGAAAACATGCATTTGACAGATTGTGGTCAGATAATGGATTGTGATGCCTGCCATAAAGCTAAAATGACAATTGCACCAATAAACAGGGGGGTGGAAAGCTCGACAACCGCTCCCTACCAGCTCATTCATGTTGATTTATCAGGGCCAATAAACAGTTCACAAGGAGGTGCAAGATACTTTATGGTCATAGTAGATGACTTCTCGAGATTCACTCATGTTTATTTCCTGAAGAGGAAAGATGAAGCAGAGCAGAAGCTGAGACTGTTCATCAAGAAAGTTCAAACGCAGCATAATGTCACTGTGAGGGCGATACGATCAGACCAGGGAGGGGAGTTTACAAGCAAAGCATTACATGCATACCTTGAAAGTGAAGGTATCGAACAACATTACACAGCTCCATTTTCTCCGTTTTCTAACGGGCTTGCGGAGAGAAAAAACAGAGTGCTTCAGGAAGCTTTGAGAGCCATGTTGGAGGATTCTACTCTCACACACTCTTTCTGGGGAGAATGTATTCTGTATGCGAATTACATACACAACAGGGTGTTACATAGTGCCATTGGAATGTCACCCTACGAGAAACTCACTGGGAGAAAGCCGAGGGTGCAGCACATTGAGAGATTTGGAGCCCGTTGCTGGGTCCATATTACACAAGGGAAAAGACGTGGCAAATTGGCATCTAGAGCACAGGAAGGGTTTGTGCTGGGTTTTCAGAATGCATATTACAGAGTATGGATCCCACAAATGCAGCAAGTTGTTCTGAGCAGAAGCATTAAAGTCTCAGACAAGCCTTGGGATCAAAAGCAAACAGTTATTCTCAATGGATCAGATGACACAACACCTACATCAACACCTACACCTACACAAGGGGTGAAAGTGGAAGGAACAGATATTCCAATGAAGGATGCATTAAATGAACTGATATGGGGCAAACGTAAAACAAAGAAACGTAAGGTTGACGATATGACAGATCCTGAGCAAGCCATGCCAGGAACAAGTTCAGGAGGGGGTGCAGTGGGAGCAGAAGATCCAATTCTTTTAAGGCGCTCTGAGAGAGCTAACATTGGGAAAACTCCTGACAGATTTACTGTGGGTTTAGTCAGCAGCCCAGGTATGCACAAAGTCGTGGAGATGGATGCAGAAACGTTATATCTGACTTGTGTACAACCGAAGTTTGATTAATAAAGTTTGGGCTTGGAAACTGTAATGTATGATGCAATGAATTGAAATGTATTACTGGATGCAAATGTATAACCAAGTATTGTAGAACTGTACTGCTGCAATTGAAATGTTATAATTGCAAATGAAAGTGCAGTCTTGATGAAAAAAGAGGGGGCTGTTGAGACTCATAGGCATTACTGTCTCTGGTTATTTTCATCAAGTCTGAAAGCCTGGAGCAAGGAGGAGCGTTATCAGGAGTTAAGTCTGTGCCAAGCCTGGGAATGGACAGTCAAGGCCAGCTCACGTTGTCATGGCAACCAGGGAGATATTGGCTGGGAAACTTTCTACCAGTCTCTGTGTTTTTTCTGTTGGGGGTTTTGTTCTTGAAGAAGCAACAGCTTTCTGTATGTGCTCTTGCTATGAGCCTTAATGTCCTGAGTAAATGGACTCTTAATACTATGTCGTGTACTTGGATTTCTTGACCAACTTATACTCTAATGTAACTGCGCTTACAACGCACACCGCACACATCAACAGTATCATCACCAAACTTGGCCACCTCACTGCTCACCTCTAACTTTAGATAGTTTATGTACAAGTTAAAAGTCACAGGTCCCAATAGCGATCCTTGGTAACTCCACTTTCTACAGCCCTTCACTGGGAGAACTGTCCATTTATTCCTACTCTATGCTTCCTGCTGCTTAACCAATTCCTGATCCACAATAGGCCCTCTCGTCTTATTCCATGACTCAGGAGTCATTGCCACCACACCAAAGAAGACTTGTGACACATATATGGAGAAATGTTATATTTATTAAAATATAACACATAATCAATCAAATTCAAATCAGCCAATTAATGAATATCAAATACTTCGGGCAGGTGAGGCTCAACCTATCTATGAGGGTATAGACCCTCCAAACCAGGAGGCAAGTCAGTCACATCGTACTGCAACTCCCCATTCAAGGATGTGGGAAAACTTATCCCTTCTTGCAATTGGAGTCAGGTATGTGGTTCCAACCTCCGCATCCTGGCCCCGCCATACAGGCGTTCATCATGATGTGCAAGCTGGTCCCACGTGGACAATCCCCAGATCCACACCAGACATTACGCCTTGATGTTTCACCAGGGTGTGCCCTTTACCAAAATGCCTCATCCACCTCAATTTTAACCCCAATTACCTCACCTGCCCAAATTCGACGCCACAAGAAAACAGAGCCCCCAAACCCAACCTATAATCTTCCAATAATAAATCACACCCACTCTCCGAGAGATGGACACCATCATCCCGAAACAAATGTGGGGAATGAAAGCGAATCCTGTCATGCGGGATATAAGCCCCACCCAATGACAAAACCAAATTCCTAACCTTCCTATTCACCCACTTTCTGGCTCTATCGATTCTGTTAGGGTGCTGTGCACCCCTCCAAACTCATCTCACCAGCATATCAGACCACACTAGAACAAGGTCTGGATATGACTGGATGAGTCCAGTGAAATCCCTCATGATCCATACCTGGCCGCTGCACCAAGTCATTTTCCCCCAAATGAACCACCAGCACATGGGGCCGATTAGTGGATGACATAATATGACACACCGAGGGCATTAACGCATCCCAAAGCATGCCCCTCTGAGCCTCCCAGCCAACTGTTGCTCTAGCAGAAAGCTGCAGCTGTGTCCCAGCAAGAGAAGAGAAGGCCCTCCAATGGGCCCAAAATAAAATTGAGTGGCCACACAGGACGACCCTCGCCGGCACTGGAAGGCTCAGCACACCTAAGAAAAGAAAGAACAAAACATTAGAATCAATACCTGATATAAGACTTAAAAGCGGAAGAACGCCACCTCCCTATTGCCTGAATATCCTCAACGCTCATGCCCACGAGGGCAGCGGCTGTAGCCACCCCAATCCGGAAGGAATGCAGCCCATAGACTCCCGCATCGCGACCACTGGCCAACAAGGCCTGCCGAACAACGGCCCAAAATTGAAATTGAGTCAGGGCAGAACCATCCGCATGTATAAAGAGGTAACGCTGTCCCGCCGGCCTGATAGACAAAAATAGACGCACTGGAGCAACTGGGCATAATTCAGGAACCTGGCAAACATTCAGAGTAATAATACTGCCATGGCCCTTTTGATCAGTCTTAGAGACTCGTAGTGAAAGCCTAACTATATCAGCACCTAATATGCAATCGCCAAAGCAGAAGGCTCGGTAGGGCACATCACGCTTCGAGGAAGCCAATACTTCACTAGGGCGAAAGGCACCATAGAACATCGTCAGAGTTACTGCGGCGAACAGGTGCGACTCATACGGCGATGAGCACATAGACCTAAATAAAGGCAGGATCTGAAGGAGAACATCGGGTGTGATTGGCCTCCTTCGGTCAGCGGGCCTGTGGGCGGAACGCGACCAACCCTGAAGTACCTTTCTGACCCTAAAATCTACAGAATGATCCTGCAATCCTCTTGCCTTGGAAATAAAGGCCAGCGCAGAGAGGTGTCCGGCGATGGTAGAAACAGAATTATTTTGCCCTTTTAAATATAACATAAACTGCAGCAAATGTGAGACAGGAATAGGCCATGCAGCAGGCAAAGCACTACTGGCACGAAAAGCCTGAAATGATCCAAAAGCACGCTGATACGCTCTCTGGGTGCTGGGAGCCAGGGCAGAGGCTATGGCAGCCCCCACTTCTAATTCCCAAGGCTCCACAGGAAGAAGGGGACCGGGACCGAATCCTGAGCTGCTCCTGGTGCCAGTTCCCGGAAACATGCCATCTGTAAGCGGGAGAGAGCATCAGCAACACAATTCCGTAATCCGGGAACGTGGAGAGCGACAAATAATATATTAAAACGCAAGCATTGCAATACAAAGGCCCGCACCAGGTGCATCACCTGAGGAGATTTTGAAGTCTGGGTATTGACCACACACACTGTGGACAAATTATCACACCAGAAATGCACAGTGCGATTTTGGAATGCCAAAGGACAGATATAAACTGCCACCGCAATTGGGAAGAATTTCAAACAGGTCATGTTTGAGGTGAGCCCAGAAGCTAGCCACTCCGAAGGCCATCTCTCAGCGCACCACTGAGATCTAAAAATGACACCGAAACCAATGCCACCCGCAGCATCGGAATGTACTTGCAGCTCAGCTTCCAATAATAAGTCCTCACGCCAGAAGGAGAGGCCATTGTAATTATCCAAGAAAGTAAGCCACATTTTGAAATCCTCTCTCATTCTCAACGTGACCCTAATAAGATGAAAACGAGAATGAACTCCCTTCATGGCGTCACACAGACGACGAAGGAATGCTCTACCTGGCGAAATGACTTTAGAAGCAAAAACTAAATGACCCAGGAGCTCTTGCAACTGAGCAAGTGTAACCTTCTTAAAAGTCAAAACTGAGCGCAATCTCTGCCTCAATGTGAGCAACTTATCCTGAGGCAGACTGGAAGACTGGGACTGTGTATCCAAAAGAATCCCCAAAAATGAAAGGGAAGTAGAAGGGTCCTCAGACTTTTCGGGAGCTAAAGGAACACCCAATTCCATGGTTAACTCCTTAAAAGTTTGCATCAAATGCAGACAATGAGAAGTGCCTGCAGGGCCAACGAACAAAAAATCGTCCAAATAATGAGCAGACAAGGAAGAACCAGCCCTTGTCCATAAGGCCCACTCGAGGAATGTGCTAAAGGTCTCAAACACAGCACAGGACACGGAGCATCCCATAGGCATTGCCCTATCTACATAATACTGGCCTTGAAATTGAAAACCTAATAAATCAACATCATCAGGGTGCACTGGGAGCAATCGAAATGCAGACTTTATATCTCACTTCGCCATAAAAGCACCCTTTCCAGCCTTCCTGACTACCTTAACAGCCTCATCAAAGGAAGTATATCTTTTTTTTTTTCAATTAATTTTTATTCTAATTTTCAAAACCAAAATAATATAAAAAGAAAACAACACAAATCAATAACTAATACAATACAAAAAAAATACATATATATAAAAATATTGACTTCCGATTTGTCATAGTTCAGCTATAAATCTATAATATATAACAAACCTATCTCTTAATAGATTATAAAATCACTTTCCTCCAGCGGTTATCTTAGTTGGTTTCAAATCTCATTAACATCATATCATTTTAATATTCCACAAAAAGTCAAAGAGAAGTTTCCAATCCTTGAGATACATATCAATCAATTTTTTTTCTAAATAAACATGCCAATTAATCCAGCTCATCAAATCTACTAAATCCAGTAATTTCAAAACACTATAATTCAACTATAAATCTATAATATATAACAGACCTATCTCTTAATAGATTATAAAATCACCTTCCTCCAGCAGTTATCTTAGTTGGTTTCAAATCTCATTAACATCATATCATTTTAATCTTCCACAAAAAGTCAAAGAGAAGTTTCCAATCCTTGAGATATATGTCAATCAATTTTTTTTTCTAAATAAACATGTCAATTAATCCAACTCATCAAATCTACTGAGTCCAGTAGTTTCAAATCGCTCTTCTGTCATTATCCATATTGGGTCCATCTTCCATCTTTACGCACCCAAAAATCTTGCTGTCATAGTCATATAATAAAAGTCTGATAGGAATTTCCTCCATCACAGATATTTTCTTACCATCAAATGCAAACGTAACACTGAAGTATTGTTTCAAAGCCGCATCTCTGCTCCTCTTTTCCACATGATACACTAGTACATTTCTTGAAGGTTTTTCCATTGACACAAAACAGGGATTAATTCTATTAACTTTCTCCATTTCAAGTTCCATCAAATCCTTCCAGTCCAGGAATTTTTTTGAACCGATAATATCTTTATCTCCAATCTCTTCAATTCCTTCAGAGACAGCGCTGTATTCCAAACTGTAATATTTATCTCCAGGATCCGTCACAACCAAGAAATCCAAATCTTTTTTCATGTCCATATTTAAGCCAATCTCCATAGATTGAACCTTGCCTTTAATTTCTCTTTCATCCTTTTTTTGTTTTCCAGATCTATCTTTATTCTCCTTTCTCATAGAATCCTGAGTTTCTTTCAGCTCCTGTCTCATTTCATGAAATTCAGTTCTCCACGCTTGTCTATTATTTCTCAGTTCTTGTTTTATTGAGTTAATCCCATCCATTATTTTCTGAAGCATGTCTAGAAATAAAGTCCCTTCTTGTACATCCATGATCTTCTTAATTGCCATTCTTAAAACCAAAAGAACAAAACTCCTTCAATTTTCAATGTCCCAAGCAAAAAGCAGTTTATTTCTTTATCCAGTTACAAAGGAGTTAATCTTTCCAACCAAACAAACGTCACACGCTAGACAGTCCTTATCTCTTAAATGTCCAGAAGTGCAAAAACAGCTTTTAGTTCACAGCGTTCAAATAACTAGTAGCAGAGAGAATGAGCAGATTCGTCAACAACAACAACAAAAAAAGTAGATCAGAAAAAAATTCCCAGGAGGATCCCTCCGCCTGTGCTGCCTCTGAGACGGGCTCCCGTCTTGGATGAAACTTATCCAGTTTTAAATTCAGTCAGAAGGGTTTTTTCTGACTGGGGATGATTTCTTCCGGATAAGGAAGAAGCGTGAGATCTGCCACATAGTTTTGTTTTGATTGTTGGAGCCTGGAATTCGTCAGAATTGTCTGTCTTCCAGCAGTTCAGACAGAGCGAGGATTTTATGCTAGCTCAGCTGGATAAGTGACCCGTTTTTTTTTTAACGGACTAGCAGGCAAACCTCCTGTCTACATTTATCATTTTCTTATCTATATAGCTAAAGAGATTTGTCAAAGTAACAGCAATTAAGATAACCTAGATGAGGTAAGACTTTCCTTCTTTATTTACGGAACTAAGGGAGAAGAAAATATAAATAGCTTATCTTTTTTTTTTTTATTGCAAAAAGCTGACATGGAAAATTGTGTTTTAAAGATTACAACGGATGAGAGCTTTCTGATTGGGAGAGATAAGAAATCTTTTTGATTTACAAGACTTTTGTGTAATATATATAAGGGACTATTTTTTCTAATCAAAGGAAGTATATCGAACTGACGTATATAATGATGAAATACCATCATTAACAGAGGCACCTTTTGGGAAAGACAAATTATGAATAAGGCGATATTCACCTGGCTGCTTTTTGGGAACTATCCCAATAGGAGAAATCCTCAAATTCAACAAAGGAGGATGAGTAAAAGGGCCAGAAATCCTATCAGCAGCTATTTCTTTATTCAATTTTTTGAGGACCACAGGAGCCATAGCCAAAACAGAAGGCTGGTTGGCAGGGGAAGTGGAAACCCTCGGGCCTTCGAAAGGAATACGAAAACTCTCTGAAAAACCATACCAAAGACATCTTGCCGCATATTTATTGGGATAGCTATTCAATAATCTTGCTAGGGGAAGCAACCGAATAGGGCTACTGGCCTTGCGACGTACTGCCGCTGTTGCCGGATCCTCGTTTAGGTTGCTGTTGTTCCCCTGATCCCCGGCGAGCCGGACGGGCTCTCTGGCAGGTGGAACTGGGGTGAGTGCCACTGCAGAGTCCACATGCGTGCCTAAACCTACACGGGCGCCTGTAACAGCATCCAGTACTATTGAAGGTCCAACAGACCTGAGGGGGTTGAACCCGTTGCCAGCCCTGGCTGGAACTGGAGGCTGAAGTCTGCGCACGCACCAAAAGATGCCTGCTATCGGCTCTGTCTCCCAAGGAGGGTCTGGCTGACGTCATAGAACGCAGCCAAAGACCAGGATGTTCAACATCCCAACGAAGCGTGGGGTCCAAGGCCGCCCTTTGCCTAAAATTCTCATCTTACCACAACCAAGCGGTACCAGAGAATTCCCTAAAGGCCCTATGAATGATGTTCTGATATTTAATCAGGGACATGGCCCTGGATGGATAAACCTGAGTCATCACACCCATATACACAGTAAACGCATTAAGCCAATTAGGCCATATGCGATCAACTTTCTTTCTTATTGCTACCTCACGCTCATTCGGATCCGAACCCTCTCTGGGCTTTATTTCAGATTCCCGAAAAAGGAGTGTGAATATATCAATATATTCACCACGCCAAATCTTTTCCTTAGTGGAAGATAGTAAATGATCACCCAATGGCAGGGAAGTATCGCCCTGTGGATAGACGCCAGAAGGAAGAGGCAGTGGAAGAGAAGATGTACTAGCTGAAGCCACGGACGGCTACCAGGGCGTTACTGCCGCAGTGGGCCAAGGAAGCACAGACTGCTGTGGAACTAAGACGCCTCCCATATAAACTAGAGATTGCTGTGTTCCACCTAGCACCTGAGGAGCTGCAGAATACTGGTGTGTCTGTTGAACCTGCGAACCAGAAGAATGTGATGGTACACATCACTCACCCGCATAAGCAGCTGGAGACGCAACCACTGCAGGTGTGGCTACCCTGGAAGGACCAGTAGGAAGAGCTTGAATGCCAGGGTGTACCGGATGCAGTTGTTCTTGGGGAAGACCAGCGCCAGCGGAGACTGGAAATTGGGAAGAAGTGGATGCCAAAGGTGCCGCAGATGTGCAGACTGGTACCGCTGGAATGGTGGAATCGTCTCTGGGCGCTGCCGCTTCAAGGATACCAATTGTAGCAACCAAATCAGAAAGAATACCTGATTTAGTTGCCTTAGCAGCCAAACGGGCCGACTTCTTACCTGAAGGGGCGGTGCTAGGCCCGGCCCCAGGATCTGAAGGACGCCTGCGCTCTCCCTCAAGGGCCTCCACCCTTGCCACCAAAGCACGAATTGTCCCCATATCATCTTCGTCATCTGAGGACAGGTGCTCTTGCCGCGAGGGGGGGCGCTTAGTCGCCTGCTTCACCACTCAAACCCCTCTCTTTTGTTGAACCTTCTTTGGCGGCATATTGAATTCCAGCTAAACTTAACAATATTAACAACAACAACAACAAGAATAACAACAATTATTAGCAATATGCGATGCAGACCAAACGCCCTGGTGAAAATAACCCAGATACTGAATCGACCACCACCGTAAAATGTGAAGAAATAAATCACAGGCACCACCCAATTGACCAAATCAATTAAGGCACAAGTAAATTAAAATGGGGTGGGTGGGGGTGGGGTAAATTTGGAAGGGAGAATCAATTCAAAATATTTATAATCAGTTATAAATATATCACTAATTAAAATTTATTTAATTATACGGAAACAATATCACTTAATTATCCTTAATTAACCATATGGCTTAACTAATTAAATTAATTAAGAGAAGAGAAATATGGATTATATTTAAACCTAAATTAATTTTATTTTATTTTATATATTTATTTATTATAAAAATCACCAATCAATTATAAACCTATTAACTTTTATATCAAATGAGGATAAATATTGCTAACTTATTGATTAATGGAAACAACAGGGAGCAATTAGATCCCAACCTCACCCAAACTCGCCAACTAGCAGGCTGAATCTGGAACGCAGAGAGGCGGGAAATTCGAACAAAATTACCTAAGGCACGAAACAAGCCCAGAAAAGACTCCCACGCCCGCCTCACAGCTGATCCGTGGGGAAAAAGGAAGGAAATTAAAGTGCCACGGTGGGATCAAAGCACCCGGCAGGGCCCCAGAAGCCGTGAAGACGACTCTCACTGGGACCGCAGATTAAAGCAACACCGGGAGGGCTACCACGCGCCGCGACTAATAGCGGCAGCAGACACACCGGAAAAGCCGCCTCGCACACGCTGCCCGATCAAGCAAGCGGAAAGGACGGCCCTTCCCCGCGCTTCACAGCTGACCTGCGGTAGGAACCAAAACGGGAAAAGAGCAGCCAATAATCAGACTGCAAAGCAAGCCCACAATAATAAGGGAATATGCCGCTGTAATTATTATATTGCCGGAAGGCAGGGAGAACACCACCAGGCCCCCGATCCCCAGCTAATGTGTGGGGACAGACGAAAAGAAAAAAGGGGGGGAAGGGGGGAAAGCGTAAAAAGAACCCCCCCACCCGCTCTGTCCCACCTAAAAATTACAGGGAATTAAGGGTATAAAAACAAGAAAACCAGTTATGTGATACAATCACTAGCGACGACTCAGGAGCAAGGTTAACGATGAGCAGAAAGATCTGGGTCACAGAGCCTTTTCACAGCGTACCGCAAGGCAAAAAAGGCGCGCTTTTAGGGAGGAGCAGGCAATATATAACTGCTCAATCCCTATTCCCAATTGGTCAAGATGCCCCACCTGACCAATTACAATTTTTTCTCGAACCTTCCCGAGTCTTCCCAGAAATAGGGTGGCGGCAAACCCGCCCCTACAAAAATGCAGGAACGTTATTGGTGAGGTACCTTGTCAAAATTTTTGAAAGTCTAAATACACTATGTCCACTGGATCACCTCTATCTAAATGCTTGTCAAAGAATTCTAATAGGTTAGTGAGACAGGACTTTCTGTTACAGACGCCATGCTGGCTCTGCTTCAGTAAGGCTTGCTATTCTATATGCTTTGCTGTTTTATCTTTAACAATACATTATTAAATGGAATTTGTTTTTAATAATACTTTCTACCAGTTTTCCCAAGACAGACATTAAGTAAACTGGTCTGTAATTTGTGGAATCCCCCCGGATCTCTTTTTAAAGATAGGTGTTACATTGGCCACATTTTAGTCCTCAGGTATGGAGGTGGATCTGAGGGACAAGTTACATATCTTCTCAGAAAATCAGCAATTTCACATTTGAGTTCTTTGAGAACTATCAGGTGGATGCCATGTGGACCTGGCAATTTGTCAGTTTCTATTTTGTCTACTAAGCCTAGAACTTCATCTCTCATCACCACTATTTGTCTCAGTTCCCCTTCCTGCAAATGTTAGTTCAGGTTCACGGATCTGTCCTATATCTTCTACTGTGAAAACAGATGCAAAAAAAAAAATCGTTTAGCTTATCTGCAGTCTCCTTATCTTGCTTTAGCACACCTTTGACTCCCTTGTCATCCAAAGGTTCAATCGCCTCCCTGGACAGTCTCTTGCTTTGAATGTATTTGAATATTTTTTTTGGTTGGTCTTTATGTTCTTAGCAATGTGCTCCTCAAATTCTTTTTTAGCATTTGTCATTTTCTTCTTGCATTTGGTTTGCTAGAGTTTGTGTTCCTTTTAATTTTCTTCATTCGGACAAGACTTCCATTTTTGAAGGAGGCCTTCTTGTCTCTAATAGCTTCTTTGACTCTACTTGTTAGTCATGCTGGCATCTTTTTGGGCCTGGTGGTACCTTTCCTGATCTGTGATATAAACTCCAGTCGAGCGTCTATTATTTTGGAGTGATGTGACCCCATGGACTTTGTTTTTTTTAACTTTCTTTTTACCAACCTCCTCACTTTTGGAAATTTCCTCTTTTGAAGTCAAATGTGACTGTTGGATTTTCTTGGCAGTTGGCCATTTACACATATAGCATTATGGTCACTGTTCACGATTGGTTCAACAACACTTACATCTTGCACCAGGTCCTGGGTGCCACTTAAGATTAAGTCCAGGATCACCATCCCTCTGGTCAGTTCTATGACCAACTGTTCTAGGGCACAGTCATTTAGGGTATCTAGAAATTTTATTTTTTTGTCATGACTGGAACACATATGTAGCTAGTCTATGTCAAGGTAGCTGAAGTCACCCATTATTACAACATTTCCTAGTTTGGATGTTTCCTCAAATTCATTTCTCCTCTCTTGTGTGTATGTGTGTGTGTGTGTGTTAGCGTTAGCTACATAAGCATAGCACAAGACCTGAATCAGTATTGGTGTAGATCAGGAATAGCCAACATGGTATCATCCAGTTGTTGTATTATGGTTCTTATCATCCCTGACCGTTAATCAAGTTGACTGCAGCTGATGGAGCTGGAATCCAGCAGCATCTAGAGGGCATCACATTGGCTACCCCTGGTAGAGATTATGGTGATAGTTTAGTAGAATGATAGTTCAGAAGAGCTTGATTTAAGAGAGTCTTGATTTAGAAGAGCTTCATTCAGAAGAGCTTGATTTAAGAGAGTCTGGGATCCTGCTCCCTTACACAATCACAGCCATGTGGGCCACTTCTTCATGAGTTTCAATAATAATAACAACAACCACTACCACCACCACCACCACCACCATCCGGGCTCTGATTATTATAATATGAGTTTAATTAGTATTTTGTCTGCTGGCTGGTTGGATGCAGTGGGAGAGAAATGTGGGGTTTTGCCCCAGGGCCAGAGCCTGTTGGTGGAACCTGTCCCCCTGGGTGAGAGACAGGAGTGTGTACAGGCTTAGTACTTTTTCTGTTTCCCCCCTGCAGATTAATTGGTGCTCCTAACATATATCCAGTGTGATTTATTATTTTGTGATTTTCCTATTTTATCTTGTTTTGATTCATTTATTGTATTTATGGTACTTTTATTGCATATTTCTTTTGTACTAGGCAGTGCCTTTGTATGTGAATGCTTTATTATTGTTGAGAGCCTCTTTGAGCTCAACTTGGTTGTTGGAAAAGTCGCATACAGATATTAAATCAAATCAAAACCATATTGTGCTGCTCTTAAATGAATGGTATCCATGCTATTATATACATTGACAATGTTAGAAAATAAGTAGCAAAATTAGAAGATGGAACAACCATATATTGGTCTTGATGAACTTCAAATAATAAGCCCTAAACCCTGTTCATCCATTCTTCCTAATGTGATTCCAATCATATGGGGGGGGAAGCAGAGGCCTGCTAGTTGCTGCCCACTCCTCTTTGTTGTGTTCCCAGCAGCCCATCTTTGCAGTCCCCCATGTGCTTGGGCTGACGTTCTGCACTGAGCAGTCACCTGCTCTCATGTAGACACAATGAGAGTTCTGAATCATGTGGGGAGTCTGCATCAATGTATCAGAGTCTGCACTGCAAAAGTTCAGCCTTGGGTGGCTGCATCAGGAATGTGATGGGTGGGTAGAGCAAATGTGTGCATCCCCTCTCTACTCCCCCAAGTGACTGGAATCAATTGTAGGGGGATGAGTGATAGGTCTTAAGTCTCATTTAGTTCAAAAGGAGAACCTCCCAGGTAAGTCTGCATAGCACTGCTGTCCAAGTTTCTCATTTTATGATTTTTTTCTAGGATTTTCTTAAGAAAACTAGCACTTAAAAAAATTCTGCAGTTTTAGAACTGCAAATTCTCCCATTACTGAGCTTGATTTTTTTTATACCATATACACTTGTATATGCTTGCCATCCATCGTGCAAATGGTGCATTTTGTGCCTAACCCTGATAGAGCAGAAGACAGGTTTTAGTTTTTGGAAAGGCAATGCCTTTCCGTTTGACAATCAAAATGCTTAGCTTCCACTGAGCCATGTGTTGTTTGTTTTGCTGGTTCTCCATTTTTCTCATATTAAAATCCAGGCACTGATGGAGAGTTGCCAAATAAGAAAACTTTCCTGGAGGAGTTGCAGCACTCATTGTGTTCCTGATTATTCTGAATCCCTACAGTAGCTTGGACCTGTGTGGTACAGAGTAGAAGTCGGTGTTTAAGGAGTCTGTTCCTACTGTGCCTAATTACCCATCTGATTTGTTTGGCAGCACCGTGAGCTTGGGAGGCAGGCTGGGTAAAGTGCAAATGAGACTGGACCCTGTTAAATCTCCTTGAACACCCACGTCAGGGCACAGTGTCAATGTATTACTTTTGGCACAGTTGGCACTGTTGCTTTGGGACTCAGGTTTTCTGAGTGGCAGGAAAGAGATTGCCTTCAGGACAAGTTAAGCACACAGCTTTGTTTTTCTGTAGGTTTTGCAATGATTCCATTGGCAAGGAGAACTTGGCTTGTGCCACTTAGGACACAAATTATGCAGAAAAGTGGTTTGTTTGTTTTCTTCCCGTGGTGGATGATGCTTCCTAATTTCCTTGCCATTGACCACAATGGTAGTGGTGGTAGGGATTAACTATTCTAGCTCCAGGACAGATATAGTTTTTCACTCATTTTTTTTTGGGGGGGGGATAGGATGGCTTTGGATCCTGCAGTGGGAGAGAAATTTGAACCAGTTCGCTTTTAAAGGCAAACCTACCAAATTAGCACTTTCAGAAACAGTACGAGAATTGAAACATAGCCATCCTTTAAAATTCGCTGTCCTATGAATTTTGCAGTACAATTCTCCAGCCAAGTAATGTGTACGTAAATGCATGTAGTCAGGTACAGTGTGCATAGAAATGCATATATTGGTGAAAATAACACACAAAAATATCAGATAAAATTGTGATGCAAACGTGTGTATTAGGCAAAAGTGCATACAAACATGTGTATATTAGGAGAAATTCACATTGAAATGTTGATGAATTTTCATGAAAATGTTTTAAAAATAATAATCACAAACTGATGAGGAAATGAGAACTGAAGATTTTTAAAAAATGAGAAACAGAGAAACCAACATTGACAGATTCTCCCATGCCTGCTTCTGATCCACCTGATACATCCCTTTTCAGGGGAACACCAAAGTGGAGAGCCAATGGTGGTGCAACTTTCCTCTGCTGCAGCAAGAAAGCTCCTGACTGTGGACCTCCCTCTGTGACCACAGAAAGGGACTTCTGTAGCATCCTGCAACCACTCAGCCACCCTCCCAGGGAGTATAGGATTGCTCCCTTAGTCTTAATGAGAAGTGCAGGCAGTTACATCTCTGGTGTTTATGGTTAACGGATATTAGCTTCTGGCCGCCTTGCAAATCTTTTGAATCAAAAAGTGCAGTATAAATACTTTGAATAAACAAGATTATATTTGACTATTATAAAATATAACATGAAATAAATTCCAGGTTCCCATTCACTCATTGATTCATTCATTTATAATTACATTTATATACTGCCCCATAGCCGAAGCTGTCTGGGAGGTTTGATGAATAGGAAAATACTACTTATGAATTTATTTATAAAATTTGTATGTGTGCATGTTCTTTATAAGAGCATTTATACCCTTTCCTTCTAACAGTGGCCTTTTCCTTTAGCAAACTGGCAGTGTTTGTTTATTAAATGGTGTCATTTCCCATTTAATAGAAACCATGCCCTTTGTTCAAGTACCTTTGACATCCACTTTTATTAAAGTTTTGAAAGTAGGTGCATTACTTTAAATTAGTTTGTTAATGGATTAAAATCCAAGTAAAAATTAAACATCTTTAATTGGTTCTCACTGAGACATGGCGATTATTACTTTACATGTTCCATGGCTGAAAATATGAGCTGGGCTGGAGCCTTGACTCAAATTAAAAGATGAAGATATAATTGCATTTTAATCATTAGTGATGCAGTCGTACATACATATGCACATGCTTAAAGTACTAATCTTGTCAACATGCACAGTTATCCAGGATGGTATTTGGACCATTTATCATAATCACATTAGCATTAGCTTCAAGTCACTGCACTCCTGAAACTGGACCAAGCTTGGAATACGATAAAGCAAACTGAACCCCACATCAGAATGTTGACTTAGTACAGAGCATCAGTGGTCCTGGCAGTTTCCTTCTCTCCCAGCAGCACAGGTTGAGGACAGATGGTCTGCCTGCCACCTCTTAAATAGGCAACCACAGGGTCTAGAATATCACCCATTCAATCACCATGGATGTTGCTTTAATTGTTCTGAATTGCTGAATAGTGTCAAGCTTTCCATATTGCAGTGGTGGCAGACTGGTAGGGCACAAGACAGAGAGGGCCACTGAAGGTGGTCCCAGGGCCAATGATAGGCAGAGGTAACTAATACCAGCCTTTTCCCATTCCTCATCCCTCCTGAGTTCTTCAATGGCAACAGTGACATGAAGGAGGAGGAAGCTGCCAGCCAGTGCCATCCCCTGGAGTGGTTGTAACTAAGGAGGTAGGCAAGTGGGGGCTGACTCAGGGCAGACTGTGCTTAGTGAGCCAGTGTCTCATTCATCCTAATGGACCAGCCTCTACTGCCACATTGGGAAATCAGAAATGCCTCCTTGTACATAGAGACTAATAGAGTGTCACATAAGTTTATTAAGTATGAAGAGAGGACCATATGAGGAGCAATCGTAGTTCTTTAGTAGAGTACTTTTTTTGCATGTAGACATTTTTCCAGTTAAAGGACATCAGGTTATTATGCTGGGTCATAGACTTTTGAGATTTGCGGCCAGTTAGAGAAAGCAATACTGAGTAGATCAGGGATGGGGAACCTCAGATGAGTCCATAGTTTGATTACATTTTAAGCACTTTCACATGTCCATGGACGTTCACTTAAAATGTGTGAGTGTGGGGGAGTGTTAGGACACATAATCCATGTCTTCTGCATGAAATTCCTTGAAATATATGACAATAACTATCTGTTCAAGACAACATTCTATCTCTATTGCTTGAATTATGTTGAAAATTACTGAAAATTTAGATTGTATTTTTGTGACATTTTTGTTATCAGGCTCACTAGACTAACTAGCACTATGAATCCTGTTACATCTTTTGGAGTACTATCTGCCCGAGAGACCTATATGATCAATCCTGAATGCTGCAAGTTTCTCCAGCTTTTCCTGACACCAGATTAAAAACAATGTGTGGAACTTTGCTTTGCTAATGTGAAACTGATCAGCATGCCTTTTTTGCTTTGCTAACTGGAAACTGACAAGCCTGTGTCTTCACTTTGCTAAAATGAAACTGATCACCCAGTGTGTTTGCTTTGTGAATTATAACCTGACTAGCCTTTGTTGACCGGTGTCTTTGCTTTGCATTCAAGAGATCATTCACTTTCTCCCAGTGCTGGGGGGAAGGATCCAATACAATGTGGGAGGAGGATGGGAAGGAGGGGGATTGGGTGGGAGGGGTGTGCTGGGCAGACATTGAGCAGAAAGAAAGCTAGTTTTTCTTTCCTTTTCAGAAGGAAAACATTGTTAACAATATTATTATTTTTCAGGAGGGGAAAATCAGAACAGTGAAAGCAAAGGATAGTGGGAAAATAACTAAACTGAAATGGAACCACCTGCCAGTTCACTGGAATGTGGTTGATCAGGCACCAACAAGCAGATCCCATCCCTAGTGTTGGTGCTGCACCACCCCATTGCATGAGCTGCTCCTGCTCATGGGGTTGTTGTGAGGATAAAATGGTGTGAGTGTGTGTCTGTTTGAGGAACCATGCACAGCACCTTGACCTCCTTAGAGAAAAGATAGGATTTAAATGTACAATAAATAAAACAAATCTTTACCATCTCAGAGGAAACGTGGGATGCAAATGTAACAATAACATAAATGTGTACCCACACATTGATAAAGCCCTGCAAAAAGCATGCACATAATTGCACTGAGATTTTTTTGTTGTGCAAGCTGTTTTTTGGTGGACACATGTGCCCCTGTGGATTGATTGGTAAAGGCACCTCTCAAGGTGTTTTGATCCCACTTCAGAAACAAGGCCAATACCTTGGGAGAAATGCAGGCAATGAGAATTCTACTCCTCTCCATCTGGCACCCAAAAGGGTCCGAGCGGGAGTACTTTTGCTTGAGGGGCGGGAAGGGCATGAAGCCCCTTCTGGTTGTTTTGGTGCCAGGAGCGGCAGCGCGGGGGAGGAGCAGGGGGAGGCTATTTAAAGCCATGCCCCTGCTGACCTCCCCCCCTCTTTATCTTCAGGGACTGCGACACAACCCTCTACCCTCTTTGTCTCCAAGCGGCCCGTGTTCTGCGGGCAGCTGCAATCAGCTGTTAGGTGGCTGGGTCTGCAGTGCTGGGATCAGCTGTTAGGCAGCCAGGTTTGCAGCAAGGAGATCAGCTGTTAGGCAGCCGGGTCTGCAGCGCTGAGCGTAAGCAGAGACTGGCGGTGGCAAGAGCGGAGTCTGGCGGCGGCAGCGAGTGCCTAGGTGAGCACATAGCATCCAGAGTGATGGCAACAGCAGTGGGACATAGCCCGCTTGGTGGTTTGGAGCTTGGGGGAGGGGAGAGGTGTGAGCAAGAGGAGGGAAATCCTGGGTGAGGAGGGAGGTCCAGGATAGCGGGGCCATAGGTAATACCTACCTGGAGGAGGGAGGTCCAGGATAGCAGGGCCTTAGATAATACTTACCTTGCGGGGGAGGGAGATCTGGGACAGTGGGGTCCTTGAGTAGTGCCTACTTGAGGAAGGAGGGAGGCCTGGGACTACTGGGTCTTAGATACTACAGGGAGGAGGGAGGCATGGGGCTTTGGGTACTACCTACCTGGGGGAACAGGGAGGACTACTTGCCTGGGGGAAGAGAGTGGATAGTAGGCCTAGAAGGGTGGGCTTTCACCAAAGAGGGGATTGCCCAAGTTAGGGGGTTTAGCAGGTTGCCAGTTGGGCATGGTTATTTTGGGGTGTCAGAGTTGATTTGGAAGCGGTCAACATGGCACCAAGATGGAGGAAGGGGTGGTCTGGAGATAGGGGGTGTGGATGTCACTCCATTGTCATCGTCACACCACTTCCTGGTGAAGTTTGGACATATGGCTTCGATCCTCCTCTGCAGAGGTGGTAGATAGATTAACTACCAACCAGTTACTAATACCCACTTTTTAGGGAAGGTGATTGAGAGGGTTGTGGCCCAGCAATTGAAAGTATTCTTGGATGAAGCAGATTATCTTGACCCATTCCAGTCTGGGTTCAGGGCTGGTTATGGGACTGAATCAGCCTTGGTTGCCCTGATAGATGATCTTTATCGGGAGAAAGATGGGGAGCATGACCCTGTTACTCTTACTTGATCTCTCAGCGGCTTTTGATACCATTGACCATGGTATCTTTCTGGGCCAACTTGATGAAATGGATATTAAAGGAACTGTTTTACAGTGGTTCTGATCTTATCTTCAGGGTCATTTTCAGAACATAGCACTGGGCAATTGTCTTTCAGCTCCCTGGCAGTTGTGCTGTAGGGAACTGCAGGGTACCATCTTGTTCCCCATTCTGTTTAACGTCTATATAAAGCCTTTGGGAGCAGTCATTAGGAGATTTGGGGCAAGGTGTCAGCAGTACAGTGACGATACCCAGCTCTATTTCTCTGTGTCATCTGAATCAGGAGAGGCTGTGCAAGCCCTGGACAGTTGCCTGGACTCAGTGGTAGGCTGGATGAGGGCCAATAAACTGAATCTGAATGCTAGCAAGACAGAGACGCTGTGGGATGGTGGTTCCTGAGTTCAGATAATTGGTCAGTTGCCTGCTTTGGGTGGGGTTGTACTCCCTCTGAAAGAGCAGGTTCATAGTCTGGGGATGCTCTTGGATCCATCTTTGTCGCTAGAGGCCCAGGTGACCTCAGTGGCTAGGAGTACCTTTTATCAGCTTCAGCTGGTAAGACAGCTGTGGCAATTTCTGGACCATGATAGCCTGACCATTGTTGTCCATGCACTGGTAACCACCAGGCTGGATTATGTAATGTACTCTATGTAGGGCTGCCCTTGAGGTTGGTCTGGAAGCTGCAGCTGGTGCAAAACATGGTGGTGTGACTGCTTAGTGGGGCAAGGTATCACCAGCATGTCACCCAGCTGCTGAAAAAATTGCACTGGCTGCCCATTAGCTACCAGGCCAAGTTCAAGGTGCTGGTTTTGGTGTACAAAGCCCTATACAGCTTGGGACCAGGATACTTGAAAGATAATCTTACCCCTTATGTACCCAGTCAATCACTGCACTCTGCAGGTGAGGGCCTCCTGCAGATACCATCTTATTAGGAGGTCCATTCTGCACAACATAGGAAGTGAATCTTTAGTGTTGTGGCACCTACCCTTTGGAATTCTCTCCACTTAAGTATTAGACAGGCACCATCACTGTTATCTTTTTGGCACCTACTGAAGACCTTCCTCTTTCAACAAGCCTTTGAATAGAAACCTTATCCCAGTTTGCATCTGTGTTGGAACTGCTTTTTAAGATGTTTTTAAAGCTTTTTAAAAAAAGATGTTTTGTTTTAATGTTTTTAAGGATATTTTGTTTTAATATGTTTCTAAATATGTTTTGTTTTAATATATTTTAAAGTCTGTTTTAAGATGTTTTAGAATGTTTGTAGTGTTTTGCTTGCCGCTTCTTCTGGGAGGAAGGACGGGATATAAATTAATTTAATAAATAAAAATAAATGTGGATATTTTATCATTTATTTTATACTTGTAAACAACTTAGAAGCCACTTTGTCAGATGAAAGGAATAATAATAAGAACAACAATGGCAAATGGCAAATAAACTTTAAATATTAGGAGAAACCTCCTAAAGATATGAGCTGTTTGACAGTGGAAAGGAGTGTCTTGGGAGGAGATGGGCTCAACTTCACTGGTATTTTTTAAGCAGAGACTGGACGGTCATCTGTCAGAGTGGACCAGATGACCTTCAGGGTACCTTCCAACTCTTAAACTGTATGATTCCATGTTTGGAGGAGTTGTGCATCAGCACTCGTAGACAACTTCCTAAGCCCCAAAAGCATTTCACACTTTTGTTCCTGTGCTGCTACCTTGAATTTGCTTTTTGCATTATGCAGTGGGGAAATGCGTTACCTTCTGTTTTGAAATTTTGATTACACTTATGTTTAATGCTCAGATGCAATCTAGGGTCCCATTCCAGCTCTGTTAAACTACCATGATGCAAAGAAAAGAGGAATGCATGAGCGGACCACAGAGCCCTGTTTCTTTTCAATTAATTAAGAGATAAACATTGTGTACATGGAGAGGATTCTTATAATCTTTCCCCTTTTGGAGGGGGAAGGATGTGTATGACTGTGCATTGACACATCATATGGTGTGTTCACAGGCTCCAATCAATCTATTTGTAAAGTGGGATGTCCAATTGCAGGTATACTAGGGGCCCAAATAAGGGGTAGGGGCCAAACAAGGGAGGATGGAGAGGAGAGGACCTTTATCTTAGCAGAAACATTTTGACTCCTCGCTCCTCCCCCCCATAAGTCTCCAATCAAGAGCTGAAGATACACACTTCCTGTTAGGGGTCTCAACATGGGCCTGCATGCCAGAGGGAATGACTGTCTTATCTTTAAAGGAGGCCAATCTAGCTCTCAGCAGATGCAGTTATGGGGAAGGGCTAGCTCAGTAAAAGGCAGCTTCCTTACTATAGTCATGTGATGAGTCTAGCATTGTGCCAAATCCTCACCTCTTATTCTGAGAAACAATTTGACTCTTGAGAAAGTGGGGGAGGCTAGAGAGAACTTCCAATAGATGTTTGGGGTGGGGTGGAGACACGCCTGTTGCTCCTCCCTGAAAATCATGAGGAAGTGGCTGAGTGCTATCTGTTTTTTTATTTTAACCTTTTTGTGCCTTCTTAGAATGGCTGCCTAGAAAAAAACTACAGCAAGATGATCTTCAGGGGCAAAAAGCATGGCTGACCTCCAGGAAGATGCCTGCGGAGCACTGAAGCACTTCAGAAGATTTTTAAAATAATAAATAAAGAAAGAACAGCGGGGGGGGAAAATTATTCTGTCTGATACTGTTGGGAGATAACAGCTAGAGGACCACAGATCAGCCACCCCTGGTCTAAGGGCCTAAAGAAATGTGGTGTGAATGGTGTGATTATGGCAATCACATTGCGGCTTTCTTAAAATTAAATACCAAGCAATGGTGTGTGCAGCTGTCTTCAGGAACATAATGTATGGTGAGGGAAGTTTAAGCCTCCCCAGCTAGTCTATTGGTGAAAATTGCCTTCCACATTGCAATTTATGGATTGTATCCAGTGTAGTTCTAAGGCAAAAGTTCCATCAGTGCAAGGATTTCTTCTTGTGCAAGAAGAACATTCCACCCCTCTCCTTTCCCGTGTGCCCCCTAAATCTGTTCTGTGGTCTCCCCCAATCCACTGGAGCAGATCTGGGGATGGCGCAGGATGAGCTGTGGGGGGCGGGAGGAGAAGGGGAGAAAGTCCCATTGTGCAAACAAAAATCCTTGCGCTCATGCAATTATTTAGTTGAATACTGCCCTAAGTTAGGGAGAAAAATTGCCATGGGCTTAAACCTGTCCTCGCCCCAGGCTGCATTCCTGAGGACAATCACACATGCAAATACAGGGGTTGGTATCTCATTTTTAATTTGAATTTTTAGAAAGCCACCGTGTGATTGCTAATCACACCATTTGTGTCATGTGCAGCTAGGCCCTGGGAGCAGCTCTCTCTCAGGAAGAACATCCATTTGTAAAATTGTCCATACCATTAGCTCACAGAGCAGGCGAGCCAGCTTCTTCTGTATTCCACATATTCTCCTAGTGGAATGGCTGGTTGTTGAAGCACTCTGTTAAGAGGCTTCAAGTATTTCTGGCAGCACAAATATAAAACAAAGCATGAACAACAAAAAGTTCCACATTAAATGTCACTGCATACATTGCTCTCCCCAGTTGGCTGTCAAGGGGAATAAAGCATGTGGAAGATTGTTCTCTGCGCTAAGGCTACACAGCTTGACTTGGCTAATAAAGGTTGATTGTATGGGATTAGGAGCAATACAAAACATATTCTAATGAATAATATTTTCAAATAACACATGACAGAACCATTACTGGGTTTATCTATTTGCATCAGCAATCTGCTCTGTTTGTAAAACTCTCTTCTTCCTTTTGGATTTAAGTTATTTTTACGCCAGAGATCCATCAAGCAGCTTTTTATGGTGCAATTTCAGTTGTGTTTCATAGAGACTCAATGCCATACAGGGTTGATTTATTGTGGTTTCACAGATCATTCTTGTAGATACACCAAAGTCTAAGCTGGGAACCACAGCATTTAAAGCATATGTGGATGACGTTTGAACCTGATGCCCTTTGTAGTATTTCACTAACCCGCATGCCTATTACTCTGTCTTCTCCAATATTAATATTATTTATTCAGTGCCATCAAAGCACAAGATGTTTTACAAAATAACATCTGCTAAAAGACAGGAGCCTCTCTGCAAGAACTTGTTATGGCAATGCCACAAGGCATTGACAGTTCTGCAACTGTAACATCTTTCTTGTATTTTGCCAAGTATTTAAGTAGTTGGGAACTAATAAAGGTTATTAATAGCATATTGCCATTCTCTACTTTCAGTCTGGGCCAAATTTGTCCCACCCAATGAAGGAAGAAGCCTCATGGGACTTCCTGTTAAGGGCAGGAGGTGAAGGCCTAGGCACAGGGCCAATAAGCTCTGAGGGGGAAGAGTGCCTAAAAAACATGGCTCCCCCCCTTACACTTCTTCTTCTTCCTTTGCAGCAACCCTTGCTCACCCTTCCTACAATGTGGTCCTTGCCAGTTGCTGCTTGGGGAGGGGTAGGCATTTTTGGGGTGCACTTTTTTCACCTGCTTCCCACTGTTCTTAATTTGATTGGCTTGTGGTGGGCTTAGGTTTTGGATTTGGTTATTTCATTTTAATTGGTTGCTCATGTGGGCAGTTAAATGGCTTGGAGCACTGGTAAGCACCCTGAGGCATTTCCTACTGCCAACTGGCTTTGGGGGACTTGGTTTGGTGCTGCCAGAACCCGGCGTGTGCCACCTGCTAGACTGTGGGAGTAGCTGACTTGGCACACTGGTCAGGTCATACATACCCAGTGCTTCCCTTCAAGGGGAGATGGAAATTTACCAGCTTGGGTGATGGAGTTGATCTGGGGTGGCTTGGCCCTTGGCAGCAGGCATTTCCTTCTTGCCTTCACCAGTTACACCTGTCTGCACTTGCTCATTGATATTGGCACAAATTCATCATAGTTATAAGAAAGATAACCTTGATACCAACTCCACTGAGTCTTCATTCCAGGTGTGAGGCAATGTAGTACTAGTAGTATATTTTTTAAAAAAACATTTGTATTAATATTATAAATGCATTCTTCAGGCTTTCTGCTGATGTTTTCTTTTTAAATAAAATTTATTACTTAAACCCTTGCTTGTTTGCAGATCCAAATGAATTCTCCCTGAAAATAAAAAAATGGACTGCCTTCAAGTCAATCCCGACTTATAGGGACCCTAAGAATAGGGTTTTCATGAGGCTGAGAGGCAGTGACTGGCCCAAGGTCACCCAGTGAGCTTCATGGCGGTGTGGGGATTCAAACCCTGGTCTCCCAGGTCGTAGTCCAACACCTTAACCACTACACTCCCTAGTTCAGCTTTAATTACTTTAGTTTAAAATTTAAATGCCCAAACCTCATGTCTTTTACCAAATCATATCTTCCCCATCAGTAAGACAGACAGAGTAAGAACATATGGAAGAGCCACAGATAACCATTCCTTGTATTTTCGATGTTCAGGCATGTGACTGCCATTGCATATGTAATCAAAACAGCACCACCCAGGTACAAGAGGGAGGTATAAGCAGGTTTGAAAGAACCCAAAGTTTTGTAAAAGGGGAAAAAACCTGAAAGCAGTGGGGGATGTCTGAAGTCAGCCCAATGAGGACTAAATGTGTCCAGTGGCCATGGAATGCTGATTGCCTGGTGGGAAAAAAACAAGGAAAACGTGTGAGAAGGAGGAATAGAATGGTATGGCTAGAATCCTGAACAGGAAGCGCTCTACACCGTAACATTTTGTCGCAGGTGCCATTTGTATATAGGTAAAACAATGATCATAAAAGCAATGTATCACACTGCACATCTTTTTTTGAAAATATTTCATTGCAGCTGGAAAGGCAAAAGACACAGATTTCTCTAAAGCTAAACCAACAAAAGAATATTTTGCAAATATTGACCTCTTACTTCTTGATCTATAGAGTAGTGCAGCTGGTAGTGCAGCAGATCTTCATCACCCCCTTCATCACAAATGCAGCATTTCGGGTCTGATGGGGCTTTCCTTTACTAAGCATCCAAAACCACAGTAGATATCTGCTGAAGCCACAAGATGGTCAGAACACTCCTGATGAGAAATGTTAAGTGTTCTGATGATTAATGTTTATGTTTATTGGAAAACTGAAGCATATAATACCATGGAGTGACCTTGATACCATTTAACTTGGACACATAAGACTACATAAAAACATTAATCAATCTATATCTTCATCACGGTTGGCTCAAAGTCACTAAAATGTGCTAAAGAAGATTGGATTGAACAGGTGTCCTATGGTGCTACCCAGTCTCTTCCTGAGCAGTCTATAAGGTTGTTGGATTTTTTAAGGCAAAGTCTGAGAAATCTAGAATCATCTCTGACTGATATTTTGTAGGTACCACCAGGGTCAAGAGAATGCTAGCATGGTTAACTAACAGAGTCAAATAAACTATTGCCCCCACACAAGGAAGACTCGTGACACCAGACTGGTATAATGTTATATTTATTAAAATATAACATCGTAAATCAAATGTAATACAGCCAATTATTCAAATATCCAACTCTTCGGGCAGGTGAGGCTAAACCTAACAACGAGGGATTACACCCTCACCTTCTAAAGGCATCTATTCACGTCATTACGTAACCCAAGAGTCAAGGACGTGTGTGAATTCCTCCCTCCTTGCTCTTGGAGCCAGCTGTGTGGTTCCCACCTCCACACCATGGCCCCGCCGTACAGGCATTCACCCTGATGCGCAAGCAGGTCCCACAAGGACACAACCCAGATCGCCACCAGACACCAAGCCCTGATGGTTCCCTGTGGAGTGCCCCTTTTTCAGGATGCCTTAACCGCCTAATTTTAACCCCCATATACCTCACCTGCCCGAATTCTATGCCACAAGAGGGGATCAGCTTAAGCTTGGTCCCCTCCACCCAATGATGATAACATATCCCTTAATTCCCCCATAAGATCCTCCAAAAAAATGTCGCACCCTTGCTCAGAAAGATGAACACCGTCATCACGAAACAGATGTGAGGCATGGAACTTAATCCTTTCATGAGGAATAACTGCCCCACCCAAGGACAAAACTAGCTCCCTTACCTTCCTATTAACCCATTTCCTAGATCTATCTATCTTATTGGGGTGCAATGCACCCCTCCAGATCCTTCTAACAAGCATTTCGGACCATACAATTATAAGATTGGGATATACGCGGATAAGCCACGTGAGATCACACGTAACTTTCAGCAGCAAATCCAATGCAGGACGCTGCACCAAATCATTTTCTCCCAAATGAATCAACATGTTGTGTGGCCTATTAGCAGAGGACATGATTCGGCACATGGCAGGCAACAACGCATCCCATAACATGCCCCTCCATGCATCCCACTGAACCGTAGCTGAGGCCGACAGCTGCAGCTGTGTGCCCGGAACAGAGGAGGATGCCGTCCGGTGAGCCCAAAACAAAATTGAGTGGCCACACAAGATGATCCTCACAGGAATTGGGATGTTTGTCAAACCTATGGGAAACAAAAACAAATTCCTCTGTTAAAACCTGACATAAGACTTGAATGCATCGGAACGCCACCTGCCAATCGCCTGTATATTGCTTATACTCGTGCCCACGAGGGCCCGGCCATAGCCACACCAATCCGGAATGAATGCAGCCCATAGACTCCAACAGCGCAACCACTGGCCAACAAGGCCCGCCGAACAACGACCCAAAATTGAAACTGAGTCAGGGCAGTTCCATCTGCATGTAGAAACAAATAACGCTGGCCCGCTGGCCGAATGGATAAGAATTGCCGCATTGCAGACACAGGGCACAATACTGGGACCTGGCATCGTTGTAACCACGATACTGCCACAGCCCTTTTGCCGCATTGCAGACACAGGGCACAATACTGGGACCTGGCATCGTTGTAACCACGATACTGCCACGGCCCTTTTGATCGGTCTTAGAGACACGCAGGGAGAACCTCACTATAACCGCACCTAATGTGCAATCGCCAAAGCATAAGGCTCGATTAGTCACATCACGCTTAGAAGGGGCAAGTATTTCACTAGGGCGAAAAGCACCATAAAACATCGTCAGAGTTACTGCGGCGAACAGGTGCGACTCATACTGAGATGAGCATAAAGAATTAAATAGTGCCAGGATCTGGAGGAGGACATCGGGCGTGATTGGCCTCCTCCGGCCAGAGGACCTGGGAGCGGAATGCGACCAACCCACAAGGACCTTTCTGACCCTAAAATCTACAGAATGATCCGGCAGCCCCCTTGCCTTGGAGTTAAAGGCTAGTGCCAAGAGGTGGCCGGCGATAGTGGAAACAGAATTATTGTGCCCTTTTAAATATATCATAAACTGCAATAAATGAGCCACAGGAATAGGCCAGTCAAATGGCAGCTTCAAGCCGATGAGGAAAGCCTGGAACTTCGCAAAAGATCGCTTATACGCATTTTGAGTACTGGGAGCAAAAGCAGCTGCAATAGCAACCCCAACTTCTAGTTGCCAAGGTTCCACAGGAAAGGAGGGATTGGTACTGGATCTGGAGCCGCGCCAGGTGCAAGCTCCCGAAAGCGCGCCATATGTAATCGGGAAAGTGCATCAGCAACTGTATTCTGCAAACCTGGAACATGTCTGGCCAGGAATAAAACATTAAATCGCATTGCAATACAAAAGCACGCACCAAGCGCATCACACGAGGAGACTTAGAAGTTTGGGCATTAATAACGCTGACTGTGGCAAAATTATCGCACCAGAAACGCACTGTGCGATTTTGAAATGCCAGTGGCCAGATATGAACCGCTACCACTATTGGAAAAAATTCCAGAAATGTCAAATCTGAAGTAATTCCGGTAGCCTGCCAACTTTCAGACCATCGCTCAGCGCCCCACTGGGATCTAAATATTACTCTGAAGCCAATGCTTCCGGCAGTATCGTAATGCACCTGTAATTCGGCTTCTAAGAGCAATTCCTCCCGCCAAAAGGAAAGGCTGTTGAAATCCGTCAGGAATTCCAGCCACATATGCAAATCCTCCCTCATCCCTGATATCATCCTTATGAAATGGAAGCGAGAGCGAGCTCCCTTCATGGCGTCACATAAACGCCTGAGGAACGCACGACCTGGTGAAATAATTTTGGAAGCAAAAACTAAATGGCCCACAAGTTCCTGTAACTGGGCCAATGGTATCTTCTTCAGCCCTATGACTGAATGAAGCAGTTGACGCAGTACCACCAACTTCTCTAGCGGCAAACGGGAAGACTGAGCTACAGTATCTAACTGGATCCCTAAGAAAATAAGGGAAGTAGTAGGGCCCTCCGACTTTTCAGGTGCTAGCGGGACTCCCAATTCCTCAGTTAAATTATCAAAGGCTTGCATGAGATGTAAGCAATGAGAAGACCCAGCAGGCCCCACAAATAAAAAAAAATTATCAAGATAATGAGCAGAGAAGGAGGATAATGCTTTCCTCCTCAATGCCCATTCAAGAAATGTGCTAAATGCTTCAAAAGCAGCACAAGACACCGAACAACCCATTGGCATAGCTCTGTCTACATAAAACTGGTCCTGAACTTTAAGACCAAGCAAATCACATCTGCAGGGTGTACTGGCAAAAGGCGAAAAGCGGATTTTATATCACACTTTGCCAGTAAAGCACCCTTTCCAGCCTTCCTAACTACTCTCACTGCCTCATCAAAAGAAGTATATCTGACAGAGGCATATAATGGGGAAATACCATCGTTGACTGAGGCTCCCTTCGGGAAAGACAAATTATGAATAAGGCGATATTCCCCAGCCTGCTTCTTAGGGATAATACCTAAAGGGGAAATCCTCAAATTTTCCAAAGGAGGAAAACTGAAGGGGCCTGATATACGATCGGCAAGTATCTCCTTATTAAGCTTGGCCAGCACTACAGACGCTAAATTACTGAGAGTGGGCTGATGGACTAATGATGTAGTAATCCTAGGGCCCTCAAAAGGGATACGAAAAC
Source organism: Rhineura floridana (assembly GCF_030035675.1). Classification (NCBI taxonomy): domain Eukaryota; kingdom Metazoa; phylum Chordata; class Lepidosauria; order Squamata; family Rhineuridae; genus Rhineura; species Rhineura floridana. Next base: position 156,625,120 of record NC_084483.1, read on the forward strand.
CATCCGTAAAACCCTGAAGTAGAAAAGTAGCAGCCTGCCTATTGGGATAGAGCTCTAACAGCTTTGCTAAAGGAGCCAGCTTGATCGGGCTACTGGCTGTCGGGAGGCAGAGTTGGGGTCCCGGGGGGTTGGAAGAAAGGGATTCAGACGGATGGCAGGGAGGAGGGGGAGCAACTTCGCCCGAGTGGAGCGAAGACGAAACAGAGGAAATGCCAGAGATAGGGTTGCTTAGCAACGGAGAGCCTGAGAGCTTTGGAGTTTCAGAAACGTCCCTGGACATTCCCACGCCTCCCCTTCTCCGAAGCTCAGAACAGGAGGGAGGGCTGCCCAAGGCAGAAAAGCCGCGAGGCAGTTTACCATCAGCCCCCCCCATCCCCCATACTGGAATCGGAAACTTCAGAAGTGGAGGGGCCGATGCTTCCCCCTTCGCCGCGCACAAGAAGACATCTGAAAAGACAAGAGAGAAGGGGGGGAAGGCGGGTAGTACCTGAGGGGCAGTTAAGGAGGAGCGAAAGGTTGCGCGCCCGTTTGGCCCCTTCTTAAAGAACAAGCGGGAAGCAGCTCCTTGCTCTGTCAACTTTCTCTCAATGCCGCAGGACCTGTATTTCTGTACTGCTTCATGAGAAGACGCAGTCTTTGCTTGGACATTACTCTAATAAAAACTGAATTACTTACAACCCCTGGTCTGGTTCCTGAGTCTCATCCTGGGCCTGACACTGGCCTTGCGACGTACTGCGGCTATTGCCAGACCCACGTTTTGGCTGTTGATGTTCCCCTGTACCTTGTTGAGCAGTACGTGCCCTCTGGCAAGAGGAACTAGAGTGGTTTCCTCCACACAATGCACAGACATGTCTGAATCTACAGGGACGCCTAGAGCATCGTCCATTGCTATTAAATGTCCAGCAGACTTGCTGGGATTGAACCCAATGCCCGCCTTGGCTGGAGCCATAGGCGGAAGTCTGTGCATGTGCCAATAAATGCCCACTATCGGCTCTCTCTCCTGTAGTGGGCCTGGCGGAAGTCATAGATCTCAGCCACAGACCAGCATGTTCAATATCCCAACGACGGGTGGGATCCAATGCTGCTCTTTGCCTGAAATTCATATCATATGTCAACCAAGCGGTTCCAGAGAATTCTCGGAAGGCCCTATGCACAATATCCTGATATTTTATCATGGACAAAGCCCTAGACGGATAAGCCGGTGTCATAACGCCCATATAAATCGTATAGGCGTTCAACCAATTAGGCCATACACGATCAATCTTTCGTTTTATCGCTGCCTCACGCTCTTTAACTTCCTGACCATCCTTAATCTTAGCCTCATTTTCACGAAACAGGAGAGTAAACAGATCGTTATACTCTCCCCTCCATATTTTTTCTTTCGTTGCTAACAATAAATGATCACCTAACGGAAGGGAAATATCGGCCTGCGGATAAACCCCATGTGGAAGGGGCAAATAAGCAGGTGATGGAGAAGAGGTAGTCGAAGGCAGCTGCCAAGGACTCACGGCAGCCACCGGCCACGGAAGCTGTAGGTGCTGGGGGACCAAAACACCTCCCATAAAAACTACTGGGTGCGTAGCATCTCCCGACAAAGGAGAGCCAGTCGTTTGTACCTCCCTGTTAAGGGAATTGGAATCTTGTACATGTGTATTGTGAGCTCGTGAGTGCAAAAGTTGCTCACCTGTATCCGCAGCATGAGAGGCAACTCCGGGCTGTGCTGCCAACCCGGAAGCCCTAGGAGTAAACGCGGCAGCATCATGCGGGACCGGCAGCTGATCTTGCATAGTCCCAACAGCCGGCTGAAAAGAAGGTGTGACAGAAGAAACGGAGGCAGGAACAGTTGGCAAACAAGCGGAAGGCGTCTGGGTAGCTGGCTCCTCACAGTGTGTTGCCGCTTCCAGAACTCCGATCCTAGAAACTAAATCAGCAAGAAGACGATTTGTAGGCATTCTGGAAGCCAACCTTGCAGATTTCTTACCTGCAGGAGCGGAACTTGTGCCAGCTTCAGCATCAAGCGGATGCTTGTGTTCCTTTTCCAGCGCCTCCACCTTAGCCACCAAGGCACGGATGGTCTCCAAATCTTCCTCTTCGTCAGAAGACAAGTTCTGCTGGGGTGGAGGATGCTTTGTCATTTGCTTCACAACCCGCACCCCTTTTTTCTGTTGAGCCTTCCTGGGTGGCATATTTGTAAAAACCAATCCACACAATTATGCAACGTACCAAAATGCAATCTCTACTAGATTATAAAGTTGACAAATTTAATAATAAATGGCACACATAAGTGCTAATTACACTATAACAATAAATTTGACTTTTATTATTATTATTATTTCTAATATATTAACTTATTCTTTATTTATTTATGCATATATGACTATGATATGGGGGGGAATTTTTAAGGTAAAGGGAAGTGGGAGGTGGGGATGGGGTAATGTATTACACTCTAATAAACTGAACAATAAACCACTATGAAATGTAATTTAAAACTAATGCAATACCTTAATAATGAAATTAACTTAAGCAATAATTATGAATATATTTAAAAGTTTACTCAAAGTAAGATGAGGCAACTGCCAACTAAACCACAGGATCACCAAGCAAACTAAAGGAACTCAACAAGAATGTATGGGGGGGGTCAATATTATAACATTAACGATAGATAGGGCACAATTACTTAAATGCACGCAAACTGTAACAAGAACAAAGAATCAACCAACTCCAACCCTTCTTACTGAAACTTAAAAGGCAATAACTGTAATGGTAGCACGACAAGGAAATAATAAAGCCTGCGTGTCGGCCCGCGCCACGGGGCGCGTGGGCGGAGCCCACCACCCAGCTGATCGTCGGAGAGCAGATAAAGCAACTGAAGAGGCTTAAACAAGGAAACAATTGGCAAACGAAGCTCTAGCGATGAAAATACTTAGCAGGAACGCCCAAACCGCAAACGGAGCAATGTGTAAGGAGAATAAACGCAGCTGCCGCAAGGCGAAAAAGGCAAGCGCGGGAAGGACGGAGCAGCCTTATATCTGCTGTTCCGCGCCTTCATCTATTGGTTGATTGATCTCACGTGGCTCCTAACTCTTGATTCTAGAATGTTCACAAGCCTTCCCTGTAATTATGGTGAGGGCAAATACGCCCCTTAAAAGGAACGCCATTAGAGGTAAGAAGACTTCCTTCAAAAAAATCTTCCTTTAAATGAGGACAACACAAAGGAACACAATATTTGGCAAAAGGAATGCAAGAAGGCAATAAGGGTTGCAAAAATAATAATAATATGAAGAGCACATTTCTAAAAACACGTAGACCAACAACAACATTTGGATAAATTAGTAGCAGGAGATCAACTAGGGAGATGGTTAGACCTTTGCATGATACTGGAGTCAAAGGTGTGTTAAAGGAGATTGCAGAGAAGTTGACAGTTCTACCTCAACTGCTGGAGGCAGTATGCTTCTGAATGCCAGTTACTGGGAATTACAAGTGGGGAGAGTGCTGTTGTTCTTGGGTCCCATAGGCTTCTGCTTGGCCACTATGAGAAAACAATGCTGAGCTAGATGGGCCACTGGCTTGATCCCGCAGGGCTCTTTTATGTTCTTATTCTTATACATTGCTCAGCCATGCCAAATCCATACAGGATGAGCTTGACTCACTCTTTGCTGTCTTCAGAGGAAGAAAGAATCACATGTTGGAGCATGTTATGCAAGGCAACATCATTTCCTGAATAAAAGCTACTTAACACAAAATTTCTTCAGGTGGGGGTGGTTGGATGAAACAGAAAGCAGCAGTGGGTCATTGCTACAACAAGTACAGGTTGAGAGGTAAAGGTGCTTCATCTGAAAGTGAAGCAGCAGCTTGTCAGAAAATGGAACACAGAGAACCTTTTCCTGGCATTGAAGGATGGGTTTATTTTATTTTTGCTTCTCTGGAACGTGCAAGCTCTCAATCCATCCAAAGACTGGGGGTGATAATACGAGGCTTTTACATGCAAATATATCAATTTATTTCTACAGTAGAAAATCACTGGAGGCTGGAAGAGAAGCCACCATGACACAGATAACTAAATTGCCAGGCCCGGCCTCCGTGAGGTCTTCTGTATCTTTAAAAGTTGTGCAGGGGGAAGGGAGAATTCCACCTTGTGGCTTTTCCCATTATAGTGTTGCAAGAACACCTGCACTTGGCTGACTTTCTCTTCTCCTAAAGATACAGGATCAGTCTCAGGCCCTGAACCTGGCACAAGCACAACAGTGAGTGTGTAAAACTTGGTGCAGCCTGAAATCCTAGGATCAAGCCAGAAATGTGCATACAAACTGAGTTACCTTGTGCCCTTGGATCACTCACTGCTGATTTAAATGATTAGCTCTGAAAAAGGCACAAGAGTATGTGTCTAATTGTTTTTGCATATTTGTTCAAATAAATGATCCATCACTTAAAAAAACCCCTTTTTTGTGTGGGTGGCATGTATTTAGAAGGGACTGCTAAGGAGACGGGCTATGTGGAAATATGATAGTCAATGTTACTTTGAAGGAATAATTTTCATTTCAGAGGAATCCACTTTAATAAGGATATCTTTTTTCTACAGCACTTTGTCAAAAAGATCAGAACTCTTGCCTGTTTCTTATTCACTTTTAAGCCCTGACCTTGCTTTAAGGTTTTGTAGTTTGTTCTTATCTTCACAACTGGATGGTCAGATTTGACATATTTTACTTAATGTTGGATCTGGGTAGAGTTAATGCAAATTCAAATGATTGTTTGGTTTTGACCAAAAGCGGTAGGGAGGTCAGCACTCATACCCAGACCAAAAATTGAGATTTTTATTAAGGATATGAAGATGCAAAATCTAAAGCAGGGCTTAGCCAGAAAGGGATAGGATAGGGTTGCCAGGTTCTTGGCCTGAGACTGATCCTGCATCTTTAGAAGAAGAGAAAGTCAGCCAAGTGCAGGTGTTCTTGCAACTCTGTAATGAGAAAAACCACAAGGTAGAATTCTCCCTTCCCCCTGCCCAACTTTTAAAGATATAGAAGACCTCTTGGTTGCCAGGCCCAGCCTCCAAGAGGTCTTCTGTATCTATAAAAGTTGTGGAGGGGGAAGGGAGAATTCCACCTTGTGGTTTTTCCCATTACAGAGTGACAAGAACACCTGCACTTGGCTGACCTTCTCTTCTCCTAAAGATACAGGATCAGTCTCAGGCCACGGACCTGGCAACTCTAGGATAGGGTGATTGTTCCAAATATTTTTTGCAGTTTTGGAATATGCCTTTCCATATGGTGAGTTTTCTGTAATTACTTAAAACAAAGTTGAAAGTGTTAATCTATTGAGAAACATTGCCCTCAGGCTGAACTGAACTGGCTTTGTTTGTTTTCAGTGATGACAGTGTGCAGCTAAGGCTGCAATCCAATACACACTTACCTGGGAGTAAGTCCCATTAAACTCAATGGAGTTTACTTTTGAATATTGGATTGCAATGTCAATTTGCTTAGCTACAATAGCATTATTATGTGATCATCTCATAGTCCAAACAACCTCACAGGGCTGTTGTGAGGATGAAATTGGAGAGAACCATGTATGCTTTCTTAAGCAACATGGTGGAAAGGGTGGGATGTAAATTAAACTAGTTACTTATTTAAAGCATTTTTATCCCGCTCCAGCCTTTCCCAACCTATGAGTCCGCAGATATTGCCAAACTACAATTTCCATCATTTCTGAGCATTGGTCATGCTGGCTGGGGCTGATGGGAGTTGTAGTCCAACAATGTCTGGGGACTGAAAGGTTGGGAAAGGCTGTCCTGCTCTTTAGCAAAACTAAAAAACAATCTCCCATAATAGCTTAGAAAAATCAGTAGCAAGACAAGTAAATTGGGATTATTTATTTATTTATTTATTGTTTTATAAGGCCCTTTATCACAACAGTCGCAGGGCAGTGTACAACAAATAAAATCCAATAAAATATAATACATACTGAAAGATTGTATTCAACGTAGCACTAAGGCTAAGGTCCCATCAGTCCAAGGATTTCTCCTTGCGAGACAGAATGATCTCCCTCTCTCCTCCTCCCACACCACCCCTACATCTGTTCTTGGGATTCTCCCAACCCTCCAGAGCAGATCTGGTGATGGCACAGGGGGAGGAGGGGGGAATCCCCTTGCACCAGATTAATCCTTGCACTAGTGGAAAAAGTTGACTGCCACCCAAAGTCATTCAAACCAATCCACGTAAAATAGTTACACAAATAATATAGTAGCAGCATCATATTTAGAAGTGACATCGCCCATCACACTTCTCCACCCCTAAAAGCCTGATGAAAGAGGGATACCTTCACCTGTTATTGAAACGAATGCATTCCTGATCACAATCAATGGGAGAAAGTGCTCTCCATTTCCCTCATGTCCCGTGCTTGAGAGGGTTGGATGAAATTGAGGTGTCCTGCTGCCCAGCCCTGACTGGCTCTGCTTCCAGCCCTGCTGCCACCAAGGAGTACCCCAGTGTGCCTGCCCAAATGGCAGGTACATGGAAGCTTCCACCAGTGGTATCTCTCCAGACAGTGGAACCCCCACAATGGGCATTGGGGTGCACAGCTCGGTCAGGACAGGATCAGCTAATTCTGACCCAGTTCTGCTGATCCCAAGTGAGATTAATGGGTCTCATCCAGACCTCTTCATTGCACCATCCTGGGAATGATTCATTGATTACAACAGCTAACATTTTATTGCATTTATATCCCACCTTTCCTCCAAGGAGCTCAAGGTGGTGTATATAGTTCTCCCCCCCCTCCATGTTACCCTCACAACAACTGTGTGGTATGTTAGGCTGACAGGCAGTGACTGGGTCACCCAGTGACCTTCATGGCTGAATGCAGATTTGAACCCTGGTCTCCCAGGTCCCAGTCCAACATTATAACCACTTCACCACACTGGCTCTTATTACTCCTCCAACCCCTACCCCACTCCTCCCCATCCTCCCAAACATAATCTACCAGGGCTTTTAAACATACTGCATATTTTATCTCAATGTACACATTTCTAAATGTATTTTACCCTAAAATGCAATTTAGGAAATTTTGATACTTTTTTGAGCCAAGAATTGTTTCACAAAATCTGGAGAAGTACAAAATCCAAAGGATAACTATATTCCAATGCATGCATTAGTCCAGGAGATGCGAATTAGAGGTCCGTTCGCTTTCAAAATGTGGCCTGAATTCCATTCCATTCCATTTCTGCCTTGCAAAAAACAGAGAAAAAGACTGTTCGTCTATCAAGGAATTCATAAGCAGAAGCTAATTTTAACTTACTAATGGCCAATTTATGCTAATGTTATGAAAATACAATAGGACACTGTCCTTCTAAAAAGAGGCAATCAGTCTCAAGCTTCTCAGGGGCTGTATGTTCCTGGCTGAAAAGTCTTTGAAAGCATTAAGCAGTAACATTATTCAAATTCCCTTTGGGTTGTTCCTCTCTCTGTTACTGTGCCTTGTGGTTATGGATGGAAATGTCACAAGAAGAAAGACAGTTAATGTGCTGCAACAAGCACAATGGGCAACACCCTGCACTGGCTTAGATATTGCATCTTTTTCTGCAGGACAGTGACATCTAGTTCAGAACCTTTAAGCATAACTTAAAAGCTCTGCTTTCTTGAAGTGACCTTTCTTGAAGGTCATTGCATCATATCTATAGAGTGGGGGCTGGTCCATTTGGGCAAATGGGGTGCTGCCCCATCAAGCTCAGTCTATTCTCAGGCAGCCCTCATTTACCAGCCTTCTTACTTACAACCACTCCAAATGGGTGGCCATGGCTTCTTATGTTCTTATGTACATCTGGCTCAACTCTCTGGAAGGAAGCTAGTCATGAAAGCACAGAACATGTTGCACCTGTCTGAGTCTGCCTCTTCTTTTCTGCCCCCACCCCCACACAGGCTCTTTGGTGCAAGACACCCTCGTGTCCTTTGGGTATGTAGAGTCCCCAGGCTAAAATTGGCCTGTCACACTGTGAGAATTTTGCTAGTAAGACAGAAATGCAGATAGAGATGCAGTAATGGCCACCAGCTTGGATGGCTTTAAAGGAAGATTAGACAAATTCATGGAGGACAGGGCTATCAATGGCTACTAGCCGTGATGGCTGTGCTCTGCCACCCTAGTCAGAGGCAGCATGCTTCTGAAAACCAGTTGCCGGAAGCCTCAGGAGGGGAGAGTGTTCTTGCACTCGGGTCCTGCTTGCGGGCTTCCCCCAGGCACCTGGTTGGCCACTGTGAGAACAGGATGCTGGACTAGATGGGCCACTGGCCTGATCCAGCAGGCTCTTCTTATGTTCTTAAATGTTGAATAATGTAGGAACATGAGCAACTGACTTATAGTGAGTCAGACCATTGGTTCATCTTGCTTACTATTGTCTGCACTGACTGGCAGCTGCTATCCAGGGTTTCCCTCTGGAGTCTCTCACAGCCCTACCAGAAGATGCTGGTGACTGAACCTGGGACCTTCTGGATTTAAGGCAGATGCTCTGCCACTGAGCTATGGCCTTTCCCCATGATCTCTTCTTAACTGGTGTGCTGAGCTGCCTCTCTAATGCCCAAGCATCATCATAATCATCTGGATTGCTTTTCAGGCTCATAACCCCCCCCCACTGTAAACCTTTATTTCTGTGTGCCAGACAGTTTAGGAGTGGGAACTGCAGTTTTCTCATGGTTAGAGGGCAAAGAATGTGCCTGAAGAGCAATGCCAACATCCTCGCAAACTTCAGTGAAGCAGATCACTGACAAAATAGGAAGGATATATATGGAGAAGGGCCGTGGGAATACTGGCCATACCTTGCTCTGTAGAAGCTTGAGTCTTAAAAAAATATGGGAATCTCTTTCCCCATCTTCAAGTTTAAAGGGAAGTTAGGTAGTATGTTGATTCCTATGCACCAGCTTCTTCCCTTCCTTTCTTTTCCCAGGGGTCTTTATGATCCTTGGTTGTTGACGTGGCTCTTCTGGTGCCACAGTACAAGCTAGGCCACTCGTATTGAGGTTACCATGGAAACAAGAGGCCTGACATCTACTTTTTCCATCAATAAACAGCATCCTAGTACACAGCTGACCTAATGTATGAACTTGTTATAGCTATTATGTCCTTGCGTCTGCCAAGAGTTTTGTGATGCCCACCTCACACGGTGGAAGGGAAACTCAAGTTAATTTTGCAGAGGAGCATCTGCTCTGATTTATTTAATGTTGCTCAAACAGAACTAAGGCAATCAAGAACACAGTACAGAACTGGCCAGTTACATCACAGTCTTCAGGAAACAAGATGTAGGGGGGAAAGTAGGTGGTCTGGCTAATGATTACATAGCTCTGCCTTCAGTGTTATTTTGGCAGGTGCCTCCAAGCGCTGGAGCTCCTACTGCAGAACACCACCTTGGGGAAAAGCCCCAGCAGTCTCAACATAACTGGCTTCATCAGTCTGCCTGATTATCTTCTGCTGGATGAAGCTCTATTGGATCCACCTGCTAAGGCTGGAGAAGTTCAGTTTGATTCATGGACTAACTGAATTTGCACTTCCTGAAACAATAGTTGAACTGGAACACATCTCTCCTTTGAAATTTTGTGATGCAGTTCTCCAGCCAATAAAAAATGTGTGCATAAAATGCATATATTTATTAAAATAGCATTCAAAATGCATTATGTTGGAGAAAATTGCTTCCAAAAATATGTGAAGAAATGCACACTAAAATGGTGACAAATTTTCAGGAGGACTTCTTTTAAATTGCAAACTGATGCAGAAATGTAGTGGGGAGATGAGAAACCAAAACTGACAGATTTGTCCATCCATATTGTTCACCCCTTAGATCTCTTTGGGACTGTTTAAACAGACATCAGTAGTGCTCACTTTTCCAGTCCTTATTTGGCTGCTTTCAGCCACCTCCCATTAGCTATATTCCAAGATGTGGGGCAGAAGCCCCAGGGAGATTGAATCTCATCCTTTCAACTATCCATGGATGATCCCGGCTCCTCCCACCTCCTGGTGATGGTTGGGGCTTTGGAGTTGTGGGATGGGGAGAGGATTATCATATGTTGCAATCCCCTCATCTAAGCCTCTGCATGTTTTATGTGAAGCAGGAAAGCTGCTCCTACTTGTGTAGGCTCCCTGCATGATGTAGAAATCTGATTTTTCCAGGGTTCTATATTGCACAGGGCCTCCACAAGTACAGAAGATCTGTCTGCAAAGGATGCTTCAAGACGTTGCCCTTGAACACATGGAGGATGACACAGACAGGAATGAAGAGGTGGAGCTAGTGTACTTATTCCCACTCCTCTTCTTGAATATGGAATTTCTAGTTTGACAGTTACATCTGAATAGGACTTAAGGCTCTAACATGCTCCCCAATTACATCGATCAAACAAACAGTGTCAAAGAGAAGAAATCCAATGCAAGTGTGTTCAGGATCCCTTGCTGGCTCTCTAACTATAGAACTAGCTTTCCCTTATTTTGGTATTGAAAACCATCTAATTCAATTTGTTTAAAAGATGTCAGTTCATTACTTCTCTCATGTATTAATTTTACCATTAATCCTTAATCCTTATTTAACTGAATTTAGTGCAACATTTCATTAATCCATTAGCATGCTCCAAACCCAATTTCTCTTGCAACATACTGAGCTTCCTCTTGCAGATCCCAAATGCCTGTGGTTTCTTCTCTGCCTTTGTAAAGGAGCCAGGAGGCCCACATGTTTGATTGCACACTTTACATTTAAACACAAACAAACTCCCCCTGAGTCTCTTACAAGGTCCTCTCTGTGTGGAGCACTCCTTCTGTTGAACTCCTCATCAGAGATGGAATTGTTCCAAATCCATCTTTTTTAAAAAAAACAAAACATGCACACACACCACACCAACCACCACCAAGAATACAAAACCAATAAAAGCCGGGCCATTTTAGCACGAAAAAATTGGTTATGCGCTGCTTAATTACTTGAAATGGAGGACCATGTGCTTCCTGCCACAATCAATTAGTCTGCTGGCTGTTTCCATAGCTTGAATTCTAATTATGTGGAGTGACATTCCTGACATGAAACATTAGTATCCAAACCAAGAGATATGCTCATATTGTCATGGCCCCTGACTGCTGGACCAGCTGGGGCACATTGCAAGAACAGAACTAAAGAAGTCCTCATAAACCACTGTGAAGCCACCTGTCCATTTTGATGTTTGTGGCTTAGTAGGCACTATGAGCTATCTCATGTGCATCTCACTTACCAGCATCTTTGTCAAGGACTGGACAATTTGCGATACAGAATGCTGAATGTAGCCTTCCAGGAACCTGATAAATCCCATCCACCACCACCCCTGTTTACCCTGAACTATAAAACAGGAGAAGATGTTTCAAACACTTACTATAGTACAGTAGTAGTAGGCTGCATGGTTCACAAGCTGGGACATTTGATCTATATGATATACAGTCTGGGACTTGGTACAGCTGCTGGTTTATTGTGCTGAAAAGTTGTAGGTTGGGTAACTTTCATTGCTGCTACTGCTAATTCCATCCCATCTCATTCTTGCTGGTACTCAGCCATAGGTCTGTTTTGTCCCATTGTCTTGTTGGATGCCACTACATTCCACTCCATTCGGGCAAAAGAATTATTCCTGCAAGGCTGCAACATAACACATGAGCCAACCCACAAAAGCTAGAAGCTATCAAATGAGTAAATGCTACTGTGTCTATAAGGTGGCAAAGTGATCCTAGACTCATATTCATTTTAGTAAGTGACCTCTTGTGACAGGGAGCCAGGCCCCAAGCCAGGTCATGTCTCTTGACTTCAGGCAAACTTCAGACAACTGATTTAATACGTTTTTAATATTTTTAGGCTTGTGTTGTAGTTGTTTATATGTTTAATTATGTTCTACTACTTTTGGTATATTGTTTTTTAAGTTGTTGATATATGTTTTTTACCTGTATATTGGATGTTTTTATGTTGTGCACCACCCAGAGAGCTACGGCTATTGGGCGGTATAGAAATATAATAAATAAATAAATAAATAAATAAATAAAATTCCATCACATAGCATGCCATTGTGTTCTGTTCTGCCCGTTAGTATGCATTTTGTGTGCATTTTTTAAAAAAAACCTTTTCAATGCATTCACAGTGAAATATGCATTTTCTATGCAACTATCATATAAAACAATATTTGTTGTGTGCCCTTTTCCTACACAAAAAAAGCATTGCAAAATCTGGAGAAGTGCATAATCTGACTGCATGCCACATTCTGCTCTACCGTAAGTTCAGGATTGTTGGACTAGATCATTCCAAAGTGGATCAAACAAGTTTTTTCTCTACTGCATGGATAGAAGTATGTGTTAACATAGTTTGTGTTAGCTCTGGGAATTGGTCATCAAGACAGTTGTACATGGATCCACATAGGAACATAGGAAGTTGCCTTAGGCTGAGCCAGACAATTGGTCCATCCAGCTCAGTATTGTCTACACCGACTGGCAGCAGTTGTCTTGGGTTTCAGGTAGTAGTCATTTCCAGCTCTACCTGGCGATGCCAGGGACTGAACTTGGGACCTTTTACATACAAGGCAGATGCTCTACTGCTCTGAGGAGCTTGCCATGTGTTTGTGGTCTCTCAAAGTCATTCCCTTCAGCTACCTTCCTCTGTTCCTACCAGTCCCATGGATAACATCTTGTCCAAATGTGTTTTCTCCTCACCTGTTTTGTGGTTTTTAACCCCTCCATTGTACACTAAGACCCTGATAGGGATGGGCGAGAAATTCAATTCAGTTCACCTTTAAAGCCAAAACTATCAAATTTATTTATTTATTTATTACATTTATATACCACCCCATAACTGAAGCTCTCTGGGTGGTTTACAGCAATTAAAACAATAAAAACAAATATACAAATTTTAAAACACAAAAAACAATTTAAAAACACAATTAATTTTTTAAAAAAAACAATTTAAAAACACATGCTAAAATGCCTGGGAGAAGAGGAGAGTCTTGACCTAGTGCTGAAGAGATAACAGTGTTGGTGCCAGGCGCACCTTGTCAGAAAGATCGTTCTATAATTTGGGGGCCACCACTGAGAAAGCCCTCTCCCTTGTTGCCAGACTCCCAGCTTCCCTCGGAGGAGGCACCCGGAGGAGGGCCTTAGATGTTGAGCGAAGCGTATGGGTGGGTTCATGTCGGGAGAGGCGGTCCATCAGGTATTGTGGTCCTAAGCCATGTAAGGCTTTATAGGTTAAAACCAGCACCTTGAATTGAGCTTGAAAACATACAGGCAGCCAATGCAAGCAGGCCAGAATCAGTTTTATGTGTTCGAACCGTCTGGAACCAATCTGGCTGCTGCATTTTGCACAAGCTGCAGTTTCCACACCGTCTTCAAAGGCAGCCCCACGTAGAGCTCATTGCAGTAATGTAGCTTGGAGGTTACCAGAGCATGGGCAACTGAAGCCAGGTTATCCCTGTCCAGATAGGGGCGTAGCTGGGCCACCAACCGAAGTTGGTAGAAAGCACTCAGTGCCACCGAGGCTACCTGACCCTCAAGTGACAGAGATGCTAGGAGAACCCCGAAGCTATGAACCTGCTCCTTCAGGGGCAGTGAAACCCCATCCAGGACAGGTTTGCACTTTCCAAATCAGTATAACTGAAACACAGCCATCCTTCGAAATTCTCATTTATTAGAATTTTGTGATGCAGTTCACCAACCAAACAATGTTTACAAAAATGCATATGTTAGGGGAAAGTGTGCAAAAATGAAAATATGAGTGAAAATAACATGCAAAATGCATTATATTGCAAGAAATGGCTTGCAAAAATGCATACATTAGTCAAAACTTCAGACAAAAATGTGTTTATTAGGAGAAATGTGCAATAAAATGCTATAGAATTTTTATGAGGTTTTTTTTTTTTTTAAAAAAAACACCCTGCAAATTGCTGCAGAACTGTGGAGAGCTGAATTTAAGACTGGAAAAATGAGAAACTGAGATAACGGAAACTGACAGATCATTCTATCCCTAGTCCCTGAATACAGAATACACTATATAAACTGAGCTGTATAAAGTGGTCCTAACATGATTCTGAAAGTGGCCCCAAGGGTTGGATACACATTGAAATAGTGACGCATTTGCTCCTACATGTGCTCATCTCCTCATCTTTTATTCTGTCTCTCAAAAACTCTCTTTGAGGTTTCATTGGCAGTGGGTTAAGAAAAATGGAAAGTTGTAATGAAAAACTGGGACTTAGGCTGTAGTGAAGCAATCAAATGGCTGTTCTGCCAAGCTTCTTGACTCCTGCCCACTGTTAGGAGTGATTCCCATAATCATGCAAAAGCCAGTGTAATTTACATGCAGGTTGGTTTGTGGCATCTGCTTCCATATGCATATTCAGGTTTTGACATGCTCTGTGAAAATATTCGTTTTGATCATTATTGAAACAGGATGCAAAGAAAGGGTTGATCTTAGAGTTGGGGACACCTCTATATGACCATGGGAAGCCAGCCAACAACTTTTAGTGCAGTTACTCTACACCATTTGCTTTTGTAAACCAGCCCCTAGTTAGCTTTCTGAATGAGATAATCTGTATGAAGTTTAGGGGAATTTATTTCAAACTGAATCAACTTTCCAGAGTGCAGGAATACTATTTGGTCAAGATTGGGTAACCTCAGGCCCAGATGCCAAACACAGCTCTCTAGGACTTTCTAGATGTCCTCAGGACTCTCTCCTAAAGCCACATGCCCTCTTCTCAGGCCACACCCCTGACCAGCCATGTTCTGTGCCCTGAAGTCCTTTTGCCTGGCTGGAATGTGTCCTTAAATTGTGATAATGCCTCTTGTTTGTCTGGATGGAAGATGGGGGTGGTGGTGTAGAAACCCCTGACTTTTGCATGAGTGGAGTGTAGCCTATTGTACAAAATATAAGAGTCATTTCTATTGCCTTGCCCACCTTTACCTCTTTCGTTACCCGGTTTGCCTCTGGCCCCATCCATTGGCATGTGGCCAGGCCTCCCATGATGAAATGTAGCCCTTGGGCTGAAAAAGGTTCTCTACCATTGATGAACACAGATTATATTTGAATTAGAGCCAACCAAGGTTACATTCCAAACCCTGTTTTGATGTCAGTGTCTGGCTCAGACCTAAAAGATGTGAAATATTAATAATAAAGAAGGCACATGTGCACAGGGATGGAAAGATATGTCAGTTTTAGTTCTCTCAGTTTCTCATTTTCCCAATCTTAAATTCAGTTCTCCACATTTCTGCAGCAATTTGTGAATTCTTTTTTCAGAAACACCCTCATGAAAATTCTCCAACATTTTAGTGAGAATTTATCCTAATAAGCACATTTTTGTAGCCGCTTTTGACTAATGTACATGTTTATGCAAGCCATTTCTTGGCATATAATGCATTTTTGCATGTTAGTTTCACTCATACATTCATTTTTATGCACACTTTCCCCTAAGATGTGCATTTTTGTAAATAGGTTTTGGTTGGTGAATTGCAATGCAAAATTTGAATAAGTGCAAATTCTGAAGTATGCCTGTGTTTCAGTCCTCATATTGTGTTGGAAATTGCAAATTTGAAAGATTCAGCTTCAAATGCGAATGAATCAAAATTATTGTCCATCCCTACTTGTGCATGCACAAAATGCATTTCCCTCAGTGCTGAGCCACCACAAATCTGGCATTAAGGAGTTGATTACCCAAGATCCAGGACACAAAATCCAGCTGGCTTTATAGTCTGGCACCTCTTTCTCAGTTTAGAAATTAAGCCTGGCATGGCTGGTATGTGAAGTATGTTTATCACAGAGACTTCCAACTGGAACTGTGGTTCAGTTCATTTTAAAATATACATCATCCACATTTTACAGTTATACATGGCTTGAAACCCTCATAGCATTTCTGGCAGATCTATATTTGTGCACACTAGAAGGAGAACCTACTGTTGGGAGCTTATGGGCAATATTGCATTTCTAGTGTTTCTGCACTATGATGAGCCCAGCATCCTTCCTTTGAGGAGCTGACCATCCCTTTGTAAAATGCATCCAATTCAATATCTAATATCTTCAGCTAAAATTAGGTGACATGGAGTACTGGCTCAACAATATGAGAAAATGGAAACAGAATAGGAAAGAAATCATGTTCTTTCATTTTTAGACAGAGAGGATGTGGCGAGTTTTTGTGTGCCCCTTGCAGTATACAGGCTGTTATGTTTTCTGCAGATTTGTTATATAGATCCTAGTAGGGCCAGAAAGGGTTTCAAGTCATCTCCTCTGTACCTGTACTAACCTGCTGCTGGATGTCTGCAGCAATCCAGTCTCCATTGGTGAGTATAATCTCCTGAACCTTTGCTCTGACTGCAAGAACCTTTCTGTAATATCTTAGCTAAACTCCACCTTCCTTAGCTTCAGGCGATTTCTTCCTGACCTGCTACCTTCAAGACCGTGCATTAATTCTTCCCTTCATTTGTACTGTTCCCTTGAAGATATTAAACTATGATCATATTCCCCTTAGGTCCTTGCCTTGCCCGGCCCCCTCAGTCTCTTGTCCTCTGATGCTTTATTGGTTTTCTTTTATATTTTCACTTCTAATTTTAATATAGAGAGTTATTAAGCAAAGAGGATTTGGTAGGCTGGTCTATCTTCCAGGACTCAGCTAACATAAACTCAGCTCCCTATTCTGCCATAGGCTCCCTTTGGGATTTTACCTAAGTTCTGCTATTTCTTTCATTGTCTCTGTTCTTTGCCTACAGAGTGGTAGCACCTGCACTTTGCAGCCCATTGGGGAATGCTGCACAAATGCTGAACACCAGAAGGGCCTCTAACTACAATTCTCTCTATAACCTAGGTTTAATTGCTCCAATATTGCGGGGCCCTACTGTACCTGCTTACCTGGAATAAGCCCCATTGAACTCAGTGGGTCTTGCTTCTGAGTTAGGGATGGGTGAGAATTTTGATTCAGTTTGCATTTCAAGCAGAATTGATCAAATTTGCAATTTCTGAAAAAATATGAGAACCGAAACACAGCCATCCTTCAAAATTTGCATTTATTAGAATTTTGGGGTGCAGTTCACCAACTAAACAACATTTACAAATATGTATATATTAGGGGAAAGAGTGCATAAAAATGAATACATGAGTGAAACTAACATGCAAAAAGGGTAATGATGAGAAATGGCTTGCAAAAATGTGTACCTTTGTCAAAACTACCTACAAAAATGTGTTTATTAGGAGAAATTTGTACTAAAATGGTGGAGAATTTTCATGAGAATCTTTTTTTAAAATAAATTCACAGATCACTGTAGAAATGTAGAGAACAAAATTTAACATTGGAAAAATTACAAACTGAGAGAAATGAAACAGACAGATCTTTCCATCCCTATTCTGAGTAGATACAAGCAGGATGCACTGTAAGAGAGGAGTGTAGGAATGAGCTACTTCTGCTCTTTCCCTGTCAAGAAAAAGATGAAAATGCAGAGGAAAGTCTCATAAATGACCCAGAACAAGGGGTAATGTTCATGAGCGTTTAGGAGAAACAGAGGAAGGTGCCATAAGCAGACTCTGACCATTAGTCCATCTAACTGAGTACTATCAACATTAACCGGCATAGATTTGGCAAGTTGATACCTGCCACAGTGATCTGAAAATTCATCATAAGAACATAAGAAGAGCCTGCTGGATCAGGCCAGTGGCCCATCTAGTCCAGCATTCTGTTCTCACAGTGGCCAACCAGGTGCCTGAGGGAAGCCCGCAAGCAGGACCCGAGTGCAAGAACACTCTCCCCTCCTGAGGCTTCCGGCAACTGGTTTTCAGAAGCATGCTGCCTCTGACTAGGGTGGCAGAGCACAGCCATCACAGCTAGTAGCCATTGATAGCCCTGTCCTCCATGAATTTGTCTAATCTTCTTTTAAAGCCATCCAAGCTGGTGGCCATTACTGCATCTTGTGGGAGCAAATTCCATAGTTTAACTATGCGCTGAGTAAAGAAGTACTTCCTTTTGTCTGTCCTGAATCTTCCAACATTCAGCTTCTTTGAATGTCCACGAGTTCTAGTATTATGAGAGAGGGAGAACTTTTCTCTATCCACTTTCTCAATGCCATGCATAATTTTATACACTTCTATCATGTCTCCTCTGACCCGCCTTTTCTCTAGACTAAAAAGCCCCAAATGCTGCAACCTTTCCTCGTAAGGGAGTCGCTCCATCCCCTTGATCATTCTGGTTGCCCTCTTCTGAACCTTTTCCAACTCTATAATATCCTTTTTGAGATGAGGCGACCAGAACTGTACACAGTATTCCAAATGCGACCGCACCATAGATTTATACAATGGTATTATGATATCAGCTGTTTTATTTTCAATACCTTTCCTAATTATCCCTAGCATGGAATTTGCCTTTTTCACAGCTGCTGCATCAATAAGATTGAGTGTTTCAACACTTTCCTTTTGAGCCACCTGGAAATAAGAGATAGGTTGACAAGCACTCTTCACCCTCCAGGTTGCTTAGGGTGGTTTACCTGCAACACCTGACTTCCTTCCTTCCCTGCCTTCATTTAGTGCCAGCTATGACCAGAAACCATACAAGCCAATTAAGCAAATCAATAGAACACTGCACTGCATCCCCCAGATAGGGACAAAGCAGAGCAGTGGTTCTTAACCTTTTTTGGGTTATGGACCCCTCCAAGAATCTGATGAAAGCTATGGACCCCCTCCCCAGACACACAAAATTTGGCATCAATTTATTTTATTGCATTAGAAATTGGTTTTGTTTTTGCCCCTGGTTCATGGACCCCTTGAAGCCCATCCATGAACCCACTATGGGTCCATGGACCACAGGGTAGAAACCCCTGGAGTAGATGAAAAAAGATAAGGGGGAAAATCCTAGGATCAATAAGGAAGCCTTCCAAAAAAATTACTGAGCAGCTCCTCCCACACAATACAGGGATGACTAGCAGAGTCCATACTAGCCATGTAGATAGGACAAGTGGGATGCCACACCATATGTAAAGAGGAAGAAGAGGGGACAGTGTTGTAAGGTCAGTGCACAGCCCCATGACTGACTGTCTATCCCCATGTCATCATGTCATCATGCCTTCATGATGTGGCCTCCATTCCAGCATTAAGCAGTGGTGCAACAAATTTGTTTCCCACATATTGTGGTGGTGTACAATTCTTTTCAGATTTAATTGGGGGGCATAATTTGGATAAGACTCAATGTTAGAAATGGGATTGCCTGAAAACTTGCTTCATTTCAGGGAAGGCCCATAGATCATCAGCACAGCACACATGCATTACATGACGGATGGCAGGATAATTTGTTAGGCCCTGAGGCTCGTCTGGAACTGAGGAAGGAGTATGGAGGACCCAAGTCCAAACTGGATCTGACCCTTCAAACTTCATTTTCTGAGTCTCACAATCCAAGTGCTCTGAAGATAAAGTCCCACACCCACCTGCCACCCCTCTATTCCTTTCCTGCAAGAAGCCATAGTGGGTCCCATGAGAGGCAAAATGGAGTCTTTTCCCCTTTTCCTCTGTGTTAGGAGACATGCACAAAATGGAGATTTTATACTCAGGTTCATCTCAATGGACCACAGCATAAAAATCTATAATTTGGGTAACCATTATAATACAGGGCCTGAGTTTGACCCCAAAGTCACAAGATGGTCAGAACTGGTTTGCTAATGTCAGGAAGACATGTGCCAACAGAATTAATTAGTCACATGGAAAAGCTTAAACTCCACATGTGCTCAGGAGTAATCCCTTTAACTAGATAATAGTCTATGCCTAAGTTAAAGTTTGAGTCCGCAAAACTCACATAAGGTTTGAGTTAATTAGCACATATTCAGTTTCTCTGGAGACTGCAAATAAAGGTTTACCTCCGGTAGGTAAAACCATTAAGTCTCAGGAACTTCATCTTATACCAAATCACTCACTAGTATCCCCCTTCCCAAATTATATTCAGTCAAATGAAGGCTCAAAGTGTACTTAAACCTAGCATTTCTGGAAGTCAGTTGCATCTCTCAGGGTTGCCAGGTTCAGGGCCTGAGACTGATCCTGTATCTTTGAAAATGGGAAATGGACTGCCTTCAAGTCAATCCCGACTTATGGCTACCCTATGAATAGGGTTTTCATGGTAAGCGGTATCCAGAGGGGTTTACCATTGCCTCCCTCTGAGGCTACTCCTCCCCAGTTGGCTAGGGCCTGCTCAGCTTGCCACAGCTGCACAAGCCAGCCCCTTCCTTGTCCGCAACTGCCAGCTGGGGGGCAACTGGGCTGCTTGGGACTGTGCAGCTTGCCCACACCTGCACAGGTGGTAGGGCACGTATTCCCTGAGCCACTCACTGAGGGGGTGATCTTTAGCTGGCCCTTTACACCCAGGAGACACAAGTGGGGATTTGAATTCACAGACTCTGGACTCCCAGCCAGGCTCTCCTCCCCACTGTGCTATACCAGCTGTCCTGTATCTTTAGGAGAAGAGAAAGTCAGCCAAGTGCAGGTGTTCTTGCAACACTGTAATGGGAAAAACCACAAGGTGGAATTCTTCCTTCCCCCTGCACAACTTTTAAAGATACAGAAGACCTCTTGGAGGAAGACCTCTCAGGCCCTGAACCTGGCAACCCTATCTCTCAGGGCTCCAACAGCTTCCTCACTCTACACAACGCACCCTAGGAACAACATCAGGGCTACTGAGACAACTAAGGAAGGGTGAGATCTTTTGAGTCTAGCAAAGGTTATAATAAGGGTGGAGCTTTGGCTCATGGGCTAAGTTCCATTGTGACTTAGACTCTCGCTGCAGTCTTCAGGAAAGGTGTATTCATTCTCAACTCTTGAGTTTCCTTCTTTCCCTTTTCTCTCTGTGTGATTTGACATAACTCTGAATGTGTGTCAGTTTAAGTTCTCTGTCTTATTCTATCTAGAGTATTAGAGTGTAGAGTATTAGGGAATGAGTGACTGGGGTAAAGGTTAGACACTGTTCGCATTAATTGTAATTATAAATGCTATAACTTTTCCTGTTTCCTCTTCTAATAAACCAATCTTTATTTTATTCTTTCTGAGCTTTATTGGGCTTAAGGGCAGATTTATACACATATAAGAGTGACTTGAGGGTTTAATTCCAGCAAAAGGTTCTGCTACACTCTTGGGGGGGAAGCTTTGAGTTTTCAGTGAGTATATGTGCTTGGGGGGGTTCAAACATACACATATAACATCTGCCTGTCTCTAGACCTCCCCTCTGTTGTTGCTGTCCCATCAGCAGTATTCAGATGCCTATCCAATTGGCTTCCATACATGGAAGATGGGCATCTTGTCCTTCACCTCCAACACCAAAATGTATTGTGCCGGTTCTGCCAAGAGATGTGGTCTGTAGCAGGCGGAAGACACTTGCAGGATTCCATCTTTCAGAAGAAAATCTGTCATGCTGATGCCAGTGCGTGGACCTGTCAGATAAGCAGCAGGAGATGAGACAGGGGTCCAAGGCTCCATTCCAGTTCTCCATTTCCTTCTTAGAAGCAGCAGTCCTGATAGATCTTTGTAGCAAAAGATCTGCCCATTCAGAGACAAGATCTTAGATCTGTCTGCCTATTACTGCGATGTACCTGACAGTATCTGTGAAAGTGGATTTGTCACAGAGCTGTATGCTGTTTTCTCATTTTCTGCTCAGATTTGTTGGGACAGAAAAGGCACACAAATAGGAAGTTACTAGAGACCTCCCTGGCAGACAGAGCCCGTTCTCCCACTGCTTTTCATCAAGACAGTAGATGACACTAGCATGTTACAGCCATGTCTGCAGAGAAGTGCTAATATCTTGACTGAACAATGCACAGCTGGCTTATAGTCAGCCTCATCATCACTGCAACAGAAGTGGCTCTCAAGTGGTCACAAGTCTGGCTGGGAGGCAGTCATGAGCATAACGTTTTCAGACAAGATGCTTGTACATTATTGCTGAGAGTTCAAGCAGAAGCGACTTATGGAAATAAGTCTATGCTTTATAAATCCCTAATGAAAAGAAACTCCATGTAGATGGCTTCTCCCACCATTTCCCCATTACTTTACTTTTCCTGCTAAAGAAAAACATCTGGGAAATACAGGATTCAAACAATATAATTTGGCTAATTTTTTTTCTTTACAACATCATTTCCTATTCAACAGTGTTCACATGAGAGATTGTGATCAGATCCACATGTGAAATGTATCATACAGCAGGAGTATGTCAGATATGCCAGTTGTGCATCCAAACTAAAATGAGCTACAAAGACAGTGAAATATGAGGGATTCAAATGGGGTAGTGGCAGTGGTGTGCTGGAGCTGGCTCGTACGGGCTCGCAAGAGCCAATTGTTAAAGTTTTGAGAATTTTGCGAGCCGGTTGTTAACAGAGGGAGCAGGGAAAGTCTTATGCTCCTCTGATTGATGGATGAAAGACATGTGCCAGAAGCATGGGCTTCTGGGCAGAGCTTGGAAAAGTTACTTTTCTGCACTACAGCTCCCATCAGCCCAATCCAGTGGCCATGCTGGGTGGGGCTGATGGGAGTTGTAGTTCAAAAAAAGTAACTTTTCCACGATCTGTTGCTGGGCAGCGTCACTCTTTCCTTGTGCTCTGTGTTAGGAGGCATGAGGAAGGAAGTGGGGAGAGAGGGAAAAAATGCTACCATGGTAGAGGGAGAAAGCTGGAGGAGGAGGCAGCTGCAGAATGGAAGTAAAGAGCCGTGGAGGTAAGTGACGATGATGTGTGTATGTGTTACCCTTTCCAGCCGACCCCCTCTCTTTCGCCTCCCTGTCTGCCCCCGCGCTCTGTTTCTATCAACAGCAGAAGAAAACTGAGAAATAATGAAACAAGCAATTCATGTAATCACTGCTGAAGTACCCCCAACACCAAATTTGTTTTCTGCCTTTTTTGGGGTAGGGCTACAAATGACACAGCTCAGTGTAGTTTTAAGAAATATAATTATAGTGATTAGCATTACTCATTTTGAGATGGCAGCAATTCTTTTCATGTACTTTGTCATGTGTTATATACAGGACTCTTTTTTTAACCATTCTGGGCCAATCACGCAATGGAAATGTGCATGGTTTGCAATTGTGCTGGGGTTGTGGAATATTGCCAGAACTAGAGAGCAAAATCTAGCTGCTGTTAAAATAATCTTGATAATCTGAGAGTTTTTTTTTTTTAAAAGGGCAGGTTTCTAGAACTAATGGTTTTGGTTTCTAACTATTTAATTGACACTGGCAATTGTTTGAAAACAGTAATTTTGACAGTCCCCCTAGGATCTGTCAACAGGGCTAGCCAACACGATGCCTTTTCATTGTTTTGGACTAAAACTCCCATGAGCCACAACCAGCACGGCCAGTTGTCAGGGATTATGGGAAATGTAGTCTACACCACCTGGAGGGCACCATATTGGCTACCCCTTCCTTAGAAACAGTACAAGAAAAATAATCCCAGTACTAATAGGATGAAATGGGTGTGTTTCCCTTGGCTTAGAAGCCCATTTCAGAAGCCATCGTATTGGGTGGTATTCAGTTAACACATTTTGTTAATGCGAGGATTTCCATTCACACAACAAGACTCCTGCCTCAACCTTCTGCATATTCCCCTTTCTCAAATCTGTTCTGGAGGGTTGGGGAAACCCCTACACCAAATTTAGAGGGTGCATGGGGGAAGGAGAGGGGGTACGTCCTATCCTATTGCTCAAACAAAAATCTTTGCACTGATGGGACCATAACTCAATACATTGGATACAAGCTATTATGTTAAATAGTGTTGATCATCAGTTCAGAGAAAAGGACATAATGGAAGTCTAGATTTAGTCTTTCCCTTCCCCCCACCACCACCCTAAATGGATGATAAGTGGTACCAAGCATAGCCTGACTGCTTCATTATTGGACTTTATGATTGATGGAAAACGTGCATGTAGCATGCATTTGCATGTGCATTTCCTCTTATTGGACTGAGTTGCTAGAGAAAGGGAAATGGAGAACTACAAGAAGTAATGTGAATATAAGAACATAAGAACATAAGAAGAGCCTGCTGGATCAGGCCAGTGGCCCATCTAGTCCAGCATCCTGTTCTCACAGTGGCCAACCAGGTGCCTGGGGGAAGCCCGCAAGCAGGACCCGAGTGCAAGAACACTCTCCCCTCCTGAGGCTTCCGGCAACTGGTTTTCAGAAGCATGCTGCCTCTGACTAGGGTGGCAGAGCACAGCCATCATGGCTAGTAGCCATTGATAGCCCTGTCCTCCATGAATTTGTCTAATCTTCTTTTAAAGCCATCCAAGCTGGTGGCCATTACTGCATCTTGTGGGAGCAAATTCCATAGTTTAACTATGCGCTGAGTAAAGAAGTACTTCCTTTTGTCTGTCCTGAATCTTCCAACATTCAGCTTCTTTGAATGTCCACGAGTTCTAGTATTATGAGAGAGGGAGAAGAACTTTTCTCTATCCACTTTCTCAATGCCATGCATAATTTAATACACTTCTATCACGTCTCCTCTGACCCGCCTTTTCTCTAAACTAAAAAGCCCCAAATGCTGCAACCTTTCCTCGTAAGGGAGTCGCTCCATCCCCTTGATCATTCTGGTTGCCCTCTTCTGAACCTTTTCCAACTCTATAATATCCTTTTTGAGATGAGGCGACCAGAACTGTACACAGTATTCCAAATGCGGCCGCACCATAGATTTATACAATGGCATTATGATATTGGCTGTTTTATTTTCAATACCTTTCCTAATTATCGCTAGCATGGAATTTGCCTTTTTCACAGCTGCCGCACACTGGGTCGACATTTTCATCGTGCTGTCCACTACAACCCCGAGGTCTCTCTCCTGGTCGGTCACCGCCAGTTCAGACCCCATGAGCGTATATGTGAAATTCAGATTTTTTGCTCCAATATGCATAATTTTACACTTGTTTATATTGAATTGCATTTGCCATTTTTCCGCCCATTCACACAGTTTGGAGAGGTCTTTTTGGAGCTCTTTGCAATCCCTTTTTGTTTTAACAACCCTGAACAATTTAGTGTCGTCAGCAAACTTGGCCACTTCACTGCTCACTCCTAATTCTAGGTCATTAATGAACAAGTTGAAAAGTACAGGTCCCAATACCGATCCTTGAGGGTCTCCACTTTCTACAGCCCTCCATTGGGAGAACTGTCCGTTTATTCCTACTCTCTGCTTTCTGCTTCTTAACCAATTCCTTATCCACAAGAGGACCTCTCCTCCTATTCCACCTTTGGTGAGGTACCTTGTCAAACGCTTTTTGAAAGTCTAAGTACACTATGTCCACTGGATCACCTCTATCTATATGCTTGTTGACACTCTCAAAGAATTCTAATAGGTTACTGAGACAGGACTTTCCCTTGCAGAAGCCATGCTGGCTCTGCTTCAGCAAGGCTTGTTCTTCTATGTGCTTAGTTAATCTAGCTTTAATAATACTTTCTACCAGTTTCCCAGGGACAGAAGTTAAGCTAACTGGCCTGTAATTTCCGGGATCCCCTCTGGATCCCTTTTTGAAGATTGGCGTTACATTTGCCACTTTCCAGTCCTCAGGCACGGAGGAGGACCCAAGGGACAAGTTACATATTTTAGTTAGCAGATCAGCAATTTCACCTTTGAGTTCTTTGAGAACTCTCGGGTGGATGCCATCCGGGCCCGGTGATTTGTCAGTTTTTATATTGTCCATTAAGCTTAGAACTTCCTCTCTCGTTACCACTATTTGTCTCAGTTCCTCAGAATCCCTTCCTGCAAATGTTAGTTCAGGTTCAGGGATCTGCCCTATATCTTCCACTGTGAAGACAGATGCAAAGAATTCATTTAGCTTCTCTGCAATCTCCTTATCGTTCTTTAGTACACCTTTGACTCCCTTATCATCCAAGGGTCCAATTGTCTCCCTAGATGGTCTCCTGCTTTGAATGTATTTATAGATTTTTTTGTTGTTGGTTTTTATGTTCTTAGCAATGTGCTCCTCAAATTCTTTTTTAGCATCCCTTATTGTCTTCTTGCATTTCTTTTGCCAGAGTTTGTGTTCTTTTTTATTTTCTTCATTCGGACAAGACTTCCATTTTCTGAAGGAAGACTTTTTGCCTCTAAGAGCTTCCTTGACTTTGCTCGTTAACCATGCTGGCATCTTCTTGGCCCTGGCGGTACCTTTTCTGATCTGCGGTATGCACTCCAGTTGAGCTTCTAATATAGTGTTTCTAAACAACTTCCAAGCATTTTCGAGTGATGTGACCCTCTGGACTTTGTTTTTCAGCTTTCTTTTTACCAATCCCCTCATTTTTGTGAAGTTTCCTCTTTTGAAGTCAAATGTGACCGTGTTGGATTTTCTTGGCAATTGGCCATTTACATGTATGTTTAATTTAATAGCACTGTGGTCACTGCTCCCAATCGGTTCAACAACACTTACATCTCGCACCAGGTCCCGGTCCCCACTGAGGATTAAGTCCAGGGTTGCCGTCCCTCTGGTCAGTTCCATGACCAACTGATCTAGGGAATAGTCATTTAGAATATCTAGAAACTTTGCTTCTTTGTCATGACTGGAACACATATGCAGCCAGTCTATGTCCGGGTAGTTGAAGTCACCCATTACTACCACCTTTCCTAGTTTGGATGCTTCCTCAATTTCATATCTCATCTCAAGGTCTCCCTGAGCATTTTGATCAGGGGGACGATAGATCGTTCCCAGTATTAAGTCCCTCCTGGGGCATGGTATCACCACCCACAACGATTCTGTGGAGGAGTCTGCCTCTTTTGGGGTTTCGAGCTTGCTGGATTCAATGCCTTCTTTCACGTATAGAGCGACTCCGCCACCAATACGTCCTTCCCTGTCCTTCCGATATAGTTTATATCCAGGGATAACCGTATCCCACTGGTTTTCTCCATTCCACCAGGTCTCCGTTATGCTCACTATATCAATGCTCTTCTCTAAGACCAAGCACTCCAGTTCTCCCATCTTGGTTCGCAGGCTCCTAGCATTAGCGTACAGGCACTTGTAAGCAGTGTCTCTCTTCAAGTGTCTTTGGCACTTGTGGTTAGGCCTGTGGTAATTTTGCTCTTCTGAATTTATATCCTGTGCCCCTGCTCTCACAATGCCTACTTCTAGGCCTACCCCTTTTAAAATTTCATCATTTCTTTGGTTTTTATCCCAGGGGGGAGGTTTATTCCGAACCGGACCTTTCTCAGCTCCTGTCAGGTTTCCCCCCTCAGTCAGTTTAAAAGCTGCTCTGCTACCTTTTCAATTTTAAGTGCCAGCAGTCTGGTTCCATTCTGGTTCAAGTGGAGCCCATCCCTTTTGTACAGGCCCGGCTTGTCCCAAAATGTTCCCCAGTGCCTAACAAATCCGAACCCTTCCACCCGACACCATCGTCTCATCCACGCATTGAGACTGCGAAGCTGGGCCTGTCTGGCTGGTCCTGCGCGTGGAACTGGTAGCATTTCAGAGAAAGCCACCTTGGAGGTCCTGGCTTTCAGCATCCTAAATTTTGCTTCCAGGACCTTACGGCTGCATTTCCCCATGTCGTTGGTGCCAACGTGCACCACGACCACTGACTCCTTCCCAGCACTGTCTACCAAACTATCTAAACGACGGGCGATATCAGCAACCTTCGCACCAGGCAGGCAAAACACCTTGCGGTCTACACACCCATCACACACCCCACTGTCTATGTTCCTAATGATTGAATCACCCACTACAAGGATCCCTCCACCCCTTGGAGATATATCCTCGGCACGAGAGGATAGCTGCTCATCCCCCAAGGAATGGGTCCCTTCTAAGGGATTGTTTCCCTCTTCCTCAGCTGGATGCTCTCCTTCCCCGAGACCATCGTTGTCCATGATAGCAGGAGAGCTATCATCGTTGGAGTGGGACACAGCTATAACGTCCCTGAAGGCCTCCTCCACACACCTCTCTGCCTCTCTCAGCTTTTCCAGGTCCGCCACCTTGGCCTCAAGGAAATGAAGTCATTCCCGGAGAGCCAGGAGCTCTCCTATGCTAGTGGCAGAATTATTATTATTTTTTTTTTAAATCAAGTCTCCAGATCATATACATCAAGCATACCTCAATTAATTTTTGAGACTAACAAATTTCTCTTTGTGTTCTTTTATTTTATATCTGTGTAATTAAACCCTGATAGTTATTGAAAACTTCTATCCTGATGAATATATTTATTAATTAATTTAAAAATTATATACTGCTGGATTGTAAGAAACCTCTAAGAGTTTTACAAAACACATTAAAATTATCGATAAAACAGTTAAAAACACTTAAGAACATTTTTAAATGAATTAAAAACAGCAACAGACAAAAAAACACAAACATCAGTATCTATGCATCTGGATAGGCTTGCCTAAACAAAAAAGTTTTAAGCAGGCGCCGAAAAGAATATAACGAAGGCACTTGCCTAATGTCAATGATTAAAAAGAAAGGGATATTTAATTTGTTGTTATCTTGCAATCATTTATTTCTTTTCTTTTTTGCTCTCTCTTTTAGTTTTGAGTGATTCACATCATGGTCAATTTTCTAATGTAATGCTCTAATTTTAGACTCCTCGTATGGCTAAAAAACATTGAGGAAGACTGCAGAGTGGTTCTAAGGCAACCACCATTTGGTATGAGAGTTCAGAAATTTGTTGCTGTTATGTTTTCAACTGGATTATGACTAATGATGACCCTATGAATCAGCGACCTCCAATAGCATCTATTAGAAACCACCCTGTTCAGACCTTGTAAGTTCAGGTCTGTGGCTTCCTTTATGGAATCAATCCATCTCTTGTTTGGCCTTCCTCTTTTTCTACTCCCTGCTGTGTTTCCCAGCATTATTGTCTTTTCTAGTGAATCATGTCTTCTCATTATGACTCCAAAGTATGACAACCTCAGTTTCATCATTTTAGCTTCTAGTGACAGTTCTAGTTTAATTTGTTCTAACACCCAATTATTTGTCTTTTTTGCAGTCCATGGTATGTGCAAAGCATGCCTCCAACACCACATTTCAAATGAGTTGATTTTTCGCTTATCTTCTTTTTTCACTGTCCAACTTTCACATCCACACATAGAGATTGGGAATACCATGGTCTGAATGATCCTGACTTTAGTGTTCAGTGATACATCTTTGCATCTGAGGACCTTTTCTAGTTCTCTCATAACTGCCCTCCCCAGTCCTAGCCTTCTTTTGATTTCTTGACTATTGTCTCCATTTTGGTTAATGACTGTGCTGAGGTATTGATAATCCTTGACAAGTTCAATGTCCTCATTATCAACTTTGAAGTTACATAAATCTTCTGTTATTACTTTAGTCTTCTTGACGCTCAGCTGTAGTCCTGCTTTTGTGTTTTCCTCTTTAACTTTCATCAGCATTTGTTTGAGATCATTACTAGTTTCTGCTAAGAGTATGGTATCATCTACATATTTTAAATTACTAATATTTCTCCCTCAATTTTCACACCTCCTTCATCTTGGGCCAATCCCACTTTCCATATGATGTGTTCTGCATATAGATTAAACAAATAGGATGATAAAATACACCCCTGTCTCACACCCTTTCCGATGGGAACCAATCATTTTCTCCATATTCTGTCCTTACGCTAGCCTCTTGTGAGGAGTATAGGTTGTGAATCAGAACAATCAGATAATGTGGTACCCCCATTTCTTTTAAAGCCATTCCATAGTTTTTTGTGATCTACACAATCAAAGACTTTGCTGTAATCTATAAAGCACAGGGTGATTTTCTTCTGAAATACCTTGGTCCATTCCATTACCCAGCATATGCTTGCAATATGATCTCTGGTGCCTCTTCCCTTTCTAAATCCAGCTTGGATTTTTTTCCCCCCAAAGAGCTGGTTGTTAAATATTTACCAGCACACCACTGTGTAGTGGTGCTGAAGACACTCTTCACTGGAGGAGCTACCCGGTGTAGGATCAGCCCTGACAAGACGTTGGACTCTGTTTGATCGTGAGATAGTCACTATCTCTAAAGGGGTATTCATATGCGAAATGAAATAGATCCCCTTTGTAATCATGGTATGATCCTGAACTGCGATGGAACAAAACCAAAACTGCCATCCTTCTCTAAAGGGGAAAGTTCTCATCTTGATTCCTGTTCTTGCCTCTGCCAGAAAAGCAATAACTGTTGAATGGAAATCCCCAGTTCCTTCACAGGCTGCTAGACAAGTTAAAATGGAAAAGGACACACCGGATGTCCTGACACTGCACAGCTCTGAGGTAGCAGCAGCATCCTGTGTGACTCCCAGTGCATATACACGGACCCAGAAATATTGTGCTTGCAACAAGGAGGAAGTTCTCCTTTGTGAACATCTAAGACTGCAGCTGACAGCCAGCTACAAACCACAGTTGGCATCACAGTATGTCACCCAATCCATTGCTTTTCAGATAAGCGTTGACATTTAAGAGTGAGGTCTGCTGCCCAGAGCTTACACTCTGCCCAAGGCACAATGAGAAATAAACCCAGAGCCAACCTAAATCCATCTGAGCAAAATTCTGCATGGCTAATTTCTTTCAGCTGGGGCTTGAGTGCTCTACTGACATTTTGTGCACAGTTTGACCAACTTTTGAATCATGAACAGCTGCCATTGCAAAATGCCTGTATAAAAAGGGCTGATGAAGGTAGAATCTAAGCACACAATTTCTAGAAAGAAGAAGCATCCACTAGCCATAATTCAGACCAAACTTGTGATTGCTTGGAGTTAATGTGCCTGCAGTGAGAAGGCTAATTCTGTAGGCTTTTCGATCCCACTAGAATGGTACTAGAAAAGACGGAAGTGGAATATACAAAATGTCACCCGCATGGAAACCAGACTATTTAAGCCAGGGGTCAACAAACTCTGTGGGTCAATGGGCACATTTGGAATTTTGAGAAAGTGTCAGGAATGCCAGCCTCAAAAAGGCTGTCTTGGAAATGTGGCATAAAACAAAGCAGTTGACACAGAAGTGTGGCACACCACAAAATGGTTGTCACATCTAAAAGAGCAGACAAGAGACAGAATCACAAAATGGTGTGGACATAATCCTCATCAGCCACTCCTTCCATCAATGGAAACAAAAGCCCTTACATTAACCACCATTACACTTGCTCACAGAGAAGCTCTTTGCAACTCTCATCCAACCAGAATGGAAGGGAGGGTGGGTGTCCATTCCTGGCATCCAATGAAATGTGGGCATTTCTAAGGGAAGCATTCACTACAGGAGAGGCCAAGCATTGTGATATTTTGAGAAGATATTTACTGAGACATTTCACAGGCACCATAAGAGGTACTGACGGGCATAATGGCACCCAAAGATACTGGCCACCCCAATTTAAACTTTATTTCAAGATTATTTATTTATTTATGCTATAAACAAAGCACCTTTCTGCCAAATGCACTCAAGGCCATTTATAATTTAAAAGAAAAGGCTTATAGTCTCAGATGTATACAAAACAGAAAAAAAGTGAAAAAAAGGGGAAGAGGACAATAGGTAAATTCAGGAGTAAAAGACAGTTCTGGGGGTGGGGTGGGGAAGGGAGGGAGTCACATGTCAATTGGTCCCAGCCTAGCTGATGTGGCCACTTATACATCACCATCATCATCATCATCCCACCATTGGCAACTGCATCACCCCAAAATAGGACACATATTTGCATAAAAATTTCATACACTAATGATTGCATAGATTCAAACTGAGACATAATAGCTATAATTTAAATAGAAATACAATACATCTCACCATAGTGGGGTAACCTAAGGGCCTGCACAGTCTGCTCTCAGGGTGCTGCTGATCAGCAACCTCTGCTCTGTCTTCTTATGGTTCTTTATTTTTAAACTGGACTTGGACTAGACAGCACTTCAGAGGACACCTTCAAATCAGGGCTGACCTCTGACAGCCCCTCAAAGAGAGGGCTGTCCTCTGTAAAGTAGGGGACATATTCATCTTAGTTCAGGTCCAAATTCTGCAGGATGTAATAGCTGTCCTGACCAAGGGGGAAAGTGACCACTAGAATTACAGTATTGCATTCTGTGCTGCAAGACTAGCATTGCCAAGATGCCAAACTTTTATTTATTTATTTATTTATTTAAAATATTTCTATCCCACTCTTCTACCCTATAATAGGGCATTCAGAGTGGCTTACAAAAATAAAATCAAACATGTACATAATAAAATTGTAAACAGTAAAATCACAAAAACATTAAAATAAATTAAAATGCATAAAATACAATTAAAATACAACTAAAATACCGTATATTCCGGCGTATAAGACGACTTTTTAACCCTGGAAAATCTTCTCCAAAGTCGGGGGTCGTTTTATATGCCGGGTGTCGTCTTATTAGGGTTGCCATATTGCCTGGATAGCCGAGTTTTACCCGGATTCTAAGCATGCCACCCGGCGCCCGGCTAACCCCTTAGGTGGCCCGGATTCTCAGCTTTCATTTAAAAAAAAAAGTTTCTAGGTGGTGCGGTTCTCGAGATATATATAAAAACGTCAGGCACCCCCCACTGGTTAAATCTTTTTTTAAACTACTGTATAGCACTTCGTAGCTTTAACCCCACCCGTTCAGGATTTCAGCCAATCAGTGAAGTGTTTGTTTGGTGGCAGTGTCTGCAAAACCTCATTCGAGGCCAGAAAATGGTGGTTTCCCCTCCTGTTTATCTGAAAATCTCATAAATTGGGTAGGTATATACATTTCAGTTTTCCCCCCTGTTGTGTGTAGGAGTCAGATCCTGGGCAGTGTTTTGAAAACCTTCCCAATAGTTGCTTTTGGGGGTAAAAACAGTGCTAATCCCATATGTCCAGAGTAAATCCTATTGAATTCAGTAGGAATTACTTTTGAGTAGACATGATTATGAATGTGCTGAAAATCAATGGGACTTTGGAGTGAATGTAAAAAAGAATTGAGTTTGTGTTCTCTTTCTGCCCCCCCCAGTCCTATTTTAAAGCAAGTAGGCAGGGCTTACTTAGGTATTGCAGTTTTTATTCTGTAGGAAACTAATACTGATTTTTTTAAAACTAATATTGATTTTTCTGCAATGACCAACTGGTCTGACAATAAACTGTTATATGGGCTGTATGTATTTATACATCTGCAGTGTGTGCATGTGCGTGTATGGAGTCTTATGATTCAGAATTTTGGGTTGTGTGAATGAAGTTGCTTATCACTTGAGGTTGCAGTTCTGTCCCTGTTTGAGTAAGCCCCACTGAATACACTGGGACTTGCTTCTGAATAAATAAACCTAGGATTGCACTATAAATATCTTTACAGTTTGTGTAAATAATAAATATATTTGATAGTTATGCTTATATAAATATTTCTTCATTTATCATATTTTTGGTTTTTGGTTAGGAATCCTGACTGGTTGTGAGATGCTTAGTTTTTTGCCTTATAGGAATCTTGTTGTGGTTGGTATGGTATTACATTTAGGAAAGTGTTACTGCCTTCTGTATTTTTTTTTCCTATTTGCATTTCACTTATCTTTAACCTCACTCCGTTACAGCCATAGAAGCAACAGCAGCATATGCAAGATAATTAACTCCCATTAGTGATAAGAACAAGAATTTATAATTATTATTTCAATTAAAACAAGAGGCTTATCAATACTTTGAAGAGGACCAGATATTTATTTTCTTTCTGAGCCCAGGACTGGGTCTTTCATGATGCCCGGTGTGTGTGTGTGTGGGGGGGGGGAGCAGGAGAGTAGTCGATAAGACAGACATCCTTGCATTGATAATCGAATTAGCAAGGTATGTGTGGGGTTATTGTACACTTCCAGGCTCAGTTTCATTTTGAGTAGGGAGGTGGAACCTGTGTAGATGTGGTTATCAAAGGGAGAAGAAATTTTGAGTTAAGCAAAGCTCTGCTTTTATAAAACCTAAGAAACATACAGTACTTTGAATGTCTGAGTGCCTGCACCAGTGGAATACTAGAGGAACTTGTAAAACTTGCTGCAACAGTATTTAGAACTGAGCATGTGGTGTGAAAGACTCCTTTTCCTAACATTTTGGCTTGTTTTTCTCTGATTGTGTATTTTTATTGTTTTTATTATATTTGTAAGCTGTGCTGAGCTCTGTTTTTAACAGCAAAAGGGCAGGATATAAATTCTCTTAATCAATCAATAAATACTCCATAGTGGTGGAAACTAGAGTCTAGGCATTTAATGTTGCTTTTAAAAAAAAGATTTCTCACATCTTTCCCCAGTTTTTGGTGGTAATTCCTAGGCACAAAAATAAAACAACTGGACAATCCAAATATTAATATTTATAAGTTTATAAGTGACAGTTTTCCTGCTAAGTACCTGCATGTCATAAGCAGGGGTAGTCTTATACGGCGAGTATATCCCAAACTCTATATTTTAACTGGAAAAGTTGGGGGTCGTCTTATACGCCCAGTCGTCTTATACGCCGGAATATACGGTACATAAAATACAATATATATATATATATGAACGTAATTGTGATTAACCAGAGGTTTTTATTATATTAACAAAACATTTCAGCTTCCGCCTTCATCAGCTGCCAACATATAAATGCTGTTACCAATGCTGTTATATATATTACTCCAAAAACTTCCACATGTATAACAAGATCACCTGACATAACTTACAGAAATGACTCCACAACAATAATAGATCTCACTGCAGGCAAAATGTCACCTAATGAAATTAGGCTTCTATCCAAAGGCCTCAACTTCTGCCCAACACCTAGAGAGCACAATATAACACAGATGAAATGTGACATCAAAGCATTTGAAAGGAGATGCAGATTGGCTGAATTTTTTTGTGATGACTCTAAGAACAACATAGACCTCTACAATAGAGATCCTCTGCTACAGTTTCTCCCACCTAAAACTTGGACACTGAACATTAACAGGAATCCAGTCCTAGAAACCTTTCTCTTATCAATAAACAGAGTCATCAACAACCACACACCAACTCCTACTCACGACAACCTTTCAAAAGAAGAAAGAATAGCCCTAAGGAACCTTCAGATGAGAAGAGATGTTGTCATCAAGCCTGCAGATAAGGGTGGTGCTGTTGTAGTACTTAACACTACAGACTATATAGCAGAAGGTCAAAGACAACTAAAGGATGAAACAACATGTAGACTTCTTGACAAAGACATTGCCATAGATCTCAATACTCATATTATTACATCTATACAGGCATACCCCGCTTAACGTCGCTTCACTTAACATCGCCTCTCTATAACGTACATGCTCCATATGCCTGTATTTCTCCAGAAACGCAGCGCAGCAGCAGAGGCTTTAGCTCGTGGGGGTGGAAATAGACGCTATCGTGCCACCGCAAATCAGCTGGGAGGCACGATCGCGATCAGCTGAGAGGCGCAGCAGCGCAGCAGCAGAGGCTTTAGCGCGGGGCTTTGAGGCTCCACATGAAGGAGAGGGAAAAAAGTTTTAAAAGGTAGTGCTTCACTTTAAGGACATTTTCGGTTTACGTACTCGCTCTGGTCCCATTGAGTATGTTAATGCGAGGTATTACTGTACAAAACCTTACAAGTAGGAAACTTCTTAAAGAGGAAACTGCTGATCTTGTTAATCCAAATCCCACCCCTGGAAGGACTCACATGGCTCCATCATATGCAAAACTCTTTATGGGTAAACTGGAACAGGAGATCCTCAAAAAGGCCATCAACAAACCACTTATATGGTGGAGATACATGGATGACATCTTTATGGTCTGGACAAATGGTAAAGAGAGTTTAGAACAATTTAAAAATTACATCAACTCTATCCATCCATCTACTAAGTTTACATTAAGTTTACAGAGGCCCATCTAGTCCAGCATCCTGTTTTCACAGTGGCCGAATGGAGGCCTATGGGAAGCCCTCAAGGAGTTGATGTAATTTTTAAATTGTTCTAACTCTCTTTACCATTTGTCCAGACCATAATCACCACCACTTCCTATCTCTCATCATGCACCACCTAACTTGTTTGCCTCTCTCCTGCCTAATGGTAAAGCAGGCCCTGCCATGAACAAGATTAAAAGAGAAAAACAAGGAAAAGGACTCCAAGATCCCAAAAATGAAGTAAAGAACAAACAGCAGTATTAACAAGAACAGGACGGTAGCCATGATAGTACTGCACTATCTTTTTGGTAAAAATAGGCAGCGTATAACTATTTTAACAATAAACAGGGGGGGGAAATATTCCCTTGTATGCAAAGCAGATGTAATGAGCATTTGATAACAGAAAACACATATGAAGTTTGACAGCCCTGGGAACTGCAATATCTTCTGCCAGGTTTCTAACAGAGCTAACCAGATGTGATAGTTTGTTCTGTGACAGAAGTGGTATTTACTCTGGACTTCATTCAGAGCAAGGCACAGCGAGATGGGCAGGCATTCTTTGGCTTCATCCATATTTTCTGTTGATGTTGGCGCAATCATTTGTAGCTTCCTTGTGCCTTATGTTGTCTTCTGTACATAAGTGCCCTACCCTGTTATATAGCACAAAACTGGACACATACCTTATGAGACACCTCAACTGAAAAGCAGCATTAAAAATGTTGTTGTTATACTGAAGGATTGAACCCTGCTAAGTCACAGTCACAGTAGACCCATCAACTGGTGTGAGTAGAATAAGTCAATGGGCATGACTATTCTAAATCCATTGAAATCAATGGGTATGACTAACCTACACAGCAATCCGAATCTTCAATCGGCTGTGCTGGAGGTGGTTTGGGTGAAGTGGTGGTGTCTCTCGGCTTGGCCCTGCCTGGCTCCACCAGGGGAGGAGCCTGCTGGCAAGGAGTGGAAGGCAGTTACCTCTGGTGGCATCCCTGCTGGTGGTAGCAAGTAGAAATTCACAAACCTGGCTGTTTGGAGGGTAGGGAGGAGGCGGAGCTAGGCCAGCACAGGATTCTGATCCTATGTGGATCCTGATGCTGTCACATGATGGCAATGTGCCCTATTTGCACCTGGGAACTGGTGCACTGAAGGGGCATTTTTCCTAGCCCCCACCTTCAGCTCTGGCTGGTGCAAGTGCTGAAGCAATGAATGAAGTGCTGCCATGGCCACTACATCAAGGCTTCCCTCTGCCAGTCGGGTTCGGATCGCATCCTTAAATCCATTAATTCCAATGAATCTACTCTGACTCAGTTGGATGCCACCCAATATAATGCACAGTGGATCATGTGAAAATCAAATGGGAAACACAAACCATGGAACTCCTGCCCATATCTCATGTGGCTTGCTTGATTAATCTCCCAATTCATCTATCACAGCACTGCTTGGAGAATCTGCTGAATGCAAGGCTATTAATTTTCACAGTTATCATGATGACTATATTCAATGTGCAAACATTCTTTAGAGATGTGCGCAATACACTAGCACATGCATGTATGCCCTCTCTCTCACACACACACACTGCTTCAAGAAGGCTAATGTACACAATCAATCACCCTTTCCAATTTACAAACAGCTAAAGCCCCAACTCATACCTGAAGCAAATCTGGGAAAAGTAGATAGGCTTTGAAGTGAATCCTAAATTCCCAAACATAATTAAATTTTGCTGCTATGAGAGGTTGCTTCAGAAGGTGAAGACAAAATGGCTGCTCACTCTGTATATTTAAAATTATTCTTACATTCTGTTCCATGACATGGCCGAGAAGTGAGGATACTGTATGAGACGCCATTTCCTTTGGGGCCCAAGTGAAATATGATGGTGCCATTAACATGTAATATTAATTTACAAATATTGTTAGATGTTTCTATTCAGACATACATTGGAGGCTTTTAAAAATAGCTTACATATTTTCTTTTTTACAATTGGCATTTCAAATGTTGCATATTTTAATGAGGTTGAAAGCCACTCAAGAGTTTCACCGTGCATGGACGATTGGGGGAAATGGAAAGATTTGCCAAATCTTGCAAACAGAGAAAAAATGCACATTTTTTTTTGAAT
Organism: Rhineura floridana; assembly: GCF_030035675.1. Taxonomy (NCBI): domain Eukaryota; kingdom Metazoa; phylum Chordata; class Lepidosauria; order Squamata; family Rhineuridae; genus Rhineura; species Rhineura floridana. Next base: position 156,662,964 of record NC_084483.1, read on the forward strand.
GAAATGGTAAAAACTTTTTGAATAAAAATGGTAAAAACTTGATTGTTGCAAATATTTATTGAAATGTTAATATTCTATTTATAATAGCGTTTTAGACATTTTGTCATATTAAACATAATGAATTGCATGCCACCTGTATTTATATTGAATTTAATGTTTGGTATAGTTTTCACATATTTTTTTAAAAAATGACTTTTAAATGTATTTTATAAACTGCTCTTCATTCAGAGAAAATCTGAGAAGTGTTCAGAAATAGAAAATAAAACAGTACTAAAACCAACAAAAATCAAAACTGCAAAAATCAAAACTGATTTGGGAAGACATGGGTTGAAAAGAATGTTTTCAACAAGTGTCAAAAACATAAGAAAGTTGGGGCTTGATTTCCCTTGCTAAGGGAATCTACATTTTTTAAAAAAGAATATGATACCTCACCATTTAAAACTGGTGCATTAAACTGGTAGGATTCATAGGTGGTCTTTGCTGCTGCATGAAATCCCATATCTGTTTATAGGACAGTGGCTGGTTTTTTTCCATGACCCATTCATTGCATAGAAAATGTGTATTGATTAGCAATTTGCAAGCCATTACTACTTCATTTTTAAGAAAGATCAGATAAATGAAATGAATAAAAATTTGATCCATGCAGCATTCAGCGTGTTTGTACAAACATCTTCACCACATGCCCTGCTCATGAGTCTGTTGTACAACTTACTACATAATTTCAGCAACTTGGTGGCATTGGAAAGGTATGCTGAGGTTTGAGCTGGACCTGTGATAAACATCAGAGAGAAGAAAGAGCGCCCTAGCATTGCACATCTTCAGCAGAATGTTGTTTGTGTTGTGGCTTCCCTGCTTTCTGTTTTGAACTCATGGCTGGTGGAGTTACAGACCTTGTTTGTTTTCTGAGTAAGAAAAGGTGCTTATTCTTTTCCTTGAAAGTTATTTTAAATCCTGGAGGGCTTTGCTCAGGTACGATAAAGGTTATACATCACCCAATGAGGATGAATGTTGGAAGATTCAGGACAGACAAAAGAAAGTACTTCTTCACAAAGTGCATAGTTAAACTATGGGATTTGCTCCTACAAGGTGTAATGATGGCCACCAACCTGGATGTCTTGAAAAGAGGAATAGACAAATTCATGGAGGAAAAGAATAAGAACATAAGAAGAGCCTGCTGGATCAGGCCAGTGGTCCACCTAGTCCAGCATCCTGTGCTCACAGTGCCCATCCAGATGCCAGTAGGAAGCCTGCAAGCAGTACCTGAATGCAAAGAGCACTTTCCCCTAATGTGGTTTCCAGAAACTGGTATTTGGAAGCATACTACCTCCACCTATGGAGGCAGAACAAAGCCATCATGGCTAGTAACCATTGATAGCTTTTTCCTCCATGAATTTGTCTAATCCTCTTTTAAATCCATCCAAGTTGGTGGCCATCACTGCCTCTTGTGGAAGTGAATTCCACAGTTTAACTATGCGCTGTGCAAAGAAGTACTTTCTTTTGTCTGCCTTGAATCTTCCAACATTTAGCTTCACTGGATGCCCATGCATTCTAGTGCTATGAGAGGAAGAAAAGCTTTATTCACTTTCTCCATGCCCTGCACTATTTTATACACTTCTATCATGTCACCTACTTGCCTTTTCTCTAAACTAAAAGCCCCAGCCTTTCCTCATATGGGAGTCACTGTGTCCCCTTGATAATTTTGGCTGCCCTTTTCTGAACCTTTTCCAGCTCTACAATATCATTTTTGAGGTGAGGCAACCAGAACTGTACACAGTATTCCAAATGTGACCGCACCATAGATTTATATAACCTTATGATATTGGCAGTTTTATTTTCAATACCTTTCCTAATGATCCCTAGCATGAAATTTGCCTTTTCCACAGCTGCTATACACTCAAAGTCTTCATCAAGCTATCCATTATGACCCCGAGGTCTCGTTCCTGGCCAGTCACTGCCAGTTCAGACCCCATGAGTGTATATATGAAATTAAGATTATTTGCTCCAGTATGTATAACTTTACACTTGTTTACATGAAATTGCATTTGCTATTTTACTGCCCATTCACTAAGTTTACAGAGGTCCTTATGCAGCTCTTTGCAATCTATTTTTGTTTTAACAACTCTTAACAATTTCGTATCATTAGCAAACTTGGCCACCTCACTGCTCACCCCTAATTCTAGATCATTTTTGACTAAGTTAAAAAACACATGTTCTAATACTGATCCTTCAGGGACTCCACTTTCTACAGCCCTCCACTAGGAGAACTGTCCATTTATTCCTACTTTCTGTTTCCTGCTGCTTAACCAATTCCTTATTCACAAGAGAGCCTCACCCCTTATTCCATGACTGCTAAACTTACTCAGGAATCTTTGGTAAGATACCTTGTCAAAGGCTTTTTGAAAGCCCAAGTACACTATGCCAACTGGATCACCTCTATCTATATGCTTGTTAATACTCTCAAAGCGCTCTAATAGATTAGTGAGACAGGACTTATCCTTGCAGAAGCCATGCTGGTTCTGCTTCAGCAAGGCTTGCTCTTCTGTATTGTTGGCTTTTTGATCTGTAACAATAATTTATCCCAATTTACTTGGGACAGACATTAACCTAACTACCCTTAAATTTCAGGGATCCTCCCAGATCCCTTTTGAAAGATTGGTGTCACATTGGCCACTTTCTAGTCCTTAGGTGTGGAGGTGGATCTGAGGGACAAGTTACATATTTTTGTTAGAAGATCAGCAATTTCACATTTGAGTCCTTTAAGAAGTCTTGGGTGAATGCCATCTGGACCTGGAGATTTGTCAGGGTTTTTTTTTTTTGTCTATTAAGCCTAGAACTCCATGTCTCATCACCACTATTTGCCTCAGTTCCTCAGATTTCTTTTCTGCAAACTTTAGTTCAGGGACAGGGATCTGCCCTATATTCTCCACTGTGAAGACAAATGCAAACACTTCATTTAGCTTTTCTGAAATCTCCTTATTCTACTTGAGCACACTTTTGACTCCTTTGTCATTCAAGAGTCCAACCATCTCCCTTGATGGTCTCCTGTTTTTAATATATTTAACTAATTGTTTTGTTGTTGGTTTCTATTATTTTAGCAATGTGCTTCTAAAATTCCTTTTTAGCATCCCTTGTTGTCTTCTTGCATGTCTTTTGCCAGCTCATTGGGCTAAATAAGAAAGTCTCTCTCTTAGTCTTAGACTCACAGCAACTCCCCAGGAAAGGTATACACAATGTTTGGGTTTCTTTCTTTTCTTTCTGTGTGGGTGAACTTGATTTGGAAGTGTGTGTAGGGTTTAGTCCCTTTGCTTTAGTCTGTCTAACACTACCAAATGCATGAATGAGTAATAGGTGGATGCTGTTCAAATATTAACTGTAGTTGTACACTGCAATATTTTCCCTTGTTTCTTCTCTTAATAAAACCACTCTTTATTTTACTTTCTCTGTGTGTCATTAAGGGTAGATTTATATACACTTTGGGAATGAAGTGTGGTTTAACTCCAGCAAAAGGTCTTGCTACGCTTGCAATAGGGGAACTTGCATTTCTAATAAGCCATGCTCACGAGGAAGTCCAAGGTACATTCATAACAATGCTCTTTCCCTCCCTTGCCATGCAAAAGGAGAGTCTCTTAAGTTCCAGCCCTGGAAATGCTCTGTTAAGAGCTCCCTGCAGCCTCCCAATCTCAGAGTCCCCACTCCCAAAAAAACACAGAGCTTTTGCTAATCTGGTCTAGGAAACTAAGGCTATGTGCACGCTAGTTGTTCAAAAGCAGTGAGACCATTTTGTCTGGCTGCAGTTTTAAACACATTTGCCCATAGGTGGACACATCTCTCTTTCCCACTGCTGATTAGGAAAGACCTCAACAAAGCATTGGGCCAATCACTGTGTTTGTCTGAGCTTACAGCAAAGTGTTTTCATTGGACACATCTGGAATGGCAATGAAGATGATGGCCAATCAGTTTTGAAGTCTGTGTGAAGCTGACTTCAAGATAAAATATGCTCGATCTGCAACTTCCGAGGGTTTGGAGTTATAGGGGGCAGAGTTTGACTAGCATCGTGTGTCCCCCATGTTCAGAAAATGGAGGTGGAGATATACTGAAGCCAGCAAAACCACAAGTGTGTTTCTACCCTACCTCTGGTTTCTTTGTTGTCCATCCTGGAGGGGAAAAAAAGCTGCATAGCTTTCTGCAATTTTAAATACAGAGGGGGGGAAATTAGGCCTTTTATTTAAACTTTAAAATGGCAATGTTGTGCTTGCTCAAGGAGGAAAGCAGCCATTTGAATTTGTAATGATTCTTAACTTAATACTGTTTGGCTCCCAGCCACACATCAAAATCTTTCAGTGATTCATTCTGGTGCCTTTGCCCTGCTTTTTGTCAAATGAATTAAAGGAGGGAGTTGAAATGAAAAAGATCCTTTTGAGGTTTTTTTTTCCTAGTGTGGAAATGCAGTGTTTAGAATGGCTTCTCAAATCCTTGCAAGGCATCATCCAGTGATCCTGAATGGAAATACCTCTTTAAGGAGAAAAATGTGATTCAAGTCAAGCAAAGGAAGAAAGCCCCGAATCTTCCCCCCTCTGGGCTAGAAGAGAGCACAGTATAACCAGAGAAACTTAATGAGGCTTTGGCAGCATTTGCCAACTAGAAACTAGACCCCAGAGCTGACTTTTCCAATTAGCGGAGCCCCCCAACTCTCAATCCAGCAGATGGACTTTCTGAGTACGCAGCTTGCATATTACCCACACAGCTGAAGTTCCAGCCTAGAGTCAGCAAAACTAGCAAATGAGCCACAAAGGACTTCAGGACACATTGCATTGCAATTGTCTCCATGTCACTCTCCTTACAGCTAAGCTTTCCATTACAGATGCCACAAATTTCTCCCTTGAGGTTTCAAGAGTAACTCTGACCTCGTGCAAAACATCTTCTCTCTCTCTTCCCCTGGTTTGTGATTTACTTAGGGTTGGGGGTTTTTTTTGGCAGTTTACAAACTTAAACAAATATTCTTTTGCTTAACAACTCCACTTCTTCCTCCCTGGGCCCTAGAAGCCAGGGATGTTAGGGCGGATCTATGGGCAGCAGTCTGAGGTGTCAGGAGCTAGGAACCATGATGAGAGGTGAGACAGGCAGTGTTCAGTACTGAAGAGCACTCAATTTTATTTATTTATTTATTAAATTTATTAGTCGCCCATCTGGCTGGTTGTCCAGCCACTCTGGGCGATGTACAAGATAAAAAACAATACATTAAAACGTTAAAATTTAAAACCATAACAGTAAAAACCTAACCCACCCCAAAAGCCTGCCTGAAGAGCCAGGTCTTCAAGGCCCAGCGGAAGCTCATAATAGAAGGGGCATGGCAGAAATCATTTGGAAGAGAGTTCCACAGGGTGGGGGGCACTATTGAAAAAGCCCTCTCTCTAGTCCTCACCAGTCTAGCTGTTTTAACCGGTGGGATCGAGAGAAGGTCTTCTGAGGTTGATCTTGTTGAGCGGCATCCCTGACGATGCTGGAGGCGCTCCTTCAGATAGACTGGGCTAAAACCATGTAGGGTTTTAAAGGTCAAAACCAACACCTTGAATTGGGCCCGGTAAACAACCGGTAGCCAGTGCAACTCCTTCAGCACTGGAGTGATGTGATCTTGCCGGCGGCTGCCTTTAATCAGACGAGCCGCCGCATTCTGTACCAGATGCAGCTTCCGGACCGTTTTCAAGGGTAACCCCACGTAGAGTGCATTACAGTAGTCTAGGCGAGAGGTGACCAGGGCATGTACCACCGGTGGGAGCAGATGGTTGGGAAGGTAGGGGTGCAGCCTCAGTATCAGATGGAGTTGATACAGCTCTGCCCGGCTCACAGCCGAGACTTGAGCCTCCATGGTCAGCTGGGAGTCAAGAATGACCCCCAGGCTGCGGACCTGGTCTTTCAGGGGCAATCGTACCCCATTGAGCACCAGGTCCACATCCCCCAGCCTTCCCTTGTCTCCCACAAACAGTACCTCGGTTTTGTCAGGGTTCAGCTTCAGCTTATTCCTTCCCATCCAGACACTCACCGACTCCAGGCACTTGGACAGGGTTTCTACAGCCAACCTCAGTGAAGATTTAAATGAGAGATAGAGCTGCATGTCATCTGCATACTGATGACATTGCAGCCCAAATCTCCTGATGATTGCCCCCAGCGGCTTTATATAGATGTTGAACAGCATGGGGGAGAGGATGGAACCCTGTGGCACCCCACAAGTGAGAGGCCAAGGATCCGAGACCTCATCCTCCAATGCCACTCTCTACCAGAGAGGAAGAAATGGAACCACTGCAATACAGTGCCCCCCATGCCTAACCTCTTCAGGCGGTCCAGGAGGATAACGTGGTCAACCGTTTAGTTTATTTATTTTGCAGTCATTGACCCGTCTTGTTATAAGCATAAAATACATGGGGTAAGATAAAACGACAGTATTATCTTGGATATATACATAAATAAAAATATAGAGGAATTTAACCTAGGTAATCTTAAGGCGGATTCGCTGTGCTGCATATATAAAATTCGCGACTTTCATTGTGATTCCTCTGTTACTTTCTGTGACAAGAAAACGTACCTTGTTATCAGGGGTCAACGAAGCAATACTTTGCAGTATATTCGTTAGAAACTTGGAACGTATAAAATCATAGAAAGGGCAGGTTAAAATAACATGAGCAAGTGTTTCGATAGCGTCTTTCCCACATGGGCACAAGCGTTGATCATGGGGGATCCCCTTGTATCTTCCCAAGAGTATTGCTGAGTGTAGGGAATTGAATCTGGCCCTAGTGAAAGCTGAGCAAAGAATTGGAACTTCAAGGAAATCCAGATAGGAAGCATGCTTAAAAGGTTCAAATTCTAATTGGAAATATACAGGTGAACAAAATTTTGTAGCCTCTGTGATGGCTGATTGGAAATTAATATCCTTAAGCCGCGTGCGAATGGCAAGTTTGGCCGAGGGTAAGGATTGGGACGAAAGGTATTCAGGAGATAAACCTAACGTGTAGAGTTTGTTCTTTATATTGTTGTTCCAACTAGAGGTATAGGTGTCTCCCCAAATATGTGTTAGATAACCCGGAGGAGGGTCATACGAAACTCTGGCCCAGTAATTTAAGGCAAACTGCCACGCATGGCATTCAATAGAATGCAAACCGGCTTCAAGCCTGAGGGCAGCTGCTGGGGCACATCTTGGTAATCCCAGTGTCTGACGCAAAAAGGAGGAAAGAACCGATTCTATTGTGGAATTGAATGCCTGTATCCAGATTTGAGTTCCAAATAATAGTTGGGGAATGATTTTGGTCTGGAATACGTGGATTATAGCTGGTATATATCTTCCTCTTTTATGGTAAAAAAAGCGGAGTATTTTTTTAACAGTAATGCGTGCTAGTATAACAGCAGCTTTTATATGTGGAACCCAATTTAAAGATGAATGAAAAGTAATACCTAAATATTTGAATTGTGACACAAGAGTCATGTGTTGTCCATTGATTGTCCAGGTGCCTGTATGTCGGCATCTTGAGAAGACTAGGATTTTGGTTTTTTGGTAATTTATGACTAGATGATTCTGAATGCAGTAAGTCATAAAGACTCTTATTAACCTTTTTAATCCAATCTTCGAGAGCGAGAGGAGGGCAGCATCATCCGCATATAAGAGAAGAGGACATGCATAGTTCGCTATTTTAGGCATGTGGTGATCTTGGGATATGCAGTTGGATTTAAGGTCATTCAAAAAAAGATTGAACAAAAGAGGAGCTAGTGTGCATCCTTGTCTTACCCCCTTATTTACAAAGATCTGATTCGTTAAGCCTCCTTCCCTTCCGCAGCGGACTCGTAAAGAGGTGTTTTGATGAAGGTTATATATTAGAAAGAATAGCCTTTTATCTATAGTGGAACGTGCTAATTTGTTCCAGAGAATTCCTCTTGGGATGGAGTCAAACGCGGACTTCAAGTCCACAAAAGCCACATATAGACCATTGCCACCATGAGCCGTGTACTTCTCTGCAAGGTGGTATAGGAGAAGGCAGTGGTCTAGTACAGATCTACCTTTCCTAAATCCAGCCTGTTCATCACCTAATATGCTTTCTCCTTCCATCCAGCTAGCGAGTTTTACTTTCAAATAGGATGTATATAGCTTGCCTATTACTGAGAGTAGGCTAATAGGTCTGTAGTTGGACGGGTCCTCTCTATCGCCCTTTTTGTATATTGGCACAACTATTGCTTCCTTCCAAGCCTTAGGGAAAAGGCCGGTGTTGTTAATCTTGGTAAATATGCTGCAAAGAATCAGTGCCCACCAGTCAGGGAAGTTTTTCAAAAGTTCCGGGGGAATGTTATCTGGGTCGGGGGCTTTTGATGATTTAAGCCTTGCAATTAAATCAGTTATTTCTCTCCTCGAAACAGGAGGCCACTGTGGAAGATTAGTAAAATTCAAAGAAATACTGGGGTTAATATTGATGGCGCCATTGACTTCATAAAGATCATTAAAATATTTTTCCCACCTATGGGGGGGTATGTTTACAGAAGGAGTGTGAAGTTAATCTTCCAGAAGCAGAAATGATGGACCAAATTTTTTTTGAATCTTTAAATCTGGCCGCATCAATGAGTAGCTTCCATTTATCTCGGGTGGCCTGTCTTTTCTTGCTGCTCACCATCAATTTATATTTCCTTTTTGTGACATAATAGTCCATGGGGAGAGATGCAGCATTGGCTAGGCGATATTGTGAGTAAATGCTCCTCAACTCACGTTTAAGCTCCAAGCATTCACTATCAAACCATCTAGGGTTGGAACTTAAGTTCCGTCTGTCTCTGGTTTTAGGGGTCATGATAGAAGTTATGTGTGCAAGTAGTTGCCCATAATGAGTAAGGCATGTGTGTAAATTGTTGGCTTGCACAACCCGTTCACGAATATCCGTGGCCCAAGGGGACATGAGAAAAGTAGCAATCTTGGAACTTAAATTATCTGTCCAGATCGTTTTTTTTTTGTCTTAGGTATATATTATTCAGAGTAGGATGATATTCTGAATTTAGACGTATTGGTTCAGGAATGTGACATGAAAGATTAAGAGGGAGGTGATTGCTATTTTGATTAGAACCCACTCCAAATTCAGTTATTAGCCCCAGTAATTGGTTTGTAATTATAATATAATCTACCACACTACTTCCACGGGAGGAAATGAAAGTGTATTCCCCACTATCAGCAAAGTGCCTGTGGCCATTCAGTATAAGGAACTCATGGCTGCCCACTAATCGTGCAAGACATATCCCCCCGTAGTTTATCTTAACATCCTTCAAAGCTCTATCATATACAGGAGCATAAAATTCAATTTGCTCTCCTTGCCATAAGTTGGAAGCAAAAAGCGCGTCAGCAGTGGCTCCGGTCCTGGCGTTAAAATCGCCAGTCAGGATTAATTCTGTGTTTGGGAAGGAATATTTGAGATCCGTTATATAATCGTTCAGCGCTCCCCAACGCAAATTCAGTTGTCCTCTCGTGTTTAAGGGTGGCATGTAGACATTGATAAACACAATGGACAAAGTTTTAAAAGTTAGGAGAATTGCCATTGCTGTGTTTTCCAGGGATTGTAATTCCATGTGTTGGACCATCATCGTGGTAGAAATGAAGATTGCCAGACCGCCTTTTGCCCTGCCATTTTTTTTTGTCTGAAGGCTGGGCAGGTAGATGGTAAGTACTGTCGATCCCATTGAAATGTATGCAATGCAGAAGAACAACGTCGGTATCCAACAGCATCTGAACATTCTTTTCAATGGGATGTACATACTAGTGTGAGGGAACCCCAGCCAGGTTATTGTACAATATGCTTGCATTCCCACTTCCTCCTGCCACCTTGCAAGCAGTTCCCTATATCACAGTGCCATTCCATCCCATCAACAGGGAAAATTTTCCCCAAAACCTTTAGAGGAGAAAATGGGAAAAACTAAAGTAGGGATGGGTGAATATGTCAAATTCAGTTTCTCTCATTTTCACATTTTTTCAGTCTTCACTTCTCCACATTTTCACATCAGTTTGCATTAAAGAAAGTCCTAATGAAAATTCACCACCATTTTAGTGAAAATTTCTGCTAATATACATTTTTGTATGCAATTTTGCCTATTATGTTAGCATGTACATTTCACAAAGGAAAACCAGCCATGAAAGGGTTAACTGACAGTAAAGAGTAAATCAAAACCCTCAGGCGATACAGGTGCAGACCCTAAATCACCTAATGACTAAACGACCGTGATGGGCTATAAAGACAGGAAAAGAAAAGGATGTGTTTTTGGTGTGTGGGGAAGTAAAGAGGAGAAAGACGGCCTGTGTAACTTGTGTATTCGATGCTGGAACTGCTTTATGTTATTCTGCTGATAAAAGACTGTATATTTCTACACGTGAGTTGAGTTATTCTTGGCAAGGTGCAAAGCAAGAGAGTGACTACGGTCGGGTACGCCAGTGTATGTCTGCCAAAGCAAACACCAACAAGGGTTAAGGGCCCAGACTGCGAGTAGCTGAGGTGCAGAGAGGAATCCAGACCAAGGCAAGCACAAGTGAACAGCGTGTTTGGTAAACGCTGGAACGTGATGGCTGTATTCCTGAGTTCAGCAATGCGGCTGGAAAGGCTGAATGACACGAACTATACGAGTTGGAAGGTAAAGATGGAGATGTTATTACTCCGGGAAGAGTTGTGGGTGTCCGTCGAACGTGATCCCCCCACTGACCCCCCTTCTCCAGAATGGCTTCGCAAAGATGAAAAAGTGAGAGCAACCATTATTTTGGGTTTGGAGAATAGCCAGCTGCTGTTGATAAGAGGGCTGGTTACAACAAAAGAAGTCTGGTCTGCTCTAAAGAATGTTTACGTGAGAAAAACTGCTGGCAGTAGAGTTTATTTGGCGAGATGGCTGCATCAAACACATTTAAGCAAAGGGGTAACTATGCCTGCACATCTGCAGACAATGAAAGGGCTTTTTGCGGAACTGCAGGAAAGAGATGTGGAGCATACGCCCCAGCAGCAGGTATATATTATACTGTCTTATTTGGATGCTTCGTGCGACACTATTGTGTGTGCAATGGAAGCCATGAATGAGACTGAATTAACCCTGGACTATGTGATGGGAAAGCTCTTACAAGAATGGGATAGAAAACAAGAGCAGAATTGTTCCGCAGTAAGCAAGCAGCGCAGTGGAGAAACGTCAGGAAAGCAGAGGGAAGGCGAGTCAAGATTATACAGTGCGTGACAGTGTTTTCATTGTGGGTCCGAAAAACACATAAAGAAAAATTGCCCGGTGATGAGAGGGACTCTTAATGTGGCAGGAAGAGGTCGGCAGCGAAAGGAGCCATTCTCTGTTCACGTGGTCAAAGCCAGCGTTAAGAAACCAGAGGAGAAAACTGGAACTTCCTGGGTGGTTGACTCAGGGGCTACCCATTTTCTAGCAAAAGACAAGAAGTTGCTTCAATCACTGTCCCCTACGTGTGGACATGTCGTACTTGCTGATGGAACCCATAGGGAGGTAAAGGGGAAGGGGACTGTATTTGTAAAATGCCTAAAAACAACTGTTACGAACGTTCTGTTTGTGCCCCAATTAGAGAATAACCTCATGTCTGTGTCCACATTAAATGCAATGGAATTTGCAGTCCTGTTCAGAAAAGGCACATGTGAAATAACAAAGGCAGATAAGGTATATGCAGTAGGCGTATTAGAAGATGCTTTATATGTTATAAAACAAACCTCAGAAGCTGTGGTAAGCACTATAGAGAACAACCCCCCCATGATAAATGCATACATCTATACCATAGGAGGCTTGGGCATGCAGGCTTCAGCACCATGGGTGCTTCAGCCTGAGGGTTTTGATTTACTCTTTACTGTCAGTTAACCCTTTCATGGCTGGTTTTCCTTTGTGAAATGTACATGCTTCAGCAAAATGCTGAGATACAGTGCTGATTTAAGGATTAAACCCTGTGCTACGTTTGTAGACTGCGATATATGCCACGAACATAAATCAGTAGCCGCACCTATCAACATAAAATGTGAACGCAGCACTAAAAGAGTTTTAGAGCTGGTACATATGGATCTCGCCGGTCCATTCCGAAAAACACTAGGTGGCGCCAGATTTTATATGTTGCTCGTGGATGACTATTCCCGTTTTTGTTTTGTGTACTTGTTGAAACACAAAGGGGAGGCAGAAAAGAAGTTCAGGCATTTCGTAAGGTGGGCTGAGGCAAAATATCACACGAGCATAGCCTAGGTGTTAACTGATAGAGGAGGCGAGTTTACCTCGCATACATTTGAAACCTATCTAACCACAAAAGGGATAAAGCATGCGTTAACCGCACCATTTCCCCCACATCAAAACGGAACCGCAGAAAGAAGGAACAGATATATTCAGGACATGGTGAGAGCTATGCTAAATAATTCACCATTATCTCCGGCTTTTTGGGGTGAATGCATTGTTTATGCGAATTATATATAGAAAACAGGTTGTTTTCTAGTGCTGTGCTGTCTACTCCATTCAAAAATTCCATGGAGTAAAACCAAGGTTAGAGCACATAAAAGCGTTCGGGTCCAAGTGCTGGGTACACGTGCCAAAAGCACAAAGAAAAGGAAAGCAAGCACCCAGAGCAAAAAAGGGTATTTTATTAGGATTCGAAAAGGCTTACTATAGGGTGTGGTTGCCAACCGAAAGAAGGGTGGTAGTGAGCAGAAGTGTCAAAACACATGAGCAAGATTGGCAGAACATAGGACATTTTGTAGATGTAAACCTCAGTACCCCTAGTGACAAAATTAAAGAAACAGTGGATGCAATCCCACAAGGGAAGGGTTCTGACCAAGGTTTTGACATTAAGCAGGAAGAAGAAGAAGGGGAAGCTGATGTGTCTGAACAAGAGGGTACAGACAAAAAGGTTCACCCAGAACCAGAGCTGAGGAGGTCAGAAAGGGCTAATCTTGGCAAACCACCTGACAGATTTAAAATAGGTGTGACAAAAGCGTTGTGTACTCAGGTAGAACCCTCTTCTTATGCTGATGTAAGCAAACTGTCCCCCAAGGAAGCCCAAAAGTGGAAAATAGCCATGGAAGAAGAGATAAGCGCCATGAACAAAAACGCGACATGGACTTTAGCACAGCTACCTCCAAATAGGAAAGCCATTGGTTGCAAATGGATATATAAAATTAAGAAAACAGTAAAGGGGGAGGTGGAAAGGTACAAAGCATGGCTGGTGGCTAAGGGATTCAATCAAAAGTATGAAGAGGATTTTGACGCTGTATTTGCGCCCGTAGTCAGACATGAGACCATAAGACTAATGTTGAAAGTTGCTGCAACACAGAACATGCAGGTATACCACTATGACATTAAAACTGCGTTTCTTTATGGTGAGTTAGAAGAATCTTTATTTATGGAGCAACCCCCTGGTTTTGTGCAGAATCCTGCACTAGTATGTAAACTGCATAAGTCAATATATGGTCTCAAGCAAAGTGCCAGGTGTTGGCACACCAAACTTAATAAGGTATTGGAGTCAATAGGATTCAAAAAGAGTGTTGCTGATCCTTGTTTGTATGTACAACAGCAAACTGAAACTGTATACTGTCTTGTATTCGTAGACGATATCCTGTACTTTTGTTATACAGACAGAGAGCAAGAGGAATTTTATGACCAATTAAAGCGACATGTTGACATGACATGCCTTGGGCCAGTAACCCACTATTTAGGCACAGAGATAGTGAGGAAAGATGACGGCAGCTTTATGCTCCACCAAACAAACAAAATAAAACAGCTCCTACAAGACTGTGGCATGGCAGACTGTAAACCAGTGAGAACGCCAATGCTAGTGGATTTCCAGAGAGAGCATGAAAGCGAGGCATGTAAAGAACCAAAACTGTATAGAAGCATTATTGGAAGGTTACTGTACATAGCAAAAGTGACGAGACCAGATATATGTAACACGGTCAGTATCCTCAGCAGAAAGGTAGAACACCCAACCCAGCATGACTGGGAAGGCATAAAAAGAATACTGAGATATCTAAAAGGCACCGCCACCAAGTGTCTACTTTTATCCGCCAGCAAAAGGGATGGCATAGTATGTTATACCGATGCAGATCATGCATCTGATGAGACTTGTAGAAAATCGACATCAGGAGTAGCAATAATGTTTCAAGGGTCGTTGATAGACTGGTGTAGCGTAAAGCAGAATGTTGTTGCTATATCAAGTACAGAAGCGGAATACATAAGTCTATCAACAGCCTGCAATGAACTATTATGGTATGAACAGTTGCTTCAAGATGCCTGTCTAAATGTACAGAAACCATTTGTTATATATGAGGACAATCAAGCCTGTATACGATTGGCGTTGGCAGAAGGTGGCACCAGAAAAACGAAACATGTGAGTGTTAGATACCACCACCTAAAAGACTGTGTACAACAAGGCCATGTTGATATCCGATATTGTGAAACGGGTAAAATGGCAGCAGATATCCTGACAAAACCACTGTGTGCTGACAAACATGACAAACTTGTACAACTATTAGCCATGTATAATGTATGATATAAGACGTGCATGTATTCATTCTGTGTGAAACGAGGAGGGGCTGTTAGCATGTACATTTCACAAAGAAGGAAAACCAGCCATGAAAGGGTTAACTGACAGTAAAGAGTAAATCAAAACCCTCAGGCGATACAGGTGCAGACCCTAAATCACCTAATGACTAAATGACCGTGATGGGCTATAAAGACAGGAAAAGAAAAGGATGTGTTTTTGGTGTGTGGGGAAGTAAAGAGGAGAAAGACGGCCTGTGTAACTTGTGTCTTCGATGCTGGAACTGCTTTATGTTATTTTGCTGATAAAAGACTGTATATTTCTACACGTGAGTTGAGTTATTCTTGGCAAGGGGCAAAGCAAGGGAGTGACTACGGTCGGGTACGCCAGTGTATGTCTGCCAAAGCAAACACCAACATATTATGCTTATTTTTACACAGCAATTTCCCCTCATATAATATGTTTTTGTATATTTTCACTAATAGATGCATTATATGCACATCTTACACAAGCATATGTATTTCTATACATATAATGTGACTGGAAAACTATTGCAAAATTCAGAGAAGTGCAAATTTCAAAGGATAGCTAGGTTGGGTTCTCATATTGTTTCAGAAAGTGTGAATTAGGTAAGTTCATCTTTCAATGTGAACTGAATTTAATTTCTTCCCCATCCCTAATCCCCATCCTTAGAACTTATCTCGCAAGTCATTCAGCATGCAGTTTGACTTTCAGACTAGCTGCTCACTGTTAGGATTGGGATCTATTGGCTGGTGCCAGTTTAGAGCATTCCACTGACCTAACAAGACAGTATCAAATAGAGTTTATTTCTGTCTGCTAGCCACTACTTTTACTGATCCATTTTTCTCATCACAAAAATGTTAATATCAATAATTTTAAAGGAAATATCAGTAATTATAAAGGAAATATCAATATTTTTTTGAAATGAAATATCAATATTTTGAAAAGAGAAAATAGCTGAATTTCAGAGTTTCTTTTTAAATCAATTTTAAAGCTAATGGAAACTTCAGTGCCAAATCTGAATTGGGCAGAATTCTAGCATATTCTGACTTGTATTCAGTGCATCATTCTTTTTTCATTATATTAATTCCACATTACATCCTCCAATCAAATCCTTTCAATCCTAAGGGTGCTGAGAGTTGCTAAGAAATGCCCTGTTCCCCTCACAGAGCTTCAACCAGAGCAGCTGACTGTTAAACCACTCTGGCCACTGGAGCTGTCAGTGGAATAGGAGTCTTCTCTCAGCACCCTTCACAAACTACATTTCCCAGGATTCTTTGGGGGAAGCTGTGACTGTTTAAAGTAGAATAAATGCCTGAGATGGGTGTGGCCCCCTGATTAGCCAAACCCAGCAGCTGTGAGTCTGGCTTTTAGAACACTGACAGTTGGTTCTTACTGAGCATGCCTGGCCTTATCATTGAGTTCAAGCCATAATTTCTTAAATTAATTAAAAATCAGCCACACATTTTTTAAACTTTGAAACTCAGATGAAGGTCAGAGTATGGGGCAAGGTCAGTAATAGGAGTACAGGTACTCTGCGAACATGGCTGATTTTTAATTAATTTCAACAAATTATGAGAACTCTGACAGAAAAAAGTCTAAAGGGGGTCTGGTTTTTTTCTTTCTCTTTTTACACTTTGAACTCTCAATTCTCTATGATTGTTTTGTGTATCACCATGAAAATTTACATGGTTGTTAAGCAAGCATTTCTTAGTTCAGCACTATATGTTTTGTAAGTTTTTGTTTTGAAATGAGCTTATGGGAAGCATCAGAATGGCATGGGGGTATTTTCAATTTAACATTGTAGAATGCGAAAAATCCATGCTGACTATAGTATATAGCCACTCTCATGGCTGTATAATTTATCCATTTGGCTTTCCCTGTCATCTGTTATCAAAGCTGTTGGGCATTAAAGGGCATCCTATGACTATACTCTAGTAGCCACATAGTGAGAATAAGGATCTCTCTCTCTCTCTCTCTCTCTCTCTCAAAAACCTCATCCTCCACCTGATTGCTTTTCATGCCTGATCTGTGCATGTAGCAAAAGAACATTATTATGAATATTCAGCATCACTGCCCCAGCCAGAACAATAAGTGAGGCTGTTAGAAAACCAAGACTTGTTTATAATTCAACATATGTGGGCCAGCATAACTCATAAAGTGCTCCTGTGGTCTTATCAGCATTGGAAAAAACCCAAGATTACAATCTTGTTAGGGTCCTGTATCACAAAATGCTTAATTAGAAGGAAGACTGAGGAGGACTTCACCAGTGGACAAACAGGCAGCCAGGTTCCTTCCTTTTACACACACCTCTCAAATAATTGAGACAGTAATTTCGTGTCAAATGGCAGAGTAGGTATTGATTTGAATGTTGCGGTTGAGACAGTGGGGAAGTAACTCTCTTGAAAAGGAAAGCTTGAGGGAGGGGGAAGCAGCTTTCACAACACACACAAAAAGAACCACTTTGTTTTAGCCTCTCTCCAGAAGGCCACAAAACCTTTTGGAGACTTTAAAAGTCTGAACGTATGTAAATATTATTTGGTTTGGCGACGCAAAGTAGATGATTGCTGGAGAATCAGGGTCCATTCACAGAAGCATTTTCAAGTGTTCACAGAGCTGATCTACGGGAAGCAGAAGGTACAACTCATAAATTGAAATGATCTGTTCTTTCACTTGTAAAGTTTTTCCTACTTTTTTAAAAAAGACAATTTCAGTTGCATTAAGCAGCAACATGAAACTGAGTGCAACATTTTGTTTTTGTCTTTTCTCCCCTTTTCTTTTTCAGAAAAGGAAAAGCATATGTAGTTATAGTTCCTTGACATCTTACGGTGAGAACATCCAAATATCAACATGTCACAATTCTGCCACTGACTCACTCTGCTCTTTCTACATCCCCACCCTTCAGCAGATGTGTCATAAAATAAATATGGAACTCTGTCTCTCTGCTCAGCTGTAGACATTTTTGTTAGCATATGTCAAAAAGAGAAGGCACTTCTAATTTTTTTAAAAAAACATCATTAACATTCAGATTATTGGCATATTAAAGCTCTCCATTGATATTTTATCTATAACTATTTGCTCAGTCCAATATCTTTTAAAGATCATGCTCAGTTCCATATACTCCAGTGTTTCTTCTGCAAAAGGAACAGCCACAGTTTTCTAGTACCTGTATCTGGTCAGCTGGGGAGATTTTGGGATACCTCTAAAATTGCCTCTATAGTGATGGGTGTGCTCCTCTGAACCCCTGGCTTGAACCAGATTGGTTGAGAAAATTGGGAAATAGCTTCTTTCCAATGCAATTTGAATCCTCTATCCTGGGCATCTCCTCAACTGCTATACCCTATGAATGAATACTGTGAGAAACAAGAATGTGTGGTGGTAGTTGAGAGAATAGCCATTGGCAGTTTCGACAGTTTCTTCTGCAAGAATGTCCCGATTTTCATCTGTGAAAGATTGGAAGGTATACAACTGTGGACACACATCAGGGGAGCCATAATTGGCTAGGGTTTTCTCTCCCACATGTATGTGTGCTTTAAAATGCACATTTGTCACACATAGTTGTCCAACTCAGGCATATCGGGGATTAAATGAACATGCAAGGATTTTTGTTTGTTCTAAAATGCACAGGAGCCTCCATGAGAACAAGAGGCTTCCTGCTACAGTCACCTTGAACTCACAGAGGGACAGACATGGAGTCCCCTCGTGCATGCTCTCCCCTCTTCATGTTAATTTATGCCTGAATAGGGCTGAAAGCAGGATTCAGGTATAATGACAAACTATGGTTTATTGTTACTTTCATAACCCTCAGGTTCATATGCTCCTTCTATAGTCTCCTCCTCTAGCTCAGCCTCGAGGAGAAGGTTGGAGACTTCCACTTCCATTTTCAATTAACCACAGTTTAGCATTATGTCCAAACCCCAAACTGTGCTTAATCCTAGCTATAGTTTATTGAAACAAACTAAATAAATAAACCAAGGTATAAAGTCAGCTTGTTTCAGGAAACCCATAGTTAGTACTAACCGCAGTTAGTCCAGGTTCAGACCTAACTGTGGTTAGTTAGACGAAGGGAAGTAAAAGCTTCTGATCTTCTTGGGTCCACACTGGACAAGGAAAGGGGAAGGTGGAGTGCACAAGATGAGGGTCTCATGCATCTAAAGTTAAAACATAGTTAAGACCATAAGACCAAATCAAATCCTTATTGTTATGGTCAATGACCAGCATAAAATAGAGACATACAACTGTCATAACAGCAGATTATCCTAATATACAAAAGAATAACATGCAATAAAATGGGATAAGAAAATACAAGATAAAATTGTTAAAACATGATATTATAAGATAAGATTGTTAAAACATAAGATCATAAAGTTCCAAGAGTGGGAAAAAAGGTTACAAGATGGTTAGGATCAGTTCCTGGTGAGTTTTACTTGCTGCAGCGCAGTATTTGGCAACACTAAAAGTAATAAATGTATTTTGATCAGAAAGGAGTAAAGAATGCCTCTGATTGTCCTGGGGGTTTCAGTAGGAGAGGTTCAATTAGAATTCTATGTAAACCACGATAGAATGAACAGTACAGGAGAACATGGATCACCGTTTTCACCTCTCCACAGTCACAAGGGCACTTACAGTCACGGTAAGGGATTTTTTCAATATCTTCCCTCCATAACTGCTGAAGGGAGGATGTTAAAATGTGCCATTGTGAAAGCTCTGCAATATTTTTGAACTGAGAGTACAAAAAAGTTTGCAGGTTTATTAGGCTGGAGTGCTCTGTCAATTGAGGTGTAGTTGGAGGTTAAACCCAGGTTATATTGGCATTCAACATCAGCAATGCATTGTCTGAGAATCATTTTAGCCATGTCATAACCTTGGGAGATGAGATAACCCAACCAGAGTCCATATAACTGAAATTTTTGAGGCAAGATTTGTTTCCATATTGACTGGAACTCATCCTGTAATGTTAGTGGTGCTAAACCAACTGGGAAAAAGATTAGTTTCAGCCAAAGGTGGTGAGCCAGGCCCTAGTTTCGGTCTTCTGGAGGCCAGCCTCTAGTAGTAAAGCAATGTTTGGAACATAGTGAGGTACTTGGAAGACAGCACTCAATATTTCGATTGTACTACTTCCAGAGGTTTAAAACTGGAATAAGGTCTGATTTGTGCTCCATACAGAAGCTGAGTTAATTATTTGGTTTCAAACAACTTTATTGCTGCTGGTACATAAAATCCTCCTCGAGTGTGGATAAAATTTAATATAGCAAAAGCACTCTTTTGAGTTGTCTGGCCAGCATAGTCTACTTGCACCTTCCGGCTTCCATTTGCCTTAGACCACACTCAGGTATTTAAAGATCTTTATATGTTCAGTCCTATGTCCATTTATTGACCATCTATACATCCTCGGTCTTTTAGCACAAACCATGACCTTTGTTTTTTGGTAATTTATTTGTAACTGTTCATCATGGCAATATTGAGCGAGTTCTGTAGGTGGCTGGGACAAAATCACTGTGTCATCAGCATATAATAGCACCGATAGGTGCCTATGGGCTAGCTTTGGGGGATGTGTATTAAAGTGGTCAAGAGCTATGGGTAGAGAGTTTATATAAAAGTTAAACAATGGGGCTAGTATACATTCTTGCTTTACTCCTTTAGAAGATGGAACAGGGCCTAAAAGATTGTTAAGACATAAGATTATAAAGTTCCAAGGGGGGGGGGAAGGTTACAAGATGGTTAGGGTTGGTTCCTGGCAAGTTTTACTTGCTGCAGCACAACATTTGGCAACACTAAAAGTAATAAATTTATTCTGGTCAGAAAGGAGTAAAGAAACATAGAATGCCTCTGACTGTCCTGGGGGTTTCAGTAGGAAGCTCTGAATTGCACCTAATTTTAAAAAAAGATTCTTTCATGTAATTTATACATAAGGTGTAACAAGCCATGGTCCACTGTGTAGGCCTCGAGTTTTTGCCAGAGTTTATTTCTGGAGATGGAACAAAGGCCAATTTAAGGTCAACAAAGGCTGCAAACAAATACATTTTGGGTTTACTGGTGTATTTCTCCACCATGTGCTGCAACATTAATGCTTGATCCATTGTGGATCGGCCTGCACTGAATCCAGCCTGTCGATCAGCTAGAATATTTTCATGTTCCATCCAGGCTTGAAGTTTCCAGTAAAGATGTCTGGCATAACGCTTGCTGATTATATTCAATGATCTGACTGGGCGTTAATTCGCTGGATTGTCCCTTCTTTTTTTAATGATGGGGATAATAATAGCCAAATCCCAATCAAGGGGAATATGAGCATTTTTATCTATGTAGGTAAAGAGATTTGCCAGAACTGGAGCCCACCATTCAATGTTTCTTTTGATTAACTCTGGGGGAACGTAATCACAACCTGCTGCCTTGCCTGGTTTTAGTTGCTTTACCAGGTAAAACCATAAGAAGAGCCTGCTAGATTAGGCTAATGGCCCACTAGTCCACCATCCCGTTCTCACAGTGGCCAACCAGATGCCCATGGGAAGCCTGCAAGCAGGACCTGAGCATAAGAGCATTATTTCATCAATATGCATATGAGGTTTGTCATTGCATTCAAATGCAGCCCGTGTGAAGGAAAAGGCTCCAAGCATAAACTTTAACTAAGAACATGGAATGAATGCACCATGTATTTCAGTCAGAGGAGACCATCTGCACAGACCTACTCTGTATGGCAGTACCATCTACCTCTTCCCTTCAAGTTTCAATGTGTTAGGCAAGCAGCCAAATCAGCAGACCTTCCGCCTCTTTTCTGAGGTGTCTGCTCTGAGCAAACCTTTTAATCTTTAGCTCCTCACTCTTCTCAGAGTGTAAAGAGCAGCTGCGGCCAGCTACTGATGCATTATGCTTTCTTGCTCAGATTGTCCCTATTCCTCTTTTCCCTAGCCAAGTCTCCATTCAGGCTTTGATTAATAATGAGGGCTTCATGGCTAGCTCTGTTTCTCTTGCAAAAAAAGCTCATTTGTCAAACAAACGATATTCGATTCCTTGCCAAGAGTCGCAGCATACTCTTATAATCATACTTTGCTCTTGTTGGTGCCGACAGGCATTAAACTTAAATAGAGATGCCAGAGCAAAACTTTTCTTCTTCTTTTTAAAGAAGGAAACTGAAACAAAACTATCCATTATCTGAACTGCTATAGAGCTAAGCAGGCCTGCATTATCTGTCAGGCTTGACACACTGTACCATGGGCCCTCATGTCATGTTCAGTGCAATCAAGGTGTCTAAAGGAACATCTTCTCCAGTTTGAACCTTGCCTGTCTGCTGAGGCAATCAAGTCAAGGTGGTAACTATCAGGGCCTTTTCTGTGTTGGTCCCCCAATTGTGGAGCTTCCTTCCCAAGCACATTCACATTGATTTCTTTTTGCCAAAGCTGTCCTGCAAAGATGCTCATCATGAAGTGACATTACACTGTCACCTGAATGACACAGGAGAAGGAAGTCTGAACATGTGTGTGAGGAATGCAGTGGCATAAACATGTTAAGAAAACATTTCCCCCCATTTGAGTCTTTCTCTGTGTTAGGAGCTGGCTCAGCAGCTGACAGCAGAATTGATTAACTCACTGGAAGACAGGGATCCCCTCTGGGCAAATCAGGCAGAGCTGAGGGATGTACACAGCTGAAGAACCAAAAGGCAGCTGGCTGCATTTCAAGGGAGGCTCCTGAGAAAAAACAAGCAGGTAGAGTTGATAACTTTGGGGATGGGGGAGGCAGGAAGATGGTGAGTGGAAATATTGCAAGAGAAAAGGGCTGGGATGAAGGAACAGCAGGGATTGAAGATGGGGGAGAGAGAAAAATGCTGGTGGGAAGCTTTACTTGGGGTGTACAAAAGTTGCAGGAGTTGATAAGGGAGGTCAGGAGGCCAAGGAACCTTCAGGGAGTGGAGAAGGGATTCCATCAGGCAGGAACTCTAAGCTAGGGAAAGGCCAAGGGAGGGTAAAGGCTCCCCTTACTGGTGAGAATAAAATATACAACAGACTGGATCCATGATGATCAGAGCACCCAGACTGACAAGAGCAAGGGGCTCACAAGGTGGTCTCTGAAGTAAGAGACTCCTGGGGTTCTGATAATCCATGGGACTGACAGAGGAGGAAGGCACTCACATTCTCCCTCAAAGAATTACCAAATGGTGGGGCCCTTTTCATAATGCACAAACAGAGCTGTGAGGTTCTGCTTCAACCTCAACTACTAGGAAGCAGCAACCACTAGGAAGATGGCGGTGCTGAGATGGGTGGCGAGAGGAGGAGCACAAGGGAGCGAGCGAGAAGAACTTGTAGGCTGCTGGAAAGCCTCCTGATTTCTGGTTGATTCATCTTTATGCAGAGACATGCCACAGGAACCAGAAAGTAATCGACATGTATTACAGCAGGAGCCAGGATCAAAGCAACAACGGCGGCGGCAGCAGCAGGAGGAGTTCCACCACCACCTACTCCACCACTCCTGCTGGCACCGCTGAGAGATTTCCCCACATAGGACTCCCCTCCCTCACACTGGCCCCACATTGGCATTGGCTCGGCCTCAGGTAGGCAGATAGGCAAGGCCAGTGGCAGCGAAGGCAGCCTCATCAGCTCAGCGACAGAGGAGGAGGGGGAGGTGGTGGCGGCAGCAGCAGCAATAGCAGCTGAATTCAGTAACTGATGCTGAGGCTTTCCAGAAGAGACTTAATCAGACAGCCGGACTCTGAAGATAGATGCACGTTTGCTGAAGTCCTAAGATTCTTTTACTTGGCTTATGTGATTTACTGAAGAGTTCAATTTTTTTGCTGCCTCATGAATTTCTTTCACCTCTGGAAAGGTAGAGTCTGGATGCTATTGCTAATTCCAGAGGAGGAGAGTGGAAACACCTGCAGCTAATTGACTGCACCCAGCCCACAGATTAGCTATGAAGGTTGCTGCAATGCAGAACTTTTGGGGTCTCCATGAGGGCATCACCCCCTTTAATATTGTATGTTGAATGTATTATCCAGTAGAGAGAGAGAGTGTGATGTTGTATTATTGGGTTATAGTTGAATTGTGCATGTGCTGCCCAGAGTGAGAGTTTGGGTTGTCGTGTTTTTGGATGCTTCAAAGATGCCCAATATCGCTCGGTATGGAAACTGAACTGGTATTGAGTATGGCCCTACCTGGGTGAGAGATGGGGAGGGAGTGGTTGTGTTGGCTGCTATGCATTTTTGTTGGCTAAGCATTTGTTCCTTATGGTGGTTTGGCTGGAGATAAGTTATCTGTATGGTTTGTGGGAATGAACCAGAGTGTGATTTAGACATGGAGGACTGTTAAGGACATATTTGGGAGGGATTATTGGGGGGGGTGTAGCTCCTAGTATAGTTGTTGTCAGCTTCGACAGGGTGAAAGCTGGGCCGTAAACTCATTAGCTGGCATCTGGCTGGGTTGCAAATCTGCCAAGGCTAGGAAGATAATAAGGAACAGACAAGGGAAGATCAGAGGAGTCTTTCCGAGCGCACGTACCAAGTCAGTGTCCAAAAAGCAAAGTCAAGGGGGAATTCCTGGTCCAGTTAGCCAAGAGATCAGTCCAAAGGTCTGGGTTCTGGAATCTGGGTCTAGCGTGGAGATCACAAATGACGTTGTAGTCAGCAGACCACTAAACTCAAGAACTGCCTTTTAAATCCCACTTCCTAAGACAGGTGCAGGTAATCAGCCCTCTGGCTCCCAAGAGCTTGCTGTCTTAATGGCCAGACAGGCAGCATTGTTGCATTATTTGCTGGTGTCTTTGCTGCACAGGGAGGAGGGGAGCCTCCTGTTCACTCCCTGTATGCGACTGAGGGGCTTTGGCTGTGTTCTGAACACTCTCCAGCTGAGGGAGAGGTGGAGCTGCGTCCTCGGAAATTCCGCTGGTTCCTTCTCCTGGGTCTGCTGCTGCTGCCCTCCAGTCTTCCTCCTCTTCCTCTTCTGAGGACTCATCCGAAGGGGGTATGACAGTTGTTTTAATTAATGAACTAATGATGCTGTTTTGGGAGTTTGTATTTGATTCTTAACTCATAATGTCTATGTTTAAGAGAATACTTTTATTTTTGTTAATTATGCTGTTTTGAATGTGTTTTTTATATTTGGCTTGAATTTGTCGTGTTTTCTTTTAATATTTTGTGATGTTTTGTTCAATGTTTAATCTAGGTTGTAAACCCCTTTGAGATTTGTTTCCCAAATAATATAAAGCGCTATAGAAATGACTTAAATAAAATAAATAAATAAACCTAGTTTGGCTCTTCTATATCATTTCTCATGAGAAGGACTTGAAGTACCCATTCATTGGAAATTCTGTCAGCTTTATAGGCAAAGAAATGCCACCACTGAGATGCCCAAAATCATGGTGAACATTTCAGTAAGGGCTAGAAATACAATAGTTCCTTCCTTGCTTTTTTTCTCAGAGGCAGCTTCGAAGATAAAATTCCATCAGATGTATGTGAACTCAGCGAGAGTTTATTTCTCTTATCAAGAGTCTTTCCCCCCCCCCCACAAACTCCTGCAGACATTTCACCTGAGCAAAATCTTCCAAATTTCCCTTGAATTCACTTTGGGCAATATTTGGCTATCACCATGTGTGCAACCCTCCTTAAGCAGCAGTCTTAAATACACTAGCACAGTGACCAGGAAGTAAGCCCCAGTGAACACTGTGGGACTTGCTTCCGAGTTAACATGCACAGGATTTCATGTTCGGCTGACCTAAATGTTGCCATTCCTAAGAACATGCATTTAACTTCCTTTAGAATTCCTACTTGCATTTTTAATGGTTTATTTCTATGCCACCTTTTCACCAAAAAGACCCTCAAGCTGGCTTACAAAGAATACACACAAATACAAACTACAAAAAGAAAAGAATGATACAATTTACAAAATATTAAGACAACAAAATCTTAACATTTTAAAAAAAGCAGTGACAACAACTAAAAGCCAAATACATTTACCTTTATTGTAAAGATGTCAGAAAGAGCAGGAGTGAGGGGGCAAGGGAGGTGGAACGCTTGCCACTTCGCAGAGCTTGGAAAAGTTACTTTTTTGAACTACAACTCCCATCAGCCCCAGCCAGCATGGCCACTGGATTGGGCTGATGGGAGTTGTAGTTCAAAAAAGTAACTTTTCCAAGCTCTGGCCCACTTGTTGGTCCCGGCACAGTCTCACCCCTGCAGCCCTGTTCCTTTGCCTGGGCAGTGACACATTTGCTTTGAATTTTGCTCAGGAAAAACTTTGGGAGCTACAGTGACTGCCACCTCTATGGATTTTCATTGGTAAAACCGTATTTTGATGTTTGGCTGACCCAAATTCCTTTGACAGGAAGGGCAGGATAGATATTTAGTGATTGAATGAATGAATATTTTCCACCTGCAGTTAGGGATGGAAGAATCAATCTGTTCTGGTTTCTCTGTTGTTCATTTCTTCCTATCTTAAGTAGAGTTTGCCACATCAGTTTCCATTATTTTTTTTTAAAAGAGGTCCTCACAAAAAAATTGTCAGTACTTTAGTGCACATTTCTCCTAATATACACAATTTTGCAAAGCAATTTCCCCATATGTAATACATTTTTGTATGTTATTTCCAGTAATATATTCATTTTATGCTCACTTCCCCCAAATATACACACTTCCACCTAATATACACATTTTTGGGGAGGTGGAGAATTCCTTCCCCATCTCCCCTCTGTAGTACCCTTAATTTCCATGCACACTTGCAAAAATTGCATATCCTACTCTTTTGTTAGCTGTAAAAATGCCAGCTCGTACAGAAAGTTATGCATTAATCTAAGCTCTGGTGTATATCTTTGTGTGTGCGTACATCAGACTGAGGCAGGAATGAGATGGTAGAATGTACTATAACATTTCAGACTTGGTGTGTGTGTGAAGAGTATTGTCATTCTTTTAACTCCTACTTTGCACATTTTAATGCTCTTTCTGCTTCTTTGCAAAAGAAAACTAGCACAGTAGAGAGCAGGTTGAGCTAGTACAATTCTCCATGAAGTACTAGGTGCTATTTAAAAAAAAAAAAAAAAAACTGACGTGATTCACAATGACAAACCTACAGGGTGTTATACGCAACCATACAAACCCACCTAAGCCAGTGTAATTTAAAGCCTTATGTAATGTTGCTAGGCAATTTTTAAAAATCAAACAAGTGTGAGATTTGTTCAAAATCCATATTTTAAAAAAGGAGTTTAAGATACATGATGACATAACCATAGCTTTTTCTACTGATCCTCCTCAAACATACTCCCATGCACCTACTAGCACTGCTGTAGAATATTACATTCCTGAGCTTGGTGCTATCATGAGGTTTTGCTGACTATGGGCTATATTGTCTGGAACTGATGGGAGTTGTGGTCCAAAACATATGGAGGGCACCAGGTTGGGGAAGACCACTCTAGATATATAACTCATCCACCATATAGGTTTAAAAGCAGTGATCTTTGCTACTGTTGGGTCTATACTGAGCTATACTGAGGGCCTTTTTACAGAAAGAGAGGGCAGAAAATGAAACAATAGATTTACCCCAAATGATCAATTTGGATCCGTTTGCATGAAAGTACGGTTGCAGGATTTTTTTCTTCTTTGTTGTATACTACTAAGGTTCCAGCTTTGCTGTATCCCATACTAATCACCACTTGCATCAGAGTTTGAATATTGAATTATTTCTTGTCACAGTTTTTTTCTTCTTCTTCATTAGTTGGACCAATTAGAACATGAATTAATCTCCCACCAGGATGATTTCCTGTGTGTGTGTGTGTGTGTGTGTGTGTATGTGTGTATATATATATATATATATATATATATATATATATATATTTCACAAATGTTTCCTCAAAGCTGTCAAAATGAATCTAGCAAAGATGTATCCATTCCCCTTGACCTTTTAAAGTTATTACGTCATCTATTGTGGTTCAGCATTTAAACACAGAGAAGAGCAATTGACTGTTGTAAGCAATCAATGATTGTAGGTAAACACAAGCTAAGTGGGCCTGGGAGTCTTGGGCAAAGTCCTTAATGGACTGAACATGTGTTGTATTGATACATAAGCATAAATATACCAGATTTTTCCCTACATACTTATTTTTGGCTTTCATCTCTTTAAACCATGGTATGATTGCCTGCCATTGACATTTTAAAAATTAAATAAAGATGTTAATTGCAAGTGCAATGGCCCAAGGATATTGGCAGGGATACAATCCCTCCTGTGGCTAAGTCCAAAGATTTTCTGTGTGCATATGGTAGGTATTTTCCTCTGGCTCCAGTTCTTTGTTCTTCATGGAGCATCACTCCAGAGAAATGCTCCCAAACCTTTAGGGCTTTTCAGGGGCCATGAAGAACTTCCATTAGAATGGGAAGCTGAAAATCCCCATGTATAGACAGAAGCCTGTATGTGGTACTTTGGATTCCAGCCATTGTATACGTTGGTGTGGGTTGCAGTTACTGATCCCACTTCCCAAGCCTATTTGTGATTGATACTGCCATTGATAGTATTTTTACTTTCTGATTGTAGTTGCTCATTAATAAAATTTGCTGTTCTAGTACATAAAACAATGTTTTATTCCTGATTCCCACAAGTAGTAGAAAGCTTTCATTTACAGGTTTTGCATTCTTTGGAGGACTGAGTCTTGAAGCTTTATAGTATACATGAGAAAAACATTTGTCTATCCATAATAGTGTAGGGTGAGAAGATCTTGTGGAGTGAAGCAGTGATTGCCATGATGCTCAAAACATTATTACCACAGAGTGCAATCTTAAGACAAAGTCTAGTGACAACTTAAAAATGTGCAGAAGAGCCTGGAGGCATTTCATTAGTCTTAACAAAATTCCTCAATGCTTTTACCTGGGAAGGAGTCCTCAATTTTTCTTTGAATTTCACTTTGGAAGAAATATTGATGACAATTCTAGGATAAAGTGCTCTTATGTGGCTGTTTTAGGAACTATCAAACATTTTGAGAGCCACATTTACAGGTGGATGTTGCTTCCAGGAATAGGAGCATGAACCAGGTGAGAATATGGGACTGGATGCCTATTACCCAGTCTATTTGTGTTATTTACTTAGGGTTGCCATATTGCCCGGTTAGCTGGGTTTTACCCAGATTCTTTGCATGCCACCCGGCGCCCGGCTAGCCCCTTACGTGACCCAGATTCTCACCTTTAATTTTTTTAAAAAAATAAGTTTCTAGGTGGTCCGGTTCTCGAGATATACATAAAAACGTCAGCCGCCCCCCTGACTGTTAAATCTTTCTTTAAACAGTACTACAGTGCTATAGCACTTTGTAGCTTTAACCCCGCCCGCTCAGCATTGCAGCCAATCAGAGAAGCCAGGATTGTTTCAGTTTCATTGACCTGAGGCAGTATCTGGAAAACAAAATGGTGGTTCCCCCCCCCGCGTTTATCTGAAAATCTCATAAATTGGGTAAGTATATACATTTCAGTTTCTTTTCCTCTTGTGTGCAGGAGTCAGATCTTGGGCAGTGTTTTGAAAACCTTCCCAATACTTGCTTTTTGTAAAAGCAATGCTAATCCCATATGTTGCTTATCACTTGAGGTTGCATTTCTGTCCCTGTTTGAGTAAGCCCCACTGAATACACCGGGACTTGCTTCTGAATAAATAAACCTAGGATTGTACTATAAATATCTTTACAGTTTGTGTAAATAATAAATATATTCACTAATAGGCAAAAAACCTTGCGGTTTAAGAATGTACCTATAGCCCACAGATATTTCTACCGAACTTTAAAAAGCAGGGAAATTGGGCAGCTATAGTGAATGCACCAGGGGAGCAGGAGACCTGAACTCCTCTCTGAGATATTGTACTGCCCTACAAAGTTGTCAAAATGCAAACACCATTTGGGTTGCTCTTTCACAGTCCAATCCACTTGCTGTGTAGCTTGGAAGAATTTGGTAACATGTGCCTCTGAGCATATGGTGAGTGGTGGCAACACCTGCCATCTCCAAAGATGTAGAATTATATTTTTGTATGTTTGTTGGTGTTCTTCTTACTTTGCTTCTTTCCTGTGTTACTAATGTTTCTACAGAGAATCTAAGCTAGAACATTTTATTTCCCTCATTATTCATCCTAGAAATCTGTGTCAAATTTATTTTTATTAATTTCAAAGCCTTTTTATTGGTTAATGTCATATGATGGTGAAGATAGCCTTTTTTGTTTCAAACTGGAGGTTATGGTCTATTTCTATTTTGGGTGCATTAACAGTTGGACCTGAAACTGCAGTTTAATGTAAAATCAGACTGATTCCAATATGCTGCTACTTTAGCAATGGCTCTAGTTGTTGGAAAAAAGAGGATGCATGTTTTCAGCCTGCTATGTTTAAACCACTTTATTTAAGGCAAGGTGTTCACAATCAATTAAAAACATAGGGCACACCTAGAATTTTGCTAGAATATATTTCACCTCCCACTGTTTTATCTTGTGCAAATTGAGACACTTCTGAGGTCCACTGGAGATTATTTTGCAGACGTCCGTGCCATTATTCCACAATTATGTTCGGAGTTTTTTTAGTATAAATTTTGCAAAATGTTGCTGTACTTCACTTATTCATAGAAACAAAAGCAAAAGAAAATGATTTCCTATAGAAAACTTCACTAAAATTGCAAAGTAAATCAGACATATTTAAAGTGACCATCTGAACTATATCAACTGTCTTAATAATGTTGCTTCCTCCCGGCTAAAACAAGATCAGCACAGGACATATCTTCTATTATTTGGGCTGATTACAGGTGTTGCCACCACTCACCATATGCTCAGAGGCACATGTTACCAAATTCTTCCAAGCTACACAGCAAGTGGATTGGACTGTGAAAGACCAACCCAAATTGTGTTTGCATTTTGACAACTTTGTAGGGCAGTACAATATCTCAGAGAGGAGTTCAGGTCTCCTGCTCCCCTGGTGCATTCACTATAGCTGCCCAATTTCCCTGCTTTTTAAAGTTTGGTAGAAATATCTGTGGGCTATAGGTACATTCTTAAACCGCAATGTTTTTTGCCTATTAGTGAATTCTCTGCTTTTTAATCCAGGAGGTAAGAAATGGGATCCTGTGCAAGTTTGCTGAGAATGGATTGATCATTTGCATGCTTATTGAGTTAAGTGGGATTTACACACACACACCAGGCAATCATGCTTAGGATAGGTGAAACTGACCACAGGGGATGGGGAAGGGAGGAGAGGGAGGCAGAAGGGGTGGAAAAGCAGAGGGGAGGACTGGGAGGAGAGCAGGCAGGGGGGGAGGGGAGAAGGACAGATGTGGTCATTTGCATGTTTATTGATTATTGAGTTCAGTGGGATTTACTCCCATGCAATCATGCTTAGGATAGGTAAAACTGACTGGGGGGGACGGACGGAGGGCTGGAGTGGGCAGGGAAGCGGAAGAAGGAGGAGGGGAGGAGAAAGGGAGTGGAAAGGGGAAGGAGGGAAAAGGCAGGTCTGATCATTTGTATGATTATTGAGTTGAATCAGATATACTCCTATGCAATCATGATTAGGATAGGTAAAACTGACCAGGCTGGGCCTGCCAACCAAGACGTCTTCTGTATCTTTCACAGTTGGGCAGGGGGAAGGGAGAATTCTACCTTGTGTTTTTTCCCATTACAATGTTGCAAGAACACCTGCACTTGGCTGACTTTCTCTTCTCCTAAAGATACAGGATCAGTCTCAGGCCATGGACCTGGCAACCCTACCTCCCACCCAAATTTAAAACAAAGCTGTCCCTGGCCACATCCACACCAGGCCTCTATTACACTTTGGACAATCATTATTTATTTATCTATTTATTTAGTGTATTTATATACCGCCCCATAGCCGAAGCTCTCTGGGCGGTTTACAGTAACTAAAAACATTAAAAACAAATATACAAATTTAAAAACACATCTTTTTAAAACAATTTATCATGGCTTCTCTCAAAGCCATGGCTCAAAGCCAATCATGGCTTCTCTCAAAGAATCCTGGGAAGTGTAGTTAGTGAAGGGTGCTGAGAGTTGCTAGGAGACGCCCTGTTTCTCTCACAGACCTTCAGTCAGAGCGGCTGGCTGTTAAACCATTCTCTCAGGGGAACAGGAGTCTCCTCTCAGCACCCTTCACAAACTACACTTCCCAGGAGTCTTTTAGGGAAGCCATGACTGTCTCAAGTGAAATCAAGTCTGGTGTGGGTGTGGCCCTCTTATTAGCTACATTTATATACTGCTTTATTGTAAAAAATGTCAAAGCGGTTTACAGAAAGAATTAAAACAATAAAATTATTGGCAAAAGCGTTAAGGACAGATACTTAAAAACATTCAAAATAATAAAACGAACAATGAGTTAAAAACAGATTTAAAAACACAATAGCTTCCACATGCCTGGAGAGGCTTGCCTCAAGAAAACTGATTTTAGCAGGTGCTGAAAAGAGGTGTCTGCCTAATGAGAGTATGCAAGGAGTTCCAAAGTGTAGGTGCTGCCACTTAACAGGACTGATTTCTTACAAGAGCAGAACAAGTACTATGTGGCACCCATAACATGGAAAGCACAGCTTGAACTTGGCCTGGTAGCAAATCAGCAACCAATGCAGATTTCAGAGCAGAGGTATTATGAGCTGATAGGATCTCACTCATGTCAGCAATTGTGCTGCAGCATTCTGCATTGACTGCAGTCCCCACGTCAGGTTGTGCTGCATGGGGATTTCTGTGACCTTGGCTGACTGGCTGCTAGGATTTTTTTAGTTTGGGTTTTTGGTTATGAATCCTGACTGGTTGTGGGATGCTGAGTTTTCTGCCTTACTCATAGGATTCTTGTTGTGGTTGGTATGGTATTACATTTAGGAAAGTGATACTGCCTTTTGTGTTGTTTTTTTCCTATTTGCATTTCACTTATCTTTAACCTCACAGCCGTAGAAGCAACAGCAGCATATGCAAGATAATTAACTCCCATTAGTGATAAGAGCAAGAATTTATAATTATTATTTCAATTAAAACAAGAGGTTTATCAGTACTTTGAAGAGGACCAGATATTTATTTTCTTTCTGAGCCCAGGACTGGGTCTTTCATGATGCCCGTGGGGGGGGGAGCAGGAGAGTAGTTGATAAGACAGACATCCTGGCATTGGTAATCTAATTAGCAAGGTATGTGTAGGGTTGTTGCACACTTCCAAGCCCAGTTTCATTTTGAGTATGGAGGTGGAACCTGTGTAGATGTGGTTGATCAAAGGGAGAAGAAATTTTGAGTTAAGCAAAGCTCTGCTTTTATAAAACCTAAGAAACATACAGATACTTTGAATGTCTGAGTGCCTGCACCAGTGGAATACTGGAGGAACTTGTAAAACTTGCTGCAACAGTATTTAGAACTGAGCATGTGGTGTGAAAGACTCTTTTTCCTAACATTTTGGCTTCTTGTTTTTCTCCACCCACCACATCTTTGAAATATATCGTATATGGTTAACCGTACTGCTGCCCTGACTTACTTTATGTTTGTTGCTATTTTGTGTTTTTATTATATGTTTATATTGATTGTGTATTTTGATTGTTTTTATTATATTTGTAAGCTGTGCTGAGCTCTGTTTTTAACAGCAGAAGGGCAGGATATAAATCCTCTTAATCAATCAATTAATACTCCATAGTGTTGGAAACTAGAGTCTAGGCATTTAAGGCTGAAAATGTTGCTTTTAAAAAAAAGATTTCTCACATCTTTCCCCAGTTTTTGGTGGTAATTCCTAGGCACAAAAACAAAACTGGACAATCCAAATATTAATATGCAAATAATATGCAAATAATCTGCATAATATGCAAATAATTTAAATAATATGCAAATTAGCCTGCCCAGATTTGTGGAAATGGAATATGGCAACCCTATATTTACTGGAACCATAGTGCAAAACATTGGCCTTTGCAGCCATATTCATGGATTTAACTTTTATATCTGCAATTTTTTCTTTTAGCTTATAGTTTATTTTTCTCTAAATTGATTGGCAGATTTTCAAATCAATAATTTAATCCCATTGCTAATTTCTCTTCAGTGCATTTCATTTTGTTTGTCTTGGTTTGTTTCAGTCCAAGTATGCATGTTCTGACCATGTGCTGGTATCCAACATTTGGAATTATTTACCCATTTTGTTCATTTACCTTTATGGATGATAATTCACTGATTTACTGTGGTTCTTTCAACCATCCAATTTGGTTATCATCTATGAGAACTTTTCATTTGTGACACAAAGCACAAGAGGATGTCATATGTACATTGAAATACAATCAGATGCATATTGAGATGATACAGATCTAGACAGATGGCAGTTCTCATATCTCAGCCAATTTAAAGGATTTATCACCTTATTTCACAGATCTAATTTAAAAAATCATTTTGCCAGATTCTAAATTAGAGTACAGTTGAAACAGTTTCATCATCATCACATTGGAACAAAAATTAAGCACAACTTGCCTCCCTTTCTATCTTCCCGTCTCTCAAGCCATTTATCTTCTGAAGGATAATAAACTGTAACCACTGAGTTTAATAACTGGCAGGGTGGGCAACTTGTTTTCTCAATGTAAAATGTGGTATTTGCATATTAATACAAATTATTTCCTCCCTTTTGATTTGCAAGAGAGATTACTCATTTAATGTAACCTGGCTTGCATTGTCAAATGCATCTCACCAAAGATTCAATTCAATAGAGCCACATAATAAAAAGGAAGGTGGGGAGCTAAATAATTGAAACTCATTATTCCACTAATCCCTGTATTCTTCCAGGCTCCCTGGAGGTGTATAAGAAGGTAATTGAAAACACTTTAATATACTCAAAAGACATTCTAGACTAATATAGTTAGATGCAGCAACTTGCACTTGATTTTTCATTCTGTTATTTAACAACAAAGGGGAAAAGTTCACTTGGACAAAAAAAAAAAACCCACCACCCTCACAGATAATTATAGGCATGCTTTATAAATAAATGAACAGACACTATAATCTCCTTTTCAATATACTGAGAATTAAAAAGAGCTAAGGGCATTTACAAGGGTGTGGAGTCAATTTGGTTTCAAGACAGAAGCAAGAGATTAGAGCTCTGTAGAATCTCCTCTAATTTTGATATTCACTTTAAATGTAGTACACTTGGTGTAGCCAAAAACATTATTGAGAAAATATTCATTTTGCTGAACATTAATGCTGTTTCAATCCCATTCAGTATCTGTTTGTTCCTCTGGCTGATGTTCCTCTTGGCAAAATTTCCCTTTTTCTTTTCCTCCAGTTTTACCATTTTACTTCTATTGCTGTGATTTTGCTTATGAATGTGATGTCATCATGTCTGATGAAGTGTTGTGACATCAGGGTCAGAATCAACTGGGTGGCCTTAGATGATATAATTAAACAGCAATTTAGGCAAATGAGGTCAAGGACAATGAGGGCAAAAAAGGAGGAAAATAGTCCCCAAAAACAAGAGCATCAAAACAATAATCATGTCTTCTCAAGTTGCGAAAAAAAATGGGGAGGCACTTTTCAACAGTCACAAAAGTGAGCATGAAATTAGGTGATTGATTTCAACTTGCCCCTACAAGAAATGTCCATGGTTTCTCCCCCTTTATCGGTTTCACAGATCTATGTGAGTGCTATGCAAACCTGTGAGTGACATATTCACTTTGCTCCACATTCTCCAAAAGCTTATGGGAGAGGGAGCAACAGGGAAAAACAGTCCCTGCTTTGAGTCACCAATATAAGGGCTAGGAATGGCACCTGTGGCATCAGCAAATCATCCTCTCTAGGATTCTAGTTCTACATGTGGGGTAGTCCATCTTAGCTTGGTTTGTTTGCTTTTTAGGTTCAGGGAGAGTTTGCAGTGACATTCAGGAGCAAGGGGGCCTTGTTCAAGATTGGTTGTTTTTCTGTCCCTCAGTCTCATGTGCCTCTATGATATTAAACTGTTGTCAGTGACGGCTCAAATGTGGATTGGCTGAGCTTGTATAACGGTTTGAAAAATGCTTGGTGAACTGGGGACAGTTTGAAGTCTCACTTGTGTGGGAAAAGAGAAAGTTGTCCTTTTGGGTGGAATTAAAATGTTACACAGAGTGAAGACTGAGAAGACATACCAAGATTTAGGGCAACTAAGCCTGGAGGCAAGGAAGATGAAGAAAGGGTGGAGAGCATGATGAGTAACCGAGAAAGAGATACTTGCAAAAAGGGTAGATGAGAAGACAGAGGATTATAATATGAAGGGGATAATGAGAGAGTGAGGTCTGAGGAAATTCCACAGCACGTGAGTTCAGGAGGGGCTATGTTATGAAGAGAAGAAGAAAGGAGAACTATCTAGATGCCATCCAACCCAGACCTTGGGAAGAACTCTTCAAATGAAGAAAATCTGAAGCCCCATGAAGAACCTCACTCCACCTGAAGACCTGGAGGATCCCACAATAGTTCAGAGGCACAGGGATGCCTCTATTTTTAGTTTTTTTTTACTGTGTGCTTGTAAATTGACTTCATGCATGTGTTAAGCGCATTTCATAAATAAAGCCTCACCTTGGCCTCCCTACAAACCCATACTGAGCTGTGCCTTAATCTCTGATTACACACACACACACTCACAGAGTGACTCAGGAAAAGTGAGGATGGCATCGGAAGGCCAGAGTCACAGGAGTAATACCTGTCTGGCTGCCAGAAAGCTGTTTTGTCAGATGACTACGCAGAAGGAAGGGTTTAGTTCAGAGAAAGGATTTACTCAGGAAGAGGAGATTCAGAAACATTAAAAAGAGCCCTGCTCGATCAGGCCAAAGTCCCATCTAGTCCAGCATCCTGTTCTCGCCGTGGCCAGCCAGGAAGCCTGAACGAAGGACTTGAGTGCAAGAGCAATGTCCCCACACATGTCTGGAAACATATTCAGAGATATACCACTTTTGTTAGTTGAGGCAGAACAAGGAAATGGAGGAAAGTAGCCAAGGGTTTTCTCAGTGAGAATCTGAGAAAGCAATGTATTCAAGACACTCTGAGATGGCACAGGAGAAACATACTTAAAAGTAGACCTGTGACCTAGGAGAAATCTCTCATGGAACCTAAAGAGAAGAGGAGCTCTGCACCATTAGAAAGAAGGATAGGTAGTGGAGACATGGTCTAGGGAGCCAAGGGTTGCTAGGGCTAGACTCTTGAGCCTGATGGGGACTTCTGCCAGTTGTGGCAGCTGCAGTCACTTTGACCTTGCAACTCTGTGGGTAAAAGTGCCAAGAATGTGCTGATGCTGAATTTCACATACAGATTAAAACTAACCTGCCAAGTATTTGGCTGCAGGCTCCTAATGTTCATTTTTAAATGGCACAATAAACATAGTGGCGGGTGATCTTGGGCAAAGGCTAAGTACTCACTACCACTTTTGTTGACGAGGAGGGGGTTTTTTTTCAGTGCAATGGTTTAACACTGTTACATCTCCCACTACGTAGGGATGCATTTCTAACATCAACTATCCAGAAAAGAATTTAAAGGATTTTGCACTTTGTTCTGACATTTCTCTGTAAGAACTGTCTAGAAATGTACGAAGAGATTTTAAAAATCACCAAGTCCAGTCATATACACTGAATAAATAATCACTGTGTTAACAGAGTAAGGTTCTTCTAGATTTGTTTGCTTTAAGCAGAGAGCAAAAGAAGTACTCTTGCAGAAGGGCTTTCAGTGCCAAGATAAATTTGGTTAAACGACAACAACTCAAACTCTCAGAAATCTTCATGGAGCCAGTACAGTGTGCACTCAGTATTGTCCAGGCACCACTAGCTTTCAGGCTGAAAAGTCAAGTGGCTCATAAGATCATGTTGAAAGTTCCACACGTAAGCTGTGATATGTTTTAGCAAAAATGTATGGGCAAATAGTTACTTCTAAGCAACTTATTTAGATAGTTTGCATTTGTCAGTTCTTTTTCCTGGTGTATATCCAAGGCTCTGTTAGTTCATGTTATCAAAAATAAGGATTGCTATTAAGTTGTAGTATCTCATCTATGGACTTTTAAGGAATGGTAAAGTATGTGCGTTAAATGATAATAATTAGAAGTGTACACTGGCCACAAGATTTGGTTTGGAACTGCATCTCTCATTTGGAAAGCAGCTCAATCTGTTCTGTCTGTGATCCGTCCCATTTGCATGTGTTTCAGGTTCAAATCAGCTTCATTAAAAAGAAACTTCTGTTTTTGCATCATGCACTATCATGGGGAAGCAAAAATTCTTTTGACAGAAGTAGATGAAATTTGCAGGCATAGGATTTTCTCCAGAGTAGATTAAGCCTGGCAATTGCTGGCATGTTTAAATTTTGATATTTTTTTTAAAAAATTAAAGTCTATAACTTTAATTGGATGCAGTCTGCAGGCAGGGTAATCCCTTTGGAGGGAAAGAAGCATACCAAATTTCAAAGCAGTAGTTGCAGTGGCTCTCTCACAAGGACAGCTTTAACAGTTTGGGCATGGGTAAAATAAGCAGAGCTTGGAAAAGTTACTTTTTTGAACTACAACTCCCATCAGCCCCAGCCAGCATGGCCACTGGGTTGGGCTGATGGGAGTTATAGTTCAAAAAAGTAACTTTTGCAAGCTCTGAAAATAAGAATCACTCAACTTCCCTTACTGGGCAATCAGTCTGAAGATCTATGACACTAGAGAAGCGTTACTGGGTAAGAAACCTTCTAAATTGCAGACAAGTCCATCCATAGGTTTTTGAGCTAATTCTTTTTAATTTAGATACTGGCTGCTAGCTGGAACTATTTCAGGGGAGCCACACCTGAAGCTGGTTGGTCTATACCTGACCTCTTCTAGGCGTTGCCATCATCTTCTAGGCCACAATACAGCCACCAAAAACTATGCCCTGCTTCAAACCATGGAGCTGAGGCCCCAAGAATCAGGTCTCATCTAGCAGTCCTCCTCCACATGTAAGAAATCTAAAGCAGTTGAATGGGTCTTGGCATGGGCTTTTATAGCCCTGCCCCCACATTGGTGCAATCCAAAATTCACAATCTCTGAAGCAACCTCAGATGTCCCAGATCATGGAAACAAGCTTTTTATAAGGAGCATGGGATTTAAAAGTTACAGGATAGAATATTTATAGTGAACAAAGGCTTTCAGTTGTGGTGAATAGATAACTTAAAAGAGACAATCACTGCCTCTCCATCAATTAGCTCTCAAGATTGTATTTCAATTGCCATGTCTCACGCTGCAGGTTGACATTTGCATTTCCACATCCTGCTTATTGTTTAAACAGTGAAATATCAGTCAATAAAGCTTTCACTGGCATCAGAAAGGTCTGAAGGCAAGAACCAAGCTGCTTGTGAGGCTGATAATGGATTACAGAAGTACTCACCTCTAGATGACTTCTTTGAGCCTTGAGCTCAGGGATGTTTTTTTTTTAAGTACTACCAAAACATTGGTAGCATTAGGGAGGGAGTGATTTGGCCTACCTTTTGCAATGGGCATCCCAATATGATGCTCCTGAAATTGCTTGCAGATTGGAATGCCACTTTCACATTATCTCTGGATTTTGCAATGCATTTCTGAAACACAACATGCACATACCAAAGTAGTGTGTTACATAACAAATGCATACAAAATGTGTAGTTTAATGGCAAAGGCTTTGGCAAGCATTGAAAAATGTGTATTGTACATTCAGGAAACAATTGAAGACAATTTTTTGTTCCCACAAGCCTTTCCAGCTGGATGCCATGGGTGTCTACTTGGAAATGGTTTTTATCTGCTGCTATTTCTATATTGTTTTAAAGTGGTTTTAGCTGTTTTTATTGCATGGTTTTATTACATCTCCCAGACATTTGGCTCATATTTTTGGCGGGTTTTTTGAGGGCTTTTGAAGTTGTAGTCTCTTTTATGGATGGGCTGTTCTACCGCCTTTTATATTCATATACTGTGTTTGTTAATTTTTTTGTTTTCATTTTTATAATGGTTTTGATCTTTCTATTGATTGTAAGTCACTTTGGCTTCACTTTTGTGAAGAAAACTAATAAATTTAATAAATGAAATAAATCACTTTGAGATGTGTGGAAGATGATTAATAAAATCATCATCATCTGTGTATTTTATGGAAAAAGTAAACACAAAATGCATACAATGGGACTGGATGACATGCAGTGGGATGGAACAACATGCAACGGGTGCAACAGGATGGAAAGGACCAATGACTGAGTGCCGGCAAGACCAGCTATTCAGCCCATCCCTAGTTAGACCTTCTTGGGTATTTGTTAATGAGGAAGTGGCTTGACCCAAGATCTCTAAAGACTGATTAAATGTGTCTATCCCATCCCATCCCATGCCAAAGAAGCAGTGTTTAAGAAGCAATTTAAGAAGTATGTAAGCATATACAAAATAAAAAATGCACATTTTTAAAAAACCTACCTAATTCTGTAAGATTTACAATGCTACTTACTAACCTAGCCTGAGCTTAAACTAGAGTGGAATCAAAATTCTGGAGCCAACTGTGGATCCATCTGATAGTTGTTTCATCCAGCCCACATTTAGCTAGCTTGCTAATCAGAATATCATGGGGCACTTAGTCAAAAGCTTTGCTGAAGTTGAGATATATTATGTCCACAGCATTCCCACACTCCCTTGTAGACCCTGTGGCTCCAGAATCATACTCAAAGAGTGCTTATCAATGGTTCCTTCTCAAACTGGGCAGAAGTAATGAGTGGGATACCACAGGGCTTGTTCCTGGGCCCAGTGCTCTTCAACATTTTATTAATGACTTGGATGAGGAGGTACAAAGCATGCTTTTCAAATTTGCAGATGATACAAAGTTGGGGGGGCATAGCTAATACCGTGGAAGACAGAAAGAAAATTCAAAGGGACCTTGATGGGCTGGAGCATTGGGCTGAAAACAACAGAATGAAATTCAACAGGGATAAATGCAAAGTTCTACACTTAGGAAAAAGAAACCAAATGCACAGTTATAAGATGGGGGCTACTTGGCTCAGCAGTACGACATGTGAGAAGGATCTTGGAATTGTCGTTGATCACAAGCTACAGTGTGATGTGGCTGCAAAAATGGCAAATGCTATATTAGGCTGCATTAACAGAAGTATAGTTTCCAAATTGCGTGAAGTACTAGTTCCCATCTATTCAGCACTGGTTAGGCCTTATCTTGAATACAGCGTTCAGTTCTGGTCTCCGCACTTCAAGAAGGATACAGACAAACTGGAACGGGTTCAGAGGAGGGCAACAAAGATGATCAGGGGACTGGAAACCAAGCCCTATGAGGAGAGACTGAAATAACTGGGCATGTTTAGCCTGGAGAAGAGAAGACTGAGGGGAGATACGATGGCACTCTTCAAATACATGAAAGGTTGTCACATAGAGGAGAGCCGGGATCTCTTCTCGATCGTCCCAGAGTGCAGGACACGGAATAATGGGCTCAAGTTGCAGGAAGCCAGATTTTGACTGGACATCAGGAAAAACTTCCCAACTGTTAGAGCCATACGACAATGGAACCAATTGCCTAGAGAGGTAATGGGCTCTTCGACACTGGAGACATTCAAGAGGCAGCTGGACAGCCATCTGTTGGGAATACTTTGATTTGGATTCCTGCATTGAGCAGGGGGTTGGACTCGATGGCCTTATAGACCCCTTTCAATTCTACTATTCTATGATTCTATGAAAATTTCTCAGAAGACATTTTTTTCTGAGAAACTTTCTGATATTTTCATTTTTCTCAAACCCTCTCCTAAAAAGAAAGCCACTTTGCAAAATTATCTGTGAATATTCTCCACCATTATTGGGTGGGGAAGGTGCCATCTCCTTTCCGTCACACACAATGCACCAGGACAATGGCAGCTCTTGGACATTGTGGAGGATGCACAATGGTGGCCAGGCTAACAATACAGTTGTTACAGTTGCCTCTAGCACTGGCAACAATAGAATAACATTTCCCCTCAGGTTTGCTAAGAAATTGTGCTACTGACACTGCTAATGGTGACCTCCATCTTCGGAAACTGTTGGATAATTCCTCTTCTTCTTGTATAAATTCAGTTAAATCCCCCTCCCATTTCTCTGTCCAACAACCATTTCCACTCAACTCTAGTTTTAATTGAGGAAATCCAAAGCCATTCAATGAAGGAAAAAGTTTTACAATGGTTCTTGAAGATACTTGGGAATGTCGTTCCTATTAGGGGCGTATTTGCCGCCACCATCATTATAGAAGACTCGTGAATGCGCGCGATAATCACTTTAGGAGCCATGTGGGATCGATTCACCCAATTGGAAGGGGTTTGGAGCAGCATATAAAAAGGCTGCTCCCTCTTTCCCGCTCTTGCCTTTTTCGCCTCGCGGCTTGTGCGGTTTGTCCTTGCTCCGTGGCGTCGTTGGTGCTCATAAGTGATCATTCTGCTTATTTCCCTCGTTGCTTGTCTGCTTTTATTCTGCCGTTCGTTGAATTCCCTTTAACTGCTTTCCTCGTTCCCGCCGATCAGCTGGGCAGCGGGCGTCCGCCCATGCGCCCGACGGCTTCTAGCCGGCTCGTCGTCCCTTTAATTCCGCTTGTGTTTATGTTGTATTTATAGTATTAAGTTCCCTAATTTCCAGTACCGTTTGCTTAGGAATTGTAGTTGGTTTATTATTTGTTTCCTTGTCTTTGAATTTTATTTGGTGCTTTGTGCTTTAGGTTTCGTTTTTGCTATCCGCCCCCCCCTCCCCCTCCCCTTCCCTTTCGTTTTCCTTCATATTTAGCTTATTTGTTTCTTCTGCTTGTTGGTTTTTCAATTCATTATTTGAGTAGTTCTTATATTATATTGATAGTTCTTGTTTATTAAGATCAATTGTTCAGGTGTTGC
The DNA here is from genome assembly GCF_030035675.1 of Rhineura floridana. Lineage (NCBI taxonomy): Eukaryota > Metazoa > Chordata > Lepidosauria > Squamata > Rhineuridae > Rhineura > Rhineura floridana. The sequence continues at coordinate 156,705,255 of NC_084483.1, forward strand.
AGTAGTTGTTGGATCTTTATATTTATTAATTTACTAATTATATTTCATTGCATAAAATTCATTCCCCTTCTAAAGAATCCCCTTTACCCCCTCCCTCATCTCTTAATAATAGTAATAATTTATTAATTGGATTATTAAAAAAATAATAATAATTAAATAAATAAATAAATAAATACTACTAATAAATTTTAAATAATAATATAAATCATAATTATAAAATCTTGTTAATACTTGTACTTGGCACGTTAGGAGTGCTGGTATTCTGTGATAAGTTTGTGCATTCAAACGTTGTTGGAGTTTTATAATTTGTTAATTGTGTAATTGTTATTTTGCTGTTCTGAGCATGCCGCCCAAGAAGGTGCAACAAAAGAAAGGAGTGCGGGTGGTGAAGCAGGCCATGAAGCGCCCCCCATCGCAGCAGACTCAATCTTCTGATGAAGAAGAGGATTTGGGCACCATACGTGCCTTGGTGGCTAGGGTCGAGGCGTTGGAAAAGGAACGCAGGCAGCCAATGGATGTTGACGCGGGTCCTAGTTCTGCCCCTGCAGGTAAGAAATCTGCTAGGTTGGCTTCCAAGTTGCCTAAATCTCGTATTCTCACTGATTTAGTTTCTAGGATCGGTGTGCTGGAAGCTGCAGCGCCTCCTGATGATACGTCAGCACATACGCCTTCAGCCGGTTTGCCTGCTCCTCAGACTGCTACTTCTTCGACCACTGTTTCAGCCCCGCTGGCTGTAGGGCCTTTGCAAGTGCAGCTTCCTGTTCCTCCTGCTCCTGCCACACTCATCCCTGGTGCTTCAGGGTTTCCCACATCGTCTGTGGTTGCTTCTCCTGCTGCTCATACAGGTGAGCAACATTTACAACCGCACGATACACATGTACAGGCTTCCAGTGTCCTTTATCGGGATTCCTCAACCACGGGTTCTCCTTTGCAGGTAGACTCATCACACCCAGCGGTATTCATGGGGGGGGTGTTGGTGCCTCAGCACCCACAGCTCCCTTGGCCTGCTTCTGCAGTGTCCCCTTGGCAGCAGTCTTTGGCCTCCCATTCTCAGTTGCCCGCCTATTTACCTCTTCCTCAGGGAGTTTACCCTCAAGGCGATACATCGCTCCCTTTGGGTGACCATTTAACATTAGGAACAAAAGAAAAAATTTGGCGTGGAGAGTACATTGATTTGTTCTCTCTTCTGTTTCGTGAAAATGAAACAAAGCCTAAGGATGGGCAAGATGTTAAAGAGCGTGAGGCTGCTATTAAACGGAGGGTCGATCGTGTGTGGCCTAACCAGTTGAACGCCTATACTATTTATATGGGCGTTATGACACAGGCCTATCCGACTAGGGCCTTGTCCATGATAAAATATCAGGACATTGTGCATTGTGCCTTTAGGGAATTCTCTGGAACCGCTTGGTTGCAGTATGATGAGAATTTCAGGCAAAGGGCAGCATTGGATCCCACCCTTCGTTGGGATGTTGAGCATGCTGGTCTTTGGCTGCGATCTATGACCCCCGCCAGGCCTACTTTGGGCAATAGGGGCGATAGTGGGCATTTACTAGCACGCGTGCAGGCTTCCGCCTCTGGCTCCAGCCAAGGCGGGCATTGGGTTCAATCCCAGCATGTCTGCTGGACATTCAATAGCACTGGTAGATGCCTTAGATGCCCTTGTAGGTTCAGGCACGTCTGTGCACTGTGCAATGGCAACCACCCCAGCTCCTCATGCCAGAAGGCACGTATGGCTCGACAGGGCACAGGGGAGCATCAACAGTCCAAACGCGGTTCTGGCAACAGCGGCGGTACGTCGCAAGGCCAGTAGCCTGGTCAAGCTGGCTCCTTTGTCTAAGCTGTTGGAGTGTTATCCCAATAGGCAAGCGGCTAGTTTCATACTCCAGGGTTTTTCGGTTGGTTTCCGCATACCCTTTGTGGGTCCTAGGATTGCTACATCATTAGTCAACCAGCCATCTCTTAGTAATTTGGCGCATGTTGTGTTGGCTAAGCTCAATAAGGAGATAATTGCCGACCGTATTTCAGGCCCCTTTCCCTATCCGCCTTTGGAAAATTTGCGGATTTCCCCGTTAGGTATAGTGCCTAAGAAGCAGGTTGGTGAATACCGGCTTATCCGTAATTTATCATATCCAAAAGGGGCCTCTGTTAATGATGGAATTTCTTCGTTACATGCATCAGTTAAATATACTTCTTTCGACGAGGCAGTGCGAGTAGTTAGAAGGGCTGGTAGGGGTGCTTTAATGGCAAAGTGTGATATAAAATCAGCTTTTCGCCTCCTACCAGTACATCCTGATGATGTCGATTTACTTGGTTTTAAATTCCAAGGCCAGTTTTATGTAGATAGGGCTATGCCAATGGGTTGTTCCGTGTCTTGTGCCACTTTCGAAGCATTCAGCACGTTTCTTGAATGGGCATTGCGGAGGAAAGCCTCGTCCTCCTTCTCTGCTCATTATCTCGATGATTTTTTATTTGTAGGGCCGGCCGGGTCTTCTCAATGCCTATATTTGATGCAGTCTTTTATCGCTTTAGCTGAGGAACTGGGAGTACCGTTAGCTCCTGAAAAGTCGGAGGGCCCTTCTACTTCCCTTATTTTCTTAGGTATCCAGCTGGACACAGTAGCTCAGTCTTCACGTTTGCCGCTTGATAAGTTGGTTGTCCTGCGCCAACTGCTTCGATCTATTCTTGGGTTGAAAAAACTCACATTGGCTCGTTTACAGGAGCTTGGGGGTCATTTAGTTTTTGCTTCCAAAGTCATTTCACCCGGCCGTGCATTCCTCAGGCGTTTATGTGATGCCATGAAGGGTGTTCACTCTCATTTTCATTTCATTGGGATCACAGCTGGAATGAGAGTGGATATGCACATGTGGCTTGACTTCCTGATGGATTTCAATGGCCTTTCCTTTTGGCGGGAGGAATTGTTATTGGAAGCAGAATTGCAGGTGCATTCTGATGCTGCAGGCGGCATTGGTTTTGGAGTAATATTTAGATCCCAATGGTGCACTGAGCAATGGCCTGCCAGCTGGCGGGCTAACGGAATTACTTCCGATTTGACATTTTTGGAATTTTTTCCAATAGTAGTAGCAGTTCATATCTGGCCATTGGAATTTCAGAATCGCACAGTGCACTTCTGGTGTGATAATTGGTCCACTGTTTGCATTATTAATGCTCAAACTTCTAGGTCTCCTCGCGTTATGTGCTTAGTGTGTGCCTTTGTCTTGCAATGTTTGCGCTTTAATATTTTATTCCTGGCCAGGCATGTCCCAGGTTTACTAAACTCCATTGCTGATGCCCTTTCCCGCTTACAGATGGCGCGTTTTTGGGAGCTTGCACCTGGAGTGGTATTGGATCCTGTACCAATCCCACCTTTCCTGTGGAACCTTGGCAACTAGAAGTTGGGATTGTGATTGCTGCTGCTCTTGCTCCCAGTACTCAAAATGCGTATAAGCGTTCATTTGCTAAGTTCCAGAGTTTTCGCATCAGCAAGGAGTTGATTTTGGCGTGGCCTATTCCTGTGGAGCACCTATTGCAGTTTATGATATTTCTAAAAGGGCAAAATAATTCTGTTTCCACTATTGCCGGTCACCTCTTGGTGCTGGCCTTTATATCTAAGGCATGGGGGCTGCCGGATCATTCTGTAGATTTTAGGGTCAGAAAGGTCCTTGAGGGTTGGTCGCGTTCCGCTCCCAGGGCCGCTGACCAGAGGAGGCCAATCACGCCTGATGTCCTCCTCCAGATCCTGGCTTTGTTTCGTACTTTATGGTCATCCCAGTATGAGTCGCACCTGTTCGCCGCAGTAACTCTGATGATGTTTTACGGTGCTTTTCGCCCTAGTGAAGTATTGGCCCCCTCTAAGCGCGATGTGTCCTATCGAGCCTTATGCTTCGGCGATTGCACATTAGGTGCTGATATAGTCAGGTTTTCCCTACGTGTCTCTAAGACCGATCAAAAAGGCCGTGGCAGTATTGTGTTTTTACGCAGTTGCCAGGTCTCAGAATTGTGCCCTGTGGCTGCAATGCAGCAATTTCTGTCTATCCGGCCAGCGGGCCAGCGTTATCTGTTTATACATGCAGACGGTTCTGCCCTGACTCAATTTCAATTTTGGGCCGTTGTTCGGCGGGCCTTGTTGGCCAGTGTTTGCGATGCTGGAGTCTATGGGCTGCATTCCTTCCGGATTGGTGCGGCTACGGCCGCGGCCCTCGTGGGCATGAGCGTTAGCGATATACAGGCGATTGGAAGATGGCGTTCCGATGCATTTAAATCTTATGTCAGGTTTTAATAATTGTATTTTGTTTTTGTTTTCTCAGGTTTGCTAAGCCTGCCACTTCCGGTGAGGATCGTCTTGTGTGGCCACTCAATTTTGTTTTGGGCTCAGCGGCGGGCATCTTCGTCAGCTTATGGTACTCAATTGCAGCTTTCTGCCACAGCTACAGTTCGTTGGGTAGCCCGGAGGGGCATGTTATGGGACGCGTTTTTGCCTTCTGTGTGTCCGATTATGTCTTCGGATGATCGGCCACATATATTGTTAATTCATTTGGGGGAAAATGATCTTGTGCAGCGTCCCTGATTGGATTTGCTGCTCAAGGTCACGCGTGATCTCATGTGGCTTATTAGTTCACATCCCTACCTTATAATTGTGTGGTCTGATATGCTAGTCAGAAGGGTGTGGAGGGGTGCTTTTCATCCCAATAGGATCGATAGATCCAGGAAATGGGTTAATAGAAAGATCAGGGCTTTGGTCCTGTCACTTGGTGGGGCATTTATTTCCCATGATGGGATTAGGTTCCATGTCCCACATTTATTTCGAGGGGATGGGGTTCATCTTTCAGAGCAAGGGTGCGATTTGGTTTTGGATGATCTCATGAAGGGTTTAAGGGGCTTGTTATCCTCTTTGGGTTGAGGGGACCAAGCTTTAGCTGATCCCCTCTTGTGGCATAGAATTCGGGCAGGTGAGGTATATGGGGATTATATTTAGGTGGTTAAGGCATCCTGAAAAAGGGGCACTCCCCAGGGAACCATCAGGGCTTCATGTCTGGTGGGGATCTGGGTAGTGTCCTTGTGGACTGGCTTGTGCATCATGGTGAACGCCTGTACGGCAGGGCCATGGTGTGGAGGTTGGAACCATACACATGGCTCCAAGAGCAAGGAGGGAGGAGTCCACCCACATCCTTGACTCTGGAGTTATGCAATTATGAGAATTGATGCCTTTAGAAGGTGGGAGCGTAGTCCCAAGTAGTTAGGTTTAGCCTCACCTGCCCGAAGTAATTTATATTTGAATGATTGGCTGTCTTGTTTTGGATTTAGTATGTTATATTTAATAAATATAACATTATTCCAGTCTTGTGTCACGAGTCTTCCTTGTGTGGTGGCAAGGATCAATGTGTCTCCAAGAGGAGGAACTCCATGCCTTTTGTCGCTCTCCAGAGAATGCTTTCTAAATTATAATATGTAGACCAAGTCTAGCATGCTGAATGTATATAGGGAGGCCCTGAGGATGGCTGTCTCACAGCTGTGGAATTCTAGCCACCTGATGGCTCACCAAAACCCAAATCTGAGGAATATTCCATCCGGCTGTGAAGGAGAAGAAGGAATGCAGGGCATCTCCATCATCTTATTTCAGAGAGATCAGCATTTTTTGTCTCCTTCTCTCCTTGAACCCTTTCCATTCCAGCTGATCATTACAAAAATTCTGTTACCAAGAACTGGTGCCTGAATTTTTTTCCTCCCTCCCCATCTTCTTTTTTGTTTGTGTCATGTCTTATTTATTTATTGTTTGATTTATATCCCGCCCTTCCTTCCAGCAGAAGCCTACGAGTCTTTTTAGACTGTAGGCCTCAGGGCATGGACTGTCTTATTAATGATATTTGTAAACTGCTCTGGGAGGTTTTCTTTGTCAGGAGTGGAGCAAATACTAAATAGTGTTAAAGCAATTTTAAGGGGCCTTGTGAGACCTTCTTGGCTACCTTTTCAAGGAAGAGGTTAAGTTGACATGGATAATTTTAATTTTACTGGATACAAGTAGACTCTTGAAAAACTAGATGAAAAGGTTTGTTGTAACTGCTTTATTCTATCTGGAATAAGCACATTTTGTGTCATAACGGGAAGGTTCCAGATCACCATTTCTAAAAAAAAAAAGACCTCCCCCTGGGGCTATTTGTATTCTGTGGTGCAGCCTTCCCTTTACCTGGTACCCTCCAAATGTTCTAACTCCCATCAGCCCCAGCCAGGATGACCATGGAGGGCATCATGTTGGGGAAGGCTGCTATAATGTTTAGTATCATTGGGGAGAAAACCAAGGAAGCTCTACTTGAGAAAACTTGAAAAGTCTGTTGTTCATTGGATAGGTGCATACAACTGGGTTCCTGGGATCAAATGTACATTTATTCATGTTTGATGAGGAAACTCTATACCAGTAGCAGGATTTTTCATGGTGGGTATATGCTAGATGGTAAAGTCAAATCAAATTATTCTTTATTACTGTCAAAGACCCTCATTTAAGAACAGCATAAAGCACATTATCCATAATATAAAATATAATAAAGTAAATAAGATTATATAGAATAAATTAACATCATTGGATAAACAAGATATAGATATCTGCACAGAAATATTACAGAAAGTGATGCTAGATGGTCAAAACTGAGAAAGTGAGGAGGGGAGATAAACTTCATAATCCATATCAGATACAGCTCAACCATTCATGATCAGCATGACAAAAATGGGTTTGTCCCATGCATTTGACACAAGGGTGTGAAGAGGAAAAACTCTGAAGCCTGTTATGACTCCGTCATAGACAGAAAATTTTCTGGTAAAGGCTGGATAACAGGGGCTCCTGCCTTGTACAAGAGAGGCAGTCAGGATAGTCCATCTCCAGAAACTGATGGATGCAATGGGATTGCAGATAGTCTTTGCAGACAAAGGTTGGCTCCTTTCTTTTCTGAGAAGCTACAGACAGTAAAGCAATAGTTGCAATGACTACAATGAATAGGGTTGAACACTCTTTGGTGTCCATTTGAAGGCAGTGTTAGGCGCAACAAATTCATTGTGTCAGCATACTGCTGTCCGGCAGAGTTTTTCTGGGATGGTGTTATTGCATTGAAATCTGTCCTGGGATCTTATGATGGAGGCATAGAAATCTTCTTGTAAATATAAAATAGTGAATATTAAGCATGCACTGAGAATATCCTGGGCCTCTTCTTTGCACAAACAAGTTTTAGCTGTAGATGCCTGACCATGCTTACTGATGTAGTCTTGGATCTGGGAAATGAAACTGGCCTCTTGTCAACAAGATCCCTGTTCTTCATATCTGGTTAAGCCTAGCTGTGAGGGTCTGGTCAGATGTTCTACAGTGATGCTAAATGCCCCATGCAGCCTGGGATCAGTGTATCTTAGAGAAAGTCTCTGTCAATAGGCATCTCCTCAGACACGAGAACAGGGTTGTTTCCCCCATGGTTGAATCCCATTTGTGAAATGTGTTCCCTCTTGAAACTTGCTCTGATCTGCTCTACTATGTCTCTTCAGGCCTATAAGATTGAAGATTGTTTAGCTTTTACCAGGCTTTTGGGGATAGCCCATAGCTCAGTGATAGAGCATCTGTTTTGGTGCAGAAGGTCCCAGATTCCATGTGGTATCTCCAGGGAGGTCTGGGGGGAGGGGGTAGAGAATCCCTGCCATTAAGGAACATTGAATATATCAATGTTGGTTTCTCATTTTTCTAATCTTAAATTTGGTTCTTCTCATTTCCAAATCGGTTTGAGCTTCTTTCCCCCCCAAAAAAGTCCTAATGACAATCAGCATTTTTGTGAGCATTTCTCCTAATATACACATATTTGTATGTGATTTGGCCTAATATACACATTTTTGCAAAGCAATTTTCTCTAATATAATGCATGTTTGCATGTTATTTTCACGAATGTGTGCATCTTTATACACACTTTACCCCAGTATATATTCATTTTTGTACCTTTTTAATCCATATTTTTGGCTGGAGAACTACATTGCAACATTCAGAGAGGTGTCAGATTTGAAGGATGGCTGTGTTTTGGTTCTTGTGTTGTTTTGGAAAGTATGAATCAGGTAGGTTTGCCTTTAAATGTGAACTGAATAAAATTTCTCCCCCATCTCAAACTGCCCGTCGGTGTAGACAGTTCTGAGCTAGATGGATGAATGCTTTGACTTGGTATAAAGCAGCTTCCTATGTACCTGTGATTATTTTATTTTTACTATTTTATGTTTCTTGTTGTTATGTGCCTTCAAGTCGACTACGACTTATGGCGAACCTATGAATCAGTGACCTCCAAGAGCATCTGTCATGAACCACCCTGTTCAGATCTTGTAAGTTCAGGTCTGTGGCTTTGTTTATGGAATCCATCCATCTCTTGTTTGGCCTTCCTCTTTTTCTACTTCCTTCTGTTTTTCCAAGCATTATTATCTTTTCTAGTGAATCATGTCTTCTCATTATGTGTCCAACGTACGATAACTTCAGTTTCATCATTTTAGCTTCTAGTGATAGTTCTGGTTTAATTTGTTCTAACACCCAATTATTTGTCTTTTTCGCAGTCCATGGTATCCGCAAAGTTCTTCTCCAACACCACATTACAAATGCGTTGATTTTTCTCTTATCAGCTTTTTTCACTGTCCAACTTTCACATCCATACATAGAGATCGGGAATACCATGGTCTGAATTATCCTGACTTTAGTGTTCAGTGATACATCTTTACATTTGAGGACCTTTTCTAGTTCTCTCACAGCTGCCCTCCCCAGTCCTAGCCTTCTTCTGATTTCTTGATTATTGTCGCCATTTTGGTTAATGATTGTGGCAAGGTATTAATAATCCTTGACAAGTTCAATGTCCTCATTATCCACTGTAAAGTTGCATAAATCTTCTGTTGTCATTACTTTCGTCTTTTTGACGTTCAGCTGTAGTCCTGCTTTTGTGCTTTTCTCTTTAACTTTCATCAGCATTCGTTTCAAATCATTACTGGTTTCTGCTAGTAGTATGGTATCGTCTGCATATCTTAAATTATTGATATTTCTCCCTCCAATTTTCACACCTCCTTCATCTTGGTCCAATCCTGCTTTCCGTATGATATGTTCTGCATATAGATTAAATAAATAGAGTGATAAAATACACCCCTGTCTCACACCCTTTTCCATGGGGAACCTATCGGTTTCTCCATATTCTGTCCTTACCGTAGCCTCTTGTCCAGAGTATAGGTTGTGCATCAGGACAATCAGATGCTGTGGCACCCCCATTTCTTTTAAAACATTCCATAGTTTTTCATGATCTACACAGTCAAAGGCTTTGCTGTAATCTATAAAGCACAGGATGATTTTCTTCTGAAATTCCTTGCTCCGTTCTATTATCCAACATATGTTTGCGATATGATCTCTGGTACCTCTTCCTTTTCTAAATCCAGCTTGGACGTCTGGCATTTCTCGCTCCATATATGGCAAGAGCCTTTGTTGTAGAATCTTGAGCATTAGTTTACTTGCATGGGATATTAAGATCTCCTTTCTTTGGAATTGGGATGTATATTGAACGCTTCCCGTCTGTGGGCCATTGTTTAGTTTTCCATATTTTTTGACAAACTTTTGTCAAAATTTGCACAGTTCAGTTTCAGTAGCTTCTAGCAACTCTATTGTTATGCCATCTGTTCCTGGTGATATGTTTCTTCCAAGTATTCTACTTGCATGGGATATTAAGGCAATAGTTCGATAATTACTGCATTCCCTGGGATCCCCTTTCTTTGGAATTGGGATGTATATGGAACGCTTCCAGTCTGTGGGCCATTGTTTAGTTTTCCATATTTCTTGACACATTTTTGTCATAATTTGGACTGATTCAGTCTCAGTAGCTTGTAGCAACTCTATTGGTATGCCATCTATTCCTGGTGATTTGTTTCTTCCAAGTATTTTAAGAGCAGCTTTCACCTCACATTCTAAAATTTCTGGTTCTTCATCATATGGTTCCTCCATGAATGAATCTGTCATCCTTGCATCTCTTTTACAGAGTTCTTCAGTGTATTGCTTCCATCTTCCTTTTATTTCATCTTGGTCAGTGTGTTCCCCTGTTAATTATTCAACATCCCTACTCTTGGTTTAAATTTCCCTTTCATTTCTCTAATCTTTTGGAATAGGGCTCTTGTTCTACCCTTTTTGTTGTCCTCTTCTATTTCTATACAGTAACTATTGTAATAGTTCTCTTTGTCCCTACGTACTACTCGCTGTATTGTTGCATTTAGGGTTCTGACTGTGTTTCTATCTCCTCTTGCTTTTGTTTTCCTTTTCTCTTTAACCATTTGAAGAGTTTTTGCAGTCATCCACTGGGGTCTTTCTCTCTTTTTAACTAGAGGTATTGTCTTTTTGCATTCTTCTCTTTTTTATGTTTAGGATTCTTTTATGTTTAGGATTCTAGTTTTAACAGACAATATTTTCTTCTGCAGTTATCATTTTTACAGTTATTCCAGATGAAACATTATGGTTGTGAGCAGGGCCTGGCAACCAAGAGGTCTTCTGTATCTTTAAAAGTTGTGCAGGAGGAAGGGAGAATTCCACCTTGTAGTTTTTCTCATCACAGTGTAGCAAGAACACCTGCACTTGGCTGACTTTCTCTTCTCCTAAAGATCAGTCTCAGCCCATGAACCTGGCAACCCTAGTTGTGAGCCACCATTGCCAGGAAAATAAAAAACTGTATTTAAATTATTAAAAAATGCTAAATAACACCCTTGTCACTACTCCCAGCTTACCTCATTTCCCTTCCCTTCCCAATCCTGGCCATCTACCACATACCCACCATGTGAAATCCTGCAGCAGGTATACAGAATTTTCTCATCAAACTTGAACATTCTGTCCCAGGAGTCAGCTGATCTTGCTTTTGAAGTAGTTGTATACCAGTCCTTGTAAGTTATTCAGGATTTCAGTCACACTGGATGAATAAATTTATATTCTCTGAGTCAGATGGTCTTGAGAATGCATTCTCAGACTGTTGTCCTTGTGATCTGACACTATTTTATTAAAACAACACTGAATGAGCTGCACAGGCAGCAAATAGGAGGAAGGAGGGGGGAATTTAAACAATCAAGTTCATGTTGGAGTCAGTGGTCTTAAAGGAAAACTATAGCATGACAGAAAAATGTAAGCTAATCAATTGCAGCCAATTATATGTCGCTAGAGTACACATGCCATGATGAGGGAGATGATATATTATTTACCAAAGAAGACTGACAGTCTTATGAGACTGTCAAAATGACTACACATAAATTAAAACCATCAAATGACTAACATGGATTTGATTTTTAAGCTGTAGCCTAATTCAGTGTCATTCATGAATTATAAATCTAGTTCTTTCAAAGTGGAAGCTACTCTAATGCCCATTTTGGCTGTAGCCCATCTTATCAATCTTTATGTAATAGCAATAAATAACAGAGGATGAGTTTGGTCCTCAAGCTCAGAAGTGATGGAGCTATAGCTGACAACAATTTTATGTAGCTGCCTTCTGTTATGTACGCATGTCATCTCTTGGATCGTTGGCTCATCTACCTCACTACTGTTTACACTACCTGGCAGAAGCTTCCAAGGTTTCAAACAGTGATCTTTCCTGGCCATTCCTGGAGATGTCAGGGATTGAACCTGGAACATTTTGCATACAGATCATGTGCTGTACCGCTGAGTTATGACCCTTCTCCTGAAATATCTTGGGCTGGCCATCTTTCAGTCCAGAAAGTCTCATGCTAAAGCAGGACACAACTCCTCTCACCCATCCCTTCATGATCATATTATCTTCTCCCTCTGACCTGCTGTGTGGCATACGTCAAATCTTGCTTGCCACAGCAGGTGAAGATGGAGGAGTGCATGACAAGACCACGGAGGGAATGGATATGAGGAGCTAAAGCTGCCCTGTCTTTCAGTTTAGTGGGAGTTTTCTGGTGCAATGTCTGATTGTGAAGGTGTGATTCTGGGAAGGAGCCATAGCTCAGTGGCAGAGCACATGCCTTGCAAAAAGTTTGTTCCCTGGCATCTTAGAAATGCTAATGATTAAGCTGTATGGAGATGCCTTACATAAAAAATAAAAATAAATAAATCTTGTTGACAATGCGGACCTAGATGGACCAATGGTCTCCAGTTCCTGCTGTTCTGCTATCTATAGGACCCAAGAAAAGTTAGCTAAGCCATTCCAAAATGATCATACGCTTTTATAAATACAGGCATGCTTAATGTAGACAAATTTCTTCTATATCTGGGAGCATCTTTGTACATGAAGGCAATTTACAGATCTTGACCCTCTTTTGGTGTCACTGTGGTGGCCCTGACTACCAGCAGTGACCTGTATGCTCATACTGAGGTAGGGGCCAGCTGAGTGAGGAGATTCAATAGCACAATCTGTAAAGGTGCTGGATCAGGGCCATGGCTCTAAGCCTGAGTCCAGCAGACAAGGACCACCTGATCCAGAGACCTCCAAGCTGGGACCACTAGAGGCTACAAGCCCTAAGCCAGATATTATAGAGGTCACCAATGGAGACAACATGCCCAGTAAAAGATGGCAGAGAGGGAATCTCCAGGCTCATCAACAGAGGACCAAACCTGGGAGAAGAAGTGTGCTCAGTTATGCAAGGGCTTAGCTGAAATATGGAGTGGTTCAAAAGGAAATTTTCAGCCAGAATTATGTTTTAGGGGGATATGACAAAAGAAGGGAATAAAGCTGTTTCCCCTCTTTCTCATGGCACAGGTAGGTAGGTTGAATTTCAAAGGCAGGAGGTGCAAAATAATCCAGAACTCTGCAGCTTCTCCTTGCAATTGGCCCACCATTTTGAAATCCTCATAATGCTGGATGGAGAAAGTTTTTCAACTCAAGGGCTGCATTTTTTCATGAGCACCTTTCTGATGGCTGGGACCAGAATCAAGAGTGAGCAGGGCCAGAAGGAAAGTGGGTGGAGCAACAGATGTGAGTTTGCTGTACAATAGATGAAATTCCAGATATACAAGAGTCAGAAGCTTCTATATTAACATATACATGCACACACACACACACACACCCATCTCCATCTTCCACCTAGTCAAGAAAGACACATCCAAGGACACATTCCAGCCAGTCAAAAGTATTCAAGAAATACATGGAGCAGGACTGGTGAGTGGTGCAGCCTGAGGAGAGCCTTGAGGGCCAGTCAGAGAGACCTAGAGGGCTGCATTCCGTCCATAGGTGAAAGGTTCCCCAACCTTGCCATAATGCCTGAGAATAAATGCGATGAAAGTGCTATTCTGGGAATTTTAAAATGGTGGTTGATAGCATGGATAATCCAGAAAGAGTGCCAGTGAGCTTCCTGCCCCATCTTTGAACTTTGCCCCATTTCCCAAAATAGCCAGCCCCCACCCCTTTGCCGCAGGGAAATGTAGTAGCAAAAAATGAAGAAGGGGCATGTCATTACATAAGAAGTTGTAGCAGTACTTTTTGAATGAGCAGTCCACATCGAGTGACCAGTCCATGGTACTTAACCCAGTGTGCCCTCATGCCCTGGGAACCTGATTTCAGATTGGATTGCATAGCTGAATACTGCTTTGTATGACTGCCTCTGTTCACTGTTATCTTGTTCTCTGGTTAGATTCTGTCTCCCCATGATTCTCCTGCGTCTCTTGTCTCTGATTTGCTCATTCTGTTTCCTCCCTGCCTGTCTGTAGGCTCAGATTTGCCAAGACAATAATCTTGCCAAGAAAAAAATCTTTCTCTTCGGTATTCATTCAAATGCCTTCAGTTCTTCAGTACAGAACATACAGCCATGCCAATTAAAAGAGTATTGCTTTCTCTTCTAAAGGAAATCTAAGTGCTATTGTTATTCACATGTTAAAAGACATTTGCAATTGTGACAGACTCTTCTCAAAGCTGATTAGAACATGTTGTGGGGCAAATTCTTATCTTTGTGGTTGACTTTGCCCAAAGCCACACACCCTGCCCTAATTTCAGTCCTATCTATCTATCTGTCTGTCTGTCTGTCTGTCTGTCTGTCTACAAACACAAAGTGTGTACTAAAATCCAGAGCTTTCTACTGCCCACATCTGGCCTATATATTCCTTTCTGTTGCCTATTGCTGTCACTTCCATTATCTCTCCCCCCACACACCTGCTTGAGATCTAAATATATAATGGCACAATCCTCTACTCAGAAGAAAATCACATTGATTTCAATGAGGCTTACTCTCTGAATATAGAACTGTAATCTAAAGGCCCATCTTCTCCCATACACATCTACCTGAATGTTATGAACCTTAACAGAGGCCCTCTCCAGGTCTCCATTGCTTTCTAACATAGGTGGACAGTGATTGGAGAGAGAGCTATAGCATGCTATATCTGGAACTTGCTCATCATGGAGGTTTGCCTGGTGCCAAGCTTGATGTATTTCAGGAACCAGGTGAAACTTTTGTTATTTTCCCAGGCCTTCCAGCATTTCATCTAACCTGTTTTACATAGTTGATGATTCATACTGTTCCTTGTTTCAGTGGGATGTGTTGTTTTTATTCCTTGTTACTATAGCATAACTACACTACAATAAAATATTGCTTTATACATGATTGTATTGCAGTCTTTAGGCAGAGAAACAAGTCTGCCCCCAGAGGCTTCCTCAATGCAGTGATAGGCAGCTCCGCTGTCAGTATCCCAAAGATGGTAGAGAAGAAAAGGGACATGTCAGGATATGTTGGGACAGGTAGGAAAAGGTCTTGGATCTTCAGGGTCCAAAATCCTTCCACTACCCTGAACCACCTTCAACAAGAGGAAAAACCCATAGAGTTTCGGAAACTGTAGTTCCTCTGCCATCAACTCTCCCCCCTGCCCCGACTGCCATTGGATTAATCTTCCCATAACTACTGGCATGTCCATTGCCACCATCATTTTGAGTTTCATATAGACATACGGAGATACAAATAAAATGGCTGTTGCTAACCCACAAACACAATGTACTGTCCAAACAGTATTACTAGTGGCAATTTTATCTGTACATCCATATGGCTTTCAAAATGGTGGGAACTAAGGCATCTGAAATCACTCTTAGGGCATAACTGTAGCAATAGCTTGGAAGTATATATATATATATATATATTTCTCACACACACACACACACAATCACTAGGGGAAAACAAAACACTAAATGTCTTGAAAAGCTGAGAAATAGGCCAGCAATGTGTGTAACATTGAAAGAGTAACTTTCTATTTCTTTGTTCAAGCTTTGTGAAAAGCAAACTGACAGAGGTCACCAAACTGAGGAAAGCTAACATTATATCCCATGGCACTTAGAGATCCTTAAGCTCTATATACTTGAACATCTTAAATGGCTTTCAAAGTATCCATCAGAAGAAACTGTAGGAGTACAGTGTTTGGTCCAACTCATGAAGAAACTGCTTATTTTTCAGGTTACACTCCCTTTCTGGGTGGCTTTATTTAGTAACATAAAGATCAACAGAACGTTAAAGTAACAGATCATTAAGTACCTCTTCTAGGATAAGCATGACACTTCAGTAGCAAATTTTGTGCTACTGTCTCTTTTTCCCAGACTTTCTCCATCCTAAAAGACTGAAGTTAATGAAGTACCTCATCCAGCCATTCTTATCATTGGCTTCATTGGCTTCTTCCCTCTATGATCAAGGGAGATCAAAATGATCAAGATTTTGGAGCAATTTCCTTCTAAGGAAAAGTTACAACCATTGGGTCTTTTTAACTTAGAAAAAAAGATGAATAAGGGGGTGCATGATAGAGGTGTATAAGATTATGCATGCTGTGGAGAAAGTGGATAGGAATAAGTTTTCTCCCTGGGTCATCTAATGAAGATGAGCAATGCAAGATTCAAGATAGAAAAAAGGAAATATTTCTCACAGCACAAAGTTAAATTATGCTACTTAGATGGCCACCAACAGTAAAAAGCATTTAAACAACCATATAAAGACATTGACCCTCCGTGGCGCAGAGAGGTAAGCGGCAGTAACACAGCCGAAGCTCTGCTCACGGCCGGAGTTCGATTCCAACGGAAGGAGGAAGTTGAATCTCTGGTAAAAGGGGTCGAGGTCCACTCAGCCTTCCATCCATCCGTGGTCAGTAAAATGAGTACCCGGCACATGCTGGAGGGTAAAGAAAGGCCGGGGAAGGAACTGGCAATCCCACCCCATATAAACGGTCTGCCTAGTAAACGTTGCAAGACATCACCCTAAGAGTCAGAAACGACTCGCACTATAAGTGCGGGGACACCTTTACCTTTTTTTTATAAAGACATTGCTTGTTTTCTTGACTTTCAGAGGGAATTAGTCACATTCATGTAGGATAATGGTATAAATGACTATGAGTCATGATGCTATATATTATCTCCAATAGCAGAGGCAGTATGTTGCTGGGGAGCATAAGCTGGAGAGTGCTATAGCACTCTTGCTTGTGGTCAAACAAGTTCTGATTGTGCGCTTCCCATAAGTCTCTGGTTGGCTGCTGTGTGAACATAATGCCAGTCAAAATAGGCTTTTTTTCTGATCCAACAGAATTCTTATATCCTTATGTTGTTGTTATGTGCCTTCAAGTCAATCACGACTTATGGTGACCCTATGAATCAGCAACCTCCAATAGTATCTGTCATGAACCACCCTGTTCAGGTCTGTGGCTGCCTTGATGGAATCAATCCATCTCTTGTTTGGCCTTCCTCTTTTTTTACTCCCTTCTGTTTTTCCCAGCATTATTGTCTATTCTAGTGAATCATGTCTTCTCATGATGTGTCCAAAGTATGATAACCTCAGTTTCATCATTTCAGCTTCTAGTGATAGTTCTGGTTTAATTTGTTCTAATACCCAATTATTTGTCTTTTTCACAGTCCATGGTATCCGCAAAGCTCTTCTCCAACATCACATTTCAAATGAGTTGATTTTTCTCTTATCCGCTCTTTTCACTGTCCAACTTTCACATCCATACAGAGAGATCGGGAATGCCATGGTCTGAATAATCCTGACTTTAGTGTTCAGTGATACATCTTTGCATTTGAGGACCTTTTCTAGTTCTCTCACAGCTGCCCTCCCCAGTCCTAGCCTTCTTCTGATTACTTGACTATTGTCTCCATTTTAGTTAAAGACTGTGCCAAGGTATTAATAATCCTTGACAAATTCAATGTCCTCATTGTCAACTTTAAAGTTACATAACTCTTCTGTTGTCATTACTTTAGTCTTTTTGACGTTGAGCTGTAGTCCTGCTTTTGTGCTGCCAAGGAATATTTGGGCACTTAAGGTGCACTCACAACTGTTTTCTAGCATGCAGGGCTCCCTCTCATCACCAATCAACTGATCAGCACTGACAGGGAGCCCCACTCAGATGGGTGTTTCCCACCAGGTACTCCCTACTGCAGCTGATGGTGCTGTCATTGCCAGTCAGCTGATGGGCACTGAGAGTCATCCCTTTGAAGTTCTTTTGCAGGCAATTTGTATTCAGACTGTGTTCTCTGCACTAGTGAGTGAGGCCAGACCCACACACAATCACACACCCTTAACACACAGACACACACAGATTCAATTACATAGACACACATAAAAAGCTATTTCCCATCAAAACAGAGGCATTTAATTCTTAGTGAAGAACTCCACTCAAGTTTCACCCTGCATTTTCTCCATAGACATTTTTGTACAAAGTTTGTAACGAAAACTCTCCAGTACCTTTTATCTGCCTTAACTGTGCAAAAGACAAAAAGAACTCAGCAATCCAAGCAGAAGAATGTTGATAACGTCAATGCACAGATGAATGGCAAGTCCTGCCATACAGCTATTCAAAACTTTTTAAAAAATGCATGCATGTAATTGCTAAATGCATGGACGCTATTTGCATACTTGTAAGGAACACAAGTCTACCTCTCTACTGAGCCAGTTCCTTTTCTGCTTTGTTTTTCTTGGAAGCAGATCTTCTTGCAGAGGAAAGAAATGCAATTGCATGCTTTGCACAACTTCAAAGCCTTTCCACCTGAGCTGCTTCCCATTGAAGAGCTGGTGGATAGGAGATGAAATCTGGCTGCAAGCCACATATGGCTCAGGGGTCAGAATTCCCCACTCTGGATCTCCTGAATTTCACACCCCCTTGAATGTGGTGACTCAGTTCTTATCTGCTTTTTTCGTTGTCCAACTTTCACATCCATACATAGACATCAAGAATACCATGGTCTGAATGATCCTGACTTTAGTGTTCGGTGATGCATTTGAGGACTTTTTCTAGTTCTCTCATAGCTGCACTCTCCAGTCCTAGCCTTCTTCTGATTCCATGACTATTGTCCCCATTTTGGTTAACGACTGTGCCAAGGTATTAATAATCCTTGACAAGTTCAATGTCTTCATTGTCAGCTCTAAAGTTACAGACTGGAATCGGTCAATATACATCCCAATTCCAAAGAAAGGGGATCCCAGGGAATGCAGTAATTAGCAAACTATTGCGTTAATATCCCATGCAAGTAAAGTAATGCTCAAGATTCTACAACAAAGGCTCTTACCATATATGGAGCAAGAAATGCCAGATGTCCAAGCTGGATTTAGAAAGGGAAGAGACACCAGAGATCATATCGCAAACATATGTTGGATAATGGAATAGACGAAGGAATTTCAGAAGGAAATCACCTTGTGCTTTATAGATTACAGCAAAGCCTTTAATTGTATAGATCATGAAAAACTATGGAATGCTTTAAAAGAAATGGGGGTGCCACAGCATCTGATTGTCCTGATGTGCAACCTATACTCTGGACAAGAGGCTACAGTAAGGACAGAATATGTTCTTATGAGTTGTCAGTAAAGTTGACCCAAAATGAAAATCTAAGTGACTTAGAAGACTTCTCCTCAGGTAAACCATCAGAGGAACTTCATGAGAAGTCAGAAGAGTTTTGATAAGACTGGTGAAATTGTTCAGGTAGTGAAATCTAGGGCATCACCATATTTTACCTAAAGTAACATTTGAAGTCAGTTTGGGATTCCTTCTCACATGAAACACTGGAAGAATTTTGAAGTAACAAGGGAAATAATGGGGATCCTTGGTAACTTATTGAGGGTTCCTTCCTGCAAATATCAAAAACTGGTAAGATTCCCTGAGGGATAGTATTCCCACTGTTGTTTACTATCCCTTGAAATGCACAGGAACAGGAGAATGTGAGGTATGTTCTTAGGTAAATTCTCAGTTCATGGAGAACAAAAAGTTGCAAAAAGGAATGGGAAACCTCCAGATGCTGGATTCCAACTCCAATCAGCCCAGCCAACATGGCCGACGCTCAAGTATAATGAGAGCTGTAATCCAACATATCTGGAGGGCCACAGGTTCCCATTCCTGGCACAGAGCCCTTCTACCCAGCTTCGGTCTCTTTCTCTTATCTTTGCCTCCCTGTCTCTTCATCACCGCTGCAGCTTAAGAGTTATTTGCATTGCGATTTGATCTGAGGTTTACGTTCACCACCCTGGAAGCTATGCTTTGAATGCAGGTGTGGTTAAGAAACTCTCAAATAAATAAAATGTCTCAAATGAAAATTCACTCCTGGTTCATGTCTTTGTATAGGAGATTGTATGTAGGTAGACTCTGGATCACCCCTCCAAGTTTTTTAAGGCTGATGTGCAGGTTGATCAAGGAAATCTGGAGAACCATTTCTTTCCAAATGAACCTCTGTACTCTTCAAAATCTGCCAGAGATACCTTGGCTTGGCTTCCTTTCCTGGATGGAGAAATACCCAGAGGGGCCTAGGGAAGGATGTTCTGAGTGGTGGCACTTGTTAATCCAGACTCTGCTCGGCCAGCTTATGGCAGTCATGGTAAGTGAATGCACAGCATAAAGCAGCCATGATGGAACAAGATGGATCACACTTTTGCCCCATCTGTGCCATTTTTGGATGAAAGCTGCTTGGATTTATGAAAGCAT
This sequence comes from Rhineura floridana, assembly GCF_030035675.1. Classification (NCBI taxonomy): domain Eukaryota; kingdom Metazoa; phylum Chordata; class Lepidosauria; order Squamata; family Rhineuridae; genus Rhineura; species Rhineura floridana. The sequence continues at coordinate 156,725,140 of NC_084483.1, forward strand.
TGTCACTGCTGTGAGTGGGAAGAATGTCAATCCCTGGCATCTTGATAAGAGTTATAGTAAGCAACTAAATAAAGACATAACAAAAGAGAAAGCATAACATATTTTTGCAGGCCAGTGTTGAAGTGTTTCAAAGGGGCCTGCTGGGAAAATCACTGGTGAAGCAAGGGTCTCAGTTACTCTTCTTTCCCCCCTCCCAACCAGGTTACTATTATTCATAGATCCATCCACATTAATGCAAAACATAATGGAAATATCCATTGTATCCTGGTCTGGTTGTTCACAGGGGTTTGGGGTTAGTACTTCTTGGGGTGAATGGAATTGTTTTTGGATATCTTTTTCTTCCTTGCTGCTATCTGCTCTGCCCTGCTGTTGAATGCTTTGCCCAGCTGAAGGCTTCAGTCCTACCCACATGTAGGTAACTATGATTTTCTTTAAACTAATACTCTAGGAAACTTAGAGCCAATGCACGTGTAGTTGGGCTGGAGGAAGTTAGGAGAAATAGAAATACGTTTGCTTTGTCAATGCTATTTTTAATCATCTTGTCAATGCTACTAGTGCATATCTTTATTATTTTATTGTTAGTTCATTTCATCATCAGCTTATGCAAATATTACTTTTCAAATTATCTTAAATTGCTTTACTTTCAAATATTATCTTTATGATATGATGTGCATGAGCCGTGATTGGATCGCCTGATTAACAGCACAAAAATTTTGGAATTAGCTTCCCAGGAAGACCCTCATGGAGGAAAGCTATCAAAGGCTACTGGCCATGATGGCTATGCTCTATGTCCATGATCATAGGCAGTATGCTTCTGAATACCAATTGCTGGAAACTGCAGGAGGGGAGAGTGATCTTGCACTCAGGTCCTGCTTTTGGACTTCCCATAGGCATCTGATTGGCTACTGTGTGACCCGGATGTTGGACTAGATCCAGCAGGCTCTTCTTATGTTCTTATATTCATCTTATTAATATCTTTATTTATTTTTCATGCAATTCCATATCACTTCAAGTGGTTTTTGTTTGACAGAAAGGCAATTAATATACCAGCAGCATAATCATTTTTTCTACTATCTCTAATGTTTATCTCCCATTCTTACTCTGAAGATTGACTGATGCATCTCCCTCGCGATATTATCCTCACAATAATCCTATGAAAGAGGTTAGAGTGAGACGCTGCAACTGGTCCAAGGTCACCCAGACAACTTCATGACCAGTAGTGTAGTGGCAAATTCAGAAGTGATATTCATGATAGTCACGCCACACACCCTTACAGCCACTCCCGCTTTTCCATTTTCCCTCATCTCCCTTGCTTTCCCTGTCATCGCACGAGTCCACACTCCACTACAACAGATGTCCCAATCAAAATGAAAGGGAAGGACATGTGCTAGCTATTGAGAAGAGTCTTCTTAGTGGCTGAGTCACCTCCTTTCACTCTGATTGGCTCCAGTCAGCACAAAAGGACAAGGACTCTTCTCAGTGGCTAACATGCCCCCTTTTCATGCTGATTGACTTAGACATAGAGACGTGGCTGGGACCCTGCTCCCAAAAAATAATGGATCTATGACCCCCTGCAACCCTGGATGACTACACCCCTGTTCAAGGCTGAATAAGGATTTGAACATGCAGCTCCCCAGTCCCAGTGTAATCAGTGCAGCACACTTATCAGCATCATTCAAGAAACAGGCTAAAATTAGCAGTATGTAAAAGTTAGTTCAGGCCCTCATGCAAATACATTACTAAAAAAATATTATTAATTTAAAAAATGAAACTTCATTGCTGCTACAGATTTAATTAAAGTACTGGGCTAATATCCTACTGCAGTCCTTGATGCTTGATAACAACAGAACTTGAGGCTCATTACTGTCATACCAGGTGTCCTATTTTGCATCTAATTGCTTCCCTTGAGTATGGCACAAGCCTTATTTGGAAAATCATCTCTTTCCTAAAGAGTAAATTTTAATTTAAATAATTTAAAAAAAATGTTCCCTACAGCTGAGTGGTTGCTACCCTGCTTGTTGTCTTTGCATGAAAAAAAAGAGGGGGGATTTGGTATACTCACACTTTCAAATGAAGATGTAAAGCTTGCTACTTAATGTCTCAGAAGAAAATTAATTAGCCATAGGCTTTGTGGCTGAGCAAGTTATTGTTACACTTTGGACAGAAGGTTGGGGTTTTTCATATTTATTATTATTCAATTGAAAATTGCATTATTCCACATGCAGCATGCATATAAATCTAGACATTTATAGATTTCACATATTTTAAAAAGTATAAATTGCAATTGACAGTTTATAAATAATGTACCTTTAATGTAGCTGAAATAGGTGAAATCCAATATTTGATTTCAGTATACAAACCCTTAATATTAATAGAAGTTGCTCTGAATATTTCAATCTCATTATATCAAATTATAGACTATGTACATAATTCAATGTTTATGATGAAGATAAAATCACTTTAGTTAGTGTTACCGATTCTATTTTTCAAAAGTTTTCTAACTGTGGAATCATACATCCCCTGAGAACTGAATAAACAAAACGGAAGCAGCCAGGAAGTGCAAAAGGTGAGCTAGACTTAGAGGTGACATGTGACCCTCCAGATGTTGTTGGACTAGAGCTCCCATAAATCCTGACCACTGTCGGAAGGCAGAGCTGGGGTCCCAATCCCGGGGAGTTGGGAGAAGAGTATTCGGATGGATGGCAGAGGGAAGGGGGAGGAACTTCCCCCCCTTGGAGCGAAGACGAAACAGAGGAACTGCCAGTGATAAGGTCGCTTAGCAACGGGGAGCCTGAGCCCTCCCTGGACATTCTCACACCTCCCCCTCTTTCAGGCTCAGAGCAAGAGGGGAAAGAGGGAGGGCTGCTCACAGCCGAAAAGCAGGGAGGCAGTTTACCATCAGCCCCTCCCCTATCCCCCATCCTGGAATCGGAAACTTCAGAAGAGGAGGGGGTGATGCTTCCCCCCTCACCGCGCACACGCAGACAGCTGAAAAGACAGGAGAGAAGGGGGGAAGGCGGGCAGTACCTGAGGGGCAGTTAAGGAGGAGCGAAAGATTGCGCGCCTGTTTGGCCCCTTCTTAAAGAACAGGCGGGAAGAAGTCCCTTGCTCTGTCAACTTTCTCCCAATGCCGCAGGACCTGTATCCCTGTATTGCTTCATGAGAAAACGCAGTCTTTGTTTGGACATTATCCTAATAAAACACGAATTAACTACAGCCGTTGGTCTGGTTCCTGAGTCACATCCTGGGCCTGACAGCTTGACAGAGCCACCTAAATCACCCTCAACGCTCTCTTCACTTGACTGGGACAAGATGTCAAAGGGAGCAGCGGGGGGGACGAACCCCACTTCTGAGACGGAAGAAGTGGAACTCTTGAGGACTAAGGTAGCTGATTTGCAGACGGATGTTCAAGCCCTGCTAGCAGCAGTCAAGGCGCTGAAGACGGATAATCAAACCTTGAAGGCCACGATAGACCAGATGCGAACAGCCCCTCCAGCTGCCGTAGTAAAGGTTCCCTTTGGATTGCCCCCAAAATACGCGGGACAAAGTGATCAGTTGGCAACCTTCGTGGCTCAATGTGAGTTATATCTGGATGTCAGGCACACGGAATTTCCAGACGATGGGGCTAAAGTAGCTTTCGTGATTAGCCTCCTGGAGGGAGAAGCTGCAAAATGGGTGACTCCGTATCTCGTGAGAAAGGATACTGTCTTAGGAAGGTACAGAGGATTTATACAGGAGATGACCGTGATGTTTCAAGACCCGCAAAGGGCTGAAACAGTAGCGCGCCAACTAGGCGCTCTGAAGCAAGCTAAAGGGACTGTTTCCGAGTACACTAACACTTTTAAAATTCTGTCCCAGGTAACTGGTTACAATGACGTCGCCCTGATGTTTATGTACCGGAGTGGATTAAATGCTGAAATCCTGGATGAGTTGGCCAGGACCTCCCCCCCCGCTGACCTACCAGGGCTCATCCGGCTATGCCTACAGATAGATCACCGGATGGAAGGAAGGCGCCTGGAAAGGAAGCAGGAGGTCCCGAGATACTCAGCCTCTGCATCCCGCAACAAGACCCTTCCCACTGCAGGGATGGCAGGTAATGCAACTGAGGGACAGGGAGGGGCTAGGCCAAGACTGTCGGAAGAAGAAAAGGAAAGACAACGCCGGGAACGTTTATGCTTTTATTGTTCAAAGCCGGGCCATGTGGCCAGAGACTGTGGACTGAAAGGGGGGAAAGCTGAGCCGTCGGGAAACTAGAACACCCAGTCCACGTGCAGGCCGGTGGACTGGGGGCAGCGTTGTATAAAGGCCCCCCAATGATCCAACCTCCCTCAAAGGGGGTGTTGGTCTTGCCTATTCGGATTACAACTTCCAGAGGAGTGGTGTTTAATTCCACTGCCTTAATTGACAGTGGAGCCTCCACAAATTTTATTGATGCAAAGTTAGTCAAGCGTCATGGAATTTCCCGGTGGAAACTGGACGCTCCCCTATCTGTGGAGACTATCGATGGGAGACCCCTGAAGTCAGGAGGGGTGACACAAGCCACGGAGGAAGTGAAACTTCCAATCTCTGGGCACGAAGAGTTCATTTCGCTATACGTGTCAGATCTCTCGAACTTTGAGGTGATTCTGGGAATGCCCTGGCTAGCAAAGCATGAACCCACAATAAGTTGGAAGGAGGCAGTGGTGTGGTTCACCTCACAGTATTGCCAGGAGAACTGTCAACCTGAAGGAATCAAGAACACCCTAGCGGGGGCAGTGCAAGAGATCAAGCAAGTGACCCTGCCGCCAAAGTATGAAGAATTCAAAGATGTGTTTGATGAAAAAGAGGCAGAGACTTTACCCCCCCACGCCCTTACGACTGTGCGATTGATCTAGTGCCAGGAGCCAGCATCCCATCAGGGAGAATCTACTCTCTCACAGAGAATGAGAGGGAGGCCCTGAAGGAATTCCTGGATAAAAACCTGAGGTGAGGATTCATACGCCCCTCACAATCCCCTGCTGGAGCGCCACTATTGTTTGTGAAAAAGAAGGGGGAACTCAGACCCTGTAACGACTATCGCGCATTGAACCAGATCACCATCCCCAACAGCTACCCGCTGCCCCTGATCTCAGAGTTGCTGGACCGACTGCGCTCTGCAAAAATCTTCACGAAGTTGGATTTGAGAGGAGCGTACAATCTGATCAGAATGAAGGAGGGAGATGAATGGAAAACAGGATTCTTGACCGCTTACAGACAGTATGAATACCTGGTCATGCCATTCGGGCTTTGTGGAAGTCCAGGAATTTTTCAAAAATTCATGAACGACGTGTTTAGAGACTTGTTGGACACGTATGTAATCTGTTACTTAGATGATATCCTGGTGTTCTCAAAGAACCAGGAAGACCACGACCAGCATGTGAAGATGGTGTTGAAGAGACTGAGAGAAAATCACCTGTATGCTAAATTAGAGAAATGTGGATTTGACCTCAAGTCTCTAGACTTCCTTGGATATCGAATCTCAGCGGAAGGCGTGGAGGTGGACCCAGGGAAAGTAAGCTGCATATTGGACTGGGGCCAACCTGTCACCAAAAAGGATGTACAATGGTTTTTGGGGTTTGCCAATTATTACAGAAAGTTCATTCCAGGGTTTTCCAAATTAACAGCTCCTCTGACTGACTGTTTAAGGGGGAAGAAGAAGTTTCAATGGACAGAGAACGCCACCGAGGCCTTTGAGGAGCTGAAGAGAAGGTTTGCTACTGAGCCCATTCTGCGCTTTGCTGATCCGAACCGCCCTTTCGTAGTGGAAGCAGATGCTTCAGATTTTGCCATCGGGGGGGTCCTGCTACAATTAGACCAAGAAGGGAAGGAGCTGCACCCTTGTGCGTACTTCTCTCGGAAGTTAAAGCCTGCAGAGAAGAGCTACACAGTTTGGGTGAAGGAGCTGCTGACCATCAAGGACTCTTTTGAAAACTGGAGACAATACCTAGAGGGGACCTCTCATCGAATTGAAGTGCGCTCCGACCACAAGAATCTTGAAAGCCTCCAAACCACCAGAAAGCTGAACCAGAGACAGATAAGATGGTCCCAGTTCTTCACTAGGTTTAACTTCCAGATTACTTACCATGTCCAAGCCAAAAACCAGAGAGCGGATGCCTTATCCAGACAGCCACAATACAAAGAAAGTGAATCCGAGGACCAGCCTCAGTACGTAATCCCGCCAGAGAAATTAACGTTGGGAGTATGCCAGCCTTCATGGGAAGAGGAACTCAAAAAGGCACAACAAGAAGATGCAGACATGCTAAAATATCAGCAGGAGACGGGACAAAGTCAAGACTCAGAAGTAACCTTTCACTGGAGGAATGGACTGTTATGGTTCAAAACCGCCAGATATGTGCCAGAAGGGGAATTAAGGCTCAGAATCCTACGCCAGTGTCATGATTCCATCACAGCGGGACACTTTGGGATTTTCAAGACCATTCAGAACGTGGCCAAGGACTTCTGGTGGCCTAAAATGTGTCGGGATATTGAGAGTTATGTAAAGTCCTGCTCTGTCTGTCTGCGGACAAAAACACAAACAGGGACACCAGCAGGACTGTTACAACCGTTGCCTGTCCCACACGAACCCTGGAAGGACCTCTCCATGGATTTTATAACTGATCTACCCAAGTCCCAAGGAATGACAGCCATCTTAGTAGTGGTGGATCTACTTACCAAAATGGCACACTTTCTTCCTTGTGCAGGGGCCTTAGAGGCTAAAGAAACGGCCAAGTTATTCATAAAAGAAGTCTACCGGCTGCATGGATTTCCAAACAGCGTAGTCTCAGACCGAGGAACTCAGTTCACAGCCAAATTTTGGAGAGCAATGTGGAAACAGTTGCAGACGGAATTAAAACTCTCCTCCGCCCATCATCCCCAGACAGATGGGCAGACGGAACGCTTGAACGCCGTTTTGGAAAGATATTTATGAAGTTATGTGTCCTATCAACAGACTGACTGGGTATCATATTTGCATTTTGCAGAGTTCGCCTACAACAATTCTCTGCACTCCAGCACTCAACAAACCCCGTTCTTCGCTAATTATGGATTCCATCCTAAAGTCTTTCCAAGCAGCTCAGAAGGAATGCTGGTACCGGCAGCTGAGAACTTCCTTAAGGAATTGCAAGTGGCGCAACAGACACTGAAACAGCAGTTAGACGAAGCCAAAATGGAGTACAAGCGAGTTGCTGACCTGCACAGGAAGGAGGGCCCCCCCCTTCAACCGGGAGACCAGGTATGGCTGTCCACCCGCTTCCTCCAGATGCCGGGCAAATGTAGAAAATTACAAGACAAGAGGGTGGGTCCTTTCGAAATAGAAACTCAAATCAATCCCGTGGCGTACTGACTGAAGCTGCCTGACACGTTTAAAATACATCCTGTGTTCCATCGATCCCTCTTAACGAAAGCCGCCCTTCCCAGTGAGTTACGGCCAGAGGAACCTCCCGGAGCTCCACTCCTGGTAAATGAGCAGCTTGAGTTTGAAGTTGAGGAGATCTTAGATTCCAGGATCAGATGCCACAAGCTGCAGTACTTGATTCACTGGAAAGGCTATGGGGTGCCTGACAGATCATGGGAAGATGCAGCTGATGTGCATGCTCCAGAATTGGTAAAACTTTTCCATCAACGTTTTTCCCACCGTCCCAAGCCAGACAAGGGGAGGGGGGCACAGCCTGGGAGGGGGGATGGTGTCGGAAGGCAGAGCTGGGGTCCCAATCCCGGGGAGCTGGATCCCGGAGAGTTGGGAGAAGAGTATTCGGATGGATGGCAGAGGGAAGGGGGAGGAACTTCCCCCCTTTGGAGCGAAGACGAAACAGAGGAACTGCCAGTGATAAGGTCACTTAGCAACGGGGAGCCTGAGCCCTCCCTGGACATTCTCACGCCTCCCCCTCTTTCAGGCTCAGAGCAAGAGGGGAAAGAGGGAGGGCTGCTCACAGCCGAAAAGCGGGGAGGCAGTTTACCATCAGCTCCTCCCCTATCCCCCATCCTGGAATCGGAAACTTCAGAAGAGGAGGGGGTGATGCTTCCCCCCTCACCGCGCACACGCAGACAGCTGAAAAGACAGGAGAGAAGGGGGGAAGGCGGGCAGTACCTGAGGGGCAGTTAAGGAGGAGCGAAAGATTGCGCGCCCGTTTGGCCCCTTCTTAAAGAACAGGCGGGAAGAAGTCCCTTGCTCTGTCAACTTTCTCCCAATGCCGCAGGACCTGTATCCCTGTATTGCTTCATGAGAAAACGCAGTCTTTGTTTGGACATTACCCTAATAAAACACGAATTAACTACAGCCGTTGGTCTGGTTCCTGAGTCACATCCTGGGCCTGACAACCACTGGCTGTGCTGGCTGGGACTGATGAGAGATGAAGTCCAACAACATATGGAGGACCACAGGTCCCCACCCCTAACACAGGGGATTCTGGCAAGAGGCACTGCAGACAGATATTTGAGAACAATATGTCCTGTCTCAAGAGAACACATTGGACAAGACGGGTGAATTAGCATTGGACTTCCTATAAAGCTAAACTCAAGACAAATTTGATTTTGTATCAGCAAGAAGTTTGAAGGAAATGTTCTGAAATTGCAGAGAGACTAATGACACGATCCTATGGTCCTTAAGAGGGCATTCCATGAGTCATAGGATAAAACAGATCTTCCCCTCTGCCTTTAGAGAGGAAAACATGTAGATGTGAAAAGGAACATCAGAGGCCTCCTTAGTTGTAGCTGTGGAAGCCTCCATTTCAGTTGGTGCACCAACAGTGTAGGGAAGGAAAAAAAGGGAGTGACAGGGTGGACCAAGAGAGATCTTGGATCTGCAGAATCCAGAGCTTCTTCGTTCTCCCAACATGCCCATCAAAGAGGAAGAAAACTCTTGGACCTGGAGTTGGCATAGTGCATTTTCCTCCCATAAAACCCAATGAAAGGAAAAGGAAAGGGGTGGAGTGGGGAGAACCACCAGAATTGCCAAGGAAAAATGTTGCCCCTGGTCAGCTTCTGCCCTGGTACAAGCCTGGCAGGGCTTGGATATAGTGGTTTCCCTTCCATGGACACACTCCCCTCCCCATTATGGTAAGATTTCAGTGTGAACAAATTTACCCACTTGCTATGAAAGAAAATTCAGTGACATTGGAGTGATTGGAGTGATTTGCTCTGATGGAACAACTGTGGACATTTCAAAGCAAGTTTTAATTAGGGATACACAAGTATCCCCAGGTTTGACCAGAAAAGGGTCAAGATTTGTGAGCATCTGATCTGAGTATTTGCAAAGAGCTTGGAAGTTTCTTACAGTACCTGCCACTGCCACCCCCACTGTCCTGGCACCTCCTCCCTGTGCTCCCTAAGGGCTTGGCTACTTGCTTATGGTGGTGGTGATGATGGAAAGGATGTGGAGGGAGTTGTTGGTCCCACAGGCCTGTTGGAAGGGATAACCGGTGCCAGAACCCTCGGTGAGGAAACAAATAATGCAACAGTTCTCACTTTTGCAAGAGCCAATACTGACTCCTCATAACATCCCTCTTTCTGAAACAGGCTGCATTCAGACACGGGATTTATTGCATTTGTTTTTATTGATTATAATGGCATTGCTTCTGTCCCAATTTCTAACATTACTTTCACACTGCAGCATCTGTTGCCTTATGGAACTGTGGATTTTTGACCGATATACTGCCATATCATGCTAAATTTCATTCACACCAGTGGGCATGATGTGACACAACAATGAATATCATAGGACATATTGTTCATCTGCCATCCTTTCCGCACATGCACACTTCTGCTCCCCCGTGATTCCCCCATGAAAATGTCAACAAAGAACTATATGACAGTATACTGCCCCAAATTTTGACACTTTGCTCCCATGATTTTCTGGGTTAATGGGGTTGCAAGCAGATTTTTCCTGGAAGCAATTAACACAGAAATGAGTGCTAAACTTCCATAATATTCCACTAGATTTCCAGAAGTGGCTTTTAGGTCATGTGAAAGATCAAATAAAATGCAGACATTTTCAAGTAAGGAAACATTAGGAAAATTAAATTAACTACTGTCTGAATGCAGCCATAGTCAAGGAACAACATTTTTTTGGCTGGTGCTGTGGCTATGCAGTGGCCAAATAACGCCAGTCTTCTTCCCAGGTGGGGAGGTAGCAGGGATCCCCATGAAAACTGACATGCTGCTCCCTACCCACCTCTGCAGCTTTAAAGTGTGGAGAAGAACTGCCTGCATATCTCCAGAGGATGGTACCCCACTCTCCATGGTGAGTGCAGCAAGCAAAGTTATTGAACTCTAGATTTTATATTTTTCTATGTTCTGGAACCACTCTTTCCACTAGTTTTTTTTTCATTCACTGTCCTTCCTGCCTTCCTGCCCCCATTCATAGATCTGTCTCTGAAGACTCATATGGCACTCTGTGCTGTGACAAATAACCCTATTCTTTTAAGATCTCTTGTCTGAGTTTCAGGCAATGCAGCTTGCTAATGGGCTGCCAGGAGATTTTGAAAAGCATTCTCCTTAAGAGGTAAAAAGGGAGAAACATTATGCTGTCTGATCCAAGTCACCTCACAAAGCTGGCACACAGAGAGATGGACTATTTGTCACAATAAATCCTCTCCTTTTAGTTGTAGCATTGGGCAGGAATATACAGACTCTTGTAGAGGTCACAACTGATGTACGTTGGCAGGGTTATACCAAGGGCCAGATCTAAAATAAGTAAGGACAATGAAAGTCATCAGTTATATCTGCAGAACCACAAAGAATGAGATACCTACATGAAACTAATTGCTTGGTATCTTATCTGGTTAGTGTGGCTTTTAAAGTCTTTCCCTTTGCCTCATTGCTAGTCTTAAGAAATCCACATTTGAGTCCACAGAGGACTCATTAAAAAGTGAGTAGAGCAAGAACATTACTTAAGAACAGAAGAAAAGCCTGCTGAATTAGGCCAATATTCAACTGGTCCAGTATCCTTTTCTCATGGTGGCCGGCCAGATTCCTGACCCTACCACTGGGTCTTTTTCCTGCAACAAACACATGTTTTACACAGTTGCCATATGTAGAGGCTCCACATGATACCCAGTTGCATTATGTTTTTCCTCTGCAAAATTACATATAAATTACATATACCCCAGCATATGCAATTACATATAAATATTTGCATATTAGGAGAAATTGACACTACAATGGTGATAAATATTCATGAGGCCTTTTTTTAAAAAAAAATTGCAAACTGATGTGGAGAATGGAACTTCACACTGGAAAAAATAACAAACTGAGAAACCAAAATTGACAGATGTACCTATCCTTAGCCCCAAATCTGTACATTTCTAAATAACCAATTATTACAAATATAACTCTCTGGTGTTTTCTGTTCCAAAAGAAACAGAGTGTAGTAAGAAAAAATCAATTCTATGTCTCTGGGAAGGTGAAACACAAATATAACCCGTGCTAATCACAGCCCCCCTCCCAGAGCCCCCGCTTGCTGCATTTTACCCTAGTGTACAAGGCAATTAATACTTGTCTTTCTTTGCCTATTTTTTTTACTAAAGCTAAAATGATTGAGACCTGGTCTGTTTGCAAATAAAGTTCACAACTGAAAGGACTTTGATGAATATTTGGGTTGATATTCATTCTGCGTTCTTTATTATTCAAAATGGCTTAAAACTGCCTTATTTCATTCCATCTTCACTTCACTTCATTTTTTATGTGTTTCATTTCATTTGGTTTATTCCTTTTTTCCTTGTCGTATTACTGCAAATGTGAGAGTGAGAGTGAAGAAAGGAACTAAACAAAGACTCTAAAAATGCATTGCCCATTATGTCATGTCTTGATGCATGAGATAAATTTACATCCTAGCCAAACACTGTAGATCACCAAATTATTAAACTGAAAAGTTTGTTTTGTGTGTATCTGAGATATATAACTGAAATCCTCCACATGTTTGCCTGGAAGAAAGCCCCAAGAGCATATGGGGCACTGCAGCTCTTTATTAAGAGTGCTCACAGATCAAATATTTTGAATTTGACGATTTGGTGAGATACCATGGAGTTGATTGTAAATATACCACATACAGTAGGACATGATGTTCTAGTCTGTTTTTAAAGATGTTTTTAAAGCTTTTTTTAAAAAATGTTTTTAACATTGTTTTGTTTTAATGTATTTTAAGGTCTATTTTTATGATGTTTCAAAGTGTTTTTTGCACTTGTGTTTGCCGCCTTGGGCTCCTGCTGGGAGAAAGGGATATAAAACAAATAATGAATAAATAAATAAAATAAATGATGTAACAGACTATGCATTTAAGGAAGGATCCATTTGCTCCTGGGCAAGCTGACACTTTATGTGTGCCTGTTTTTTGTTTGATGAAAAAAAAGTAATTTAATTTTTTAAAAGAGACTTTGTAATCCAAGTGTGTTCTCATTGTGAATGCAGGTTGAGTAGACCTAGGTAATGTTTTAAAAAGGGTAAGACAAATATTAGAGTCAAAAGATTAGAGAAATGAAAGGTACATTTAAACCACGAGTAGGGATGCTGAATAAGCAACAGAGGAACATACTGACCAAATGAGATGAAATAAAAGGAAGATGGAAGCAATACACTGAAGAACTCTATAAACGAGATGCCAGGATGACAGATTCATTCATGGAGGAACCGTATGATGAAGAACCAGAAATTTTAGAATGTGAGGTAAAAGCTGCTCTCAAAATACTTGGAAGAAACATCACCAGGAACAGATGGCATAACAATAGAGTTGCTAGAAGCTACTGAGACTGAACTGTGCAAATTTTGACAAAAGTTTGTCAACAAATATGGAAAACTAAACAATGGCCCACAGACTGGAAGCGTTCAATATACATCCCAATTCCAAAGAAAGGAGATCTTAATATCCCATGCAAGTAAACTAATGCTCAAGATTCTACAACAAAGGCTCTTACCACTTATGGAGTGAGAAATGCCAGACGTTCAAGCTGGATTTAGAAGGGGAAGAGGCACCAGAGATCACATCGCAAATATACGTTGGATAATGGAACGGAGCAAGGAATTTCAGAAGAAAATCACCCTGTGCTTTATAGATTACAGCAAAGCCTTTGACTGTGTAGATCATGAAAAACTATGAAATGCTTTAAAGGAAATGTGGGTGCCACAGCATCTGATTGTCCTGATGCGCAACCTATACTCTGGACAAGATGCTACTGTAAGGACAGAATATGGAGAAACCGATTGGTTCCCAATCGGAAAGGGTGTGAGAGCATTACTTTACTTGCATGATTCCCTAGAAAAGACAATAATGCTGGGGAAAACAGAAAGGAGTAGAAAAAGAGGAAGGCCAAACAAGAAATTGATGGATTCCATAAAGGAAGCCAGAGACCTGAACTTACAAGATCTGAACAGGGTGGTTCATGACAGATGCTCTTGGAGGTCACTGATTCATAGGGTTGCCATAAATCGTAATGGACTTGAAGGCACATAACCACAAGAACAACAATATGGGGTTGAATCCAACTAAGTCATTGCATGCATGGAACAACTGCTGATCATACAATGGAACTTTCTCTCCTCCTCACTCCATGCCAGCCCACCCTCAAATCTGCTCCAAAAGGTTGGGGGAAACCCCAGAGCAGATTTGGGGTGGGGGGATGCAGGGGGAGGAGAGGGAGGAAAAGTTCCATTATGCAAGTGGAAGTTGTTTCACTTGCACAGTGACTTAGATACAACCCATGATGGATAGATCTATCAACAATAACTATTAGCCATCTTAGCTAAATCTTCATGCTCAAAGGCGTGTATATGGACCTGGAGACTAAGGTCTAAGATGAAAAGTTGAATGAACTGTGTATGTTTAGCCTGGAGAAGAGACAGTTAAGAGGCACTACGATAGTCATCTTCAAATATCTGAAGGGCATTCACATTGATTGATGGGACAAATTTATTTTATGGTATGGGCTCTAAGTACAAGAAAGGGGATTGTTTGTTTGTTTACAAGATTGACATGCCACCCAATAAACAGGTTTCTCTGGGTGAATTACAATGGAAATATTAAAATACTATCCAAACTTCAGAAATAACTTCTTGACAGTTCAAGTTATGTAACAGTAGATGAGACTGCCTTGGAAGATAGTAGAGTTTTCTTCATTAGAAGTTTGCAAGCAGAGGCTGGATGTTCAGGTATGCTCTGGCACAAAATTTTCTGCATTGACAAAGGGTTGGACTAGATGACCTTGGAGATCCCTTCCAGCTTCTATGACTTGCAATTTGTTTTTGTTTTTGGATTGTCCTTTAGTCTGAAGTGAAATGCTTGAGTGCCTCATACTGAAGCAAAAATGGTGAGACAGAAACTATTTTAGGACTCCTGCAGATGATCTATTTCTTGAGCATTCATCCTGGTTTACTTGCAAAAGTTCATGCGAGGTTAGACTATGTCTGGTCTTTATTGAGCATTTGCTCTGATTTGTTTATGGGTTGGTGCTGTGACACTGAGCATTCAGCCTGATTTACTTGCAGAGTTTTTATATGTCTTGCCATTAATCATCCATTCATTCCATGGTTCATTTCCCTGTCACTTTCCCAACTGCAAAAAGTATATATATATTTAAATACAAGTGGATCTGTTGTACTAGGGCAACAGAGCACTTGAATCTACTTTAATTGAACAAACCTACATTTCCTGTGTACGTTTGACTCCCTCACACACAATAGTGACAGTTTGTAGTCAGCCTTAAAGCCGCAGAGTAGGGTAATATGTTTATTAGGATCAACTAAATGTCACAAAATAATAATGAGCAACCTTTTGAAGTTTCCAGAACTCTTTTTCAGGCTGGCTGTTAAAGAAAGGAAGGAGTAGAGAAAGAAAGCTTAGCATGATATAGGAGCCCCAGAGTCTATATCATGCAACTGTCTGCACAGGAGAGCAGGAAGGGTTAGGCAATAGGGTTGCCAGGTTCTTGGCTTGAGACTGATCCTGTATCTTTAGGAGAAGAGAAAGTCAGCCAAGTGCAGGTGTTCTTGCAACTCTGTAATGGGAAAAACCACAAGGTGGAATTCTCCCTTCTCCCTGCACAACTTTTAAAGATACAGAAGACCTCTTGGTTGCCAGGCCTGGCCTCCAAGAGGTCTTCTATATCTTTAAAAGTTGTGCAGGGGTAAGGGAGAATCCCACCTTGTGGTTTTTCCCATTACAGAGTTGCAAGAACACCTGCACTTGACTGACCTTCTCTTCTCCTAAAGATACAGGATCAGTCTCAGGTCCTGAACCTGGCAACCCTATTAGGCAACTAAATTAGGTTAAACTCTTGCCTTATTCAGGTAGTCTAATCCTTCACAGAGTGAAGGAAATGTGGAACAAAAATACTAGTTCTGCCCTCCATCACTGCCTTTGTTGCCCTCCATGAGTTGGAAAGATACCTTTTGAAGCAGGGAGAACACTAGAACCTGTGGATATTCAATGCAGCTGAATGTTGGAAGATTCAGGACAGACAAAAGACGGCACCTCTTCATGCAGCACATATTGAAACTGTGGAATTTGCTTCCACAACAGGCAGTGATGGCCACCAATTTGGGTGGCTTTGAAAGAGGAATAGATAAATGCATGGAGGATAAGGCAAATGCATGGAAGATAAAGCTATCAACAGCTACTAGCTAGGATGGCTGTGGTCTGCCACCATAGTCAGAAGCAGTATGCTTCTGAAAAACAGTTGCTGGAAGCCGACTTCCGGGAAGGGTGACTTCGCTTGTGCCTGCTTTTGGGACGGGCTCCCGCCTCAAAAGAAGCTTATTCAGATATAAATCAGTCAGAACATTTTTTTTTTGACTGATGAAATTTCTCCCGGGCAGGGAGAAACGTAGAGATCAACCTCAAAAGCCTGTTTTTGTTGGGAGGACTGGATTTCATTAATTTATGAGATAAGGTCCAGCCAACAATGCCGGACGGACTTTCGAACAAGCTCTATCTGCTTAAGCGATACGTTTATCTTTTCTTTAAAGAGAGAACGGACTAACAGGCAAGCACCCTTCTTTCTATTATTTTTTTTACTTGGTTTAAATTGTTGCAGCAAAAGGAGATTTGTCAGATTGATCGGCTTTGGACAGCTTCTGGGTGAGCTATAACTCTTCTCTGTTATCCACAAAATTAACAGCTTATCTCTGTTTCTGTCGCAAAAAGCTGTCCTGGAAGTGCATTCTAAAGATATACACAGAAGAGGGATTTCTATTCCTGATTTCTATTCCAAGGAATATTATATTGTCTGGGACTATTCTCTTTTTGGTCTATTTTATTTTGACGAATCTGCTTCTTCACGACGCCACTAACTGTTTTGATGCTGGGAACTAAATTTGTTTTGCATTCTTGAACATAGAGAGATAAGGCAGGTTGCTCTGTTTATACTGTGATGTCATCAAGCCTGGAATATTAACCCAATTGTTGCTGAAATAAGAAGTGGTTTTTCTTTATTTTTGTTTTGCTTTGTTTTCGTGGTTTTAAAAATGGCAATCAAGAAAGTGGCTGAGAATCTGGAAGTAACTATGTTTCAGAAAATAATGGATGAGATTGAGATAACGAAACAAACCCTGCGACAGGGTAGTAAGGAGCTGAAAATTGAACTGAGCAAAATGACGCAGGAGTTTAAAGAAATAGGGGATCCTGTGAGAGAGGAGAATGAGATCAGAGATGAGAAAAGAAAAAATAAAGGGAAGATACAAGCCCTGGAGATTGGAACAAATGTGGAATTGGAAAAAGATCTGGAGTTTATGGATTTTAGAAATAAAATCTACTGTTTGGAATTTAACGTTATCTCTGAAGAAATTAATGAAGATATTAGAGATAAAGTTATCAATGGCTTGGATAATCTTCTGGACTGGAATGATGTGATGGAGCTTGATATAGAGAAAATCTATGGAATTAACTGCAGCCATGTGACAATGGAAAAACTCTTAAGAGATGAGCCAGTGCATTTTGTAAAAAAGAAGAACACAGATATGACTTTACAACAGTATTTCAGCAACTTATTCAGAATGGATGGCAAGAAAATATTTGGGATAGAGGAAATTCCCATCAGACTCTTATTATATGACTATGGCTACAACAGCAAGATTATTATGGAATACTGATAATGGAAGATTGGACACTGAAATTACTGGACTTAACAGGACTATTGAAGATGGAAGATGGAACTAATAGGGATAATGGAATAATGGCTATTGAAATTATTGGACCTAACAGATTCTGATGAGATGGATTAATCGAAATGTTTATTTGGACTATGGTTATGACAATAAGATTATTATAATTATTAACGAGATGGATTAATTGACATGTTTATTTGGAGAAAAATTGATAGATATATTTCTTAAAGAATTGAAACCGCTCTTTGACTTTTTGTGGAAAGAATAAAGTAATGTTTATGAGATTTGATGATTAATTAAGATAACTACTGGAGGAAAGTGATTTTATAATATGATTTAAGAGACAGGATTGTTATATATTGTAGACCTATAACTGATTTGATATGTGACAAATGGGAAGTCAACATTTTATTTTTTTTTGTTTAATCATTTTTGTTTTGTTTTGTTTTTTGTCTTTGAATGTTTTATGATTTTGTTTTCTATGTTTTATGAAAATTTGAATAAAAATTATTGTAAAAAAAAAAAAACAGTTGCTGGAAGCCGCAGGAGGGAAGAGTGCTCTTGCACTCAGGTCCTGCTTGTGGTTTTCCCATGGGCATCTGCTTAGCCACTCTGAGAACAGGATGCTGGACTAGATTTGCCACTGACCTGATCTAGCAGGCTTTTCTTATATTCTCATTAGACTTTCTACTTTCACATGGGGAGACCCCATGTGATTCAGACCTTTGATCTTCCAGGTTTCTAAATTCTAAAGCTGTAGGCTGCTGAGGAGTCTATCTGTCTAGTTTTCCAGAAAGCCAGAAATGAAAGACAAGTAAAGGGTTAAGGTGTGCAGCAGCTCAAGGACAGCTCACAGCAGAGGCTGCAGCTGGCACAGAGCAAACCCAGACTATAAAGCCTTGAAAGAGAAACTACAAGGTGTGGGGGTGTTTGGAGAGTAAAGGAAAGTATTCGTATCTGTATTGTACTGTTCCTTTACGAAATCCTGTCAGTAAAAGACTCTTAACAATTAACGGCCTGTGTGTGGGTATCCTTTCAACTTGCTCTATACTGCTGGGCACACACAATCGATACACCGCTGCCAACAAGGGTTATGGGCCCAGCCAACCCAGAGGCTTAGAAAGCGCAGCTTGTCCACAGTGCCAAGGAAGAAAGAAGGAATAGTGTTCAGGAGATGTGGCTGCAGGCATGGCAGTCTCACTTTCAGCCGGGATGCCTTTGGAAAGGCTCACCGAACAAAACTATTCCTGTTGGCGATTAAGGATGCAAGCGTTCCTTACTAAAGAAGATTTATGGCAGGTGATTGTGACCGACCCACTGGCAGAACCGCAACCGGCTCCATGGATTCGAATGGATGAAAGAGCAAGGGCGTTCATCATCTTGGCAGTAGATGATTCCCAGTTGCTGCATATACAAGATAAGCCGACAGTGAGGCTTATATGGACTGCATTAAATGAGGTTCACGTAAGAAAAACAGCCAGCAGTAAAATCCATTTAGCACACAGACTCTATCAGTTGAAGATGCCTGATGACGAGACAATGTCTACCCATTTATTGGAGATAAGGAAACTGTTTGCAGAGCTGCAAGAAAGGAATGTGGTGCACACACAGTTGCAACAAGTGTACATCATTCTCTCTTCACTGAATTTGTCCTGGGATCCGATCGTAAGCTCGTTGGAAGCTACGCCAGACGAGGGTCTGACAGTCGAGTACGTATCGGGCAAACTGCTACAGGAGTGGGAGAGACGAAAGGAAGCCGAAGGAAGGGAGCGAAATGAGAAAAAAGAAAGCAGAAAGCTAAACTTTAAGGACACAGAAGCACGATCTTTCGGACTAAAGGCCTGCTATGTCTGTGGTTCTAATACTCATCTACAAAGAGACCGTGAAGCGAAGCGGACAGGACAAGGAAGGAAGCCTTCGAAAGTACACACAGTCAGAGTATCAGGTTCAAGAAAAGAGGACAGAGATTGCACTGTATGGGTTGTAGACCCAGGCGCTACCCACAGTATGATAAAGAACAAAACATTATTCAAAACTACACTTCCCACAAAAGAGGATGTTGTGCTTACGGATGGCACGCACAGACCGGTATTGGGGGGAGGAACTGTAAAGTTAAGCGTCCTTAACACTGTAATGACTGACGTATTATATGTACCAGGCTTAGAAAGTAATATCATGTCTGTTACAAAACTGAATGCAATGGGATATATCGTCAGGTTTAGACAAGGGACATGTGAAATAAGGAAAGGGGACAAACTCTGTTTGAAGGCGTATCTTAGGAATTCGCTGTTTTACATACAATTAAACCCCACAGGACGTGCTACTATGATGGCAAACAAGAAACCTCATGATAGATGCATTCACCTATGGCACAGGAAACTAGGCCACGCTAATTTCGGTACGATCATAAAAACACCCAGTAATAGTATGGCTGTAACATTAAAAGAGTGTAACCAGTATGTGGAATGTGATATATATAATCAAACCAAAGCCACAGTTGCTCCCAAATGTAAAGAAGCAGAGAGTAGCACAAGCGCACCATATCAAATGATTCATATTGATCTTGCAGGACCGTTTCAAAGATCACAAGGTGGTGCCAAGTATTTTCTAGTAATAGTAGACGACTAAAACTGTTTGTGAAAAAGATTGAGGTGCAACATGGTATAACAATCCAATGAATACGCTCTGACCAAGGGGGAGAATTCACTGGTAAATCGCTAGAGCAGTATTTGTTAAAGAAAGGGATAGAACAAACTTTAACAGCCCCATTTTCTCCGTTTCAGAACGGAATAGCGGAGAGAAAAAATAGAACCCTACAGGATGCAACTAGAGCCATGTTAAGGGACTCTGAGTTACCGAATGCTTTTTGGAGAGAGTGTACGTTGTACGCCAATTACATTCAAAACAGGCTGTATCATAGAGCAATACAAATGTCACCATATGAAAAACTCAATGGAAAGAAACCAAAACTGCAGCATATTGTGAGATTTGGGGTGAAGTGCTGGGTGCACATTCCCAAAGGAAAACGGAATGGGAAACTGGCTCCCAGAGCACAAAAAGGGAATGTACTGGGATTCCAAAACGCTTATTACCGTATCTGGATACAGGATCAAAGAAGGGTGGTGCTTAGCAGGAGCATCAAAGTTCAGGAACAGGATTGGAATAACATTGAGTATGTTGAACTGGGCAATTCACATGAACATGATGCAATCACAGAACATGAAATAGAACAAGGGATAAAACAGGAGGAAGAGGAACGACCTCTTGCTAGCGAGGATGAAGGAGGCAAAGAGGAAACAGAGTCTCAGGTGACATTGAGACGCTCTGAAAGAGCAAATCTAGGTAAACTACCTGAAAGGTTTCAGATTGTCACAGTAACAGGCCAAGAAACGAACAGGTGCAAAGAAAAGGATGATGGTGAAACATTGTACCTAGAATGTGTTAAATATAGATCGCCATAGCTGTATGTATGTACTGACTGTAATTGTGAAACGAAAAGAATAAAACGTCATTAACTGTGTCTTTATGGAAAAGGTGGGAACTGTAGGCTGCTGAGGAGTCTATCTGTCTAGTTTTCCAGAAAGCCAGAAATGAAAGGCAAGTAAAGGGTTAAGGTGTGCAGCAGCTCAAGGACAGCTCACAGCAGAGGCTGCAGCTGGCACAGAGCAAACCCAGACTATAAAGCCTTGAAAGAGAAACTACAAGGTGTGGGGGTGTTTGGAGAGTAAAGGAAAGTATTCATATCTGTATTGTAACCGTTCCTTTACGAAATCCTGTCAGTAAAAGACTCTTAACAATTAACGGCCTGTGTGTGGGTATCCTTTCAACTTGCTCTATACTGCTGGGCACACGCAATCGATACACTGCTGCCAACAAAAGCAGGTTCTCCTTTCTGAAGCAGGGAGCCTTTCTACTTTTGGAGGGTCCCCATGTGATTTAAAATCCTGCTCTTTTAGAGTTCTAAGTTTTGCAAAGAGCCTGTGTGAGTAGAATATGCTCCCCATTGCAGGTCTTGTCTACAAGTTGTGGAGGGTGAAGAGAACTGCAACTAGGAGTGAGAATAGCACACTCACCCCCACTTTCCCTCACCTGATAGGGGTTTTGCTGGGTGCAAAAAGAGATGTCAGGATGTGCTAAAAGGGGGCTGCTGGGATAAGGAATCAGTAAAGTTGGTTCTCCCATATTTTGAAAATATAAAATCTAGCCTGTATAGATACCCATCTCCAGCACTGTTCAGAAGCTCGGAATATACCAGTCAGTCTCTTGTGAGCCAGGCAGCATATGTAGAGAAATGTAAGTTGTCTTTATATTAGCAAAACTGGTGATGACTTTTAACTCATGCATGAGACAGTAAAGAATCAATAGAAGCCAAACTGGGGAGTATTATCTAGTGGTTGGAAGCATGTAGTCCCCCAGCCCCAAATAAGCCACATTTTATGTGGTAGGAGATCATCTTTCTTGTAATGAGGACAATCAAGAAGCTATCCAGGATAATGCAGTGCAACTACACCCACTGGTATTTTATGCAGCAACTCCCCTGGCTTATGAAATATCAGATAATGCCGATATACTTTGAAGCCTAGCTTCACTGCCATAAGAGCTACCAACTTATTTTTTTAAAGTGAAAGAAACCTGGTCTCTGCATCTAGTTCCACGTTCTGAGCTTTTCCTGGGCTCCTACAAAATCATGGCATACATCAACTTCTTCCTTTGGAACAACAAGCTTTAGGCCATTTCTCCAAAGCTGAAAATCTATGCACGCTTACTTGCGCGTAAGCCTCATTTAATACAATGGGACTTACCTCTGACTAAACATGCATAGGATTGGGTAAGCAAAACAAAAATACTATATGTGTATGCGTAATGCATTTTATGTAGGTATGTGCATAATGCATTTTATGTATTTTAATAGTATTTTATACATTTTAATTTACTGTAATTATTAATGTTTTATTGTGTATTTTATTGTGCATTTTATTATATATGTGTGCGATTTTATTGTAGCCGCCCTGAGTGCCCTATTATAGGGTAGAAGGGTGGGACAGAAATATTTTAAATAAATAAATAAATAAAATATAATGTAAAGTTAAGAACTAAATGTGAACACTTCTATGGTATGGCCATCACTGACTGAGAAAACTACTTCTAATACTGACACCCAAAAGCTGAAGTACACAATATTAGCACAACAGTCAGTCCAGATGACGAATGCTAGTCTTGTCCAAGAAAGCAAAATCAAACAACCAAAAAACCCCACCTTATAATATTTGCCAATATTTTCCCCTTTGGAGGGTTATTCCAGGAGAGTTGAATTCCTTGGCTGCTCTGATGGGTAGGATCATCCTTCATTCTGACAGTTTTGCTGAAAACGTCTGGTGTGAACATCTTCCAATTTACATGATTTTAGATCCATCTTGCAGGTCAGAGGAGTCCGAGCTTAAAAACAACGCAGCAAGAACGGCTGCTTCCTAGTGCCAGGAGGCAGTGCTTTATGTCTAAAATGAGAGCTGCTGCAAGGCTGTTACAAGTTGTGCCCTCAAAAACCTTCCTGACCCTAATCCTAAATGTATGGATCTACTTGTACCTAATGATAACAGAAAGGCACCCTGTACATAAAGCAATTCACTCATTCTTCATTATTTAGTACAATTGTTTGCCACAGCTCTGCCTACCTTTAGGGAGGAGTGTTTTAGTCCCACAACAAACCTGTATCCGAGAACGGTTCCAGAACTTAGCCCTACTTCTGAAAACATAGGTGTTTTTGTGGGTGGCGCAAAACCCAACTCAAAGTGAACCTTGCTACAGAGTTATCAGTTTTATTAGGGGACACTGATGTATGAGTGTGTTCAGCTTACAGCAATCACACTTCATCTTTTGCAACTCTAGAGTGTAGCTTTCCCATGAGGAATTAGTGATTAGCCAAGCACGTCTCCCTCCAAACATATAGATGGGAAACATGAGCACACTTCAACAGGAAACAATTCCAGTTCATTCAGGTACGGTGAGATGCACATTTTTGGGAAATGTCAAAATTGAACCCTTCCCTGTTTGTTTTTAAATGAAACCTTGAGGCGAGGATGGAGGTCAGTAAAATGATCCCTCTCTAGAATCTGAGGGATGAAGTGACCATGTTATTTCATGTTATAGCCCAGGATGGGGTGTCTCCCTTTCAGTTCTACACTTTCCCAGAGCTTGGAAAAGTTACTTTTTTGAACTACAACTCCTATCAGCCCAATCCAGTGGCCATGCTGGCTGGGGCTGATGGGAGTTGTAGTTCAAAAAAGTAATCTTTTCCAAGCTCTGCACTTTCCTCAATTGCCTCCTCTTATCCATCTGAATGAGGGTAGAGCAGCAAATATGCCTTCCTAAAAATTCTCAGTGCTCTTTTTTGCATTTTCGCATGGTTAAATCCGCTCCTGCAATACCGCAAATCATGCGATTTGCTTTTTTAAACCGGGAATCATCCACTGTACCTTCAGGCGCTCGGATGCAATACCATGAACTTTACAGCTGTGGGCGTTTGATGGGCGGTTCTTGGGCGGTTCCCCATATCCCTTCCCTCATTCTCAGCCAATCACATATTTCCATTGTTGCACATGTGCGCGAATGTCCGGGGAAAGCCTGGGAAAAAGGAACCTATCAGAGCAATGGTGTGGTGTTGGGGGGCCCCCTGCAACTTCTACTGCGCAGATGCAAAAAAATGCATTTGTGCAGAAGCAGCAACAGCAGTTAATTTTTAGCCAGCCTGCAAACTGGGCAGCCGCTCAGGGTGAGATCTGCAATTGTGGTTGTTTGTAAACTTTTTCAAGGGAGAAAATATTTATCTTTGCCTAACCTCCACCTCCCACCCCTCACCCCCCGCATCAAATGCCCTTCTTGAACGTATTGGTCTTTGCTTCCAGGCATCCAGAGTCGAGGGAGAGGGGAGAAGAAGAGAAATAGAGGCTTTCCTCTTGGATTACAGACACTCATGCACCCTTAGTCACTTTTGCTTTCCTGCCTGCAAGGCTACTCTCTTTGAGTCTTGTCAATTTCAACCACAGCCTGCAGGTTCTCAGCAGCCCAGCTGAGCTGAAAAGCATACAGTCGCTTTTGCATATCGCAAATACAAGCAAAAAACCCACAGGAATTATTGGCATATAAGTGGTTTGCTAAAGTGTCTCAGCCACCCGCAACCATAGAGACTGGTGGTCTACCTTCCTAGACATGACACATTGTTACTTGCTGTTCTGGAGAAATAAGTGGAATTGCAATCATGTGTATCTCCAGAAACATTAAAGGTAGAAAAGCATACAGTTGGTTTTGCGAAATATCGCAAGTACAAACAAACAAAAATACAGGAATTGTAGGCATATAAGTGGTTTGCATGTTTCTTTTATCAGAGGGAACACTGCAAAGCCTGTGCTGGTCGCTTCAGCACAGATTGACACAGCAGCATGCAGGGCTGTTTGCCCGCATTCCCTGCCCAAGCCAAGAGCGGCCACCCATGGGGGGGGCTGTTCACTTCCCTCAGGGGCAGCATTCCTGCTGCCGAGCCGCACAATGGTCCGGGGCTGAACCCTGCAGTGAATGAGCCCAAGGGTTACGGGGGGATTCACCCGGCGATTACAAACGCTGATCCCTTGCACTGCCCACAATCCCCCTGGATGGTCAGGGGCACCTGGAGACACCCCCCCAGCCGGCGCTACTCCAGAGTGATGAGCAACAAGGAATTCCATTACAGCCGCTACTACCAAACCATCAGGAAATGCAAACTTTTGCGCTCGTACGTTCAAGCGCATGCACCTTCTTGTGCTTTGTTGCAAAGGGGGAGAGGAGTATACGTCATATTTTTGTGGACCAATTGGCTGATAAGGGGAAGTGTTATGGGCGGAGCTGGGAGAAAGTGAGAAGAAGTACGGGTCCTCTAGCTATGTGTGTGGGTGCAAAAAAAGTGGGGTTTTTATTGGGAAAGAGCAAACAAACAGGCAACGTGAGGACTGTCAGATGACGAACTGGATATGGAAAATGTGGATTATCCCGCTCCATTTGGATGAGCCCTGAAAAAGGACAGGAAGAAGTAGGGATGAGGCCCTTTTCTTCCTTCAATGGGGTTGAAATAATAATAATATTAAAACTAGATCTATGATTGTGCCCAAAGTTCATGGATGGTGAAAGTAGAGAGGGCACTTATTTTGCCAAATTTTCTCCAAGGGAGGACTGTACTCCATTCAAAAAGAGCTTGAAAAAAGAACATTTTCCAAAAAAAAGTCAGACATTTCTTTTCTGTGAAATTTCAGCTCAGCCTTAGTCTGATTCTCAAGTTCCCATGACAGCATGATATCTTTTCCAAGTGAAGGGACAGAAGGAACTATGTGGGCAGTTTTTAGATCTCTAATCCAAGCAATGAACCTTCACGTTATTTTTAGTATTAGGAAAAAGAAATTGCAGTGACAGGGCACATTTCACAGTAAAGTTTAAAAGCCTGTTATTTGATATTAGATTAAACTGGAGGAAAGCTGTGGGTTGTAAGGACATTTGTTGCAGTTAATTTTTATAACTCATAATATCCAGACATATAGGTCTCCTAAGGCAGTGATGAGGGACTTCAGTTTCCAACAGCCCTAGCCAGCATGGCCAATGGTCAGGGATGATGGGAGTTGTATTCCAGTAACATTTGATGTACACAGGTTCCTCACCCCTGTCCTAAGGGATAATCACGTGGAGTCTAAAACATGGGTGTAAAGAGGTGTCTCCTGCTTCCTGCATTCCTTGCATTCCTGCAAGAGGTGCATCTACTCTTCCTCTTGCACTGAATATACTTCATGCTCATCTAAGTCTTTCATCTGACTTAGATATAAAGTAACAGCATCATATGGAGGGGGGCAGAGACACTGTAGCACTACAGAGCCACTAGATGCTCTTGATGCCTGAGGGACAAAGTAGATGAAATACATTTTCCTGGTTTGTAGAGTGTAGCTTTAATATAAAAATGTATGTGCATTCATGCAGAAGTGGCTTGCTGGGTGGGGCAGAGCCACTACACTAGCCCAGCAGTGGGTCGCTGTTGTTTACCAAAAGGGTGAATGGGGGGGGAAGCGGAGACGTTGCATGGCACAAATGCACTGGTGGCGTCAATCCAGCACTCCTGGCAAAGCATTTGCACCACTCTGACTTGCCCACTGCCTTGCTCCTTCCTTTCTTGTTAAGCAACAGTGATGCACCTGCCAGGAAGTGATTTTGTTTCACTTGTCAAGCAGCACCTGCATTTATGATTCTTTCCTACATTCTGTGGACCCAATTTTGGTATTTAAAAAAAATGTATTATGAACCAAAATTGTTTCTGACTCTGCTGCACAGAACATAAAGATCAGGGCCAAGTGTCTGCATCAAATTTGTACCAGCATTATCTCAGCTTTCTCCTGCAACTTGATGCAACTTTAGACTTTGCCTAGTGCACAAGAGGGTCAATTTGAATCCCCAATGATCCTGATTCATCTTTCTGGGACATTTGGTGTCATTGATCTGAGCACTGGGGGGTGCTTCTGGTTCTATCGTTATGCCTGGAACAGAGTACTAATGCTTATCAACATCACATGATGTGCAGAAAAGAGCAACCCAAATGATCAAGGGGAAGGGGAAGCTCCTCTATGAAAAAAGCTTATGAAAACATTTGGAGTTTTAAAATTTAGAAAAAAAGGGAGCATGTATAAAATTAGGTATGGGGTGAAGAAAGTGGACAGCGAGCAGCTGAATGCTGGGAGATTCAAGACAGGCAAAAGCAAAGACTTCTCATTAAGTGCCTAGTTAAACTCTGGAAATTGTTGCCACAAGATGCAGCAATAGTGGCCAACTTGGACAGCTTTAAAAGAGGATTAGACAAATTCACTGAGGATAAAGCTATCAAAGGCTACTAGCTATGATGGCTATATGCTACATCCAGGATCAGAGACACCGTGCCTTTGAATGCCAGTTGCTTGGGAACAACAGCAGGAGAAGGCTATTGCCCTCATGTTCTGCTTGTGAGCTTCCCTGGAGCATCTGGCTGGCCACTCTTGGAACAGAATACAAAAACAAAATATATAAAACTAGATATAAAAACAGCAATAAACAAAAACTAAAATACTCATCTGAAAATATATTTCAAGGAACAAATCCTACCCACTTCACTTAAAGGATTAGTACAATAAATGCCACTGACATGGCTAACCATCCTCCAAATTAAAAATGGAAGGCCTGGTTGAATAAAAAATGTTTCTGCATGGCACCTAAAACCAGACAACAATGGCACCAGGTGTGATTCCCTGGGGAGAGAATTCCACAAATCGGGAGCTACCACTGAACTTGTGTCACCACCCTCTGCACCTCCCTTGGACAGGGAACATGAAGAGACCCAGATGATAAATACAGTTTCTGGGTAGGTTCGTGTGGGGAGGAGTGGTCTGTGAGGTATTGAGGTCCAGAGCCTCATTCTACATTCTGGCCCTCCAGATGTTGCTTAACTACAACTTCCATCCTCCCTGGCCATTGGCCAGGTTTGCTGGGGCTCATGGGAGATGTATATCATCAACATTTTGAGGAACAAGGGTTCCTCACACCTGTCATAGAATGTTCTTATATTAACCTTTACACAGCTTGTCTCTGTAAACTTTTCTCTCCTTGGTCTTTGTTGCTCCTGCCGCCTCCCTCACTCTCAGCTTGCAAGTAAGTAAAGGAAAAGGTAGGGAAGGGGGGAGGGTGCTTTGTGGGTTGATAGGCTGGTGGGAATGGGGGAAAGAAAATCCACTAACCCTTTTTTGGCCTGGATATTGTTCTGAGCCAGAAATCAGTGTCGTCGTTGTTTTTGAGGGGAGAGGTCTTAGAAGCTCACCTTCCTAGAACCCAGGTTTGGGTGTATACCTTCAGCATCTTTATTTCCTTACCCTAGAAACCATCCAGACATTCCACATTTAGTTCTACCTAGAACTTTATGAGAAGTTTTCTTATGGATACTCTGTAGAATGAGAATAACGGGGGAGGGGGAGGATACTGACTGAAACTTGGCTAAAGCTGAAGCCATTTTAGATTGATTCATAGGAGTGTGGGCTTGAGTTGATTTATATTTATTGGAAGCAGTGTGACCAGGATGGCTTTGTGTTGCAATATATTATTATGAACGTGTTGCAGAATGTTAAGCATACGTGATTTCCCTGATTGAAAAGAACGTTCCTGAAAAGGACACTGCTTCGGCAGTAAATGACATGCAAATTGCTGACAAGCATTTGACAGTGCCTGCTGTGCTAACAAAATACAGCAGGCAGCATAATTGTGTGAGTTGTTGAATTGTCTTAATCAAAAAAATTTAAAGAAGGGGGCAACACCCCCCCACCAATTACAACTGGTGTAATTAAGTAAGCACTGCAATTATTAATTACAAGCTACAGGAGAGGGATAACGTAATTATTCCCATCTTCTATTTATGTAGGTGGATGGCTGTGTTCTCAGGCTGAGTCAAAGAGCGTCATGAACGTAAACTTGTGATGAGGACAAGAAACTGTTATCTTAATGAATAGTTTGCTACAATACAGACTACAGCCCAGAGAACGAAAACACCGGAGAACTTATCACCATGCCCGAGATGGAAAACACAATTTAAAATCAAAATTTAAAATGCGCTGTTGGACATTCCACATTGAATGTTAACATTTACACATTAATTCTCTACAATGATAATTATGACATTTTAAGGAAGGACATTTTAAGGAAGGAACCTCAAAGGCTTGATTGTAAAGGATCCTCATTGGGTACAGATGGGCTTTCTGAAAACTGGGGAACACATAGCTCTTCAGATATTGTTGGACTCCAAATACTGTCAGGCTCAGCCAGCATGGCCATTGTGGATGGAAACATCTGAAGAGCTAAAGAGATCAATGGACCCCTTTCATGCCCCGCTCTTCTGGTTCTGGTAGGTGTACTACAAAGTGTTGTATCCATTACATGTAATTGAAGGCCCACATAAGCAGGAAGGAATGGAGTTCCCCTGTTCTGTTCCTTTAATACTTCATTCCTTCTGCTTAGTTCAGCTTCAGATTCCTTTAGTTCATTGTCATTCTCCCCACCCCACCCCACCCCAGGGAGGTTGGCAGAATCCATTGTAAATGGACTATCAAGAGGATTTCTTTCCATCTGCCCATTCAACCCCCATTGATTCACGAACACTTGCTGTGAAAGCTATCAGCTATAGTTCTCTACAGTGAGGGTTTTTGAAAGGAAACATGCACATATTGTATGTAAATAGAAACATATTGTACGTTATTTTGCGATATACATTGTTTACATATTAATTGATGTATACAGGTGTCTCTTTGTTTTTCTTGTTTCTGAACTGTTTTTTTGTTACCAAAGGCAGAGGATATACACTAAGTCTGCAGTTTTAACTATGTCTACATAGAAGTAAATTCCATTGAATGTGGTGAGGCTTACGTCCAGTAAATGGGGTTAGGATTTCAGCCTTTATCTACTTGTGAATTTTTAAAACCAATGGAATGCATTGCTCATTATTATTCTTTTAACATTGAAAGAAGTGGTCTCTTTTGTTACCTGTTGATTTTATCTTAGCTCCTTAATTAAAGACTAGCCTTTTTGTCAAAGCAAGGAGACCTGTCTGGATTTGAGTGCCAGTTTTGACCACCCTAAATCCTCATTTTAAAAGTAAAAATAAATTTAAAATTCCTTTCCTCTTCCCCCTTACATTGGTTTTCTGGACTTATAACTAAACTGTCCCTCCCTGATGCCTGAGTGAGTGGAATTTGATAGAGTGTCAAGTTTATACTGAACTGTAAAATCAATGCAGCAAGAGTGGTTGCAATCCTAAACTCACTTACTTGGGAATAAGGCCCATGGAATTCGATGGGACTTACTTCTGAATAAATATGGCTAGGTTTGCAGCCACAGACAACTTTATGATGGGACATTAGTCAATTAAGTTTGTCTTTAAGGTGTCACAAGGCTCTTTGTCTGCTGCAATAAAGTAACAGGATTACCACTCTGAAAATTCATTAACTTTGAGAGTGAACATGCAGGGAAGGTAATGGATTTGCAAATATCTGCTGATGGCGGAGATATGCATGTCTGTTGTGAGATATGCATCCATGTTTTTCAGCATCAGCAAATGACAATATGGAACACAGACTTGTGCAAAATAAAACAATTGCAGTGGAAAGGAAAATACCAGAAGAAAGTACAAATGAATATCAAAATGGATTGAGGCATGTTCGTGCATCCCTAACGTCCACACACACACATACAAACATTACCAGTGGGAACACTGAAATAACTGTAGTGGGGAAAAAACAGTCTTGATGTAATCATGCATACAGAAACAGCAGAGCCACAATACTAACTTCATGGCAGGAGGGTTTCTCCCACTTGCCAGGAGGAACCAAGGTTATGCAGCAGGGAGTTTGGGCAGTGCAAGTGTACTGGCAGAAGAGCTGGATTGAGTCTGCTGGTGTGCCAATACGGTGCAGATGTCCCCACTGCCTCCCTCTCTCCCTCCCAGTAAGCAGTAGAGACACAACTGCTGGGAAGCTAGCATTGTAGCTCCGAACCCTATAGATGAGCCACTTCTGCATACATACATTTGTATCAAGATTATTTGGTGATGTCATGTGAATCTGCATTCAACCAAACAATTCACATATCAAGATATATCTTCTTTTTCAAATGTCTGAATAGAAATCATCTAGAGCCAGAGATGGGTAAACTTTAGGCTTGCAGGATTCACCTTCCTTTTTTACTAGAATCCCAAGATCCACCAACCAGAGTCCAATGCAAAAGACATTCCCAGAATTAAAGAAGTCTGAGGCCAGGAATTTGTTTTGAATACCAGAACTGAGCTCACAGTCCTTCCACACAAAAATCCACCCCTTGTTACCCTGCTCCACCCATTCTTCCAGCAGTATAGTTTAGTGAGTGTGGCTGAAGTAGTTTTGTTATTGCCATTATTAATTGGGAGTCCTTCCCAATTAATCTACTTCAGATCACCCAGACACCTTCCAGTCTTCTGCCCACCTCTGATCTAGAAGACCCAAGCAATGGTGTATCTAATCTTCCTGGAGAAATCCCCTCTGCAGGGTGTTACTTGATATGCATCACTACCAATCTGGTTTAAATTTGAAGCAGCCACCCAGCGCTAACTTTAAGGCCTCATTCACAGATCCATGAACTGTCTTTCTTTCTCCATTGGCCATTGAAAATTAAATCCGTTTTCTTTCCACATTCCAAATTCAGCTCTCGGCTGGGGATTGGGAAGAAAGTAATAGGCAGAGTAAGGTAAACTTGCCTTTTCTGTCTCCGAGGTGGACCAGAAAATCAAATGTTGCTCAGCAAGCAGTTGTTCAACAGCAGGCACACCTGCAGTCTCCCTGCTGGCAGGCGTATCAATTGCCAGGCATGTCCCTTTCGCCTCAGTACATCTGATTTTACAGCATCAATTGGAATTCATCTTCACTCTCATTCCCTTCACACTATTTCCTAGCTCAAATCAAGGGTCATTGAGTGCCTCATAACACAGATGAAAACATCTCACCTCAGTGTTATGTGTATAATAACTTGTCGTAAATGTGTAAATGGCTAGGTTGACAGCATGAAGGGCTGTAGCCATAGGAAAGGAACAAGGAAGGCTCACTCTGTTACTTTTTGCTTCCCAGTGTACCCTCCCAATACCTAAAGGAAGAGCTTCTTATGCATATATAAGGATGAGTGCAAGACAGGGGCGGGGAACCTCAGGCCCAAGAGCTGAATGTGACCTCCAGGGCCCTCTATCTCTAACCACAGGCCAAACCCCATCCCCAGCTTAGGGATGGGTGATGGCAGTCATCTTACTCTGTCTAATTCAGCGGTGTGGAGAACCTGAGGCCTGGGGACCAAATGTGGCCCTGCTGGCTTCTCTATCTGGCCCTTGGGACTCTCCCCAGGCTATGCCACTCACTGGCCTTGCTTCATAAATTCACTTGAGTGGTTTTGCTTGGCTGGAATACTTCCTTGAGTTCTGATAATTATTCTTGCTTGCCTAGATGAAGGGGAAAGGGGTGCATGTGTGTATACATAGAAAGTACCCTACCATACAAGGGTAAAATGTGCATTCGTTGCTCCATCCAATTTTGTTTCAAAAATGCCCACCACTGGTATGTGGCCCCTGGAAGGTTGCCCAGAAGGGAAGGTGGCTCTCCAGCTGAAAAACATTTGCCATCCCTGGCCTAATAGTTGGGCCATCCCTAAGAGACACAGATTTGGGAGGCAGAAGACATAGAGACAATTGTCTGCATCATCATGCCACCCTGGACTCCTACTGGGAGGAAGGGTGGGATATAAATTTAATAAATATAATAAGAAATAAATTATAAGACGGTGCACTAGCTGAGCGAGCTGGAGAAGAACTCCTCATTTACTACTTAGGACCAAATTACATGTGACATTAATGTGACTTTGTGTTTACCCCGCAGGCTTTTAAAATGCAAATATCATTAGCTGGGGAGAGTCTGGTAATTATTGGGATCAAAGAAGATGTGGAAGGGAACCTAATCCTTTCCTCCCCTGAAACATCATAAACATAGTCTTTAAAGTATGTTAAAACAAAACATATTTGAAAACATATTAAAACAAAACAGGTTTAAAAACATCTTTTTAAAAAAGCTTTAAAAAATCTTAAAAAGCAATTCCAACACAGACATAGACTGAGGTAAGGTCTCTACCTAAAAGGCTTGTTGAAAGAGGAAGGTCTTCAGTAGGCCCTGAAAAGATAACAGAGATGGTACCTGTCTAATATTTAAGGGGAGGGAATTCCAAAGGGTAGGTGCCACTACACTGAAGGTCCGCTTCCTGTGTTGTGTGGAACAGAGCTCCTGATAAGATGGTATCTGCAGGAGGCCCTCACCTGTAGAGCGTAGTGATCGACTGGGTATATAAGGGGTAAGATGGTCTTTCAGGTATCCTGGTCCCAAGCTGTATTGGGCTTTGTATACCAGAACCTTGAACTTGGCCTGGTAGCTAATGAGCATGTCATAGGTAATATTTTGCCTTTTATTTTGATTGTCAAGAAACATACTATTAGAATATGCTGGGAATTCATCAGCCGTGAAAGCTGTTGCCTTTGTGTTTCTATGGTATTTTACAGTTGGTTATCTTTGCTTTGTTGTTGTTGTTGTTAATATTATTATGGTTTATTTATCTCCCGCCTCTTGGCCAAAAGACCCTCAAGGAGGCTTACAAAAAGTAAACACAAATATAGAGATACATATCAATAAAACAGTACAATTTACAAACATTAAATAACAAGGTAATAACATTATTAAAAAGCAACAATAACAACTTTCAATGAAAATCACACTTTCCTAATAAATTTCTAACACTTAGACAATGTCTACTAGTTCTTATATCAATATCTTGTCATTAAAACATAATACCACGGAGGTGTCCTGCTGGTACTGCATCTGCCAGTCCTAATATGGGAAAAGGAGCAGGAGCAGTCCAGCTTTTTGCCAGCATAGATGATGTCCATGGTAAGCAGTCCTTCAACTTGATCATTGGGATGAAGCGGTTGACATTCCCATTGTCGTAGGTGATTGCAAAGGTGGAAATGACGGGCTCATAAAGAAAGAAGAGGAAAGCAATAGAAGCCTGCTTGACATGTGTGGGTCTGCCTGCGGGAGAGATGGAAACGACAGGCTCTGAGAGGAAAGGAGAGGAAAGGGATGGAGGCCTGCTTGGCGTAAATGGTTCTGCCCATGGGGGAGGCCCCAGCAACGGAGCTCATATCTTTGGAGACTTAGTACAGGTCCACCATCATGGCCAGGTTGGACGACGAGAGGCCCAGCAGGGAGAGCGGCAGCAAAAAATGATGCAGTGGTGAAAGACAGGCAGGTGGTGCCTGGTGGCTCTGGGGCTTTCAAAGGTGAAGGTGGCATAGCTGCCCCTCCACCAAACTAGACAACAAAAAGCCCAGCAGGGAGGTCGATGGCAAGGAAGATGTGGCAGTACAGACATTAATTTTTGAACCATTTTTTTTGTTTTTGAACCTTGTCCACCTGCATGTTCTGAAACTTGGTAGCATCACTAGATGCCCTCCCCCACACATTTCACAAAGATATTGTGAATTTAGCTAATGAATTGCTGTAAGTTCAACTGACCCTCTCTCTTTAATTTTCTGATGATCACATATCAGCCCAAATGTGTGTGTGTGTGTGTGTGAGAGAGAGAGAGAGAGAGTGAGTGTGTGAGTGAGAGAGAGAGAGACAGAGATCTTTCAGGTATCCACGACCTTTTACAAGCAGTCTTTAAAGACACAGTCCTGTGCAGAAAGCTTTTAACTGGCCCCAGAGGGAATTTTAAAGTAGAAACTCAGATTTAGGGAGAAAATACCTGGAATGCTGTTCAATTATTACAAGCAATGAGGATGTTTAACTATTCTGCTTAGTCCAAAAGTGCACATGGCAGTCTTTTATCATTCATATATGTGCAATATCTCTAGATCCATCTCTTATTTTTAGTAGTAGTTTGAAGATTTCATTTTGGTCTCTACAGAACAATTTTAAGGACATTGGCATCAGAGACTGAAGGATAAAAAAGGAGAAAAATCCCATTTTTATTTCAGCATATTTTTTACTGTATTCCATGCTACTGTTTGGTATTTTAACATGTACTAATCCAGAAATACAAAGGTGGAATGCTATTGGGTAACTTATGGATATGGGTAGGTTTTGGAACATTGTGCTGAGTGGATTATGTAATTAGTCCCTTTTGATGAATCAATATGATGTATAAATTGGGTGGGAAAGGAATTTTCTGAAAATCTCAGTGCAATGTATATTCACACTATTTCCTGTCTTGTTCCATGATCTTGACACTAAGAGAGTTGCTTTTTCCAGTTCCACTAAGAATGCAAACACTATGTAAATGTAAATGTACTGCCTTCAAGTCGATTCCGATTTATGGCGACCCTATGAATAGGGTTTTCATGAGACTGAGAGGCAGTGACTGGCCCAAGGTCACCCAGTGAGCTTCATGGCTGTGTGGGAATTCGAACCCTGGTCTCCCAGGTCGTAGTCCAACTCCTTAACCACGGATACTATTTCATAAGTTACAAATAATCATATTCACTCCACATATAAGTAATCATATACACTCCAGATTACCTAAAGAAAGAAACAAGCACATACAAAGTTACGTACAACAACGTATATAACTGTATAAAATACCTATGGCTGCATTCAAGATGAGAGTGCTGGTGTACAAAACTCTATATTGCTTGGAACCAGGGTACCTAAGAGTTTGTATAATTCCTTATATGCCCAACTAATCACTGCGTTCTGCAGGAGAGGGCCCCCTACAGATGGTATACTTTATTGGTATTTTAATGTATATTTTATATTGTTTTATGCAAATTGCATAGAGATTTTGATGGTTTAAGGGGTATATGCATTCTGTTATGCAAGTTCAAAACAGACCTCCTGATTTATTTCATGATGTAGAAATTGGGCCTTCAGCATTGCAACACCTACCCTTTGGAACTCCCTCCTGTTACATATCAGATAGGTGCCATCTCTCCTGTCTTTTAGGAGACAGTTGAAGATCTTCCTTTTTCAACAAGCCTTTAAGTGGAGTTTTTTTTTTATCCTAGCCTGGATCTTCATTGCATATGAAATGTTTTTATATAATAACAACATAAGAAGAGTCTGCTGTATCAGGCAAATGGTCCATCTAGTCCAGCATCCTGTTCTCACCTGACTGTAACAGCACTCTTCCCTCTCTTGATTTCCAGCAACTTGTATTCAGTGGCATACTGCCTCTGACCGTGGAGGCAGAGCATAGCCATCATGATAATCATCACATTTTTGTGATGCTTTGTGTTTTACTTAAATACATTTAATTTGCTTGGAAACCAGGTTCCTTTACCCCAGACTTCGCCAAGCTGGTGCCCTCCAGATATTTTAGACCACATCTCCCATCAGTCAGTCAGATTTTTTTATTGGTTGTAGCCAATGGCCATTACAATAAGAATCACAACTCCCATTAGCTAAAAATGTACTGATTTCCTTTGTATTTAATATATTCCAATCTAGATTATTTCTTTTGTAATATTGAATTTATTTTATGTTTTTACATTGTTGGTTTTTGTCCTGCTTGAATTTATTATGTTTTGTAAACTGACCGCTCTTTGTTGTAAGCCACTTGGGGCACAGCTTGCTGTGGAAAGGTGGCATATAAATAAACTCAATCAATCAATCAATCATGGCTTGATAGCCTTCTCCTTCATGAATTTGTCTCATCCTCTTTTAAAGCCATCCAAGTTGATGGCCATCACTGCCTCTTATAGGAGCAAATTCCATAGTTTTCCAATGTGCTGTGTGAAGAAGCACTTTCTTTTGTCTGTCCTGAATCCTCCAACGTTCAGCTTCAATGGATGTTCACGAGTTCTAGCGTTAAGAGAGACTCTTGTTTTTATAAATAAAATGGTTTCATATGCTCTTATTGTTGATGTTATTATCGTTAATCATTTTGAGATGCTTCCTAGAAGATGATTCATAAATGGAAATAAATAAATAAATAAATATAGTATAGCATGGAACCCAACTCTTTCATGTGTATTATACATAGAATATAGGGGGGGTTGTGTATAATTATTCAGACTTTTTTAAGACAATGCATGAGTGGCTCAGACTTATGCAGACACTTGATACAAAGAGGCAAAGCATGATTGGGTCAGAACTGCTGAATTCTGCATATAAATCCATTGGAAATGTATTCCTCCACCATCCGTAGTATGGATTAACTGATTTATTGTTTATCAATAAATCAATGCAAGCACGCATAATTATGTGTATTTGAAAATTACATTTTTAAAAATGTAAAAGGGAGGAAATTCTATTTGCTTATAACATCTCCGTGCTATTATACACATGTCAGTGGGTTTGGAGCAATAGATTTCACATAAACGGTTGGGCAAGGCTAGGCTGCCGATGCCAAGCAGCCTGGGCCATGGAATTTGATTGAGATGAATGTTGCTGAAAGCCATATAGTGCCTTTGGGTTCACTACTAGCAAAGGGATCACCAAAGCATTGGAGCTTTCCATGCTGTGATGATTCCTTCTCCTTAATATTCCATCCGAGAGATGGAGTGTATGTATTTCTTTATGGGAGAAAGAGCATCCTATTTCATGGATCTCAGGAAGAAACTTTGAGCCACCGACTTCAACTTGAGTCAGGACCATGGCTTTAGTCTGGAAAGCTCTGTTTTGTGACATGAATTTAATTGGTTTTACACTATCAGCCAGGAACTCTCTAGCTAGCAACCTGAGCATCAATGTATTGAGATGATAGGTGCAGATCAGCCCAGGGATGTTTTTGGATTCCAGCTCATCTAATTCCTGACCACTGGCCATGCTATCTGGGACTGATGCATGCTGGAATCCAACAACACCAGGAGGCCCATAGGTTTCCCATCCCTAGATTGTCTCATCTTGACAAGCAGTACAAACCTAAGCTTATTTATCCATGGAAAGATCTG
Organism: Rhineura floridana; assembly: GCF_030035675.1. Lineage (NCBI taxonomy): Eukaryota > Metazoa > Chordata > Lepidosauria > Squamata > Rhineuridae > Rhineura > Rhineura floridana. Next base: position 156,762,770 of record NC_084483.1, read on the forward strand.
TCAATTTCAATTGTCTCCGTTTTGCATTTTTCTTATTTTAAATTCAGTTCTCCACATTTCTGCTACAATTCACGAATTTGTTTTTTAAAAATCATCATGAAAATTCTCCAGCATTTTAGTGTGAATTTCTCCTAATAAGCACATTTTTGTAGGCAGTTTTGACTAATGTACACATTTTTCCAAGCAGTTTCTCATCCTATAGTGCTTTTATAATGCTATTTTCTCTCATATATTCATTTTTATACATACTTTCCCTTTACATATGCACTTTTGTAACCATTGTTTGGTTGGCGAACTGCATTGCAAAAACTGATTAACTGAGAATTTCCAAGGATGGCTGTGTTTTGGTTCTCATATTGTTTCAGAAAGTATGAATTTGATAGATTCGTCTTGAAATGCGAACTGAATATAATTGCAGTTCCAGGCTGGATTACTGTAATGTGCTGTATGTGGGGCTGCCCTTGAGGTTGGTCCGGAAGCTGCAGCTGGTGCAAAATGCAGTGCCAAGACTGCTCACTGGGGCAGGGTATCGCCAACATGTCACCCCGCTGCTGAAAGAATTGCACTGGCTACCTATTAGCTACCGGGCTAAGTTCAAGGTTCTAGTATTGGTATACAAAGCCCTATGCAGCTTGGGACCAGGGAACCTGAAAGATCGTCTTATTCCTTATATACCCAGTCGATCACTGCGCTCTGCAGGTGAGGGCCTCTTGCAGATACCATCTTATCAGGAGGTCCGTTCGGCACAACATAGGAAACAGACCTTTAGTGTAGTGGCACCTACCTTGTGGAATTCCCTCCCCTTAAACATTAGACAGGCATCATCTCTGTTATCTTTTCAGGGCCTACTGAAGACCTTCCTGTTTCATCAAGTGCAGGGCCGGTTCCAAAGGGCAGCCAGGTTGGGCACTGGCCCGAAGGCCCTGCAGCTCTAGGAGCCCCTAGGAGGCCCCTGAGCAGCCCTCCGCTCTCCTTCCGCGATCCCGCAGATCGTAAGATGAGCTTCCGAGCTGCCCTTCAGTCCCTTACGGAAACCTCGGCCGCCATCTTTATTGATGGCAACCCTGCGCGAACAGCAGAGAAAGGTAGGTGAAGCGCTGGGGATGGCGGGGGATGGCGGGCGGTTCGGAAGCTCGTCTTGCGATCCACGGGATCGCAGAAGGGAAGCAGACGGGCCCGGGGCAGGCTAATGCCCAAGGGCCCCCACATTCCTGGAGCCGGCCCTGATCAAGTGTTTTAAGTAGAGACCTTATCCCTGTCTGTGTCTGTGTTGGAATTGCTTTTTAAGATGTTTTTAAACCTTCTTTTTTAAAAACAGAAAAAGTAGATGTTTTTAAAGCTTTTTAAAAATGTTTTTAAAGAAGTTTTGTTTTAAATATGTTTTTAATGGTTGTTTTGGTTTAATAAATTTTAAAGTCTGTTTTTATGATATGTTTAGATGTTTTTAGTACTTTTGTTTGCTACCTTGGGCTCTTACTGGAAGAAAGAGTGGGATATAAATCTGAGAGAGAGAGAGAGAGAGAGAGAGAGAGAGAGAGATTTCTCACCCATCCCTTTCTGGAAGTAAGTTCCACTTAATTCAATGGGGCTTGCTTTTAGGTAAGTGGGTTTAGGATGTCAGCCTTAGTCTGCAATTTGTGCATTTTTATTTGGAAGTGAAGCTCATTAAACTCAATAGGGGTCCTTCTGAGTAAGAATGTATAGGAGTGAGCCACAGAGCTGCAGGCCTATGCATTTGTGAGCCAGTCCCATTGAACATAACAGGACTTACTTTTGAGTAAGTGAATAGGCTAAGGCTGCATATTGGTACAAATCCCAAAATTATAGTTTCATTGGTTTATTTTATTTAATTATTTAAAATATTTCTATCCCACCCTTCTACCATATAATTGGGCACTCAGGGCGCCTTACATTTAAATCGAACATGTACATAATAAAAATTGTACACAATAAAGATCACAAATGCATTAAAATAAATTAAAATACATAAATGCAATTAAAAACATAAAATACTATATATACACATATACATATATATAGGGAGTGGTACTGAAAGGGCTACTGAGGTAAAAATTAACATAGAAGGCATAAAATCAGTGTCAGGCTCTACCCTCAGTCCCTCCCAAAGGCTCTCCGGAACAACATCATTTCCAGAAGTCTCCGGAAAACCAACAGGGAGGGAGCAGAGCGGACTTCTTGGTGTAGGGTATTCCAAAGCTTGGGGGCCACAGCTGAAAAAGGCTCTCTCCCGTGTGCCTGTCAGTCTAACATCTTTCATCCCAGGCACACAAAGGAGACTAGAGGCAGATGAACTTAAATCCCAGGTAGGTACATATGGGCATAAGCGGTCCTCAGGTACATTGGTCTAAGGCCATTTAGGGCTTTAAAGGTCAGGGAAAGCACTTTGAATTGGGCCCGGAAACAAATTGGGAGCCAGTGGAGTTGATAAAGCACAGGGGTGATATGCTCCCTGCGCAGTGCTCCAGTTAACGTTCTGGCTGCTGCATTTTGAACCAACTGTAATTTCTGAACTGTTTTCAAAGGCAGTCCCACATAGAGTGCATTGCAGTAATCAAGCCTCAATGTCGCCAATGCATGTGTCACTGTGGCCAAGTCAACTCCTTCCAGGAATGGATGCAGCCGGTAGACCAGTTTGAGCTGGACAAAAGCACTCCTGGCTACCTCAGCCACCTGATATTCAAGCAGCAGGGCAGGATCCAGGAGGACTCCCAAACTGTGGACCTGCTCCTTCAAGGGGAGTGCAACCCCATCCAGAATAGGTTGCAACCCTATCCCTGGCACAGCTTTCCCCTTGACCAGCATCACTTCTGTCTTGTCTGGATTAAGTTTCAGTTTGTTAGACCACATCCAGCCCTTCACAGCCTCCAGGCACCGGTTTAAGATGAGCACTCCCTCCCTGCAGTCAGATGGTAGGGAGAGATAGAGTTGAGTGTCATCAGCATATTGATGACATTGTAGTCCAAATCTCCAGATGACCTCTCCCAGCAGTTTCATATAACTGTTAAAAAGCATGGGAGACAGAATGGAACCCTGCAGTAACCTGTAGGCCAACAGCCAGGGGGTTGAGCAGTAGTCTCTCAGCACCACTTTCTGCGTCCTGTCTGTCAGGTAGGACCGGAGCCACCATAAAACAGTGCCTCCCAATCCCATCCCACCTAGACGGCCCAGAAGGATACCATGATCGATCATATCAAAGACCGCTGAGAGGTCCAGCAGCACCAACAGGGATGTACTCCCTCTGTCTGATGCCTGGCGTAGGTCATCAAGCAGGGCAACCAAGGTAGTCTCTGTCCCATGACCAGGCCTGAAGCCTGATTGAAAAGGGTCTAGATAGTCCGGTTCATCTAGGAAAACTTGGAGCTGATCAGCCACTACCTTCTCAATCAACTTGCCTAAAGAGGGGAGATTAGAGACTGGGCGGAAGTTGTTAAGATCCGCAGGGTCTAACAAAGGCTTCTTTAACAAAAGTCTTATCACAGCCTCGTTTAACAATGTTGGCATGGAACCTTCTCTTGGAAAGGAAAATGAAAATGGACTGCCTTCAAGTCAATTCTGATTTATGGAAACCCTATGAATAGGGTGTTCATGGTAAGTGGTATTCAGAGGTGGTTTACCATTGCCTTCCTCTGAGGCTGAGAGGTAGTGACTGGCCCAAGGTCACCCGGTGAACTTCATGGCTATGTGGGGATTTGAACCCTAGTCTCCCAGGTCGTAGTCAAACACTTTAACTACTATGCCACACTGGCTCCCAAACCTTCCCTTAGGGAGGTGTTAATTAATATGCCAACCAGTCAATCACTCCCACTCTGGCAGATTTGATTAACCAGGATGGGCAAGGGTCAAGAGAACAAGTAGTGGCCCTTGATTCTCTCACAATCCTGTCCACATCCTCAGGCTTTACAAGCCCATAGAAAAATGACTCCATAGAAAAATGACCAGAGGAAGCCTCGGGGACACCTGGCACAACTGTAATTAATGAGGAGTCCAAGTCAGTCTGAATGCAAGTAATTTTATCTGCCAGGTGCCTCGCAAACATGTCACAATGAGCAACTGAGGGCTCAGAGTGTAATGTAGGACTAGAGCTCAAAAGACCCTGGACCATCCAGAAATGCATCACCGAATGACACTGAGCAGACACAATGGTGGCAGAGAAATTAACTTTCTTTGCTGCCATCACTGCCACATGATAGGCTCGAAAATGAGCTCTAGCCTGTTTTCAGTCGGAAGCAGATTGAATTTTTCTCCATTGTCGCTCTAGCCGTCTTCCTGCCATTTCATCAGGCCCAAGGTTTGAGTAAACCAAGGTGTACAACAGGCCTCCCCTAGTGGTAGAGGGCGCTTTGGAGCAATAGTGTCCACCGCCCGGGTCACCTCCGTATCAGAGCTTGGAAGTAACTCGTTATTTTTAACGAGTTACTTTTAATTCGTTACAATTTTAAATAACGAGTGGGTAATTCCATTACATTTGGCAAGTAATGGAACGAATAGTAATTTCCCTACTTTTCAGCTGCAACTTTAACGTTTCCACGTTAGGTTGGACGTTACTTGGGGGCGGGAACAAGGGGAAGTCAGCTCCTGGCTGTGATTGGTTAACACAAGACATGTGCCTCACACTGATTGGACCTCTGCGCAGACTGTGTCTTCCCTCGTGATCTGTGTTAGGAGGCACGATAGAAGAGATGAATAGGCAGGGGGAGCCTGCTAGCGTCTGACTCTGAGAGGAAAAAATGGACGCTGGAGGAAAAAGCCCGGGCAAGGAAGGTAGAATGGTGAAGAGCTGTGGAGGTGAGTGACGATGATTTGTGTGTGTGTGTGTGTGTGCCCCGGTGTGTGTGTTTTCGGCTGGAGTCTCTGGTTTTGGGGGGGGGGCTCCGGCTCTCTGGCTACCACCCCTTACTCTCTGGACTCTCCGCTTCAATTTTTTAAAAAAAGTTTCTAGGTGGTCTAATTCCCGAGATATACACCAAAACGTAACCCCCCCCTGCACAACTTTTTTTTAAACAGATCATGCTCTAGCTACAACTCCCATCAGCCCAATCCAGTGGCCATGCTGGCTGGAGCTGATGGGAGTTGTAGTTTAAAGTAACTTTTCAAAGCTCTGGCTGCAACCCCGCCCTTTCATGATTGTGAGTAAAGTGCAGACTTGTGTTTGTGTTGTAAATCTCTCTCCCTCTAACCCTATTTTTAAAGAAATTAGGCAGGGTTTATCACAGTTTTTATTATGTAGGAAACTAATACTCATTTTTTTAAAAAAATGAATGAAGTTTATTTATTTATTTTTATTATTTTATTTATATCCCACCCTTCTTCCCAGTAGGAGCCCAGGGCAGCAAACAAAAGCACTAAAAACACTTTAAAAATCATAAAAACAGACTTTAAAATATATTAAAACAAAACATCTTTAAAAACATTTTTAAAAGCTTTAAAAACATTTTTTTAAAGAAAAAAATTAAAAGCATATTAAAAAGCAATTTCAACACAGACGCAGACTGGGATAAGCTCTCAACTTAAAGGACTTGTCAAAAGAACAAGTTCCTTATCGCTTGAGGCTGCAGTTTTCCCTGGTTGAGTAAGCCCCATTGAATACATTGGGACTTGCTTCTGAGTAAACAAACATAGGATTGCACTATAAATATCTTTACAGGTTATATAAATAAACATATTTGATAGTCATGCTTATATAAATATTTTCATAGAATCATAGAATAGTAGAGTTGGAAGGGGCCTATAAGGCCATCAAGTCCAACCCCCTGCTCAATGCAGGAATTCAAATCAAAGCATTCCTGACAGATGGCTGTCCAGCTGCCTCTTGAATGCCTCCAGTGTCGGAGATCCCACTACCTCTCTAGTAATTAGTTCCATTGTTGTATGGCTCTAACAGTTAGGAAGCTTTTTCTGATGTCCAGTCGAAATCTGGCTTCTTGCAAATTGAGCCCATTATTCTGTGTCCTGCACTCTGGGTTCATTGAGAAGAGATCCTAGCCCTCCTCTGTGTGGCAACCTTTCAAATACTTGAAGAGTGTTATCATATCTCCCCTCAGTCTTCTCTTCTCCAGGTTAAATATGCCCAGTTCCTTCAGTCTCTCCTCATAGGGCGTTGTTTCCAGTCCCCTGATCATCCTTGTTGCCCTCTTTTGAACCTGTTCCAGTTTGTCTGCATCCTTCTTAAAGTGCAGAGACCAGAACTGGACACAGCACTCAAGATGAGGCCTAACCAGTGCTGAATAGAGGGGAACTAATACTTCACATGATTTGGAAACTATACTTCTGTTAATGCAGCCTGATATAGCATTTGACTTTTTTGCAGCCACATCACACTGTTGGCTCATATTCAGCTTGTGATCAACAACAATTCCAAGATCCTTCTTCCATGTCGTACTGCTGAGCCAAGTATCCCCCATCTTATAACTGTGCATTTGGTTTCTTTTTCCTAAGTGTAGAACTTTTACTTCCACCCAGTTTTGTCATGCTGTGTCCCTATACGTATCCAATTGCATACTATGGTTGTACAATACTTCCTTTACATTTTAAGTATGCCTTGGGGTAGTCATGGTTCTCCATTGTTTTCATCCCGAGGGGCAGATAGGCTGAGAAATGGTGAGTAGCCCATGGTCACCCACTACACTTTATAGCTTATTTTCATTTTGAAAAATTAATTAAAACAATTTACATGCAGGCAAAATTTATTAAGCGGATTCACACAATATGTGTAAAGCACATCCAACTCGCATTTAAAGCGCATGACTTCCCCTAAAGAATTCTGGGAAGTGTCATTTCCCCCTCACAGTTATAGTTCTCACCACTCTTAACAAACTGCAGTTCCCATGATTCTGTGGTGGGATTCATGTGCTTCAAATGGGTGTTGAATGTGCTTTAAAGGAATGGTGTGGATCTGCCCTAGGTATGATGTTCATTCAAGAGTGAATTGAAAAGAACAATTTTAAAAGATACTTCTTACTCTTACTCATTTTTCAGTCCTCTTTCTGAAGTAAAGGGCCAAATCTGTAAAAACATTTGGAGCAGCCACATTAAAAGATAAGGGCAGGGTATTCCAGGCAGGGGGTTGCCAACCCTGCTTGGTTATGGATGTCTTTGCAGAAGAACCCTAGTCAAGGTTTACCAACAGCACAGTCCAAACTATATCTACTTAGAAGTCAGTCCTGTTGAGTTCTATGGGGCTTAATCCCTTAGTAAGTGTGTTTAGAATTGCAGCCTTCAGGAGCCTCCATCTTTACTCCCCAAAGCTCCCATCTAACATCTCCACAACACTGGGCTCCTTTGTCTCTGCTGTGGCCTTCTGGTGGCTGCCCTAGCCTGAAGGCACTTAACCCTTCTTGCTGAAAGGAAGTAGGCTAGATTAAATGTTCCCTACCCAGGCTCATATATATAAAATATAAACGGCATTTTGTCAAAAGTATTTTTGTCTACATTTTATACCTCATCCTTGGTTTTCCAAGCTTGGCATGGAATGCTTCTCATACAGAATTAATTTGAAATGCTGCATATTTATTATCATAATCATCATATTCAAAATAAAAAATATATGTACCGCCTTCAAGTTGATTCCAACTTATGGTGACCCTGTGAATAGGGTTTTCATGAGGCTGAGAGGCAGTGACTGGCCCAAGGTCACTCAGTGAGCTTCATGGCTATGTGGGGATTTGAACCCTAGTCTCATTTTGTTCTCACAACAACCCTGTGAGATAGTAGGTTAGACTGGCCCAGGCAGGGTTATTCAGTGAGCAAATAGGATCTCTTTTAATTGTGCTATCGACCTGCTTACTTCCACTCTGACTGGGGGATCTTGCAGCATGGGGAAGAGATGGGGGCACATCACAGCTGAAGTTCACCCATATAGGAGCATTATCTCTTGTTTATTACAGAGACGCCTGTTGCAGGTTTTGCTGCTGAGAGCAGCAGTCAGTTAGTGCGGCCACTTGAGTCACAGCTTGTTGATCCTGAGGAGGCAAAACTAGAAAGTGAGGTTCAGAAAGGAGGCCCTGTGCACGAGGAGGAGGAGGGCATGAAGCAGTGCCAGTTGCCCACAGCCACATCTGCAGAACAGCAAGTACCATGGTTTGGCTTTGAGAAAGCTTGTACATTTGTGAGCCAGAGTGGGAAAAATGCTGTTGTACGATGCAATTACTGCCTTCCAAGGATCAAAAATCTGAGATCAGCTGTTTCCTCCTCATCCAATGTGAAGAAACATTTTGAGGTAAGCCTTTGTCATGCTGGTCCTCAAAGAGTGTCCATTGTCTATTTATGTTTAAATTGTGAAGTTCCTCTTCCATTTTTTCTTGGATTCATGCTTTGTTCTTCTTCCTCAGAGGGCACACCCTGAGAAGCTGAGAGCAATTGAAGAAGCAATAAAGGCAAGGAGACGTGGCCTTCCTGAACCAATGCATGACACCCCTCCTCCCAAAATGCTGAAGCAGCAGCAGACAACCCTTGAGAGGTGGGGATCTGGCAGGGATCTGCTTCTTCTGGGAGCCTGCGTACACCCTCGCTTCAAACTAGATCGACTGGAATCGTGTCAGGCCACCACCCATACCAACAAGTAAGAACATTAGGGAAGCCCTTTGGGTGGATTACTCCAAGGGAAATGTTGTCTCAAGGGAGGCATCAGAGGGCTTAAGGTGGTAGGCAGGGGCTGGGCCTTTTCTTCCTGGGGCTCCTCATCACAACCTTGGGTTGCTGCAGGTAATCCTTAAGGGTCTGCTGTGCTGCCACATGAGTGTGGTGACTTGGTCACCTTCCTACCTTCCATGTCATCATCCACAGGCTCAGGCTGGACCCTGAACCAGGGGACATGACAAGCATCAGGAAATGAAGAGCAGATGATGGTTTCCTAACATATATGTGTTAACATATCCTCTCTCTTTCTTAGATACGCAATGGAAGCCTTGTTGAAAGCTGAAATAAAGATGGGTGTACTTAATGAGGACAGTGATCAGTCTTCAGATAAAGACCAGGAAGGAGATGACTTAGAAGATGACTTCTTTAACTTTCTGCCCCAGGGCAAGAAGTCAGCAGTGGACACTGCTGAGGAGGAACTGGTGAGGTACCTGAGGTCTCCCAGCAGGGAAGTGTCATCACTCCATGGCTTTCCACGTGTGCTGCGGTGTTTTTTGCAGCACGACACAGGCATGCCTTCAAGCGCCGCAGTAGAACGCCTGTTCAGTACTGGTGGCAACGTAATGACTGTAAAAAGACATTCCTTGTCTGACATGCTCTTTGAGCATCTTGTTCTTTTGAGACATAACAGAAACATATTATAAAAGCATTTCAAGTGTAAAATTTGATTTCAAGAGTTGGGGTATCTTCATTGCTTGGGGAGATGTGAGATTCTGTTATGCCATTATGTTAATCTTATGGATAAATTTTTTTATTCTACTACCCCCTGTGTGTGTGTGTTTATTTTTAATATTGTTTTAGGCTTCTTAGATGTGCAGCAGCCAAGGCCAGCACCTTGTAGGAGTTTTTTGTAAAAAGTAACTGAAATGTAATTGTAGTGATTACTTTTGAGAAAAAGTAAAGTAATCAGTTACTTTCAGAGCAATTGTAATTGTAACGGTAATTACTACTTTTTTTGGCCAAGTAATTGTAACTGTAATTTATTACTTTTAAAAAGTAATCTTCCAAGCTCTGCTCCGTATTCCAGAGATCGATCAGGGCTGCAGCAGTATCGCCAGCCATGCTGGGAATATCCACCAGAGCATTCAGGAAACCAACTGGATCCATGAGTCTCCGGGGGCAGACCATCTTAATCAGCCCTTCACCCCTGCGAAGGTTACTGGGGGCACAAAGTCTAAACCTTGTCAGGTGGTGATCTGTTCATGATAATGAACCCCTTCACCCTCAGAGCACCTTCTTCCTGTCCCAAATAAAACACAAGATCAAGTGTGTGTCCTGCCTCATGCGTTGGTCCAGATGATATTAGAGACAGCCCCCTGATTGCATGGAGTTCCAAATTGCATAGGTATCCCCTTCAGACTTTCTGTGGAGAAGTCATCAGATATAGTTATTTATATAATAACTAGGAAGTTGTCTTTAAAAAATGCAAGGTTCTCCAATGCCTGTTTCAGCATCATCTGCCTTGTTCCTTTTAGTCAGGGAATCAGCACCCCTCCAGATGTTTTTCTTTTATTTATTATTCATTGCATTTATATCCCACCTTTACTCCAAGGAGCTCAAGGTGGAATACATGGTTCTCCCCCTCCTCATTTAATCCCCACAACAATTTATGAGATAGGTTAGGCCGAGAGGCAGTGACTGGCCCAAGGTCGCCCAGTGAGCTTCATAGCTGAGTGGGGATTTGAACTCTGGTCTCCCAGGTCCTAGTCCAACACTCTAACCACTACACCACATACTACACTTGCTGGACTTTGACTTCTGTTTGCCTCAGCCAGCACAGCTAATGGTCAGGGATCATGGGAGGTGCAGTCCAGCAGCATCTCTCTAGAGGTCCCCCATCTCTGCTCTTAGTGATTCTGCTGAGATGTAGAAGAAATATATTATGTGAGCCCTCTTCCCCCAAAGTAATGAAGAAATGTGGGAGCACTTGGAAGATGCCAAAATTACTGTTGTCCATGTCCATTTTACATAAACATATCACAGGTGACTGTGGGCAAAGGAAAAAGGAAAAAGCACATTTTCAAACTCGACCTGAGCCAAAATTCTCTGAATATGTTTTTCTGAGAAAATATCTGAGATTCTTCTTCTTCTTCTGGGGTTTTATGGTGAAGTAAAGCCTAAAAGGCCCTATTATTGCCACCTACTGATGACTAAAACACACACATGCGCAATCTAATCACAATAGACCAACCAAATTGGTTGCAAAAAACGCCAAATGGCAGATAAAACTAAAGTATGCAAACCACAGTCCCTAAGAAGGGCTCCCAAGTCACGCACAGGGGCTCCTCTATCTACCAATATTTTATTTTATTTTTATTTATTGGATTTCTTAGTCGCCCATCTGGCTGGCTAACCAGTCACTCTGGGCGATGTACAAAATAAGCAAAATAGCATAAAATGACACATCAATACAATAACATTAAAATCTAAAAGCAATGATGTTAAAATCTAGCCCACCCCAAAGGCCTGCCTGAAGAGCCAGGTCTTCACAGCCCGGTGAAAACTCACTGTAGAGGGGGCCTGGCAGAGATCATTTGGGAGGGAGTTCCATAGGGTGGGGGCCACAATTGAAAAAGCCCTTTCTCCTCACCAGTCTAGCTGTTTTGACTGGTGGGATAGAGAGAAGGTCTTTTGAGGCCGATCTTGTTAGGCGGCATAGCTGATGATGCTGGAGGCACTCCTTCAGATAGACTGGGCCAAAACCATGTAGGGATTTAAAGGTCAAAACCAACACCTTGAATTGGGCCCGGCAAGCAACTGGTAGCCAGTGCAACTCTTTGAGCACTGGAGTTATGTGATCTCGCCGGCAGCTGCCTTTAATCAGGCGCACCGCTGCATTCTGTACCAGTTGCAGCTTCCAGACCGTTTTCAAGGGTAGCCCTACATAGAGCGCATTACAGTAGTCAAGACTAGAGGAGACCAGGGCATGTACCACCGCTGGGAGCAGATGATTGGGAAGGTAGGGGCATAGCCTCCATATCAGATGGAGTTGATACAGTGTTGCCCGGCTCACAGCTGAAACCTGAGCTTCCATGAACAGTTGGGAGTCAAGAATGACCCCGAGGCTGCGGACCTGGTCTTTTAGGGGCAGTTGTACCCCACTGAGCACCAGGTCCAAGTCTCCTAACCTTCCCTTGTCTCCCACGAACAGTACCTCAGCTTTGTCAGGGTTCAGGTTCAGTTTATTCCTTCCCATCCAGGCACTCACCGACTCCAGGCACCTGGGCAGGGTTTCTACAGCCAACCTTGGTGAAGATTTAAATGAGAGATAGAGCTGTGTGTCATCTGCATATTGGTGACACTGCAACCCAAATCTCCTGATGATAACCCCCAGCGGCTTTATATAGATGTTAAATAGCATCGGGGAGAGGATGGAGCCCTGCGGCACCCCACAGGTGAGAGGCCAAGGGTCTGAAACCTCATCCCCCAGTGCTACTCTTTGGTACCTATCAGGAAGGAAGGAACGGAACCACTGCAAAACAGTGCCCCCTATGGCTAACCCCTCTAATCGGTCCAAAAGGATATCAAAGGCTGCTGAGAGATCCAGGAGGACGAGGAAGGTGCATTCACCCCTATCCAATGCTCTCCTCATATCATTCACCAAGGCGACCAAGGCTGTTTCAGTCCCATGTCCAGGCCTGAAGCCCAACTGAAATGGATCCAGATAATCCGCCGCCTCCAAGTGCGCTTGCAACTGCTTTGCCACCACCCGGTCTACCGCCTTGCCCAAGAATGGTAAATTTGAGATTGGGCGAAAGTTGTTCAGATCTTGGGGATCCAAGGAGAGCTTCTTTAAGATTGGTTTTATTACTGCCTCCTTGAGAGCTGATGGCATCACACCCTCTTCCAAGGACGCATTTACCACCACCTTGATTCTCTCGCCCAGTCTGTTCTTGCAGCTCATAAAGAGCCACGATGGGCAAGGATCAAGTAAGCAGGTGGTTGGCCTTAAGGTTGAAAGCACCTTGTCCACTTCATCAGAAGGAAGAAGCTGGAACTGATCCCACACCACCGGAGAACCATTGGCTGACTCTGGCTTGCTCTCTGTATCCATAGCGTGCAGAATCGTACTCTTTAGACGATTGATTTTATCCGCAAAGTGCTTTGCAAACTCATCACAGGAGGTCTTAGAATGTCCCATCGGTTCCAAAGCAACTGGACTGACCAGGCTTCGGACCACTTGGAACAGCCTCCTGGGACAGCACTCTGCGGACGCAATAGAGGCAGCAAAAAAATCCTTCTTTGCTGCCCTTATTGCCACATGGTAGGGCACTGCAGCTGCTCTAACCCATGTCCGATTGTCCTCAGAGTGAGATTTCCGCCACCAGCGTTCTAGCCATCTCACCTCCCGCCTCAGAGTTTGCAACCATGGAGTATACCACAGTGCCGTTTGAGTCCTATTCAGGGGGATAGGCCATTTCGGAGCCATCCAGTCCAATGCCCCGGTGATCGCCTCATTCCACTCCTTCACCAGGGATTCAACCAAGTGCCTGTCTACAGGCTCCATAAAATCCCCAAGCGCATTCAGGAATCCATCTGGATCCATCAAATACCTGGGGCGGACCATCCTAATGGGTCCTTTGCCCCCACGGAGGGTGTGTGGCATCGAAAGGTCTACTCTCACCAGATAGTGATCTGACCATGACAAGGGGGTAAGAGATGTAGCCCCCATTTTCAGATCACTTCCCTCCTCTCCCAAGACAAATACAAGGTCAAGTGCATGACCAGCTACATGGGTGGGCCCCATGGAAACAAGGCACAGCTCCCAGGAAGCCATGGTTTCCATGAAATCCTGAGGTGTCCCTCTGAGGGCGGTCCCAGCATGTACGTTGAAATCCCCCACTACCAGCAAATTCGAGGATTGCACCCGCACATCCGAGACCACCTCCAGCACCTCGGCCAGGGAGTCCGTCGTGCAGCGGGGTGGACGGTACATGAGCAGAATCCCTAAGCTGCCCTTTGGGCCCAACCTCCAGCACATGAAATCCACAACCTTGGTCTATAAATAAATAGTTATCAGGGAAGTATACTTGTCTGTGGGTCTGCAGATATACAGCATTATTGGAGAGAACGGAGAATGGGAACCTCCCTCGTTGCCATCTTGGCAATAAAAAAACTCATCTCTATATTGTAAGCAATCCCAAAGAATATGGTCTATAGTTTCACAAACCCCACAAACATCACAAAGACCCAAGCCCACTGACCCAATACTAAAAGGATTATTGTGTGCTGCAATTCTTCCTTTCACACCCCCCTAGAAAAAGGATACTTTCCAGAGTTTTCTCTGAATATTCTCCTCCTGTGTGTGTTGTGGTGCAGCAATTGCAAGTACTGTTGGATAAACAGATTGTCTTGACACATCCCAGTCTGGGTTCAGGCTCAGTTATGGGACTGAATCGGCCTTGGTCACTCACCTTTATCGGGAGAAGAACAGGGGGAGTGCGACCCTGTTATTCTTTCTTTACTCTCAGCTGCTTTTGATACCATTGACCATGGTATCCTTCTGGGCCGACTTGGTGAGATGGGTGAGAGCAGGTCCGTAGTCTGGGGATACTCCTGGATCCATCTTTGTTGCAAGAGGCCCAGGTGACCTCAGTGACTAGGAGTGCCTTTTACTAGCTTTGGCTGGTAAAACAGCTGCAGCCGTTTCTGGGCCGGGATAGCCTGACCACTGTTGTCCATGCACTGGTAACCTCCAGGCTGGATTACTGTGATGTGCTCTATGTGGGGTTGCCCTTGAGGTTGGTCCGGAAGCTGCAAGTGGTGCAAAATGCAGCGGCGAGACTGCTCACTGGGGCAGGGTATCACAAACATGTCACCCCATTGCTGACTGGATTGCAGTGGCTTCCCATTTGCTACCTGGCCAAGTTCAAGGTCCTAGTTTTGGTGTACAAAGCCCTATACAGCTTGGGACCAGGATACCTGAAAGACCGTCTTACCTATTATATACCCAGTTGATCACTGCGATATGCAGGTGAGAGCCTCCTGCAGATACCATCTCGTCAGGAGGTTCATTCTGCACAATATAGGACATGGACCTTTAGCGTGGCAGCACCTACCCAGTGGAGTTCCCTCCCATTGAATATTAGGCAGGCGCCATCTCTGCTATCTTTTTGGCACCAGACCTTCCTCTTTCAACAAGCCTTTTAAGTTGAGACCTATCCCAGTCTGTGTCTGTGTTAGAATTGTCTGTTAATATGTTTTTAATGATGTTTTTAACCCTTTTTAAAACATGTTTTTAAAGCTTTTTTAAAAATGTTTTTAACATTGTTTTGTTTTAATGTATTTTAAGGTCTGTTTGTATGATGTTTTAAAGTGTTTTTAGCGTTTCTGTTTGCCGCCCTGGGCTCCTGCTGGGAGGAAGGGTGGGATATACATCAAATAATAAATAAATAAATAAATATGGCAACCATTATTTTTCCTTCACAGAACAATGATAGGTCCAGAGCATTGGTGAAGGATGTAAAATGGTGGCCAGGCTGCAAATACAATGGTTGCTAAAACCACTTTCAGCAGCAACAAAACACAAACAATAAGAAACTCTTAGGAAAGCCGAAGAACCCAGCCCAAGATACTGTCATAAATTTTACCTTCACCCTGGTGAAATGGTCTCTCCATTTTCTCTACCCACAAACAAGATGGAGAATTTCAAGAGATCATCTGCATGTAGCTCCAGTACCTCTGAAGCCCCTCCTGATGGTTCTGAACACACATCACACTTGTCCTTTGCCCTACTCTATTTTGCAACCTCTTTCTCCATCTTGGACCTTTGGGCCTTGAGGCCTCTGATGCTATTGAATGATCTCCTTTGATGTCTCATCAAAGGACTGTCAGACCAGTGTTTCATGACCTGTTTGGATGCCATTGGCTTCAGGGATGTGAAGAGATGGGAGTTGTAATCCAAAACACGTAAAGGGCACCAGGCTGTGGCTGGCTAGAACTGGTGTGAGCTGTAGACTGAAAAACATAGAAGGCACCAGGTTGGAGAATGCGGGTTTATGTTGTCCTGTCCCTGTGAGGCAGGGATGGGGAAATTGTAACCCTCCAGAAGTTGCTGAGCTATAACTCCCATCATCCCGAGCCAGCATGGCCAATGGCCAACGATGATGGGAGTTATAGTTCAGCAGCATTTGGAGGGACATGTTTGCCCCGGAGGGACAGGGCAACCTGAGTCTAAACAGTTGACAAGAACTGGAAAGAGCTTTAGATTTGAATTTTAAGACAAATGAGGAACTTTTGCCAAATTAATCTACTGCCTACATACTATGAGCTTGATACACATCTTTTTAAATCGTTTTGGAACCTGTTAATGCAACAGACCACACCTGCTGTGTATGTATGTAAGCTTTTTTGTTTATCAAGCCTTGTCTCTGAAGGAAAAAAGAAAACAGTAATTGTCTTGCTGCTAATATATTCCACTTCCCTTCCTGCCCCCCAAAATTCTAAGAAATACACAAAGTAAATACAAACAAGCAAACAAGATAAGTGATTAGTTTTAAAGTTCTTTTTTTTTAAAATAACATTTTCCCATTTTTGCTGTTTAATTGGCCCTATTCTAGAATGTAAGGGGAAGTTAGTGGAAGATAAAAGGAGCATATCAAGAAAAAAGAAATATTCAAAGCTGAATAATTTAAGATCACATCCATAATTAATGGAATTTGGAAAGCATCATTTGGTGCTCTAATCACAGCTCAAAATGTACTAATCAGAGCAGTTTGGTGCAAATCAGACCATGCAGGTGTTGAGCAGCATCTCCTATTCTTTACAAGAGATTCCCCACATGAGCATTCACAATTTGTGAACATTCCTCCAGGTACAATATATTTGACAGACAAACATGGTTTATAATTATTCTGTGTAATTATATTCCTTATTATTACCTTATTAATCTAGGCTTGATCATGTACTTGGAAAACAAATCAGCTGGTTTTTTTCACCGATAGTTGATTAAATATTCACATACCTATAATAAAGTGGTTGCCATTCCCCTTCCACATCATCCCTTGCCCCTGCGATAACCTCTTTTGTAGTTGCTTTATGGCCTTATAGGCCCCTTCCAACTCTATTATTCTATGATTCTGTGATAGTAGGGTTGCCAGGTCCATGGCCTGAGACTGATCCTGTATCTTTAGGAGAAGAGAAAGTCAGCCAAGTGCAGGTGTTCTTACAACACTGTAATGGGAAAAACCACAAGGTGGAATTTTCCCTTCCCCCTGCACAACTTTTAAAGATACAGAAGACCTCTTGGAGACCTGGGCCTGGCAACCAAGAGGTCTTCTGTATCTTTAAAAGTTGTGCAGGGGAAGGGAGGATTTCATCTTGTGGTTTTTCTCATTACAGCGTTGCAAGAACGCCTGCACTTGGCTGACTTTCTCTTCTCCTAAAGATACAGGATTCATCTCAGGCCATGAACCTGGCAACCCTATGTAATAGCAGTATTTCCCCCCATTTCTATTTTTCAGTTGTTTATCAGATCATGTAGTGGTAGGGTTTATGTTAGGTAGTTCATCAAGTAAGGGGTTGAGTAAGCAGATAGTGGTGGCCTCTCAACTCTCAGTGGTTTGCAGGTGGGATTCAATTGTGTATTGGAAATTTAGGGTTCCACAAGTGAAGTCATTAAAGTGTTTTGGCACTCTGGCACAACAAATTCCTTTAAAACAGACAAACAAATGGACTTCTTGTGGTTAGGAAAGGGAAATGTCACTTTCTTGTTGGTTGATAGGAAGATGTATAGTGTGGTATAATGGTTAGGGTGTCAGACTAGGATCTGGGAGATTAGGGTTCAAATCCCCAGTTGGCCATGAAACTCACTGGATAACCTTGGACCTTTCAGGCTAACTTACCTTACTAGGTTGTTGTGAGGATAAAAGGAGAGGGAGGACCATGAGCTCCTTGGATGAAAGGTGGGATACAAATGTAAAAATTAAAAAAAAACTCAATGCAAGCAAATCAGGATGAATGCTCATTGTCACTTGTAAACTGATGCTAAGCATCATGTAGAGAAAGAGACAATGTCAATCAACAATACAAGTTCACATTTTACAGCAATTTCTGCAATAATGGTAGCTTCAATATCATCAAAACCAAAATGGGAGGTTTGTCACCTAACCTCCCCACATCCCTCCTTTAAACACATGGGGAACAGCTGCAGCATGAGGGGACTGAGGAAGACCTGCCCTGGGAGTGAGTATCTGGCATCTGGGTGATTGCTACTGGCTCCTTTGGGCTGCTGTCTGTCCAGACAGCTGAAGTCCCTGTAAGTGCTGCAAGGACTGGGACCCCCTGCCTGGCCCTTGCTCCAGAGAGAGGCTGCAATTAATCTCGCAGCCCCTTGCTCCAGAGAGAGGCTGCAATTAATCTCGCAGCCCCTTGCAACAGCTGCTGGCTGGGCCAGGAGGCATAAAAGCCCAGCAGCCCTTGGGGAGCCCCTTAGGGAGTCCCGAGGGTGAGGGCGCTACCCCTTTCTATTACTTTTTCCATTACTTTTTCTTGTTGCTGTTTTTTTAATTTGTTTTCTGTTAAACCAGTCTAGAGGAGATTGGTGGTGGGGAGGGCGTGTGGTGCATGTGTAGTTCCTGCACATGGTGGCAGCCTGTGCAGTGAACTGAATGAGAGGAGAAAGTCAACAGATGCCTTCAGAGTGAGAGTCTGTAACTGGCAGAAGGCTGGCCCTCCCTGGGTGTGAGAAAAAAGGGGGAGTAGATGGGCCCTGTGTGAAAAAGTTTGAATGGGTGTGACTGTTCCCAATCCTCGCAGAGGCCTACTGGGATAATTCACTCCAGCAGGCTTTGTTGGTGGACTCGTGTTGGGCCCATATTATATGTTTAGGAGGAGTCTTAGTACAGAAGAACATGGGTGATGCCACCCCAATTGCAGTGATTACGGGTAGAGGGAAATATAGCCATGGGGAGGTAGTGAATTACCCGAGAAGGCAAAAGCAAGGCTATCTGCGCCTTGTTCCTTCCTGCTACTCCTCTCATGGATTGGTACCTTGTTGCTCATCTGCTGTACCTACCGGCCTGTGTGTATTGTTTAACGCCAGATCGGTACATAATAAGACCACTCTCATCCATGACTTGATTGCGGATGAAGGTGCTGATTTGGTGTGTATTACCGAGACCTGGGAGGGTGAGCTTGGAGGGCTTGATCTGACCCAGCTTTGCCCACCTGGATACTGTCTGCAGCACCAGCATAGGCTGCAGGGATGGGGGCGGAGTTGCTATGGTCTACAGAACTTTCATCTCTGTCACCAGGAAACCACTCTGTCTTGGAGCTGGCTGTGAGGGCCTGCACCTGGTGTTGGGCCGAGGAGACAGCAAACTAGGGTTGCTGCTGGTGTACCGTCCACCCTGCTGCCCGGCAGCCTCTCTGGCCGAGCTGGTGGAGGTTATCTCGGCTGTAGCATTGGAGGAGCCCAGAATGATAGTGCTGGGTGATTTCAATGTCCATGCTGAGGCTGCCTCTAGTGTTCCAGATCGGGACTTCATGGCCTCCATGACGACCATGAGGCTGTTTCAACTTGTTACTGGCCCAACACATAGGGCAGGGCACACCGTCGACTTGGTTTTTGCTCCAGATGGAGGAAGGGGTGGTCTGGAGATAGTGGGGGTGGATGTCACCCCATTGCCATAGTCAGATCAATTCCTGGTGAAGTTTAGACTTATGGCTCCGATCCTTCCCTGCAGGGGTGTTGGACAGATTAAGATGGTCTGCCCCCAGAGCCTAATGGAATCCACTGGATTCCTGAATGCCCTGGGGAAGTTCCCAGTAGATAGAGCAGGTGACCCTGTTGAAGCCCTTGTCACGCTATGGAACAGTGAGGTGCATTGGGCTCTCAACACAGTTGCCCCCGAGCACCCTCTCTGGCACTGTGGAGCCTGGCTTGCACCTTGGTACACCAGTGAGCTAAGGGCAATGAAACAGGCTGGATGACGGCTAGAGCGCAAGTGGGGAAATACGTGAGGCTGATTGGGCACGAGTAAAACATCATAACTGTGCCTACTGTGTGGTGGTGAGGACGGCGAAGAAGGCCCACTTCTCTGCCTCTATTGCATCCTCAAGTAGCCATCCAGTGGAGCTTTTCCGTATTGTCAGGGGTCTGTTGATATCCAGGAAATGGAGTCTTAGACCCTTCGGAGACCCACTGTGAATTGTTAGCAAGGCACTTTGAGGGTAAAGTTGCTCGCCTCTGTAGCAGTCTTGATGCCCCATCCACATCTACTTTAGTCCCCAATGAGGTGTCCAGTGCAACGTCTGCTGCAACTTCTTGGGAACGGTTTCAGTTGATGCGGCATGATGACATGGACAAGGTGCTTGCGATGATGCAGCCAGCAACGTGTCCTCTCAACCCTTGCCCTTCTTGGCTTATTAAAGCTTGCCGAGGGGGTCTGATCGAGTGGATCCAGGGTGTGGTCAATGCATCATTACGGGAGGGAGTGATTCCAGCCACCTTGAAAGAGGCGGTGATTCGACCACTCCTGAAAAAGCCCACCCCAGGGTCCAGACCCATTGGTTCGTGACAACTACCGACCGGTTGCAAATACCCCCTTCTTAGGGTAGGTGATTGAGAGGGTTGTGGTGCAGCAACTGCAAGTATTCTTGGATGAAACAGATTATCTTGACCCATCCCAGTCTGGGTTCAGGCCCGGTTATGGGACTGAATTGGCCTTGGTTGCCTTGATGGATGACCTTTATTGGGAGAAGGACAGGGGGAGTGCTATCCTGTTGTTCTTACTTGATCTCTCAGCGGCTTTTGATACCATTGACCATGGTATCTTCCTGGGCCGACTTGGTGACATGGGTATCAGAGGCACTGTTTTACAGTGGTTCCAATCCTATCTCCAGGGTCGTTCTCAGAGAATAGCATTGGGTGACTGTCCTTCGGCCCCCTAGCAGCTGTGCTGTGGGGTGCCACAGGGTGCCATCTTGTCCCCCATGCTGTTTAACATCTATATGAAGCCTTTGGGAGAAGTCATCAGGAGCTTTGGGGCGAGGTGTCAGTAATATGCTGATGATACCCAGCTCTATTTCTCCGTAACATCTGAATCAGGAGAGGCCGTGGAAGTCCTGGACCGCTGCCTGAACTTGGTGGTGGGCTGGATGAGGGCCAATAAACTGAATCTGAATCCTAGCAATACAGAGGCGCTGTAGATTGGTGGTTCCCGAGTTCGGATAATTGGTCAGTTGCCTGCTTTGGATGGGGTCGTACTCCCTCTGAAAGAATTGAATTGAATTGAAACTTTATTTTTACCCAGCCCTTTTTCCAAACTGGAACTCAGGGCGGCTTACAAAGAGCAGGTCTGTAGCCTGGGGATGCTCCTGCATCCATCTTTGTCACAAGAGGCCCAGGTGACCTCAGTGGCTAGGAGTGCCTTTTACCAGCTTCGGCAGGTGAGACAGTGGCCGTTTCTGGATCAGGATAGCCTGACCACTGTTGTCCATGCACTGGTAAAGTCTAGGCTGGATTACTGTAATGCGCTCTATGTGGGGCTGCCCTTGACGTTGGTCCGGAAGCTGCAGGTGGTGCAAAATGTGGCAGTGAGACTGCTCACTGGAGCAGGGTATCACCAACATGTCACCCCGCTGCTGAAAGCATTGCACTGGCTGCCCATTTGCTACCGGGCCAAGTTCAAGGTTCTAGTTTTGGTGTACAAAGCCCTATACAGCTCGGGACCACGATACCTGAAAGACCGTCTTACCCCTTACATACCCAGTCAATCACTGCGCTCTGCAGGTGAGGACCTCCTGCAGATACCATCTTATCAGGAGGTTCGTCCTGCACAATATAGGAAACGGACCTTTAGTGTGGCAGCACCTACCCTCTGGAATTCCCTCCCTTTGAATATTAGGCAGGCGCCATCTCTGCTATCTTTTTGGTGCCTTTTGAAGACTTTCCTCTTTCAACAAGCCTTTTAAGTTGAGACCTATCCCAGTTTGCATCTGTGTCAGAATTGTTTGATTTTTTTGTTTTTAACCCTTTTTAAAGTTGTTTTTTAAAAAATGTTTTTAACGCTGTTTTGTTTTAATGTATTTTAAGACCTGTTTTTATGATGTTTTAGAGTGTTTTAGTGTTTTGTTTGCCGCCCTGGGCTCCTGCTGGGAGGAAGGGCGGGATACAAATTGAATAAATAAATAAATAAATAAATAATGTATACGAAGTATATCCATTTTCCAGAATTTCAGCCACACTTTGATCTTGAGCAGAAACTAAGCACTACTATATGGTTTATGTTGTAAAAATGATTAGCAGAGATTTGTTCTCTTTTCCTACAGCAAAAGGAATGGTGGATCATAAACCCAAATATCACATCTTTAGGGAATGGTGAAACTTGTCTCATTATATTGGGGGATATTTATGCCTCCTTACAGGTCATTTCTTCAGAGATGTCATTTTTGGAAAGTGGATCCAAACAATGGTTGCACATTTTATGTATAACATTATCCATAACTGAGCAACATGTTTCCTTTAGTACTATTCTGAATCATTTCTGCCCACACATATGCAGAAGGATTAATTGTGCACAGAAGCCCTTCCAGATGTTCCACCTAGGGAAGAAGCACACTTGAGGGGGACAAGAGAGAGGACCTTCGCACTCCAAAAGGCACTTAGATTGTGGAACACCTTGACCTGTGAAGTACGGTTGACCCCCTCTCTCACTGCTTTTTGTCAGTTATTAAAGACTTTATTTTGGCAGGCTTTTGTCATGCACGGTCAATAATGTAAGGTTTTTTTCTTGATTTTTTTTTTTAAAAATGTGGTTCCTGCCCTTGGTTGCTTTACATTCCTTTTTTTTTTTTAATGAAATGGCAATGTTAAATATTATAAGGTGCCCCGAGCGATGCTTTTGCACCAGAAGATATAAATGTTTTAATAAATAAAAGAAAAATAAATGGTGTTCCCCATGGTTGGCTTAATTATGCAATATTAAACTACTCAGCATTTTTAAACTACTGAGCATCATCATTTGATGGTGATACATATTTACAGCTTGACTAGCTGCTTGGCACACATTTATGCAGGAATGTGTGGCTTTTGATTTGGACTTGGAAAATCACAACAGGTTGGCTCTGGTGCAAGTTAGGTGCTCTCACGTCCCACTGAAGCCAATATGAAAAGCTAGCTATGATTAAATTAAGTCCCACTGATTTCAGTCGGACATAATTATAACTAAGTTGCTTTGGATCCAAGCCAAATACTTGCTGTATCCTATACATCTTTATGGATCATCAAAAAAGTTAAGGAGAACATCCACACAAAAGCAATGCAGGTGAAAATGCCAGTGATAAAATGTGGAGGAAGGCACACTGAGTTATATGTTGTATGTCCTGGAGCATTCATGGTTTTTAGAATCTGTAATGTGAGTTGCTTTGTTAGAGAACTCTGACTCTTTCTCAGTGGTGTTAGGAAGCTAGGTCTGTGATGAAACGACTGCATATGCAGATCAGGACTATCGAGTGGAATAGTTGGCTGTGGTTAATCCTGTGGAGAGCTGAGCAACTTACTTTACCACCTGTCAAGTAGTCTCAACTTATGTTCAGTGTCATTCAGAAAAGCCTGGATGAAGGCAGCTCTTTTGAAATGTTTTCCTGCTACCAATGCATGCCAAGCACTCCCATTTTGTAGCAATGCCTTTGAAGTGAAGCTCTAAGAGTTAACAGTCACAAGAGATGAATGCAATGAAAATTTGGACAACAAAATGATTGTGGCATCTGTTAATATAATTCTGATCTCTAAAGAAAAATAAACACTGACATTACAGGGAAGTGGCAGGAGTTGTGTCCAAACATTTCACCAATTGGCTGGTCTTCTTGCTTGCTGCTGCACCCTTTGGAGTTACTGCTTACCATTTGAGTTTGTGTCTGCAAGTAGTCTGACTTTCCAGACCCGGTCAGCCTGATCCTATGTGTCACCATCTCACCTACTTACTGCTGCTGCCACAATGAATCCCCTGGTGCCATTCTACTGATGGCAAAGCCCAGAACCAGCACTGGTGCCTAGCCAGTCACTGGTGTTATTGTTATACCCCTGGCCCCAGTCATGGGGCCCAGATGCCATACAAACAGTCTTGCTTAGCCACTAGCAGAGAAACATATGGGATGGAAACAGCACCCTGGACAAGCATGCTGGGGGCATTTGAAAGATCTTTTTCTGCCCTAAAAATTATAGGAAATTTCCTATAATGACAGGATAGCCACCACAACATCCTGTGATGCTCAGTTGCTGACATCAATAGGTAGAGCATACAGGAGCAGCAAGAACTCTTTTTAACTCTAAACTCTGAGGCATCATTTACATGTGTGCTTCAAACCTTGATCGCATTGTTGTATCTGAGCTTTTAATGCATAGGGACACAGGAAGGTGCTTTATGCTGAGTCAGACCATTGTTCTATCTATGCCAGTGTTGCTTACACTGAATGGCAGAGTGACTCTCCAGGTTTCAGGCCAATGTCTTTCCCATCTCTACCTGAAGATGCTGGGGATTGAACCTGTTCTACCACTGAGCTGTGGCTCAGATGCAACTCTACTTATGATGCCATTGGGAGTTTGATAGCCACAGAGAAAGCACTTGGAAAGCATACCCATATTTCCTACCTTGCCATGGTAAGCTACTCGTGTGCATCTGCCACTGTGCACATAGTTTGTAATGGTCTGCCCAAAGCTTAATACTTTACATGACAGATGCACATGGCCAGCTCACATGTTGGTATACAGTACTAGCAACATTTCTCATTGGTACCATGAACTAGAAGTTATTTAGATTGTCACACAGCCCTCTGGGCATGCAAAAATAATGGTCTGCCAGTTTGTAATGGTGAGCTTCACTGTGTACAACTTCATTAGTGTTGGTCAGTGATAATGCAATAAAAGTCTACGCCATAGAAAAATTGGGACAGATATATAGTGAAGTAATCCCATCATCAATCCATTATATATCCTGATTCAGTCAATGTAACATCAAAGCACGTTTCAGTGCACTTCCAAGATTGTTCAAAATGACCCCGAATCTCACACAAAGAGGCATGCTACCTATCAAATCAAGATCGCCGATATAAATGAAATTTATTTGCAAGAGTTATCAGAAAAATATACCATTTAGAAGAAAAAAATAAAACTCTTACAAAAAAGGACATAATCATTAAACCGCTTTTTACTGAATCATACCATTAGATCGTCTGATTCAATACTGTCTATCAGTGGTTCTGCAAAATACAGCTCTCCTTTAAATTCACACTTTGAATTTTGCAATAGAATTCTCCACCCAAGGAATGCATACAAAAATGCATGCATTCTAGGGGAAAGTGTGCCTAAACATGCATATATTAGTGAAAATAACATACAAAAATGCTTTAATTAGGAAAATTTGCTTTGCCACCACACCAAAGAAGACTCATGACACAGACATGGAATAATGTTATATTTATTTATATATAACAAATATTAAATTTCAGCCAATTTCATCCAATTAACCAAATTGGAACTACTTCGGGCAGGTGAGGCTAAACTTAACTGGTAGGGAGAATTCCCTCCAGTCCACTGGGCATGCCAATCACCGCTGACTGTGACTCCCCAGCCATGAATTTTGGAGAACTTGTCCCTCCTTGCTGGTAGAGCCAAGTATATGGTTCCAACCTGCACAACCTGGCCCTGCCGTACTGGCGTTCACCATGATGCGCAAGTTGGTCTCACAAGGACACCCCCCAGGTCCCCACCAGTCATTCAGTACTGGTAGTTCCCTAGAGAGTGCCCTTTATGAAAATGCCTCAGTCTCCCACTTTTACCCCCACCTTCCTCACCTGCCCGAAGTCCATGCCACAAGAGGGGATCAGCTGAAGCTTGATCATCTCAACCCAAAGAAAACAAAACTCTCCAACCCAATTGACTATCCTCTAAAAACAAATCACTCCCACAGTCCGAGAGACAAATACCATCATCTTGAAACAAATGTGGGCAATGACTGAATTCTGTCATGGGGAATAACCACCCCTCCAAGTGACAAAACCAGACTGCTGACCTCTTTAGTGACCCAAGCCGGGTCAATTCTGTTGGGGTGAACAACACCCCACCGAACACTCCATGCAAGCATATCCAACCAAACAATAAGCAGGTTTGGATATGAATGCTAATCAAACAGAAATCGTGACTGACCCTGTGAAGCAAGTCCAAACCAGGACATCGCACAAAATCAGTCTCACCCAAATAAACTAATGAAATATGAGGCTGTTGGTTGGAAGACATAATCTTGCAGACCACCAGCAATCACACCCTCCATAACATGCGCTGCTGAGCCTCACAACGAACTGTAACGCATGGGGAGAGCAATAACTATGTGCCCATCACCAAGGAAGAGCCATCATGTGGGTCCAGAACAGGAAGGAACCCCCACACATGGTGATCCTCGCAGGGACTGTGATGTTCCGGACCTGGGAAAAACAAGAAACACAGTCAACAAGAAAGTCATGACCAAACATAAGCCTTAAAAGCAGCTGAGCACCACCACCGATTGCCTGAACGCTTTGAAAACACATGCCCACAAGAGGCTGCGGCCGTAGCCACTCCAATTCGAGTAAAGTAACCCATCCACTCCTGGATCTCGCTCACCAGCCAACAAGGCCCTCCGAACAATGGACTAAAACTGAAACTGAGTCAGGGCGGATCCGTCAAGATGTATGAACAGGTAACGCTGGCCACATGGCCTGAATGCTGAGTGAACACATCCTCACGAGGGCAGCAGACGCAGACGCCCAATCTGAATACTCCTCTGATCATTTTAGGCATATGTAATGAGAACCTTGCAGAATTGTCACCCAAGACACAATTGCCTAAGTGCAAGGCTTAACATAACATGTCCTTCTTATGATATGTGAAAACATTGCCCATAAACCCCATAAACACAGTTAAGGCCACTGCCTGGAATAACTTTCCCTCATAAGGAGGAACACAAGGAGCTAACAGGCAGGACCAGGTTGAGTACAACTGGCGTGACTGGCCACATACGATCAGGCGGCCTGGGGGTGGAACGCAACCAACTCATTAGCCCTACATAAACCTGAAATCCGTAGTGTGTTCCTAAATGCCCTTGGCCATGAGAATAAATGCCAGGGCAGAAAGATGGCCATATATATTGCTTACAATAATACCCTGCACCTTTAAGGGGATCATGAACTGCAAAAGGTGTGAACTGGCATCAGCTACACCAGAGGTAGGGCATGCGAAGCGGGGATCAGTCATGTCGTTCTGCAAACCCAGAACATGCTGAGCGATGAACAGAACATTAAACACAAACATTGCATAACAAACGCCTGCACCATGCACATTTCTCATGGAGGTCTGGGAATTTACCAAATCACCATAGCCAGGTGTCACCCTGCAAACATACCGTGCAGTTCTGAAAGGCAGGAAGCCAGAGATGTAGCTCAACCACTATCGGAAAAATTCCAGATAAGGCCTGAAGAGAGACACCATGCCCATCCAGGCCACTGGCCATTGCTCAGTGCACCACAGGTTCTTGGAAATTGACACCAAACCTAGACCACCGGCTGTCTCAGAACGTACCTGTAGTTCAACCTCCAGGAGATTCTCCAAACAGAACAGCCGCTGCAGTCCTCCAGAAACGTAAACCGCATGAGGAAATCCTCCCTCATCCCAGCCGAGACGCTACTGAAATAAGAACGTGAGCACACCCCTGCTAGACATCACAAAGCATCGTAGGAATACGCTGCCGGGAGAAAAAACCTTGGAGGTGAAAATTAAGTGACAACTTGCTCCAGAAGTAGAAGTAGTGTGAGTTTCATCAGAGCCACATCTTCACTAAACCTCCTCCCAAGTGGACAACTCAGTGACCGACAACCAGGGGCACCACATGACTATTTCCAACTGGAACCCCTAAAAGTAAGGCAGGAAGAGAAGAGGGGGGACGACTTCTTGGGAGTCAAAGGAACACCCAAGTCATGTGCCAGAGCTGTGAAAGCCACGACCAGCAGAGTGTGCTGTGACAAACAAAATTTATCCAGGGAATGAGCCATGAGGGAAGACAGCACTTGCTCCCACAGTGCCCATTCAGGGAAGGAACTAAACCCCTCAAGGCGGCATAGAATATAGAGCAGCCCAATGGTATTGCCTTGTCCTGAAGCACTGGCCCTTAAACTTAAAACCCCAAAGATAACATTTCAAGGATGTACTGGGAACAGATGAAATGCAGGCTTGATGTCGCAGTTCGCCAGCAACGGGTCTTCCCACCTCCCAAACAACCTTTAACTGCTTCCTCAAATGAAGCATACCCCACTGAACACCCCCCCCTGGAGAATGCCAGCATTGACAATCCCATTTTGAAAAGGACAGGCTCTGAATAAGGCAATATTCTCCTGGCTGTGCCATAGGAATCCTCAGGCTTGAAAAAGGAGGGAAGGATAAACAGGGGAGGGGCAAAACCCGAGCTGCTATTTCCCTGTTGAACTTGGAAAAACAACCGTAGCCGAATCCTGGATGGAAACCCGATTGGACAAGGAAGTGGGAATCCTAGGAGCCCCATAAGGATACCGGGAAACTCAACACAGATGCGCAGCCAGTATACAGCCACCTGCCCATGAAGGTAGTGCAGCGACTACCCAGCAAGGGAGGCTAACGTCATGGGGCTACTGGCCTTGCGTGGCACCTCCGCAACTGCCAGTCCCTCAATGGGACTGCTGCTGATCTTCAGCCCCTTGGCAAGACTGGCAAGTTCCTGCACATAAGGAACTATGGTGGGTGCCACCAAAGTGCCAGATGCATGCTTGAATCCGCAAGGGCACCCCAATTGCACCCTAAGCTGTTAAGGCTACAACACCCTGCTGGGATTGACCCACTGCGACCCTGGCAGAGCAAGAGGCCGAGGTCTGGTGCGCATAAAAAGACATCCGCTGTCTGCTTGGTCACTTAATGCGGGCCTAGCCAGGATCATGGCCACAGCTAGAGTCCTGGGTACTCCACCCCTTAGCACATTGTCGAATCCAAGCAGATATGCATTGAGTGAATCAAACTACCAGCCATCAACTCTCTTCGTCCTGACAAGACCGTCTGCACGTAAAGCAGACTGACATGATAGCCACTACACCTCAGGAGGCGGAGGTTGCCCCCTTGGAAGAACAAGATCCCGGCTGACCGCACCCCCTCAAGTACATCAACCCTAGCCTTAATCAGAAAGAAAAATGAGCCATATGGACCCTAGAAGACAAGCGGGTAGAGTTCCTACCCAGCTGTGTAGCACAGGGGGGCTGCATTTGGATCAGTTGACTTCCTGCGCTCAGTCTCCCACGCCTCGAGCCAAGCCACCAACGCACAAATTACATCTCCGTCTGCCTCCCCGTCTGACAACAAAGGCAGTATTGCAGGATACTATGCAGCCTGTGTCACAACCCGAACCCCCCGTTTTTAATTGGCATTCACTTCTACATATTCGTCTTAGGAGGCATTATCAGGTGCCAGCTTGGCACTACAACAATAGGAATACAACAGCAAATGGAATGCCAATTGCAACTAACAACGAACTTGACCAGTGGTATCATTATTTATATATGCAAAAGCAATGAAACAAGGAAATCGATTAAATAGCAGGGTAAGGCATAGGCCACTACCCCCACACACATTCACCAGGGCAGTAAAACAGGCCCAGCAACAAAGAATAACGATTGCAAACAAGGAACCCTGGCCTCATTGATATCACCCACGATGACTATGAACAATAAAAGCCACTGAAGATAACAGTGACCACAAACAAGGAATTAGAATAGTGAGGAGAGGCCTAAAATCAGGCCCTCCCTTAACGAGAACAAGCTCCCCCAATGCTGTTGATTACAAAGAAATAGCAGAGGTAGGACATAACCAAATGTCCCCCCGCTACCAACACTTGTTAATGAGAAGACCTGATTCCCTAGAAAAGACAATAATGCTGGGAAAAACAGAAGGGAGTAGAAAAAGAGGAAGGCCAAACAAGAGATGGATTGATTCCATAAAGGAAGCCACAGACCTGAACTTACAAGATCTGAACAGGGTGATTAAAGACAGTTGCTCTTGGAGGTCACTGATTCATAGGGTCACCATAAGTCATAAACAACTTGAAGGCACATAAGAACAACAAGCATGGGCTCAAGAAAAGGCCCAAGACCAGGCGAAACAGGCCGCGGCTATGACCCGAGGCTGCCAAGAGGGTGGCGGGAGCCCTGCTGCCGCCCAACTCTGGTGGGAATCGCCAAAAGCACTGAAGCAACCAAAGGCTGCCAGGCCAAGCAGGCTGCGGCCACGGCCTGAGGCCGCCACATCACAATGCAGGTAAAGGCCCCACATAGGTAGCTACCATCACCCGTGTGAGCGCTGCAAAGCCACCCAAGGGCCGAGGCGCTCACACAGCCTGCCCTAAGCTAATGGCTGAATGCCGGCAAAGGACACCCCCCC
This sequence comes from Rhineura floridana, assembly GCF_030035675.1. Lineage (NCBI taxonomy): Eukaryota > Metazoa > Chordata > Lepidosauria > Squamata > Rhineuridae > Rhineura > Rhineura floridana. Next base: position 156,792,852 of record NC_084483.1, read on the forward strand.
AATGCAGCGAAGCATTTGCGGCCCACGTGAGGGATTGTGGGCTGCAGCCAAGCCGACCCGTAACCTTAAAAGCGATACTCCCTTCCATCAGCATGAGCCCATCCTCATGCAAAATGGGCCAAAAAAAACAGCTGATCGGCGGCCGCTGACCAGCTGATCATCCGAGGGGGGGGGAAGACCGCCACCAGCACGCCACGTACAGAGGCAGGCCAGCTGCAGGCGAGCCGGCCCGCAATCTTCTAAGTGTCGCAACGAGGCATACCAAAGGTATGCACCACTCTCTCTCCCCCACAATGCATGCCAGAAGGCAAAGACAGGCAAGCTTTTGAGGGAGGAGCGGGCTTATAAACCCGCTCATCCCTCCTTCAGATTGGGCAAGAGCCTCACCTGACCTTCCCCCTCCCCAACCCTTCAGGAATATTCCCGAGCCTTCCTGGAATGGGGAGTGGCAGCAAACATGCCCCCGCTCAAGGCGGGAACGCCATTGCAAAAATGTATATATTAGGCAAAACTGCATGCAAATATGTGTATTAGGATAAATTTGTACTAAAGTGTTGATGAGTTTTCATGAGGATTTTAAAAAATGCAAACTGATGTGGAAATGTGAAGCACTGAACTTAAGGGTGGAAAAATGAGACGCGGAGAGAACTTATATTGACAGATTTGGTCATCTGCACTTGTTTGTTTAAAATATTTATATACCAGAGATACCAGAGTCTGAATCTGAGAGGAAATTTCCGAATGAAAGGCTGTTCCCATGCCTGTGCCTTGCAGGTAGTGGAGGAGCAGACTTCCTATAACTCCTGTGAAGTGAGGCACACAATTGAAAGGCCCGTAGCACAGCTGGCCTACTCTGGCTATTGGAGAGGGAGTAAACACCGTTCCTTAAATGGGTGGTGGTGTTCCTCTTCAACAGTGTTTGGCCACCTCCACCACCTTACCCCCCCCCATGCATCCAACAAAGCAGGATTAGCTAGTCACTCGAAAGGGGCTACTACTTCTGGGCACAAGGAGCACCTTTTTTGTAACCTATGCCACAGTGAAGGGTATATGGGGGGAGGTGAGTAAGAGTTGGCTAGGGGTAGATATGCCATGACAACACCCTGAAGTTTCACCCTGAAGTTGCTTGATTCAAAAAGTTTGCCTGCCCAATTAGCACCTCTCAGTGAGAGGGAATATGGAAAGGAAGCTACCATGGCATTTGGTGCCTTTGGGACATCTAAGGATGATCTAAAGTTAGTTATAAAGCACTCTTATACCACTTTAACAGTCATGGCTTCTCCCACAGAATCCTGGGAGCTGTAGTTTGTTACCAGAGTAGTTTAACAGTCAAACCTTCTTCCATGGAACTCGGGGCATTGTAGCTCTGTGAGTGGATAGGATTTCCTAACTATTATCAGCACCTTCGATAAACTCCAGTTCCCATGATTCTTTGGAAGAAACCATGACTGTCAAAGTGGTATAATAGTGCTTTAAATGTATGGTGTGGATATGGCCACCACATGCACACAATTATAACCAAAAATTCCTGCCTGCAGGGCTGCAAATATATTTTTAAAAAAGAAAAGCCAAAATGAGAAGTGAGTTTGAGAGAAAGGAAGAACTTGCACAAGCTAAGAAAGAGTGAAAAAGGAGAGGAAGAGGAAGAGGAAGAGAGTAAAAAGAAGACACAAACAAACAATAAAAGCCAAATAGTACATCAAGAGAAAGGCAGTTTTAAAATAATTTCTTAAAAGAAAATAGTGTAGAGGCCAACTGAGTATTTAAAAGGAGAGTCCCACATAATGGGGTCCCTAGGAGAGTCCCACATAATGGGGTCCCAAGGAAGAAAACCAGGACAAGACAGGAAAACTCTGTCCTCTTTCTCTTTTGTTTGTCATGAGGAAAAGGTGAATAAGGAGTCTGGGAGTTTTAGCAAAGTCATTCCACCTGCGGGAAAATCTATAGCAATTAAAAGAATCCACTGAAGAGAGAAATATGGATGAGCAATGTGCTAGGATTCTTGTCCCCAGCCACCAGCATTTGTGTCCTATTTTAAAAATTCAAAAGGCGCATTGGCATCAAATATTAGTTCCAGTCTTTTACTAAAGAGATTTAATGGTCCACAATTCAATTTGAAGTGAAAGTATCCCCCAAACGACTCTTTATAAAGTCTTTTGGAGACCAAAGTCAATATCCATGGTCCTTCCGAGATGCAACTATTGATTATCTGTCTGAGCCAATGAGCATTAAAACTCAAGGAGATTCAGGAGTACATCTCACTATTACGAAACCTTGCACCTAATAAAATTGGCATGTATTGACTAGTCCATGGAAAAGCCCAGAGCATAAATAAAATATGCTGTCTTCCTTCTGCTGAGACCTAATTTGAAGTTTTGTAGGCTTCAGCAGCCTCTAAGTTAACAATATCTGATTGTGCATTATTATGCCCTGATTTGTGTGGTGAGACTCTTTGGGAGATGGGGCTGCTGTCTCAGTATATGCCAGTCATAAACATGCCATGCTGCAGAAGTCACTGGGTGTTGGTGCTTACATTATTATAGTTCTTATATTGGTACTTAATTGTAATACCAACAATATATGCACCCCATCCTGATGCCATTGGGTGGGTTTATAAATGTGCATAAATTAATGTATCATGTTGTTCATTAATATTCTGGTCCTCTCCTTTCTCAGCTTGCATAATAATAACATCGTATGGATTTCTACATCTTTCATTGCGTCTCTGAGTTGACAAATGATCCACAACCACAACAGCATCCACACAGAAAGAGGACCCCTTTCATTGGTGTTTTAATGTGCAGCCATCTCAGGCAATGATGTTGTTTCTGTTTTGTGTGCAACAGCACTCCAATCAGTACAGAGAAAGCAAAGAAGATCAGGGGCTCTGCTGGAGTGGCATAGCAACATAGGATACAGACAGGGATGGGACAGAACTGCATTCTGTTTGCCTACCTAATTTGCACTTCCTGTACAAATGTGTGAACTGGAACACAGACATCTTCCCAAGTTTGCACTTCTCCAAATTTTGCAATGCAGTTCTCATACCGAAAAACTTGTTCAAAAAGAAAAAGCATAAATCAATGCAAAGTGCACACAACAAATGCTTCCATTCATAAAAATAATATACAACATTGCATGGCATTGGGGAAAACACTTGTACAAAATTGTGTATACTAGGTGAAATGCAAACCAAAATGCATCTGAATTTTCACACAGACTAAACTGAGGTAGAAATGGGGAGAATTGAGCTTAAGAGTGGAAAAACTAGAAACTGAGAAAAGCCAGAATTGATAGATTCATCCACACACACACAAGATATCAAGAATGGTGAAAAAACAAACTCTGTTGTGTGTTTTAAAGAAAAATAAGTTCTGAGTATTTCAATAATTTCATATGTTCTGGCCCATTGGTTTGCACCTTCTTAAGAAGGCATGCACCACCACAGTAAAAAAAAGTAGAGAGGTACTGATTAGTGCTGGGGTCAAACAGGGTAGATGGTGTATTTCATGAATGTTTCTGCCCCTGAGAATGCCACTCCCACTCTTTAGTGGGGGTGAATTTGCCACACACCCCTTCTTGGGAAAATATTTGAGTTGGTCTCCTGCAGGGGGAGAGGGCCTTGGGGTTCTCATGAGGTGGAGGGCACAATGGGACAGGGTCAGTAAGGCTTCTATTTAAGCCTGCTCTGCCCTGTCCACTTCCTTCTCTTTTGCATTACCCACCCTTCCTCTATAATGCAAGTTTTTACTAGGCACCCTTTCCAGGGGCTGAGTAGGATTTTTTGGGGGGAGCCTCTGATTGGTTCTTAGGACTCCTCTTTTTTACCTACTCCACACTATAGGTTCTTTAATTTACTCATTGATACATGTCCATATCTGGCCTGTTTGGCATTCAGTGCAGGCAGAAAAGGGAATTTAAGAACTTAATTAACAGGTACCCTGAGGCATCATTGGGTGAAGGTTCTTCTTGAGTCACCTTCCATAGCCTTCAGCTTGGGGAGTCCTTGGGGCTACCCTTTAGGCCTGGTTTGTGTGTCTTGGTGAACACTGGACAGTGGGGCCCAGCTGCTGGAAGGCTGCAAAGTGGCAATGAGGACACACAGGCATAAGGCATATTTTCCTTGGTGCCCAAGGTCCTCTTCCACACTTTAGAAATAACTTCCATTGACTTGAATTGGGGACCAGAAGTTAAATGGAAACAAGAACTGTATTTATTACTCAGTGGCAGCAAGATGGGGGGGGAAAAACAGTAGAGAAATAGCATCGCAAGGGTGTCAGAGGCGGAATTTCAATCTTTTACCTGTAGTAGAAACTTACTTTGTATTGAATTTTCTGTGTCACACGTCCATGCATTCCCTCTCACTGCCGTTCTCTCTGCAGGGATCAATGCAAGGTTTTAACAAGGTGCACTCCTGAAATAGAAACCAAAAAATGATTTTCTGTGATGCATCAAAACGGAAAAGGTCTAATGTGTACAGAAAAATAACAATAGTCAATTGCCTTAAAAGGTGGCAGTGGTTTGCTCACATTTATGGCTGCATATGCAAGTGCATTAAACGCAAAATGGAATCTGAAGTTAGTACTCCCTGACGTACAAGCTTATTTCAGAGTGAAAATCCTGCTCTTGCCCAAGCAGGGCTCACTCATAATAAGAGCTGGAGCTGCTTCTGTGAAGACTAATGGGACTTTAAAGCCACTCCTCTTCCACTTTAACTGTGGCCAATCTACTTCTGTTTGCCTTCTCATACTCACGGATTAGGAAAGTATGTGAAGATGGGTAGGAGAGGAACCAGCTACAGAGGACTGGTGCCCACAAAGGAAGCCCCCTGGGTTGGTCTTTCTGATCTCGAGCACAGGGTTGGCCCAAGACATTTTGTTGCTTGAGGTGAAGAACAAGATAACACTCTTCTTTTTCCACATACAAAAGCCAACTGGACAGATAGCTGAATCTTACTTTAACACTGGTGATGGAACAACGTCCTCTACTGCAGGTGTGGGGAACCTTTGGCCCTCCAGATGTTGCCAAACTACAACTCCCATTGGCCATGCTTGCTGAAGTTGATGGAAGTTATAGTTCAGCAACATCTGGGGGGGGCAAAGATTTGTCACCCCTGCTGTACTACACCTGAGGGTATTTCACTGCCACACCTGGATTTCCCCTGTCCCAGGATTTGACACCTGGGGCAGTTGTCTCACTCTATCACATGATAGGACTGGCGTCACTCAGAACTCTTGCAGCGGGGTGGGGGAAAGAAAAGGGATCAGAGAGTTCTCCAAGAAAGCTTGAACAATCAGAGCTACTTTCAAATCGGGATGGGAAAATTTCACTCATCACTACTCATCAGTTGCAAACAGTGTATTCACACATAAATCCCTGTTTTCTTGGCAAATGAAACAGAACTGATGATTGGGAAAGGATGATGTTTCCAGTTTCCTGCATTTTGCCACGGAAAGCAGAAATGTAGAAAAGTATGTGCATTCCCGACTAATGTGGCAAATTTGTTTTGCTCTTACCTGTACATATCCAAGTACAAAAAAAAACCTTCACAAGGAGCTGTCCTTACTGTACCTCCTTTGGCTTTAGCTTTTACTGCATTCTGTCCTTTGGTTTCAGAGATCTTCCTTTGTCACCAACTGGTAATGTTCCTAAAGTGCACTGCTGTGCCCCAGATAAAACTGTCAGTTTACTAGGACAGGAGGAAAGCCCTATCTTGGGCTTGCAGGCTGCTTTTTTGATATGTAGAAGTTTCATTAAATATTTAGAGAGAGTTCTAGAGACAGTGTTTATATGTCATCTAGAAGTCCTTTGTTATATGCCATCTAGAAGTAATCTACTCTTTGAGAAGTGCATTAAATGTCAAAAGCCTGTAGGAGTAGAAAGTTGGATGAAGTTTTTTAATGCCTATTTTGTCTTTTATCTTTTTTAAAAAAATATCCCCATGGTATCATACATGTGATATAATACTGACCAATCCCCCCTCTAGGATGCAAACCTTAATGTAGTGAAGGGGTTTGAGAGCGTTGAAGAAGCTGACAGCAATGCCATCAGGAGTCTAGACCAAGAGGTGCGAGTGAATTTAAATGGACGTGAATGGGACATTTTCAATCAGGCAACTACAAAACATTTTATGCAGGAAATGAGAAATTAAGAAGAAATGGGGTTGCTTCAATAGTGAGAAGTGATATAGCAAAAGCAATTAGGAGCTACAGCACAAGGTCTGAGTGAGTGATATCAATGAGATTAAATGGGAAATCTATTAACATAACCATCATCCAAGTCTAGGCTCCAACAGGAAACGCAGAAGAAGAGGAATTGGAGAGAGTTTACACAGAAGTACAGGAAGAAATTGATCACACACCAAAACAAGATGTGATAATCGTGGGGGACTGGAATGCAAAAGTAGGGAAAAGTAGGAGTTAGAAATGAAGCAGGAGAAAGACTTATTGAATTCTGTGAAGCCAATAATCTGATTCTTGTGAACACATTTTTTGAGCAATGAAAAAGGCGGCTGTACATGTGGACATCACCAAACGGTCAATATAGGAATCAAATGGATTATATAATTGGTAGCAGAAGATGGAAAAGTTCCATACTTTCTGTAAAAACAAGACCAGGAGCAGACTGTGATACAGATCATGAACTGGTCATATCGAAAATCAGAGTAAAGCTAAAGAAGAACAATAAAGCAATCATAATGCCAAATACCATTTCAATAATATTCCAGAAGAATATAAAGATCAAATAAGGAACAGATTTGAGGCTTTAAACTTAGTTGACAGAGAACCAGAAGAACTATGGCGTGGAGTCAGAGACATTATCAGGAAAGAATGCAAAAAGACAATACCTGGAGTTAAAAAGAAAGACCTCAATGGATGACTGAAGAAACTCTTAAAATGGTTAAAGAAAGAAGGAAAGCAACAGCAAAAGGAGATAGAAACACAGTATGAACCCTAAATGCAACAATACGGCGACTAGTACGTAGGGACAAAGAGAACTATTACAATAGTTATTGTGTAGAAATGGAAGAGGACAACAAAAAGGGAAGAACAAGAGTCCTATTCCAAAAGATTAGAGAAATTAAAGGGAAATTTCATCCAAGAGTAGGGATGTTGAATAATCAACAAGGGAACACACTGACTGACCGAGATGAAATAAAAGAAAGATGGAAGCTATACACTGAAGAATTATGTAAAAGAGATGCAAAGATGACAGATTCATTCATGGAGGAACTGTATGATGAAGAACCAGAACTTTTTGGATGGGAGGTGAAAGCTGCTCTTAAAATACTTGGAAGAATTTGTCAAGAAATATGGAAAACTAAACAATGGCCCACAGACTGGAAGCATTCAATATACATCCCAATTCCAAAGAAAGGGGATCTCAGGTAATGCAGTAATTATCGAACAATTGCCTTAATATCCCATGCAAGTAAAGCAATGTTTAAGATTCTACAACAAAGGCTCTTACCATATATGGAGTGAGAATGCCCTTCCCGCCAAAGCGGGGGGGTGTTTGCCACCACCCCACCCTCTAGGGAGACTTGTGAACATTCTTGGAGGATTTGAAAAGTTGATCTCGGGGGACCTTTGGGCCAATCAGGGTAAGGGAGGAGCTCGACATATAAGCCAGCTCCTCCCTTGAATCGCGCCTTTTTGCCTTGCGACTCCTGGCACGTGGCTGAGAGGCTCGTGTGCTCGGCGTGTTTCGCTTTCTATTCTTGGCGCATCAGTTCCTGTGCAGTTCTTTTCCCTCGTTCCTGCTCGTTGTGGGCACTGCGGGATCAGCTGGGTGGCGCGTTTGGCCCTGCTGCGTTTCCGTTGCCGGCAGCTGCCAGCCTCGGCTTGCCCCTCGAGGGGCTGCCAGCCTGTGTACTCTGGGTTGCGTGAGTTGCGGTTGCGACCGCTGCCTCTCCCCTCCCCTCCCCATTTCCATACAAGTTGATTCCTTTGTTCCTTCCTTTGCTGGGGTTGTCTGGATTTGTAAGCTTCTTCTGTGTTTCTTTGGTATTGCCTGTTGGCTATTTAATCCCCCCAATTGTTAATTTGGAAGGTTTTGTTCTGTTGTTTCTTTAATTTTGTGCACTTGTTCTTGGATAGTCCCCCTCCCCTTTTTCTTCTTTTATTATCTTGTTTAACTGGGCCTACTTGGCCGTTTGTTTTGCTTCTGCTTCGTTATCCCCCCCCCCCATTCCTCTTGTTTAGTAATTTTTCCTAATATAGTTCAGGTCTGTAGCATTGACAGTGGTTGTGGGTTGTATCTTTTTCCTTGGCCAATCAATATATTGGTAGAGTTTAGGATAATTAATAATAATAATTAGAAGTTTATTGGTTTGCTATAGTGAATTAAATTTGTTTTTGATCATAGTTAACTAGTTTGACTTATGGGCATAATTGGGTATTGAAATATTGATATTATTATTGCTACTTTTAATAATATATTAAGATAATTGTTGTTGCATTGTGTTGTGTCCATTGGGTATATATTTCTGGTGTCTGTTCCTCTTGTAAAGGGTTGCTGCTATTCTTTTAACTTCTTTTCTCAAGTCATAATCAGTTTTATACAGTGCCACAGTGAATATGCCTCCCAGAAAGGTCAAGCAGAAGCGGGGTGTCACAGTTGTGAAAAAGCTGGAAAAACGCCCCGCTGTTCAACATTGCTCTTCGTATGAAGAGGAAGACATGGGAGTAGTTAGGGCGTTGGTCGCCAGGGTAGATGCTCTGGAGAAAGAGCGTGCGGCTCCAACTGAACCTGAGGTGGGCACAAGTGCATCTCTGAGAGGTAAGAGATCCAAGAGACTGGCATCAAAAGTGAATAGGACTTCTTTCCTTTCTGATTTAGTTGCTCGCATTGATGCTTTGGAGAAGGCCTCGACCTCCGCTACCCCTGTTGCGCTTCATGAGTCTCCATCAGCGCCTTCTGCCCTTCAGCTTGTTGCTTCATCTCCTGATTCTCTATCATCGCCAGCAGTCATTTCCTCGATGACTTCCTTCCCCTCTGCTCCTCATCCAGAGTCCAGACATGGGGCGGCTCCTCACGAGGTCCCAGGGGGGTGACACCCACTGTGGTTCCACCCCCAGCTACACTGGCAGGTGAGCTTTCTGCACCACAGGCAGCTCTTCCCACACATACACAGTCAGTTCCAGGACCCCAGCAGCAGATGGCTTATATGAGTGGGGTTTTGGTTCCCTTGCACCCCCAGCTTCCATGGCCAGCCGCAGCTGTGACGCCTTGGCAGCCTAATTATGCCTCTGAGGGGCAGGCTTCTATTTCTCTGCCCTTGCCATCTGGTGTTTATCCACAGGGTGACACTTCTTTACCTTTGGGTGATCACCTTTTGTTGCCCACAAAGGAGAAGATTTGGTGTGGAGAGTATATTGATATATTTACTCTTCTATTCCATGAGTCAGAGAGTCATAATTAAGGAGGCTGCTGAATTTAAGGATAAGGAAGCAGCCAAAAAGAAAAAGGTAGATCGCATTTGGCCTAACTGGCTCAATGCTTATACAGTATATATGGGAGTGATCCTTCAGGCTTATCCATCTCGTGCGTTGTCCATGATTAAGTATCAGGACATTATTCATCGTGCGTTTAGGGAATTCTCAGGCACCGCTTGGCTTAGGTACGATGAGAATTTTAGACAAAGAGCGGCATTGGACCCAGTGCTACGCTGGGACATTGAACACCCTGGCCTATGGCTACGGTCCATGACCCCTGCAAGGCCCACATTGGGCGACAGAGCTGATAGTGGGCATGTATTAGTGCGTGTTCAGTCTCAGGCTCCCAGTTACGACAGGGGGCCACAGTGGGTTCAATCACAACAAGTCTGTTGGGGCTTTAACAGCTCTGGGCGTTGCACTAGGCGACCTTGCAGGTTCAGACATGTGTGTGGGGTCTGTGGTGGAAACCACCCCAGTTTTTCCTGTTCAAAGGCTCGCCAATCAAAACAGGGAACTGGCGATAATTTACAGCAAAAGAGGGGCCCCAGAGGCGGCAGTGGCCCGACGCAAGGCCGGTAGCCCTATCAAACTCATTCCCCTGGCTAGATTGCTACAGCGTTATCCTGATAAACAGGATGCCGAATATTTACTTAAGGGTTTCTCCGAGGGTTTTCATATGCCTTATGTGGGTCCGAGGGTTCCCACTCGCTCCCCTAATCAGAATTCTGTGAATGACATGGCTGCGGTTGTTTTGGGCAAACTCCGCAAGGAAATAGAGGCAGATAGGATTTCAGGTCCTTTTCCCTTCCTGCCTTTTCCAAATTTGAGGGTGTCTCCCCTTGGGATAGTCCCTAAAAAACAGCTGGGTGAGTATCGCCTGATTCATAATCTCTCCTTCCCTAAGGGGAATTCAGTTAATGATGGCATACCACAGGATATGGCTTCTGTGAAGTACACTTCATTTGATGAAGCTGTGAGAATAGTGCGCTCAGCCGGCAGGGGGGCCTTAATGGCAAAGTGCGACATAAAGTCTGCCTTTCGCCTCCTCCCTGTGCACCCCGCAGACGTGGATTTATTAGGTTTTAAGTTTCAGGGCCAGTATTATGTGGGTAGAGCTATGCCCATGGGTTGTTCTATATCATGCGCAGCCTTTGAGGCATTTAGCTCTTTCTTGGAGTGGGCATTGAGAGAGCGTACTCATTCCTCCCTTACTGCACATTATCTGGATGATTTTTTGTTTGTAGGCCCTGCAGGCCATCCACACTGTTCGCATTTAGTGGAGGTGTTTATAACACTTTCAGAGGAGCTTGGTGTCCCCTTGGCACCTGAAAAGTCAGAGGGCCCCACTTCTTGCCTCACCTTTTTGGGCATCCAGCTAGATACTGTTGCCCAGTCTTCTCGTTTACCTGCTGATAAATTGACTGCCCTTAGGGCTCGACTTCAGGAGGCGGTGGCTCATAAAAAACTTACCCTCTTGCAACTTCAGGAGGTTGTGGGTCACTTGGTTTTTGCTTCCAGGGTGATCTCTCCCAGCAGAGCTTTCCTTCGGCACCTTTGTGAGGCGATGAAAGGAATACGCTCCCGTTTTCATTTTATTAGAGTGTCTTCCGGGATGAGGGAAGATTTATCCATGTGGCTCACTTTTTTAGAAGGGTATAATGGTTGTTCCTTCTGGAGAGACGGACTACTCTTAGAAGCTGAATTACAGGTTCATTCCGATGCTGCTGGGGGATCCAGTTTTGGAGTCATATTTAGATCTCAGTGGTGCGCAGAGATGTGGCCAGATTATTGGCAGGTGGAAGGCATTACCTCTGACTTAACATTCTTAGAATTTTTTTCCATAGCAGTGGCAGTTCGCGTTTGGGCTGCTGCCTTCCAGAATCGCACAGTTCGTTTCTGGTGCGATAATCAGGCCACAGTTTGGGTGGTCAACTCTCAATCTTCTAAGTCTCCGAGGGTTATGCGCCTTGTGCGTGCATTTGTTTTGCAGTGCTTAAGATTTAATATTCTGTTTGTTGCTCGGCATGTTCCGGGCCTCCAGAATGAAGTGGCTAATGCCCTTTCCCGATTTCAGATGCAGCGATTTCGGGAGTTGGCCCCTGGAGCTGCACCCGATCCAGTACCGATGCCGGCCTTCCTATGGTCTCTTGGGAGATAAAAGTTGGGGCTGCCATTGCTTCAGCACTTGCTCCTAGTACTCAAAGGGCATATCAGCGTGGTTTTGATAAATTCCAAGCTTTTCGCACTTCATGTGCTCTGCCTGATTGGCCCATTCCAGTATTGCAATTGTTGCAATTTATGGTTTGTTTGTTTGTTTTCTTAAAGGACAGGGTAATGCTGTTAATACCATTGCTGGTATCCTGTCCGCCCTTGCCTTTATTTCTAAGGCGAAAGGCATTCCGGAATATACTTCCGACTTCAGAGTCCGAAAGGTCTTAGAGGGCTGGTCGCGCTCCACTCCTAGAGCTTTGGACCATAGAAGGCTCATTACTCCTGATGTACTCTTGCAAATTCTTTCCTTATTCGTTACACTGTGTTCTTCTCATTATGAGTCACAGTTGTTCACTGAGGTGGCCTTAGTGGCCTTTTATGGGGCTTTTCGCCCTGGGGAAGTACTAGCATCTTCTAAGTTGGATAAGTCTTATAGAGCTTTATGCTTCACTGACTGTATCCTGGCCAGTACTTCTGTGATGCTCTCTTTGCATTTTTCCAAGACTGATCAGAGGGGTCATGGAAGAATGGTGACCTTGCATTCTTGCACAGTCCCTGGACTTTGCCCTGTATTAGCGATGAGGGCCTTTCTTTCCGTAAGGCCTGTGGGCCAGCATTATCTCTTCATACATCTCAACGGATCCGCCCTTACGCAGTTTCAATTTTGGGCCGTTGTTCAGCGGGCCTTGTTGGCCAGTGGGCGAGATGCAGGAGAGTATGGAATGCATTCTTTTTGGATTGGGGCAGCTATGGCCGCAGCCCTCATGGGCTTGCGTACGGAAAGTATACAGGCAATTGGCCGTTGGCATTCAGCTGCGTTTAAATCTTATATTCGGCCGTGATGCTAAGTTAACTTGTCTTTCATTTTTTCCAGGTGTTTGGAACCTCCCAGTTCCGGCAAGGATCCTCATGTGTGGGCATTCTATTTTGTTCTGGGCACATAAGAGAGCTGCTTCTTCATCGGCGGGGACACAGCTGCAGCTTTCCATCCGTGCTTCACTTTCATGGATGTCTAGTCGTGGCATGAAGTGGGCGGAGCTATTGCCCATAATATTTAGGGTTATGTCTACTCATCAACAGCCCCATATCTTAGTTTTGCACTTGGGTGAGAATGATTTAGTGCAGCGTCCCTCTGTGGACTTGCTATGTAAAGCCCAACGGGATCTTAGCTTGATTCATCACACATATCCGGACCTCATTATTGTGTGGTCAGATATGCTGGAGCATCGAGTCTGGTGGGGGGCCACCCACCCCAATAGGATTGATAGATTGCGTCGTTGGGTCAATACAAAAGTTAGGCACTTGGTTCTGTCGCTCGGGGGTGCGTTTATTCCCCATCACAGAATTAAGTTTTCTTATTTTGACCTTTATCGCGAGGATGGAGTACATCTTTCTAAGAAAGGTTGTGATATTTTTTTGTAGGATCTTCGGTTGGGTCTTAGGGCATTGTTTTCTTTGGGTTGAGGGGAACAAGCTTCGGCTGATCCCCTCTTGTGGCATGGTATTCTGGAAGGTGAGGAAAATGGGGTACAAATTAGGTGACTGAGGCATTGTATTAAAGGGCACTCACTAGGGAACTGCCAGTCAAGCGTGGCTGGTGGGGATCTTGGGGGTGCCCTTGTGTGACCAACTTGCGCATCAAGGTGAACGCCTGTACGGTGGGGCCAGGATGCGGAGGTTGTAAACATGTTATTGACTCTAATGGCAAAGTGGGATAATTTTACCCATATACTTTGCTAGAGAGTCCTGGTCTTTAAAGACTTACATGCCCAGGGAACAGGAGGGATAAAAACCCTCACAGATAGGAATCCTCACCTGCCCGAAGGAGGTTTAAGTTTGATTGGAAGAATTGGCTGTTATTTATAATTGTTATATTTTTAAATAAATATAACATTATTCCATATCTGTGTCATGAGTCTTCTTTGGTGTGGTGGCAATGCCCTTCCTGCCAAAGCGGGGGGGGGTGTTTGCCACCACCCCACCCTCTAGGGAGACTCGTGAACATTCTTGGAGGATTTGAAAAATTGACCACGGGGGGCCTTTGGGCCAATCAGGGTAAGGGAGGAGCTCGACATATAAGCCAGCTCCTCCTTTGAATCGCGCCTTTTTGCCTTGCGACACCCACCCTCCCTCCCTGGTCAGTATGGGCTTCGCTAGTCGCCTTATGGGGCTGAGTAGGAATTTTTTGGGGGGGATCCTGATTTCAGAATCCCTTTCGTTTTGCCCACTCCATACTGCTGGGATTTGATTCAATTGGCTATCTGGGGAAGTATGTGAATGTTTCGCTTTGGCTGGCATGGTATTCGGGCAGGTGAGGAAAATGGGGTACAAATTAGGTGACTGAGGCATTGTATTAAAGGGCACTCACTAGGGAACTGCCAGTCAAGCATGGCTGGTGGGGATCTTGGGGGTGCCCTTGTGTGACCAACTTGCGCATCAAGGTGAACGCCTATACGGTGGGGCCAGGATGCGGAGGTTGTAAACACGTTATTGACTCTAATGGCAAAGTGGGATAATTTTACCCATATACTTTGCTAGGGAGTCCTGGTCTTTAAAGACTTACATGCCCAGGGAACAGGAGGGATAAAAACCCTCACAGATAGGAATCCTCACCTGCCCGAAGGAGGTTTAAGTTTGATTGGAAGAATTGGCTGTTATTTATAATTGTTAGGGGGGACTTCCACCTACCTCTGTTCCGGTAAGACACGCTTATATGTGTTCTTGGTCTTTTGCTTTTAACGACTTGTAATTAGCCTTCATTTTTGAAAATTTAACTCCCTTGAGTACTCGACTGCAAGCCGTAAGCCTGTACAGCACTAGAACATTTTATATATGGGACGCTGCTTATTAAAGACGGCTGCAAACTGAAGGAGTCGAACGCCATTAATCTCCGGCTGTAGACTCAGCCATTAATCACTCCAGTTTACGACTTTAATTGCAAGGCGAAAACGATCCGAGTGCAGAACTTAAATAAATGCACTATATAGTCTGCGTGAAATAAACTTCAAGTGCAAAGCTTCCGAGACACTCCTTGGAATTGAAAACGAAACCTACCTTTTATATCTTATTTTTAATTTGTGTATCTAAATGGTTCTAAAAAGGAGGCGATATCAGGAGCTGGGAATAGATACTGAGGGTGATGTTTTGACAAGTAACCTTCAATCCAAAATCACGAGCTTCTTTCCATACATTCATGACTCATCACAACCTCCATCACAGCCCTAAAGTGCGCAGGAAGTGAACCCTCTGCCAGAAATGTCACATGAATGGACTTTAGATCAACCCTTCTCAATAAAAGCATATGCTGCTAATACAGCTGCTAAAAGTCTGGCTGAGGAGCTGTTAGATGCTGGCTTCAACTGTACCTTAAATTCAGTGAATGGTGGGCCTCCTTCGGAGGTAATTACTATCGATTCATATCATGAACCCCAGAGGCAACCAATGTCCCTACCTGAGATGAGACTAGAGGCAAATTACTCAATCTCTCCATCTTCCGCCGCTCCTAGGACTCCCGGTCCGGGCTGGCAAGCTCTCTTGTTCGAAGAACTGAGCCTAGTTAAAACGTATATCACAGAAACTAATAACTTACTTACCACGCTGGTGCAGGCACTCGGGCCTCACCTTCTTAAGAGTACTTTTGATCATGGAACCTTGATAACTTCTCCACCTACTTGTGTTCAACAGAAGTTGACCTTAGGAGGAGCTGGCAAGAATAAGAATAAGCCTTCGAAGAAAAACTCCTCAGGCATTGGGAGGCAGAAGCAAACAAAGAAATCAAAGAAATCAAAGAATATTAAGAACTCTAAACCTAGTCCTGATAGGAAAATGAACTTTAAGCCTCTGTTTAAGCTGCTGGATATCCAGACGTTGAGTGACACCCTGAGGGAGCAATGCCCTATAAAACCTAATAACAGTCCCTTACAAAAAAAGGGTATGTCTCTAAATCAACAGAGCCAAACTTCCAGAAATGACTCTATAAATAGGGCTTTAAAAGAAAGTGTTTTATCACTGACGACTCCACCGGATACAAGGCCATCCTTTGCTAAAACTCAGTTTCTCCCCTGGAACCCTGTACTACAATCCGAAAAATTGGTAGTTTTATGTCATCGGAGGGCCCCTGGACGTCGGCCCTCCTTCCCGAGTATTCCATTTTTGGATAACTGTTTTGGCCAATCTCTCTCTGTACTACATCGCACGAACTAGAGCTCATACAGCTGCGTGGTATACTCCGGAGCTGAGAGCGATGAAACAGCATAGGAGACGGCTTGAGTGCAGATGGAGACGAACTCCTGATGGATGCAACTTTGCACTGGTAAGTGCCTATACTAAGTTATATTTAGTGGCAGTGCGGGCAGCAAAAAAACAACATTTTGCTGCCTCTATTCAATTTTCTATCTGCTGGCCAGCGGAGGTTTTTAAGATTGTCCGAGGGCTATTACATTCTGGCCCTAAGGACATGATAGATCCATCTGAAGCCCATTGTAATGAATTTGCTAGGGACTTCCAGGACAAAATTTCTTGCATCCATCAGGACTTGGACTCCAATGTTATAGCAGTGGATTTAAATGAGGCATCCGGAGCACAGTCTGGTCATGTTTTGTTGGATGAGTTTCAATTGGTACAGCTTGAGGACGTTGACAAGGTGCTTGGACAGGTGCATGTGACCACTTCTATACTGGATCCTTGCCCCTCTTGGCTGATAAAAGCTAGCAGGGTTGGAACCGCCGGCTGGGCCACGGAGGTGATTAATGCCTCATTGCGAGAGGGAGTGGTCCCTGGTTGCCTGAAGGAGGCAGTGGTGAGACCACTTCTGAAAAAATCTTCCTTGGACCCAGAAACTTTTAACAATTACAGGCCGGTAGCGAACGTTCCATTCCTGGGCAAGGTTCTAGAAAGAGTGGTCGCGGACCAGCTCCAGGCACTCTTGGATGAGACCGATTATCTAGATCCATTTCAATTGGGGTTCAGGCCCGGTTTTGGCACTGAGACGGCCTTGGTCGCCCTGTATGATGACCTCTGTCAGGAGAAAGACAGGGGGAGTGTAACCCTGTTGATTCTCCTTGATCTCTCAGCGGCTTTTGATACCATCAACCATGGTATCCTTCTGGGGAGACTCGCTGATTTGGGAGTTGGAGGTACTGTATGGCAGTGGTTCTGCTCCAGAAGGTAGTGCCGGGGGAGTTTTGCTCGGCACCCTGGGTCCTCCAATATTGAATTCCACAGGGGTCAGTACTATCCCCCATGCTTTTTAACATCTACATGGAGCCGCTGGGTGCGGTCATCAGGAGTTTTGGAGTGCGTTGTCACCAGTATGCTGATGACACGCAGCTCTACTTCTCCTGTTCATCTTTTTCAGGTGAGGCTGTCAAGGTGCTGAACCAATGCCTGGCTGCGGTAATGGACTGGATGAGAGCGAATAAATTGAAGCTCAATCCAGATAAGACTGAGATGCTGTTAGTGGGTGGTTCCCCTGACCAGATGGGAGAGGCTCAACCTGCTCTGGATGGGGTTGCACTCCCCCTGAAGGAGCAGGTCCATAGTTTGGGAGTTCTTTTAGAACCATCCCTGTCACTAGAGGCACAAGTAGCCTCAGTGGCATGGAATGCTTTCTATCAACTTTGGTTGGTGGCCCAACTACGCCCCTATCTGGATAGGGAAAACCTTGCTTCAGTTGTCCATGCACTGGTAACCTCAAAATTGGACTACTGCAATGCACTCTACGTGGGGCTGCCTTTGAAGACAGTTCGGAAGCTGCAGCTCATGCAAAATGCAGCAGCCAGATTGTTAACAGGGACTCGGAGGTGTGAACATATAACTCCGATTCTGGCTCGCTTGCACTGGCTGCCTATATGCTTCCGGGCTCAATTCAAAGTGCTGGTTTTGACTTATAAAGCCTTACACGGCTCGGGACCACAATACCTGGTGGAACGCCTCTCTCGATATGAACCTACCCGTACTCTGTGTTCAACATCAAAGGGCCTCCTTCGGGGGCCCACCCAGAGAGAAGACCGGAAGGTGACAACAAGAAAACGGGCTTTCTCTGTGGTGGCCCCCGAACTATGGAACTCTCTCCCTGATGAGGTACACCTGGCACCAACATTGCTGTCCTTTCGGCGGCAGGTAAAACCCTTTTTGTTCTCCCAGGCATTTTAACAACATTTTTAACATCTATTTTACCACCTACATTTGCACTTACGCTCTTAATATTTTAGTAATCTTAATTACTTAACATCTTAACATCTTAATACTTTTAACTGATTTAATACGCTTTTAATATTTTTAGGCTTGTGTAGTAGTTGTTTATATGTTTAATTATGTTCTACTACTTTTGGTATACTGTTTTTAAGTTGTTTATATATGTTTTACCTGTATATTGGATGTTTTTATGTTGTGCACTGCCCAGAGAGCTATGGCTATTGGGCGGTATAGAAATATAATAAATAAATAAATAAATAAATAAATAAATAAATAAATAAATAAATAAATAAATAAACTATATCAAGTCTATGGCTAACATATCCATCAATCCTGACTACTGGCGTCTGATCGTCACCTTTCACTCTTCATCTATCGCCAGTCAGATCTATCATGTAAGGGAGAATCTTAAGAAAAGGGGCTTAGTAATACAGCGTTATTACATTAATACTGCCCCTCTTTCACCGTTGGTGTTCTACACTTCACAATCCCCCAGATCAACTACTTCTGAGCTACGGATGACTCTAACTCATGTCCCCCAACGGAATCCTCTACAGCTCAGTCCTGCAACGTCAACTCGATCTTCTGTTCTCCCTAGTGGGACACAAGCTCTGTCAGCTTTAATGCAGGAATTGGAGCCTGAGGAGCTCCAACTTACGGAACTATATTCCCATTTACCTGATACTGAGCGATCAATGATTATCAATAAGCTATACCTGCTAATACAACAACTAGCTGCTATGAAACCTGGTGCAACTCCGTTGGAAAAATATTCTTTTACTTCCCCATCTGAATCTGACCTTTCTCCAGTTAAGCCAATACAACCGGTGAATACATATGTAGTTCCCACTAAGATATCTGGTGCAATCTTTGCGGATGTTACAGGCTCCTTAAATCGGATCAGCGAGTTACATTGACATTCTCCTTCTTTAATAAACTCTACACATGGATCTATAACAGCCTCTTCCGCAACATCCTTCTGCATACGTCGGAACGCCTTGTTGTCAAAGCCTGCACTACATCTCCTATTGTGGAACATAGCAGGCTGGAATGCCAAGCAAAACAATCTAGAACTGAGCACTTACCTGAATGAACACGATATAATTTTCCTCCAGGAGACCTGGTCTACCCATAACTTATTCCTGGATGGCTTTTCCTCTATTGATTTACCAGCAGTTCCATCCCTGGGTAAACGGAAAGGTAGAGCAAAAGGAAGTATGGCAATACTACTCTCTACTACATTGACTGCTCATTTCAGAAGCCTCCATCCGTGCAATAATGCTGCTATGGCTGTCCTGTTGACGTTTCATACATTATCTCTTCTCTTAATTAATGTTTATATGCCTCCATGTTCATCAAGGGAATACACCAATCAATTATGGGACGATCTAGACAGCTATATAACAGAACTTGAGTCCTGGTTTCCCAAAGCCCTATTAATCATCATGGGAGATTTTAATGCCAGGATTGGACCTAATAATGCTACACTTTTTGCATTGAAACTGTGGGGGGGGGTGAGGAAAATGAACACTATGTCCCTGCCCATGATAGGGCCTCTAAGGACCTTAGGGTTAATTATCCGGGAATCTGTCTAACCCGCCTAGCTGGAAGCCGTAATCTTATTATCCTTAATGGCCTTAATCCACTGGATACCTGCGCCAAATACATTTACATCTCTAGTAGAGGAAGTAGTGTAATCGATTATGCGCTAATTTCCCATCAGCTATTAAATTCAACAATTAATTTCCTTGTGGGCAAGAGACAAGATAGTGATCATCTCCCTCTAACCCTTTCAATTCAATTAAAAGAGAAGAGCCGCCTAGATATGGAGCACAATCCGGCAGCCAATTCAGCGTATTTCATATATAACAGATCCATTTGGTCTCCACGTGTAGCTTCTATGGTTGCAGCCTTTATCTCCTCCCCTTCTGCTTTGGCCATTCAAGAACAATTAGTGAAGGCTTCCAACCTCCAAACGGCCCTAAATGTCTACGATACCCTGACTGTGACTCTAAATTCCTTCTTAGTCCCCAATTCCTCCTCTTCTAGAACAAATTTAAGATTAGGTCCTCCTAGATGGTTTGATAAAGACTGTCTAGCTGTTAAAAGACAATTAAGACAGACCTATCTACAATATCGCCAACAAAATGCTAGTACCCTTCCTTCCGAGTACTTTACCATTAAAAGAAAATATAAGGCATTAATTGTTGGCATGAGGCCTAGTAGTTTTTCATCAAGTCTGAAAGTTAAGAGGAGTTATGTCTTTGCCCTGTCTGGGAACAGACAGTGAAGGCCGTTGTTATGGTAACCATCAAGAGATAGACTGGGAAAGTTCTAACAGAGTCTGTGAGTTGTGGTTCCTTCTGCATCATGCCTCTGACCTGAGAGGCTGTCTTACTTTTGCTTTCGGAGAGAAATGTGCTGTAGAGCTAGAGGGGGGGTGAAACTGCTGAAAAGCCTTAATGTCTTAATAAAGACTCTTAACATGCTCAAATGCTCTGAAGAAGTTTCTTGCTCAACTTAACTCCAACGTAATGTATGCTGTTTCACGCAACAACGCACACACGCCAACATTAATAGCCATTAAAAAGAGGCAAGCAGTACACAATGGCTGGAAGGCCTTAATTTATGCATCCAGGACCAAAAATTCAAAAACATTCTGGTCTCTTGTTTCTGGAACCTTGAGGTCCACTAATCCCGCTTCATGCAATATTCCCTCCCACATATGGGAACAATACTTCACAGATATGTATGAGGATACCCGATATACTCCCTCAAAGCATCCCTTTTCTTTTGATTTTGAAAATCTCCCTGTTTGGCCATCTGTTTCCCAGAGTGAAATAATTGATTTGATTGGTGGCTTAAAATCTGCTAAGGCCCCGGGTTGTGACAATATACCCCCGGAGCTCTTGAAATGTCACCAAGACTGGTGGGCTCCCATACTAGCTAACCTATTCACTCTGATAAATAATACCGGCCATTTCCCTGAGGCGTAGCTCGAAGCCATAGTTATTCCTATATATAAAAAAGGTCCAAGAGATGATCCCACAAATTACAGGCCAATAAGCCTTCTCTCGGTAGTAGGAAAACTTTATGCTAGCTACGTGAAGGGGAAATTGTCCACTTGGTTAGAGGAGGATAACATTCTGGGTTGGGAACAGGCAGGATTTAGGAGGGGTAGTTCTGTGCTGGATCACTGTGTACTTTTAAACCATCTGGCAGAAAAATATAGGAACCGAATGGGAAATGGCCTATACGTCGCCTTTATTGACTTAAAATCTGCTTTCGATTCTATCCCAAGGGGCAAATTATGGGCTAAGCTTGCAAAAACAGCAATTGATAAAAGGCTTCTTTTCCTAATTTTTAGCCTGCATCTGCATACTTCTCCGTGTTCGTTGTGGGCATGATGGTGGCCTAACAAATTCGATCTCCACAACAAAAGGGGTTAGGCAGGGTTGTATCCTGGCTCCCCTTTTATTTAACCTTTTCTTGAATGATTTGAAAATAAGGTGTCATTCCCCAGACTTCCATCCCCCCAAACTTAGTGAACACATATGTCCCATTCTGCTATATGCAGATGACGCTGCCCTCCTATCAATCTCCAAAGTTGGCCTTAAACGCCTATTTCGAGCTTTTATGTCCTACTGCTCTGATAATCAGTTAACTATAATTTTTTCTAAAACCAAAATTCTAGTTTTCTCAAAGCGCACCTCTGTTTCTGAGTGGACAATTAATGCCCAACAAATTGCCCAGGTTACGCATTATAAATACGTTGGCATTACGTTTAATTCTTCTCTCTCCTGGGCTCCCCATATTCGTGCGGCTGTCTTGACTGCCTGGAACACAGCAAAGGGTATTCTTCGATATTTTTACACCAAAGGGGGGCAGTATATTCCCGCTGCTATTCAGGTTTTTAGAACCAAGATTATTCCCCAACTTTTATACGGTGTCCCACTGTGGATCCGTGCTTATAACTCCTCTGTAGAATCAGTACTCTCTAATTTTTTACGACAAATTTTTGGTGTCCCAAGGTGCGTCCCGAACGCAGCTCTCAGGTTAGAATCCAGCCTAGCCTCGATTGAATGTCAAGCATGGTCTCTTGCGTTCAATTACTGGATCAAATTATCCTATGAATGCCCTCCTGGCTATCTAGCATCCCTTTGGAAAGATCCTTATCTTTCCACGTGGATGAAAACATTTCATGCTAAACTTCCCAGGTTAGGCTTTTCCATAGAATACTTATCCTCCCAAGCTCTAGCAATGGCTAAATCTACCATTCGAGCCCCGACTTAGGGATATAGATCTCCAAAGTTCAACCGCTGCAGCATCCAAAGTATGCTCTCCCATTCACTTCAACCTGAGTTTTGACCCTCTGAATTGTGCCTCATACTTGGATTTTCTTATTGTTCCCAAATATCGACTTGCATTCACCAAGGCCAGATTTAATTGCTTAACCTCAGCATTATTGGAAGGGAGATACCAGGGTATAGCTTATGACCAACGCCGCTGCCCCTGTAAGGAGGGTGGTACCGAAACGCTCTTACATGTTTTTTGCGCATTATATTCCTCTGAATGTTTTAAATATTTATCTCCTATCATAAAAAAGCTTCCTAATGAGTCTTCTGATCGTTTGTTACTCTATCTTTTGACAGGCTCAAACAGGACTTTTACTATGTCTGTTGCTAAATTTGTTCATGCTGCCCAACTTAAACGGTCAAAATCTTTGTTCTGAATGACCTACTACATGACTTTAGCACGTTGATCCTATCTAGATACACAGTATTTGTATTTTATTGTATCCTATTTTATGCTACCCTTGTATTTTGTATTTTATTCCTTTGTGTGATGGGTCTTTGACTGCAATAAACAAACAAATAAACAAAATATAATTGTTATATTTTTAAATAAATATAACATTATTCCATATCTGTGTCATGAGTCTTCTTTGGTGTGGTGGCAAATGCCAGATGTCCAAGCTGGATTCAGAAAGGGAAGAGGCACCAGAGATCATATAGCAAAGATATGTTAGATAATGGAACGGACCAAGGAATTTCAGAAGAAAATCACCCTGTGCTTTATAGATTACAGCAAAGTCTTTGACTGTGTAGTATAATGAAAAACTATGAAATGCTTTAAAAGAAATAGGGGTGCCGCAGTATCTGATTGTCCTAATGCGCAATCTATACTCTGGACAAGAGGCTACTGTAAGGGAAGAATATGGAGAAACCGATTGGTTACCCATTGGAAAGGGTTCGAGACAGGGGTATATTTTATCACCCTATTTATTTATACGCAGAACACATCATACGGAAAGCGGGTTTGGACCAAGATGAAGGAGTTGTGAAAATTGGAGGGAGAAATATCAATAAAGATATGCAGACGATACCATACTACCCAAATGAATTGACACCTTAAGCCTCGTTCACTGAGCAAGAAATACCAACATCTATTGGGGGTATGAAGTCATGCATGGCAGCCACATTCCAAACACCCCCATCTATACCATCTATTCCCACTCTGCTCTCAACCTTGCATCTAAGGTGGGAAGAAATGAAGGAGGCTTTTATGTACATTAAACTGAATGTGTCACCAGAGTTTCCCATTTTGAAGAGACTTCTAAGCATGTTCAGCAGACCTTTCTGCTCATTGTGGGAGGTTGGGTGGAGAGCTGGTGGGGCCGGTTCACACAGTAAGGGTAGAGTCAGCACTTGTATCCCCATGCACCCTACTAGAGTTGGCATTCTCTTTTAAGGGTTTGCCCCTGATTAGGGTTTTAGATCCCTATACTCTCTACAAGCCCTCCCCCAAACTCATGTGACTGGTAAGAGCCCAGCCCTAGCCCCATCTTCAACAACTTGGAGGAAGCGGATTATCTGGATCCATTTCAATCGGGCTTCAGGCCTGGACATGGGACTGAAACAGCCTTGGTCGCCTTGGTAGATGATATGAGGAGGGTGTGGGATAGGGGCGAATGCACCTTCCTCGTCCTCCTTGATCTCAGCGGCTTTCGATACCATTGACCACGTTATCCTCCTGGACCGCCTGAAGAGGTTAGGCATGGGGGACACTGTATTGCAGTGGTTCCATTCCTTCCTCTCTGGTAGGTACCAAAGAGTGGCATTGGAGGATGAGGTTTTGGATCCTTGGCCTCTCACTTGTGGGGTGCCACAGGGTTCCATCCTCTCCCCGATGCTGTTCAACATCTATATAAAGCAGCTGGGGGCAATCATCAGGAGATTTGGGCTGCAATGTCATCAGTATGCGGATGACACGCAGCTCTATCTCTCATTTAAATCTTCACCGAGGTTGGCTGTAGAAACCCTGTCCAAGTGCCTGGAGTCGGTGAGTGGCTGGATGAGAAGGAATAAGCTGAAGCTGAACCCTGACAAAACCGAGGTACTGTTTGTGGGAGACAAGGGAAGGCTGGGGGATGTGAACCTGGTGCTCAATGGGGTACGTTTGCCCCTGAAAGACCAGGTCCGCAGCCTGGGGGTCATTCTTGACTCCCAGCTGACCATGGAGGCTCAAGTCTCGGCTGTGAGCCGGGCGGTGCTGTATCAACTCCATCTGATACTGAGGCTGCGCCCCTACCTTCCCAACCATCTGCTCCCACCAGTAGTACATGCCCTGGTCACCTCTCGCCTAGACTACTGTAATGCGCTCTACATGGGGTTACCCTTGAAAACAGTCCGGAAGATGCAACTGGTACAGAATGCGGCGGCTCGTCTGATTAAAGGCAGCCACCAGCAAGATCACATCACTCCAGTGCTGAAGGAGTTGCACTGGCTACTGGTTGTTTACTGGGCCCAATTCAGGGTGTTGGTTTTGACCTTTAAAACCCTATACGGTTTTAGCCCAGTCTATCTGAAGGAGCGCCTCCAGCATCGTCAGGGATGCCGCTCAACAAGATCAGCCTCAGAAGACCTTCTCTCGATCCCACCGGTTAAAACAGCTAGACTGGTGAGGACTAGAGAGAGGGCTTTTTCAATAGTGGCCCCCACCCTGTGGAACTCTTTCCCAAATGATCTCCGCCATGCCCCTTCTATGATAAGCTTCCGCCGGGCCTTGAAGACCTGGCTCTTCAGGCAGGCTTTTGGGGTGGGTTAGGTTTCTTACTGTTATGGTTTTAAATTTTAATGTTTTAATGTATTGTTTTATCTTGTACGTTGCCCAGAGTGGCTGGACAACCAGCCAGATGGGCGACTAATAAATTAAATAAATAATAATAATAATAATTCTTAAGTATCAGTTTGTGAAAGTCAGTACTTTTACAGCTTGTTTCTTTTCCCTAAAATCCATTTCCAAATTGAAAAAAAAAAAGGAGTATATACATGGAAGTATGCATCCCTGTGTATAGCTCAAATTACAAGGTGAATAGGGATGGTTTGGGTTGGGTTTTCACATACCCAAGTCAAATTGTACTGTTAACAAGATATCTCAAATTGGATCAGTGACTTCTTAAAGTCTTGAGTCACTCTGTGGATTCGGGTACCCCCCAAATGCTGCATTGTGACACTTAAATAAAGTGACACTTGCATTTTTAAAAGTGAAAGCAGGCTGACTAGGGAAACACCATGAACTCAAGTGAGGAAGAGGTGGAAAGGTCGGGAGATCTTTTGTTTTGACAGACAGGTCTAAGTTTTAATCACAGTGAATTGTTTTCCCAGGGCACTCCAATCACTGTAATTTGTGTGAGAGATTTTGAATGAAATAAAAGCCTTTGTTTGTTACATGGTCATTGTTCTTCTGTGAGTTCTGCCTGGGAAAGCCGGGCATTTAGAAGAGTGATGGACTATTGGCATATTTCCAAAAAAATTCTGTTTTCTAATGAACAAATAACATTAACAATTCAATTAATTTGTTTTCATTCCACTGTTTTTCTTTCTTTTCCCCCAGTTTCTGTTATCCTGGTCATTATTTTGCAAACTTTTAGCTAGGGATGGTGGAGAAATTCAATTCAGTTCACATTTAAAGGCAAATTCACTTAATTTGCACTTTCCAAAACACAATCCAAACTGAAACACAGACTCCTTCAAAATGCACACCTCTCTGAATTTTACAATGTAGTTCTCCAGCCAAGCAATGTGTGCAAAAGCACATATACTAAGGTAAAGTGTGCCAAAAAAGTCTATATTAGTTAACATAATATACAAAAATGCATTAGATTTCTCTGGTTCCCCCTCTCAGTTTGGAACCTTCCCCCCCCCAGCTAAGCCTGCTTCTCTCTTAAGTAAGCTCCCAGATGTGTTGCTCATTTCCATCATGTGATTACTCCCTTGCCCAGGGCCTCCTCCCCCACGGTCGCCACTTTTCAGATAGATTGCCCATAAACTATTGGTGGAGATTAAGTGACTTCTATTTTGCCTGCTACAAAATGGGAAAGGCTGCCCTTGCGAGAAAACAACTGTGCCTATCATTCTGAATGTTGGCAGACTTCATCCCCTCAGAAGGAGCAGCCATGCTTGCAATTTGCATCCAGTTTTGGCAGAAAATTGAAAAAAAATAAGAGACTTTTCCTTAAAAATAAACAAATCCCTTTAAGGTTTCCTGCATGAATCCCCCAGAAAAAGGTGCCAATTTAAAATAATGTCAACTTCAGCACATGTAGCAACAGAAGCTTTATATATAAAATAGAAATAATACCAGAAAGCAGAATAATAGAATTAAAAAGCAGGATGCACATCCTATCAAAAGGAAGTTAATGATGAGGGTGGCCTTACTTCTGCCCCACTTTCGATAGCGTAACATAAAAAGGGATACCCTACTGGAGTACATTTATCAGAGGATGTCTCCTCCCAAGTTTTTTTTCACTCTTGAGTTAATTTTTCGTCTAGTAAAAGTTGCCAAAGTCTGGTAAACCAATTTTTATCAGTAAATGTTCTGCCCCCTTCCAATTTTTGGCTATTTCAAGCCTTGCTGCAAGTAGGAATCTGGATAGGAGAGACATCTGAGTTTTAGGAACAATGGAACCCCCTTTAAGGGAACAAAGTGCCAAGGCTGGATTTGGGATAATTGTAGCTTTAAGTACTTTACTAGCAATTTGAAAAACATCACTCCAGAATTGTCTCACTTTATTACAGTCCGATCATAAATGTAGGAAAGAGCCACGGATCGGGCATCCCCTCCAGCACAGAGAGGAGAGGATCACCGTACTATAAATGAACCAAAGCACCCAATTCCTTTGAATTCCTTTGAATGAGACAGGATCAGATTCTTTAAATACTTGTAGGGCTGTCACATAGAAGAGAACAGACTTGATGTCTCTTGCCCTAGAGTGCAGGGCTAGATCTAATGAGCTTCAGTTGCAGAAGGGTGACTTTACCATTGAACATTAGGAGAAACTTCTTGATGGTAAGAGGTCAACCATGGTACCATTTATCAATTTCCTAGCACAGTGTTCTTCAACTTTGGGTCTCCAGATTTTGTTGGATACAACCCCCATGATCCCTTGACCAGTGGCTAAACTGGCTGGGGATGATGGGTGTTGTAGTCCAAAAACATCTGGGGACCCAAGGTTGAAGAATAGTGGCCTAGAGGTTCTCCCTCAGTGGAGGTCTTCAAGCAGGGGCTCAACAGTCATCTGATGGGGATACTGTAGCTATGGATCTATTACATTAAGCATAGGATGGACATGATAGGAACATGGGAAGCTGCCTTATACCAAGTCAGACCATTGATCCATCTATATCAGTTGACACTGACTGGCAGCAACTCTTTAGCTTTTTCCCAGCCCTGCCCTGGAGATGCCAGGGATTGTACCTTGGCCCTTTTGCATGCAAGACACTTGCTCTGCCACTGAGCTACAGCCCTACAGAGCTCCTCCAACTCTATGACTCTAACAGAATATCCTCAAAAAAGTTTAAGAACTAAATCACACGATCCATGAAGAGTAGATGAACAAAGCCATAAACAGCAGAAGCAAGCATGGAGAGTGGAGAACAGGGGTGGGAGGGGCAATTATTTTACATTCAAGTGGCAGCCGGGAAAGATGAAATCCTACACTTACTGTTCAGCAGTGCTTTTCTTGCTCTAAGAGTTGCATTATACAGCTTTGTTCCATTCGGAATGCTAAGGAGACAATGAAATCTCTGAATCTGGCGCAGTAGCTTCTCAGCTGAATAAAGTTGCTAGAAAGAAAGTATGGTAGAGAAAAACCAGTAAGTGTTCTGCCAAAAGGGTAAGCATCAGGAAAGCCAAGCTGGTGATTCTGACAAATTGGGAAGCATCTGAGTTAGAGCCATTGCCCCCACACCCATAAAGAAGACTCAGGACACATAGGTTGGGATGATGTTATATTTATTGAAATATAACAATGTTTTGGAGAACATGCAGGCCAAATCAACCAAATCAAACCAATTCAAACATTCCAGGCAGGTGAGTCCTTTGCCTACTTCTGGGGAGGGGAAGCCCCCATGTGATGTTCCTGCTTATATTGGTAAGTGCTGGTTATATAGAAGACATATGGTAAGTGGAGTGAAGGAGGAGGGGGAGTACATGAGCAGTAGAGTGCTGGATGATTGGCTGAGCGTTTGAATGGCTGGGAGTATAAATGGAAGAATGACAGTTGAATCAGGGAGGTGGATGTTGGAGGTTGAGAGAGGTGAAAGAGAGGTTTTGGTGGTTTTTGGAGGTTATTGGAGGTTATTGTTGTTGTTGAGAGTGAGTCAGAGTTCTGAGGCAATTAATGAGAAGTAAAGTACATGTCAGAACATATATGAAACCATAAGCTTGTCAACAAAGTAATTAAGTAATCTTGTTATTTTTAGTGTTCAATAAATATTTCTTGGTAAAACAAAAGCCTGATTCCTTCAGCTGGGAAACACAAACCAGGGGGGATAGCAAGTAACCAAGGCTGAACAGTTGTATCAAATGGTGGCAGCGGCGTAGGAAAAGATATTGTATCCAGTACCACATAGAAACCCATGGCTGTAAGCTTCAGTGCAAGAGGCTGCAGGGAGGTTTGGGAATTACCCATAGACACAAGGTATCGAGATAGCCTGGCAGAGACTAAGGCACAGTCTAAAGGTGATAAGAGATACAGAGTGTTGGGTAGTAAGGCCTAGCAGGGGGATCTTCTGAGAACTGTGCTAGAGCTGTAAAGGGTAAGAAGAAAACCTGACGTTCCTGTCTGCTGGTAGCCACAAGTGAGAGCTTCACAGGTGGTGCCGGGGGAGGACGTCACACACACCCAACCCCCCTGGGCATGTAACCAGCCATCGGCTGTGGCTCCCCAGCCAAAGATGAGGAGGAAAACCTCCCTCCTTGCTAGGTAAGCCTTGGGTGTGCACCCAACCTTTGCATCCAGACCCCGCTGTACTGTCATTCACCTGAATAAGCAAGCCAGACCACCAAGGGCACACCCAAGTCCAACCCCGGCATCAAGCCCAGGTGATTCCCAGAGGTTGCCCCCAAAACCTAAAATGCCTTAGTACTTAACCCCCAATTCTTAACCCCCAACCTCATCACCTGCACAGACTCCATGCCTTAAGGCATGGCACCACACCCTCAATGCACCCAATTGAATTAAACCCCGCAGTATGGAGCAGGCAAACCAAACGGGAGACTAAGTGCACCTCCCCCCCCCAAAAAAAATCCTACTCAGCCACTAAGCAGCAACTAGACAAGTTCATACTGAAAGGGTGCCGCAAAGAGAAAGAGCTGGGGGCGGAGCCGGCTTTTAAGCCTTCTCCACCCCCTTCCTGATTGGCCACCTGGCTCCCACATAACCTCCCTCCTTTCCTCGAGACAAACCACCTCAGTCTTCTTTTGAAAGGAGGGGGATGGAGGCAAATGTGCCCCTGCTTTTGGTGGGAACGTTCTTTTTTGCTGACAAAAAAATTCTGTCTACTTGGTTGTCTTTTTACTCCTGTTTTCCCCAGATGGTTATTACAGTGACCTTCATGTGTTAAACAGGATTCTTTGTTCTGTAATACGTCCCTCTGTTCCTTCCTGCTGCTTTATAACTCTTCTGCAGTTACAACTGAAGTGCACAGGACAAGCTGGCAGTTAAAAAGATGCTATAGCTCTAGAAGAGAATACTCTTACCGTACAAGAAAGTCCTCACAAATGTCTTTATTGCAGGTGAAAGGTTCACATGCTAGATATGAACTACAGAATAAGAGTTTGTTATTATGTGCCTTCAAGTCGATTATGACTTATGGCGACCCTATGAATCAGTGACATCCAAGAGCATCTATCGTGAACTGCCCTGTTCAGATCTTGTAAGTTCAAGTCTGTGGCTTCCTTTATGGAATCAATCCATCTCTTGTTTGGCCTTCCTCTTTTTCTACTCCCTTCTGTTTCTCCCAGTGTTATTGTCTTTTCTAGTGAATCAGGTCTTCTCATGGTGTCCAAAGTAGGATAACCTCGGTTTCATCATTTTAGCTTGTAGCGACAGTTCTGGTTTAATTCGTTCTAACGCCCAATTATTTGTCTTTTTCACAGTCCATGGTATTCGCAAAGCTCTTCTCCAACACGACAATTCAAATGAATTGATTTTTCTCTTTCTACTATTTTACTGTCCAACTTTCACATCCACACATAGAGATTGGGAATACCATGGTCCACATGATCCTGACTTTGGTGTTCAGTGATACATCTTTGCATTTGAGGACCTTTTCTAGTTCTTTCATAGCTGCCCTCCCCAGTCCTAGCCTTCTTCTGATTTCTTGACTATTGTCTTCATTTTGGTTAATGACTGTTCCAAGGTATTGATAATCCTTGACAAGTTCAATGTCCTCATTGTCAACTTTAAAGTTACATAAATCTTCTGTTGTCATCACTTTAGTCTTTTTGACGTTCAGCTGTAGTCCTGCCTTTGTGCTTTCCTCTTTAACTTTCATCAGCATTCATTTCAAATCGTTACTGGTTTCTGCTAGTGGTATTGTATCATCCGCATATCTTAAATTATTGATATTTCTCCCTCCAGTTTTCACACTTCCTTCTTCTTGGTCCAATCCTGCTCTCCATATATGTTCTGCGTACAGATTAAACAAATAGGGTGATAAAATACACCCCTGTCTCACACCCTTTCTGATTGGGAACCAATTGGTTTCTCCATATACTTCCCTTACAGTAGCCTCTTGTCCAGAGTATAGGTTGCACTTCAGGGCAATCATTTCTTTTAAAACATTCCATAGTTTTTCATGATCTACACAGTCAAAGACTTTGCTGTAATCTATAAAGCACAGGGTGATTTTTTTCTGAAATTCCTTGCTCCATTCTATTATCCAACGTAGGTTTGTGATATGATCTCTGGTGCCTCTTCCCTTTCTAAATCCAGCTTGGGCATTTGGCATTTCTCGCTCCATATATGGTAAGAGCCTTTGTTGTAGAATCTTGAGTATTACTTTACTTGCATAGGAGATTAAGGCAATAGTTGGATAATTACTGCATTCTCTAGATCCCCTTTCTTTGAAATTGGGATGTATATTGAATGCTTCCATTCTGTGGGCCATTGTTTCGTTTTCCATATTTATTGACAAATTTTTCTCAAAATTCGGACAGATTCAGTCTCAGTAGCTTGTAGCAACTCTGTTGGTATGCCATCTGTTCCTGGTGATTTGTTTCTTCCAAGTATTTTAAAAGAGCTTTTACCTCGCATTCTAACATTTCTGGTTCTTCATCATACAGTTCCTCCATCAATAAATCTGTCATCCTGGCATCTCTTTTACAGAGTTCTTCAGTGTATTGCTTCCATCTTCCTTTTATTTCATCTTGGCCAGTCAGTGTGTTCTCCTGTTGATTATTCAACATCCCTACCCTTGGTTTAAATTTCCCTTTCATTTCTCTAATCTTTTGGAATAGGGCTCTTGTTCTACCCTTTTTGTTGTCCTCTTCTATTTCTATACAATAACGATTGTAATAGTTCTCTTTGTCCCTAAGTACTAGTCACTGTATTGTTGTGTTTAGGGTTCTGACTGTGTTTCTATCTCCTTTTGCTTTTGCTTTCCTTCTCTCTTTAACCATATATGAGTTTCTTCAATCATCCATTGAGGTCTTTCTCTCTTTTTAACTAGAGGTATTGTATTTTTGCCTTCTTCTCTGATCATGTCTCTGACTTCAATCCATAGTTCTTCTGGTTCTCTGTCAACTACGTTTAAAGCCTCAAATCTGTTCCTTATTTGATCTTTCTGTTCTTCTGGGATGTTATTTAAATTGTATTTTGGCATGATTATTGCTTTGTTGGTCTTCTTTAGCTTTACTCTGATTTTTGATACAACCAGTTCATGATCTGTACCTCAGGCTGCTCTGGTCTTGGTTTTGCCGAAATTATGGAGCTTCTTCATCTTCTGTTACCAATTATATAATCAATTTGATTCCTATATTGACCATTTGGTGATATCCACATGTACAGACGTCTTTTCGGTTGCTCAAAAAATGTGTTGGCAAGAAACAAATCATTGGCATCACAGAATTCAATAAGTCTTTCTCCTGTTTCATTTCTGTATCCTAAGCCCAATTTCCCCACAATTCCTAGTTCTTCTCTGTTCCCTACTTTTGCATTCCAGTCCCCCATGATTATCAGCACATCTTGTTTTGGTGTGTGATCAACATCCTCCTGTACTTCTGTGTAAAATCTCTCCAATTCCTCTTCTTCTGTGTTTGCCATTGGAGCGTAGACTTGAATGATGTTTATGTTAATAGGTTTCCCGTTTAATCTCATTGATATCACCAGAGCTTGGAAGTAACTCGTTAGAAATAACGAGTTACTTGTAATTTGTTACTTTTTTGCATAACGAGTGGGTAACTTCGTTACATTTTGTATGTAATAGAACGAGTGGTAATTTCATTACTTTTGAGCTGCAAATGTAACTTTTTTGCGTTACATTTGGACGTTACTGGGGGGCAAGCAGGGGAAATCATCTGCTGCTGTGATTGGTGGAATGGTGGAGGAAAGATATGTGCCTCAAACTGGGCTTCTGTGCTGTTTAGCTCTTCCCTCGTGCTTTATGGAGGCACGAGGGAGGAAGTGGAGAGTCAGACAGAGCTGGAGGGCAAGGAGGAGTAGAAGGCAGAAGCAGCAGAATGGAAGTGAAGAGCTGTGGAGGTGAGTGTATGTGTTACCCTTTCCAGCCTACACTCCCTCCCCCCTGCTCATCCTGCCTCCCTCAGCCTGCTCGCCTGCCCCCTTTGCTCTTCCTGGCACCCCCTGCTTGTCCTTGCATCCCCTCTGCTTGTCCATGCATCCCCTCTGCTTGTCCTTTCACCCTCTTTGCATCCCCTCTGCTTGTCCTTGCACCCTCTTTGCATCCCCTCTGCTTGTCCTTGCACCCTCTTTGCACCCCCTCCGCTTGTCCTTGCACCCTCTTTGCACCCCCTCCGCTTGTCCTTGCACCCTCTTTGCACCCCCTCCACTTGTCCTTGCACCCTCTTTGCATCCCCTCCGCTTGTCCTTGCACCCTCTTTGCATCCCCTCTGCTTGTTCTTGCACCCTCTTTGCATCCCCTCTGCTTGTTCTTGCACCCTCTTTGCATTCCTTCCGCTTGTCCTTGCACTCTTTTTGCATTCCGCTTGCCCTTGCACCCTCTTTGCATCCCCTCCGCTTGTCCTTGCACCCTCTTTGCATCCCCTCTGCTTGTCCTTGCACCCCTCCAGAGAGGGTGAAAAATGGGAACTGGCAAGAGCATAGGAGGTAGGTGCAGTCTCATACTTCTGTTTGTGTGTTTTGCTTCAGTTATGTGCCTCTCATAGAGCAACTCTCACTAGGCAGCAAGAGATGACTACCCCAAGCAACTAATTTGGGGCACCATGCAACAAATTATTAGCTATTTTAATTTTTGGTTGTTGTATATTTACTGTCAGGAAGAGGTACTTGTGAGATTTTCTGCCTCAAATGCCAACATAACTTTTCAAGCTATGGTACTATGACCTTGACTTGGGGGCAGGGCACCATTTGCTCTTCTGCTTCAAGTAGCAAAATGTCTTGGGGCACCTGCTTGCAGTCATTTCACATACTGGACAACTAACATGGCTTTTTGGTGAAGGGCAAGAGAGAATAAGACTGTTATCTCAAAAACAGTTGTGCTTGAGGAAAAGATGGCAAACATATGTAGAACTGAACTTTTCTGCAATAATATAGACATTTGCATAGGGTATTTTTTTTCTACTCATGGAATATTAAATCTTTAAGTCCTAAATCCTTTGTCATCCCCTCCCCCTTGTGCACACCCTTTACACTGTCTTTCTCCCTATGCATGTAGGTCAAAATGACAACTGGTGTAGTTTGGGAATTAACAGAATGAGAGCTGAATTACAACTCAAGAAAGAACTTTCCTGCTGGTGTCTGCTACTGATGTGGGGGGCATTTTGTTAGGGAGAAGTGATGAGAGGGGGTAATTTGCTGCTGAAACTTTTTATCTGCAACCCCTTCCCTGGCCACTTTTCCCTAGCTGATGGAGGTCAATAAGGAAAAACATGGGGCATTGCACTGGTAAAGTGGCAGGCATGGAAAACAGCCCCTTCCATCTATCTCCTGCTTCACCTACCCAAATGCACCCCAGCAAATGCTTTGCACATTGACAGCACACATTTAGTTGGTTTTCTGGTATTTGCTGCTGAAAGTGTAGTTCCATGCTGGGTGCAGCTGGGACGTTCTGAGTTCATATCTTACCACAGCCATGAACTCGCTGGATGACCTTCTGGCCACACCCACGCCAGACATTTATGCCACTTTAAACAGTCATGACTTCCCCCAAAGAATCCTGGCAAGTGTAGTTTGTGACGGGTGCTGAGTGTTATTAGGAGACTCCTATTCTCCCGACAGAGCTCCAATGTCCAGAGTGGTTTAACAGTCAGCTCCTCTTCTCAGACAATTCTGTGACTGGAGTTCTGTGGGGGGAATTGGCCTGTCAGGTGTGCTTTAACTTGGATTCCTGCATTGAGCAGGGGTGTGGACTCGATGACCTTAAAGGTTCCTTCCAACTCTACTATTCTATAATTTTCTGTTAGCTGAGATCTCTCTCTCTCTCTCTCTCTCTCTCTCTCTCTCTCTCACACACACACACACACACACACACACACACACACACACACACACACACACACACACACAGAGAGAGAGAGAGAGAGAGAGCCACTGAGCATTTCATAACAGAGCATGCTCAGTACTCATTTGGGCTGTTTTGGGAGTCATCCCCTTTCTGTTTTCTCTCTCACTTTTTTGTATACTGCAACACTTGGGGTTCCCTCTTGCCCACTAATACTCCTTATTATGTGTGGTATGGATGGTGATACCATGGCTACATAAGCAACAACACTTCCAGCCTGAGCTTCAGAAATAGAGGGAATGACACTCTGACCAGTTTAAGTGGTTAGTATTTAAATCTGATTGGAAACTGTTCAGTTTGATACAAGGTGGCTATTAAGCATGACCTAAAAGCTGCAATTCCAAGCATACTTACTTGGAAGTAATTCCCATAGCAGTAAATAGGATTTACTTCTGGGAGTATAGAATCAATCCGTAAGGGTCTCCCAGTAGACACCATACATGTAAGCACATGGCTTTTTCCCAAGAATCTTGGGGACTGTAGTTTACTCCTCACAGAGCTACAATTCCCAGCACCCGTAACAAACTACAGTTCCCAGGATTCTTTTTTGGGGTGGTGGTGGAAATGTGCTTTAAATCTGTCATGTGTATGCAACTTTGGTGAGATAACAGCTGAAGGTAATCAGCCCAAAATGATAACAAATAATCAGTAGGCATTCCCAAAAGACATTCAAACAGTGGGTAAAAAAAAGTGAGAATTACAGAGGCAAACACAGAATGCAGTTAAGCAATAAAGTAATCCAAGAGAGAGGAGACACCTTTGTCTCTGCTCTCTCCTTCCTGAGCCAGAAGGGCAACTCCCAAACCTGAGTGTTGCGCCTCCAAGTTAGTTAGAACTAGGTATGCCTTTCCTATCTACGATGTATTTCTATAAATAAAATAGCTTTTCTTATTTTACTAAGTCTTAAGTCTCAGTGATCTCAGTGCAGGGTAAAAGCCTGCCACTTAGGTAAACGCACACATTGGCACACACACATCTCAGACTGTTGACAATCTCTGCTAATATCTATACAAATTTACATAACATGCATCACCTGAACTCACATGATCTAGAGTTACCTTAGATCTTGCAACATTTGCAAATGAGAAGCAATAGGGTTTTATATTAGTTCTGATTGTCTATTGGGCTATCATAGGATATGTATTTTTTGCCTTTTCTATGGCAAAAACTCCAACTTCAGTGGAATTTATGTGATGTGTTCTAACCATTTGAATGTGGCTAATGAATGCTTTATTCTTTCATCAGAACTTTAGCAGTAGTACTAAAATACTAATAAAAAAGGGAAAGAGAAAAAATACTTTACATACATCATTCAGCTGTATTGTTAATTATAGATATAGATATAAAGGATAAATGGCATTTTGTCAAAAGTATTTTTGCCTACATTTTATACCTCCTCCTTGGTTTTCCAAGCTTGGCATGGAATGCTTGTCATACAGAATTAATTTGAAATGCTGCATTATCATAATCATCTTCTTCAAAATAAAAAAAATAGATGTACTGCCTTCAAGTTGATTCCGACTTATGGTGACCCTATGAATAGGGTTTTCATGAGAGGCAGTGACTGGCCCAAGGTCACCCAGTGAGCTTCATGGCTATGTGGGGATTCGAACCCTTCTACTACCCCCTGTGTGTGTGTGTTTAGTTTTAATATTGTTTTAGGCTACTTAGATGTGAAGCAGCCAAGGCCAGCACCTTGTAGGCATTTTTTTAAAAAAGTAACTGAAATGTAATTGTAGTGATTACCTTTGAGAAAAAGTAAAGTAATCAGTTACTTTCAGAGCAATTGTAATTGTAACTGTAATTACTACTTTTTTGGCCAAGTAATTGTAACTGTAATTTATTACTTTTTAAAAGTAATCTTCCAAGCTCTGGATATCACTCGCTCAGACCTTGCATTGTAGCTCCTAATTGCTTTTGCTACATTACTTCTCACTATTAAAGCAACCCAGTTTCTTCTTGATTTCTCATTTCCTGCATAAAATATTTTGTAGTTGCCCGACTGAAAGTGTACCATTCCCGTCCATTTTAATTCACTCAGGCCAAGTATTGTAATGTCAAGCAAGAAATGGAACGTATCAACAATTTCTAACTTACCCTGGTTCATGCTTCTCACATTCGATGTTCCTATTGTGTACATCATAGAACTCCGGACTCTCCTTTCGCATCTGTGCGCATCAGCCTCTGGGCTTCCCATTGGCTTTGACTCAGCAGCATCATTAGTCATAGTACTACTCGTATTTGTCCTTTGTTCTTCCCCAGTAGCTCTGTGAGTGCCTTCTGAACTGGGGGTCTCATCTAAGCCCTAAATCAGGGAAAATGAGTATTTCTTTAGACCTTCACTGGAAGGTGTAAAGTTCTAAGACAAGTGTGGGGAATCTTTAGTCCTGTAGATGTTGCTGAACTGCACCTCCCATCAGTCCCAGCAAGCATGGTCTATGGCCAGGGATGATGGAAGTTGTAGTTCAGTACAATTGACGGTCCAAAGTTTTCCCAAAGCTGGTCTAAGAACTTGTACATCAAGGGAGGTGTGCACCTCCAGCCCTTGTACCAATTTAACCTTCACATGTTCAGGCAAACACCTGAAGAGGGCTCATGTGACTCCATCCTCTTCTCTAAGATTGGCTTGGCTTTATGTTTCAGCTGAGTTCCAGAGGGCAGAAAGACAAAGGAAGGGAGGAGGAAAAAAGCAAGTTGGTGTAGGTGTGATGCGGAGAAGGAGA
This sequence comes from Rhineura floridana, assembly GCF_030035675.1. Classification (NCBI taxonomy): domain Eukaryota; kingdom Metazoa; phylum Chordata; class Lepidosauria; order Squamata; family Rhineuridae; genus Rhineura; species Rhineura floridana. The sequence continues at coordinate 156,830,469 of NC_084483.1, forward strand.
GGGAGAATTATACAGAGCTTGGCAAAGTTACTTTTTTGAACTACAACTCCTATCAGCCCAATCCAGTGGCCATGCTGGCTGGGGCTGATGAGAGTTGTAGTTTAAAAAAGTAACTTTTCCAAGCTCTGGAATTATACAGCCACAAGAGTGGCTGTATACTATAGTCGGCGTGGATTTTTCACATTCCGCAATGTTAAATTGAAAATACCCCCATGCCATTCTGATGCTTCCCATAAGCTCCTTTCAAAAGAAAACCTTACAAAATTTATAGTCCGGAACTCAGAAATGCTTGCTTAACAACCCTGTAAATTTTCATGGTGATACACAAAACAGTCAGAGAGAATCGAGAGTTCAAAGTCTAAAAAGAGAGGGGGGAAAACCCTTTGGGACTTTTTTCTCTCAGAGTTCTCATAATCTGTTGAAATTAATTAAAAATCAACTATGTTCACAGAGTACCTATAATCCTATTACTTACCTTGCCCCATACTCTGACCTTCATCTTCTGAGGTTTAAAATGCATGGCTGAGTTTTAATTAATTTAAGAGATTTTGCATTGAACTCAATGATACTGTTGGGCATGCTCAGTAAGAACCAACTGTCAGTGTTCTAAAAGCCAGACTCACAGCTACTTGGCTTGGCTAATCAGGGGGCCACACCCACACCAGACTTTGATTTCACGTGAGACAGTCATGGCTTCCTTCAGAGAATCCTGGGAAGTGTAGTTTGTGAAGGGTGCTGAGAGGAGACTCCTATTCCCCTTAGAGAGCTCCAGTGGCCAGAGTGGTTTAACAGTCAGCTGCTCTGATTGAAAGTCTGTGAGAGAAATAGGGCATCTCCTAGCAACTCTCAATACCCTTCACTAACTACACTTCCCAGGATTCTTTCAGAGAAGCCATGACTGTCTAAAGTGAAATGTGGCCAGAGACAGCTTTGGTTTAAATATGCATGGGAGGCTACATGTGCCTGCTGTAGAATAAAAGGGTGGGGAAAACCCTGAAAAGTAATGATACTGTTCACAATGTTTTCCTTTTGAAAAGAAAAGGGGCTTCCCCTCTGCCCAGTGCCAACCCACCCAATCTCCTCCCCTCCCCCTCCTCTCCCTGCCCCTTCCCCAGGTCAGTGTTGGACTATGACCTGGGAGACCAGAGTTCAAATCCCCACATATGTTCCATTTCTTGCTTGACAATTTCTAACTTTCCCTGGTTCATGCTTCTCACATTCCATGTTCCTATTGTGTGCGTCGTACAACTCCAGACTCTTCTTTTGCATCTGTGTGCATCAGCCTCTGGGCTTCCTTTCGGCTTTGAGCCAGCTGTGTCATTAGTCACAGTGCTACTCGTACTTGTCCTTTGTTCTTCCCTAGTAGCTTGGTGAGTGCCTTCTGACCTGGGGGGTCTCATCTTCCAGCACTGTCTCGTGTTGCATTTTGGATGCTCTGTTCATAGGGTTTTCGTGGTAAGAGATATTCAGAGGTGGTTTACCATTGCCTTCCTCTGAGTCTGGATGCATCTTAGTCTGGTGTCTCAGCTTTGACCATTCCGCCTTGGGTGCCCCTGCTAGGAGTCTAGCCTCATGGTCTAGACTCCTGACGGCATTGCTCTCAGCTTCTTCAACACTCTCAAACCACCTCACCATGTTAAGGTGTGCATCCTAGAGGGGACGGAGGCTTCCTATATTCTAATAAATCCTTGCATTGGGTATTGCAGTGAGTTCACTGGACCCTCTTCAGAACAGGTTTAATGTCAGATATATTGGGTATTTTTTTAGATTTTTGCCTCTTTATAGATTTGGCAAAAGCTTGATATATTCCATTGTGTTATATCATTAGGGTTTATATTGTCAAATATGAAACAGCTGTGTGTGTTTTTAGTGGGCATCATACCGATACGATTTTTAATAGATGTGATACCTAGATGTTTTCAGTGTGTGGTCCATATGCAAGATGCAGTTTCTATGGGCCTGAAGTCTCTGACTGGCCATGCCTTAGCACAGGCAAGGCCTCAGAAACCATTCATATTATACCTATGCCATGCTCAGAGCCTAGAAAAGTTCATTTTAAAAAGAACCTAGCTCTAGTTGAAGTTCAGATTGTCCACAAAGGAACTAATTCCAGTTCATGTTCATTCTTTTACAAAACAGTTTGTATTCAGTTCACAGTTCAAATCAAGTTCACCTAAATAATCCTCATATGCTTTATGCTTACATATAAAATATACTTAAGAATTAGAAACCATGAACGCACACACATTGTTTAATTTATTTCCCCAAACAATACATCATCATCATCATCATCATTTTATTTGTATGCCGCCTTTCCACATAAAATTGTGCTCAAGGCGGCTTACAACAAGGTGAACAAAAATACATGTCAAAAACAATTGCAAAAACAATTTCCTAATAACAAAAAATAATAAAACAGTGACATAAATATAATAACCAAAAACAACTTTTCAACATTATGAACATAAAACAATTATTTAAAAACAAAAAAGTAACCATTAACACCCCAAACCCCTAAAGAAAACCATTTACTGTATCTCCTACAAAACTTCATTATTCAGAGGGGAGGCTTGTTTTGTATCAGCACATGTCTACTCAGAAGTACTTCTCACTGAGTTCACTGGGGCCTACTCCCAATAAATTGGTGATAGGATTGCAGTAATCCTATCCCCTTATTTGAGAGTAAGCCCCATTAAACTCAATGAGACTTATTGTTGAGTAGACAGCATATAGGTTTGCACTGTAACTCTTCTATTTGGCCAACAGTTACAGCATTTTCTTTGAAGGCGCACTTCATGTTGCAATCACATTTGAAATATACTATGCACAATATGTACTACTGAAGATTTGCTGCTTTCCATAAGAGATGGTCAGGATTTTCTCCCTTTTCCTTTCTCTTCATTACAATGTCTTAGGTTGGGTTTCTGATTTCTCTTCTGTTAGGTCTTTAAATCCCAACTTTTCCAGCGGTTCTTTGGACATAAGTTGCCTCTCCATTCTGCATTCTAAATATTCTTTATACAATGTTTAAGCTTAAAGGCTTAAAGAGTCTAAAGAGTTAAAAAAAAGTAAGAGAATGAACTTGAAGATGAACTATAAATCACTCGGCATTCTACCCCAGAAATTATGAGAACTACTTTCAGGTGTTTTTAAAAACTAATTTAGTGAACTTTGTTAACTAGTTCATTCCAAGTACTGTTTTAGCCCAAAGGTGAGAACAACTTTTCATCTTTGCTAGTCAAGTATTAAATCATGGATCTGTATCATATTAGCATTCTTCCACCATTCTCCTCTGAAGACAAACTTCTTTGAAATTCCAGTCTTCCAGGTGAGTAGCAGCCACCTTGAAAAACTCAGCTTAGTTTACCAGAACAAACTAGTCTCTTCAGGTTGTATGATCTGTAGATCAAAGAGATAATCATCATCACTGTTTATTTGTATGCTGCCTTTCCATAACAATTTATGCACAAGGCAGCTCACAACATGAACAGAAAAAAGTTACATAATTTACTGTAAGAAATAAATTCGAATTGTCAATAAGTTAACAAAAACATCTTTAAAAACCATACAATAAATTGATACATCATTATAATTCCTAATAAAACCCAACAATTAAATACAGAAGCATAATCCCAATAACAGCAAAACAAAAAACTGACCAGCAGAAATTAAATGTTTACCCAAACAAAAGCCCCTAAACAACACCCCACAGTCAAGGTGGTCTCTGGCATCTTCAGGTAATGATACCTTTTATAGCTGTAGTCAGTCAAGGCCCCACCCTTCCAGGCCAGGTGGAAAGAGGCCAGCAAGCAGGGAGAGGGTCTCGCAGGTCTTACAGCCAAGATGGTCTGATTCTTGAGAATCATCTCTTTAAAGTTTCCCTTCAACAATTAAAGAGCAATTTGTCAGTCCCTAACATCAATCAGCTGGGATCATGTACATGTATCTAATATCTACTCTTGATTCATGGTGTACTGTCCAAATATGAACCCAATTCACAGCTAGCTTTGTTCAATGCATTCATCCTACCCAGAGCTTGGAAGATTACTTTAAAAAAGTAATAAATTACAGTTACAGTTACATGGCCCAAAAAGTAGTAATTACCGTTACAATTACAATTGCTTTGAAAGTAACAGATTACTTTACTTTTCCTCCAAAGTAATCACTACAATTACATTTCAGTTACCTTTAAAAAGCTGCCTACAAGGTGCTGGCCTTGGCTGCTGCACATCTAAGTAGCCTAAAACAACATTAAAAATAAACAAACACATACAGAGGTAGTAGAATAATTATTTTTATTCATAAGATAGCAATGGTGGTCTCTCCGCTGGTATGGGAGGTGGGGAGAGAGGCTGAGGCCACTACTCAGATCTTTGCATGTCAAACCAATTGCAAACACACACACCCCACCAGCAAGCATAATGTCTCTCACTTAACCACATCCTGGACCCTGCCCTGCCACCAACTAAGGGACACTCACTCAAGCAAACATTTTCCCCTGAGATGCAAAAAAGTTAAAATACTACAAATGCAGCACAGTAGCCAGAGAGGGTGGTGGAGGCCACTTTGTGTGCCAAAACATGTTGTCATATTTCACCTCCACAGTTCTTTATCTCCATTCTGCTGCTGCCTCCTTCATGTTCATCCATGTTCTTGACCTCCGAATCCTTTCCCCCTCCACTCCATTCTTCACCACCACTATCCGTTTTTTTAAATAATTGTTTTCTCCACTCCACCTCATCTCACTCTCCGCCTCCTCTCTCATTGCCTCCTACCCACCCACAGAGCATGAGGGAAGAGCAACGCTGTACAGAAGCACAGTCTGAGACACATGATTTTCATCCACAAATCAGAGGAGCAGAAGACTTCCCCTGTTCCTCCCCCCCGATTAATGCCCAAAAGTAATTCTGGAAACGTTACAATTACTCCACAAAAGTAGTAAAATTACTCCTAGTTCTATTACAATCAAAATGTAAAGGAATTACCCACTCGTTACTCAAAAAAGTAATGAATTACAAGTAATTTGTTACTTGTAACTAGTTACTTCCAATCTCTGATCCTATCAAAGTTAGCTCCGATTTGTCTGGGGTTTGATTCATGCATTATCCAAGGTTGCTAACTGGACGTCAAACAATTGACATGTAAGAAGAGTTCTGGAGAGGGAAATCCAGTTTGGATAATTTGGTCTTGGATCTGAGTTTCTGAACTTCTTTACAAAAATTTGAACTGCTAGTTCTCTTTTCTAGTTCCTAGGTCTGTCCGACTGTACCTGGCTCGACTCCCACATTTGCTCACAGAACTTGGTTTTGTTACTGATGACATCACTTTTGTAATAGCCAATTTTATTTTATTTTAAAAATAAAACTCAGTATTTATTTCATTCCCCACTTTCCTTCAACAGAAGAAGCAGGACATACAAGATGTGGAAATTGTTGCCTTGAGATGCTGTTGGACTCCAGCTATCATCAACCCCAGGAAGTATGGCAATGGCCAGCGATTATGGGAGTTGTAGTCCAGCAGCATCTGGAGGGCTATTTCCCATCCCTGCTCTATAAACCAGAAAAAAACCTGCTTAAGTTATGTGCCTTCATACCACAGCTTAAGCCTTCATTCTTAGCTACCTTAAAATACACTTGCAATGAGCACTGAACAAAGGTAGACAAACAGGAACAACGTTAACATCATCTACCCCAGGGATATGAAATCCAGGACCCTCCTGTTGTTTATATCATCACCCCCAGCCCACTTGGCCAATGTTCAGTGACAATGGAAGTTGGAGTCCAACAACATCTGCTGAAAGAATTGCACTGGCTGCCCATTTTCTACTGGGCCAAGTTCAAGGTTCTAGTTTTGGTGTACAAAGCCCTATACAGCTTGGGACCAGGATACCTGAAAGACTGTTTTATCCCTTACATACCCAGTCGATCACTGCGCTCTGCAGGTGAGGGCCTCCTGCAGATAACATCTTATCAGGAGGTCTGTTCTGCACAATATAGGAAACGGTCCTTTAGTGTGGTGGCACCCACCCTGTGGAATTCTCTCCCCTTAAATATTAGACAGGCGCTATCTCTGTTATCTTTTTGGCACCTTTTGAAGACTTTCCTCTTTCAACAAGCCTTTTAAGTTGAGACCTATCCCAGTCTGCGTCTGTGTTGGAATTGCTTTTAATATGTTTTTTAAAAAAACAAAACAATATATTTTTAACCCTTTTTAAAAGATGTTTTTAAAAGTTAAAAAAATGTTTTTAAAGTTGTTTTGTTTTAATGTATTTTAAGGTCTGTTTTTATGATGTTTTGATGTGATTTTAGCGCTTTTGTTTGCCGCCCTGGGCTCCTGCTGGGGGAAAGGTCGGGATATAAATCAAATAATAAATAAATAAATAAATATCTAGAGGAGCATAGGTTCTGATCCACACCATTCCCAATTTAAGCATACACTTCCTATTGATTCCGCCTGACTACTCCATTTGGGGCTGAACTAGCCACAGTTCTGACTGCACAAAAGTACATTTTATCTCTGATTTTCCATCCCTGCAATCTGAGACTTGTGTGTGACCAAGGCAAATATCTGTAATAATTGGGGACTGGTTGAATATTTGCCATATGCCTTCCTGAAGAGTTCCTTCCCTCCCAATGAATCCTGCTTAATGTATTTGGCTGCACAATTCACACATGGTACTCTCTGTCCCTTCCTGCCAGATATGACTTTCTGTGTATGCGGCTGGGAATTGATTTCCCTTTGATTTACTGAAATGAGAGGCTTTGCCCTCGTAATGCTGCCGCTTCTCACATGAGACTTCGACACGTTTCATTGATTCCTACGCCATGTGTGCTGTTCATTTCCTTCTAATTGAATTTAGGGGCTTGTTTTTCTTGCTCCAATTATCTTTAATAACTCTATTTTTTAGGATTGTTCTACATTTGTTCATTTTATGGAGGTGCTTTAGGGCTTTTTACATACTGTTTGTTCTCCCGTGTACAGTTTTACAGCTGTGCACATTTAGTTTGTACACAAATAATGTGTGGATTATGGAAGCAATTCAAACATAGAAGCAAAAATCATAATGCACGAGTGAGATGTGAAATGTGCAGCCTGGGAATGGAGGAGCTGTTCATGTGGGAGAGGGGAGTATCTCTATGGGCAGAAAGGAAGCATTGGTTTGGGCATGCAAACATTTGCTGCTGGAGTCTTCTAAATCACAAGGATGGCTTAAAACATATGAGATTGAAATACAAATAGATTTTGGTTTTGTTGTCTTTAGCACTGTGAATATTTAGGGCACAGCAGGCAACATTTATTAAATATTCCTTTTTTTAAAAAAAAAAAAGCTACCTACGAACAAATTGACGTGTTACTTCTTGTATACCGTCATCATTATTAGCATTATTATTCACTTACAAAGTTCTTAACATTTTTAAGTGGTGTACATATATTAAAAGATAAGACAGTCCCTGCCCTTGACAATCTTATAGACAAGATACAAAAGGAAAAAAGAATGGGGAGGGAAGAAGAAAGCAAGTATTGGAGCAACAACTCTTTTACTGGTTGATGGTTGGGGCCGGGTTGACCTCCTCTTCTTGCCATGATGATTTCCTGCCAGGCAGGGGGTGTACCCCTTGATGTCCTGTCTGGTTGCAGGGGCCAAAGTATGTCTCCCTTAATCTCCGCAGTCTCAGGGCAACTAGTGGTTAGAGTAGAGCTTTCTTGAATGGCAAGGGGAAAGGAAACTCCCTGAAGCTCCTTTTTTGGCCAGTAGATGGGGCTAGGCTGGTCTTGTCTTATCAAGTATTGGTTTATGTCCAAGCCACTCGTGCATTATAGCCATTTCTCTTCTTTTTTCTTCTTTAAAAAAGCCTGACTAGCTATATGAAAAATTATATGCACACAAAAAGAAGAATATTATATGTACAATGCGTGTAAACAGTGTTTTTCTTGTGCTGGTACCCATGCCACTTTTATCAAGGTATAATACTGACATCTCATTTTTACAAAAAAAAAAGGACTGTGTATAAAACAACCAAGCCCTATGCAACAGTACATAAGTATTTTGATGGAGCTGTATGCATTGTTGTATGTGTCTGTTTATGGGCTGGTAGTGCATACAAACAATATTATACATACAGTAATGCACATCAAATGCAAAGAATAGGGCATTCAGTATGTGAGAATTGTTTTAGCAGAACTGGTAAAACACCTTGCACCTTGTTGAGATCAAGGAGTGAGACAGGAATGATAAAAACTCTGTGCAGATCAACTTGACTTGGAGAGTTTCAGAAAATCCCATCTCTTACCTGGTCAGTGGCTTGCCTGCAGTTGTCTTTCATTTGCAACAGCATAAAGGACTGACAATCAACCCAAGATATATTGAATGACGGGAATCTAATTTGCAGTGATGTTGGCTGCCTCAGCCTTCAGATACCTGCCTTTCATGAATGTCTCCAGGGATCTACACTCATGTAGTCTTAACTCCAGCATATGATGGAATAATAGCATTCTTTTCATCCTGTAGATACTTTGATCTGAAAATCTTGAAGAATTGTATACATATTAATTAATACAGCCACCCTACCTCATTAGTAAGGTTTATCTCTATGTTACATATAAAGAAACTGACTTATGAGTTATCCTAGCCCTGCATTTTAAAAAGTTCCACTAACACCTAGCACTATTCAAATATGCATACTCTGTGCTGAGTAAGGATAAGGATATAGATTGCCAGGTCTCAGACTTGACTCTCATTTTGGGTTTTAGGGATCTGTTCCAAGGGCTCTGAGACAGAGCTATCAGCAACTCACAGCATGGCCACTGGCTGGGGCTGATGGGAGTTGTAGTTCAAAAAAGTAACTTTGCCAAGCTCTGGCAACTCACAGGTGCCACCTTTGAATCTTGGGTTTAGGCGTCTTGCAATAGTATTGCTTTACAACACTACTTAAAAAAAATCACTCTTGAAAGACAGAATAATGTACAAGAGGGTTTTTTCAATGTTTCCCCAAGTTTCCAGTCTTCCTTGTGAGTTTTTTTTTAATCCAGTAGTTCCCAAACTTTCCTTCCCATTGACCGTTTGAAGATTGCTGATGGTCTTGGCAGACCACACTGATTTTTCGGCAATTGAAATGCAACGTATTAAGATGCTGTATGATTTTTAATAATATTTTTATTGCTTCTTTTATTTCTTATCTTGCATTTTATTTGATTACAAATTGTGTTCCATAGAATTCAAACTGTAATACAATAACATACCATGCAAGAAAGAAGCTATAAAAATACAATTAAAAATCAATCTGAATATTTAATGTGGACCCCCTGATTGAAACTTGTGGAACACAGTTTGGGAACCTCTGTCTTAATCCATTGCCCAGAGAAGGAGCAGCTACAGGGAGCTTGCTTCCTCCTTTTCTAGAAAGAACAAATTGCTCCACCTGCCAGTAGGCCTAGGGCTGTAGAAGCAAGAGATATGGACACTCTGGCCCCATCCATCAACCACAGGAATAATAGAATCTTGGAATAGTAGAGTTGGAAGGGACCTACAAGGCCATCAAGTCCAACCCCCTGCTCAATGCAGGAATCCAAATCAAAGCATTCCCAACAGATGGCTGTCCAGCTGCCTCTTAAAGGCCTCCAGTGTCAGAGAGCCCACTACCTCTCTAAGTAATTGATTCCACTGTCATATGGCTCTAACACGTAGGAAGTTTTTCCTGATGTCCAGTCGAAATCTGGCTTCCTGCAACTTGAGCCCATTATTCCGTGTCCTGCACCCTGGGACAATCGAGAAGAGATCCTGGCCCTCCTCTATGTGACAACCTTTCATGTACTTGAAGAGTGCTATCATATCTCCCCTCAGTCTTCTCTTCTCCAGGCTAAACATGCCCAGTTCATTCAGTCTCTCCTCATAGGGCTTTGTTTCCAGTCCCCTGATCATCCTTGTTGCCCTCCTTTGAACCTGTTCAGAATAAGAGCCACCAACTGTTGCTCAGGCAGGAACACAAGTAAGGGAAGATCAGCCTGGCTTGAACTGTATATGAATGCTTGTAGCTCACCACTTTGTTCCAGCTTTGAAGGACTGATCTCCCCTCTACCTTTTCTTTCCATTCCCTATTCCTTTGTGTCTTGTCCTTTTAATTTGCAATCCTGATGCCTTTCATTTTTTGTAGTAGATGCAAGCAAGGAGAAAAGAGTTCTCAGAAAATTGGGATAAAAACAAATAAGCAACAACAACACTTGGACAAAAAACTTCCTGGAGCTTCACATCTCTAGTTTCGCTGGGCCACATTTATGAGCTTTGCCTGTGTAGCAGACTGTTTGCTTTTAAGGGTTGACAGGTTCACAACATCTGTTCTGAGACCTGGTAAACTTAGCTTTTAAAGTGATAGTGGACAATTTTTATGTTCCTGAAGAGAACAAAAAATTTTCTTAGCATATTATCTGGGGATACGCACTGGCCACAAGTTTTGATTCAGATATATATCTATCACTTCAGGAAGTAGCCTGATATGTTCTGAGTTGCCCTGTGGTCTGTCTTGGTCCACTCATGTTTCAGGTCCATAGCAACTTCATTAAAAACAATGCTGTTTCCCATCATTCACTGTTATGGGAAACAAAAAATGGCTATATACATTTTTCCTTTTTGACAGAAGTGGATGAAATTTGCAGGCATAGCAGCCCCTCCAGAATGGATGAAGCCTGATAAATTGCACTAAATGTATCTAGAGCTTTGTGGGTTGGGCACCTCATTTTTTTTTAAAGAAAAAGTCTAACTTTCTGTTTTTATTTTGGGGAAGAATTGGATAAAATTCCATGCAATTCCACTGTCACCACTTCTGAGGTCATGTGCCCTACCAAATTTCAGAAGGATAGCTGCAGAGTTTTTTCTGCAAGAGCAGCCATGACAGCTTATGGTGTGCAAAAAAACGAATTGCCTACTCTCCCCAGTGTTGCGTGGGCAATACGGCAAAAAACTGGAGACATGAGAAAAGTGCCCCTGGCTATCAAACCTTCCAAATTTCAAGCAAATAGGCTCACAGGCTTTTGTGATACCTTTTAAGTTGATCGGGGAAGGATATAAAATGCATTCACCATGTGGTTTTGTTTATATTTATTTATCCCTTACCCAAACCACTATGATTGGAAAGCTGCTGTAAATTTTCCGCTCCAATTGAAACTGATAATGTCAGTTTTGAAGGAGTTCTCTCATTCCCCTCCCTGCACAAATGTATTGTACGTTTTGCCTCTGGAAAATTCCTCCCATGCCAACCACCCTCCCCCTGGCATTGGCATTATGGTTGCAAAGTGAGACATAATTTTCTTCTGGCAAGGCATAATATATATGCATGCTATGCAGGTTGTTGGGGTTTTTTTTACATCTGAGTCATGAAGCACCACGAGGCCCCCTGTTCTTCAAACTGTCCTGTTGCACCTGATGGGAGTTCCACTTTGTTTTGCCTAGGTATAGATCCCCCAGAGATAAGCTCCATTTCTGCCTGTGGTTCAGGATTCATACAGAGCAGATGAACAGCCCTAGCATATTCAGACTGTGTGAATCTATTTTACAATTTCAACATTTTTGCACAAATAAGAAATTTGGCAGCATTTTCCATTTCTATCTGCAATTCTCACATTCAAAAGTTTCAAAATTCTCACTATAAAATTCAACTTCAGTGATATTATCCAGGAATGGGCAGAATCTTTGTTGCTTATGTAGCATCCACCTGTTCCACACAATATGTCATCTGTGACATCAGATGATGGGCAAGTGGAGACATGGTTGCCAATACACAATTGGGAGATTTAAAGTGTACTCCCAATTGTGCATTGACAAAGGGTGCTTGCTTTCACCACCAATCATCCGCTTTGCAGTGAGAATAAGCTTGATGGGGTTGATGATGGTACTGAGTTCCCTATGCGGAACTCCATAGCACATCCGATCCCAGCAAAAAGCAGATATTGAAGTTAGCACCTATCATCTGATTGACAATGACTTAAGGTTGCTGTGATTGGCTGTGCTACTGAGTCCCCCCATGAAGAACTCTGTAGCACATCTGATAACTGCAGAAAACAAAGCTTGAAATCACTACTGATCAGCTGACTGGTGGTAGCTTCAAGCCCCACATGGATGGGCTTGGATTTTTCTTGCCATTCTATAAATGAGAAATGGGTCACCTGACATAATAGAGAGATCATAGCAACATCAGGAGATTGATAGGTGGGTGGGCGCTGCTCACCTACTATAAAAAAATGGCCCACAAAGAGTGGGGAACCCAGGATCTGGCCCACTGGCCAAATTCAGTTCCCCACCCCTGATCTACATATTTTATTTTCCCTCCTAGAAATCTATTCCTAAATAGATTTAAGCTATGATGTTATCTCAAAACCATAGTAGCAGCTCTTCTGCAGTGAGTGCTTTGTTTTGTTTTTGGCACGCTTTTATTTTAGGAAGAGATGCTTTTCACTTAAATGAATGTCCTTTGTTCACAGCCCCTTAGACCATAAGGAATGCTCCTTGTTTGAGCACCAAGTCTGGCACATCTCGAGTGTGTCTCTCATGAGCATCCACTTGAATCACCTAAGGCGGCACTGAGACCCAGCTGGAGAACAAGGCAGGTGAGAGACCGGGAAGTGCCAGGCCTGCCTGGCCTGCAGGAGCCGCCCCCCTGGCTTGAGAGGCCACAAGACCAACCAAGCGAAGAAAGCAAGTTGGGCAGGCAAGCAGGCAGCTTGCCTTCCTTGTTGCTGTCGCCGCTGCCAGCAGGATGGGCGGCTTCTGTACAAACAGGCCCGGGCTCGGCCAGCAGCGCCTGGAGCCTTTTGCCCGGGTAGTCCTCCGTGGGGAGCCACAGCGGCCATGGCGGCAGCGGAGACCAAGATCATCTACCATCTGGACAACCAGGAGATGTCATACCTGGTGAAACTGCCCATCCCAGCCGAGCGGGTGATGCTGGGCAACTTCAAGGCACTCCTCAACTGGTCCAACTACAAGTTCTACTTCAAGTCGATGGACGATGATTTCAGGGAAGAATCTGATGATGTTGGGGAGCGAATCCTTTGCAACAGCTGCTCAGTGTTTGAGGACTAAAATTCTTGAAGTAGCAGTATTACATTTTGGGATAGATTATCTTTAGGCCTGTAAAGAACCTTGTTTTTTTTTAACAATGTTAATATTTTGTTATTTAAATTCCCGTGCACTGTATTCTTTTTTGATGTGCATTTTGTATTTGTGTTTGTTTGTTTTTGTGAGCCGCCTTGAGGGCCTTTTGGCCAAAAGGCGACATAGAAATAGAATAAATAAATAAATAAATAATAAATATCTCTTTGAGTGTTTTGATCAGTAAATCTGAGCTCCAATATTCCAGGAAGATTTTATCCCAGCAAAAGCACAAGCTTAACAGAAAACTCACCTGTGGCACATACCATTACATCATCATCATCATCATTTTTATTATTAAAGAAACTTTTAACTTTCTATTTGGACTGAAAGGGTTGTGATAGAGAAGATAATATGGAAGGGACAAGGAAAAAAGAAATCAAAAGAAATTAGAGATTGTCCTTTGTTTTATGACTCTGTGTATTTTAATTACTGTTATAAAGCAGAAGTTGTTATCCACATTCAGTAGAAAACAGCAAAGACCTTGCTCAACAGCAAAGACCTTGCCTATTTATGAGAGGGAGTGGTTCCTGGATACCTAATGGCAACAGTGGTAAGGCCATTCCTTCAGTAATACTCCCTGGACCCAGAAGATTTAAATAACTATTGCCCAGTGGTGAATGTCCCTTCCTGAGCCAGGTTCTTGAGCAAGTGCTCGCTAACCAGCTCTAGGCTCTCTTGGAAGAGACTGATTTTCTAGAACCATTTCGATCAGGGTTTAGGCTTGGTTTTGGCACAGAAACTGCCTTGGTTGTCCTGTACGATGACCTCTGTACAATGACCTCTACAGGGGGAGTATGATCCTGTGGATTTTCCTTGATCTATCAGCAGCTTTTGATACCATCAACCATGGTATTCCCCTGGAAGGGCTGTGTGAATTGGAACTGGGTGATAGGGTTGGGATCTGCTCATTGTGCCTGTGCCTGTGCATCTGCTGACCCGTCCCTGGCAACAGGTGGAGGCAGGTCTGACAAATCTTCCTTGGACACTGTTTCTGGTCCAGCCTCTGATTTCCCCTCATGCAGAGGCAACAGCAATGGCTGGGGTGACAAAGGAGGGGGAAGAGGAAGAACAGGGGCTGGCTTGTTGTCAGCGTTGTTTCTTCAGTTGAAACTGAAACTAAGGGGTGGAGCTCTCACTGTCTAAAGGGCTAAAGCCTTCTCTTATTTCAGCCTCCTGCTGCTGTAACCAGAAAGGTAGGTTAAGCAAGGGAATGGCAGGGGCTCCGAAGCTCTCACCATGCGATCCACGGCAGTGATCCTGCCGCAAATCACGGAAGGGAAGCGCCAGGGCCTGGGGCAGGCTTGTGCCCAAGAGCCCTGGCATGTCTTGGGCCGGCCCTGGTTTAAGGAGTGATCCATGCTTCTCTGGAGGAGGGGGAGATACCATCTGCCTTGAAGGAGGTGGTGGTGTGTCCCCTCCTCAAGAAGACCTTCCTGGACCTAGAAGTGTTAAACAACTATCATCCAGTGGCAAATATCCCCTTTTGGGGGAAGGTGCTTGAGAAGGTGGTGGCATCCAGCTTCAAGCATGCTTGGAGGAAACTGATTACTTGGATCCGTTCCAGTCTGGCTTCAGGCCTGGCCATGGCACTGAAACTGCCTTGGTCGCCCAAGGTGATGACATTTGTCAGGAGAGAGATGAGGGAATGTGACCCGTTTTTTCTCAACAGCAATAATAAATGTTCAACCAGAAGATGAACACCTGGAGAATACCTTAGCTATCATTATGCTATTCTGCCTCTTCTCATCATGCCATCTGCTGCTTGATATGTGTTGTTATTCCAGGTGTGCTGTATAGGTTGGGACCCTTCTTCTGAACTCTGAAGGAGGTCCCATGTGGGGAGAAGCCCCCTGGAGACTGCACCAGATAGAGTCTCAAACAAAGCTTCCTTTCCCCTGGTCTCAACATTAATGGCCTGCTCATTCACTCTCAAGCACCCCCTGCATTCTTCTTGGATGTGAGCAGAGAACAGCTGTGTCTTCTTTGTTTCCCTATGCTGCTTACATCCATGAAGAAGCCAATTACAGGAGGAAGGAGGGACATTGGGTCAAGTGCATGAACACTGGTAGCATCAACAGAGAGTGAGAGAATCAAGCCCAAACTGAAGGACTCTCTCATGAAGCGTTGAGGAGGTCATCACCTTTCATCCTTTGTTACCTATGTTTAAAATGAAAATAAAGGTTTATTTCTTATATTTTTGCATGTGAGGCTTATAAGCCACATTACTCAGGCTTCAATGATAAAATTAGTAGCTCTGATAATATCCAGGAAATCCCTGCAGCAGGAAGGTATTGGTGTTATTCTTGTTTTTCCTTGAATTAAGGTCTACATGGTTGAACATTTCCTGTAATCTTGAGGGAGAAGTGTGTTGTGTATATATTCACTAATAGGCAAAAAACCTTTGCAGTGTATGAAAGTACATATAGCCAACAGATATTTCTATCAAACTTTAAAAAGCAGGGAAATTGGGCAGCTATAGTGAATGCACCAGGGGAGCAGGAGACCTGACCTCCTCTCTGAGATATTGTACTGCCCTACAAAGTTGTCAAAATGCAAACACAATTTGGGTTTGTCTTTCACAGTCCAATCCACTTGCTGTGTAGCTTGGAAGAATTTGGTAACTGGGCAGAGGGGAAGCCCCTTTCCTTTCCAAAAGGAAAACATTGTGAACAGTATCATTGTTTTTCAGGGTTTTCCCCACCTTTTTATTCTACAGCAGACACATGTAGCCTGCCATCCAAATTTAAACTAAAGCTGTCCCTGGCCACATCCACACCAGGCCTTTATTTCACTTTGGAAGGTCATGGCTTCTCTCAAAGAATCCTGGGAAGTATAGTTAGTGAAGGGTGCTGAGAGTTGCTAGGAGACACCCTGTTCCCCTTACAGACCTTCAATCAGAGCGGCTGACTGTTAAACGAGTCTGGCCACTGGAGCTCTGTCAGTGGAATAGTAATCTCCTCCCAGCACCCTTCACAAACTACACTTCCCAGGATTCTTTGGGGGAAGCCATGACTTTCTAAAGTAAAATAAAGGTCAGGTGTGGCTGTGGCTGCCTGATTATGCAAGCCCAGCAGCGGTGAGTCTAGCTTTTAGAACACTGACAGTTGGTTCTTACTGAGCATGCCTGACACTATCATAGGGTTCCAGCCAAAATTTCTTAAATTAATTAAAAATCAGCCATGCATTTTGTTAACTTTTAAACTGCAGAAGATGAAGGTCAGAGAATGGGGCAAGGTCAGTAATAGGATTACAGGTACTCTGTGAACATGGCTGATTTTTAATGAATTTCAACAGATTATGAGAACTCTGAGAGAAAAAAGTCCAAAAGGCATCTGGGTTTTTTCCCTCTCTCTTTAGACTTTGAACTCTCAATTCTTTCTGACTGTTGTGTATCGCCATGAAAATTGAGAGGGTTGTTAAGCAAGCGTATCTGAGTTCAGGACTATACGTTTTGTAAGGTTTTGTTTTGGAATGAGTTTATGGGATGCATCAGAATGGCATGGGGGTATTTTTAATTTAACATTGCGGAATGTGAACAATCCACGCTGGGTATAGTATTCACACTGGAAAGCGAGCTGACTGGAAAAACAATTCACTGGTTTCCACTTGTCATAGAAAAATGTGAGAACTGAGTTTTATGCATTTTCCTTAGCTGCTTCAATCAACACATTCAAACCACACTTCAGAATTATTTTTGTCTTCTCTCATTTGCAGAGATGCATATTTGGTTGTGGTGGGGTGTTCTTTAAAAAAATTCTGTGAAATTTGTCAATGTCATCTTACATCAATTCTCTGTGAACAAGAAAGAACAGTGTAAATATTTGTTTTTAGCTTTCAAAATTTACAGTAAACAATCTGTGTTATGCACATGAAACCTGTAAAAGGAGCTGAAAGGCAGGATGGTGGCCTGTAGCTTTCAGGAGCTCCAAGACCACTGTGGCAGAAAATGAGTGGGGCGGTGGGGGACTGAAATAAATAAGCTTATGTGATCTTTGTTTTTAAAGGAATTTGCTTTTCTCTAAACTGCCTCTTAATGTAGTAGTTGTCATGATGCACATTAGCTAAACATAAATTTGATTTTGATTCAGAAATCATAGCATAGAACTTACTGAATTTGAGAATGTCAGGAAAATAAGCTTGCATTGTTACACTATTTCAAGTTTGCACACAAGTCGTCATTTTGAACTCAAATATACCAGCAGACTGATCCTCCTAGATAATTTATCTGTAGTGGTAGAAGTAGAGACTTCTGTTGCATCAAAAGTGGCGTCCTGTGCAACTGACCTCTGTTCCATTTGTCTTAAAAGAACCTGAAATCCTCTGCCCCAAACACTACCACTATATTCAGGCCATACAACATTGCATCAGAAGGCAGGCCTGGCATCTGCATGCAGCACTCTTGGGCAGTTGCTAGGGTTCCAGCACATTACTAGAGCCCACTGCTGACATCTCTCTAAATTCCTAGCCCAAAGTCCCAGTTCACATTCCAGATTCTTTGCTTTGAAGCTGGGTTGCCTGATATTAGGGTGATGTCAAATGACTGCCAGGTGGCTAACTTCACCAGCTGTCAAAATGGCCCCCAGAGGGTAAGAGAATTCAGGAACTGGGCCACCAGCTGGATCATGTTACCTACACTTGTATTAAGATCTTCAGTGGAGGGCCTTCTATGTGGGGCTGCCTGCCATGGGACCCTCACATGGCTACAGAAAAGGCCTCTTTTTAGTGGTGGTGCTCCAGATGTGGAGCACTCTTCCTTGAGAAGTTTGCTTGGTGCTTCCTTTATAGTCCTTTCATCACCAGGCAAAAACATTTGTTTTCCTGAGCTTTTTTAGATGGAATTTAATCTTTTCTTTCTTTCATATTTAAATTTTAATTGTTTTATTCTTTTTGTAAATCTCCCTTTTATGACTGAAGGGTAGTATGAAAATTTCATCCTATATACTAGAAATGTAAGATGTTATGCCGTCACAGCATAATGGCATGACATAGAGTGACATGAGTGCATGTGAGAAACACAGTGGCAGGGCAGTAAGCAAGCCCTCACAGAAACAAATATGGCTGGTATAGGAGCAAGGTGACTGGGTGGCTAGAAGGTGGATGGATGAGGTGAGTGGCTGTGGGATGGACGAATGAGGGACGGAAAAGCTAGGCAAGTTACTGTGGGGAGAAGAGCAAGTGATGTGAGTGGCTGTGGGGCAGATGAATGAGGTGCAGACAAGTGAGGCAAAAATGAGGACAAACGAGCAAGGTGAGTGGCTGTGGTGTGGAGCAGTGGTTGTAGGGCTGACAAGCAATGTGAGCAGCTGTGGGGGGAAGATTAAGTAAGGTGAGCAGCTGTGGGGAAGAAAAATAAGGGGCAGACAAGGAAGGCAAGTGATTGTGGGGTGGATGAGCAGTTGGCAGGTGAACAAGCAATATGAGAGAGGTGATCAGCTATGGGGTGGATGAATGAGGGGCAGATGAGTGAGGTGAGTGGGCAGCTGTGGAACAAGCAGGTAAACATCCAGGAAGCAAGTGGAGAGGCAGCCTGGAATGGTTTGTTAGTATGACTGGAAGGATGGGGGGAAAGGTTTGTGGGTAACTCTGGAAGGATGAGGGAAAAGGTTTGTGGGTGTGTCTGGAAGGATGGGGGGAAGGTTTGTGAGTGTTCCTGAAAAAAATGCTGGGGGAAAGCTTGTGAATGTGCTGGGGGGCAGTTTGCGAGTGCTTAGGAGGGAGACCATTTCAGAGTGCATTGGGAGGAGATGGTTTAGGGGGCCTTAGCAGTTGCAGATGATAGGGGAAGGGCCAAGGGGTTACCATGGGGGAGAGTGGGTTGGTGAGGGGTAGGGGAGATTGTTTAGGTGGAGTTGGCAAGCAAAGTGAGCAGGGGTACAGCCCCTAGTACATATAATTATAATAAAATAACACAATGCACTGTGGTATAATGTTCTGTATTGAGTCAATCACTCTGATCCAAATAATTCTAGGCCAGGAGTAGACAACATGGTGCCTGCCAGATGTTGTGAACTCTCAACTCCCATCTTCCCTAACCACTAGCCATGCTAGCTGGAGTTGATGGAGTTGGAGTTCAACAATATCTGGAGGGCACCAGGATGGCCATCCTTGTTCTAGGAACAGCCTCTGTCCCAACAGCCATCTCTGCTGAAGTGACTAGAGAAGCCCTTGTAGGCATGACACTGTCATGTGTGCAAGAGGTCATTGGACTAGGATGAATGAATAGAATGGAGCTCCTACCCTCCAAACTACCTATTCCTTGATGAAATAGAATTCTCTCTTCCTATTCCATTTCTATATACCAACTACTAGATATTATTCATTTATTATATTTATATCCTACCTTTCTTCTAATGAGCTCAAGGTGGCATACATGGTTCTCCTCCCTTTCCATTTTATTCTCACAACAACTCTATGCAGTAGATTAGGCTGAGAGACTATGACTGGCCCAAAGTCATCCAGCAAAGGTTTATGGCTGAGTGGGGATTTGAACCCTGGTCTCCCATGTCATAAGAACATAAGAAGAACCTGCTGGATCAGGCCAGTGGCCCATCTAGTCCAGCATCCTGTTCTCACAGTGGCCAACCAGGTGCCTGGGGGAAGTCCGCAAGCAGGACCCGAGTGCAAGAACACTCTCCCCTCCTGAGGCTTCCGGCAACTGGTTTTCAGAAGCATGCTGCCTCTGACTAGGGTGGCAGAGCACAGCCATCATGGCTAGTAGCCATTGATAGCCCTGTCCTCCATGAATTTGTCTAATCTTCTTTTAAAGCCATCCAAGCTGGTGGCCATTACTGCATTTTGTGGGAGCAAATTCCATAGTTTAACTATGCGCTGAGTAAAGAAGTACTTCCTTTTGTCTGTCCTGAATCTTCCAACATTCAGCTTCTTTGAATGTCTACTAGTTCTAGTATTATGAGAGAGGGAGAAGAACTTTTATCTATCCACTTTCTCAATGCCATGCATAATTTTATACACTTCTATCATGTCTCCTCTGACCCGCCTTTTCTCTAAACTAAAAAGCCCCAAATGCTGCAACCTTTCCTCGTAAGGGAGTCGCTCCATCCCCTTGATCATTCTGGTTGCCCTCTTCTGAACCTTTTCCAACTCTATAATATCCTTTTTGAGATGAGGCGACCAGAACTGTACACAGTATTCCAAATGCGGCCGCACCATAGATTTATACAACGCATTATGATATCGGCTGTTTTATTTTCAATACCTTTCCTAATTATTGCTAGCATGGAATTTGCCTTTTTCACAGGTGCCACACACTGGGTCGACATTTTCATTGTGCTGTCCACTACAACCCCGAGGTCTCTCTCCTGGTCCTGCCTGGTCACCTATCCTGGTCCAGCACTCTGACCAATACACCACACTGGCTTTTAGCACTGGATGTGGTGATAAGTGAACCCTTTAATATGTTACCTGCTATTTGCTACACAAACAAAAACATTAAAAACAAACCTACAGACCAGTTGCTTCACATCCTGACTGCTGGAGAAGAGCACAGGGAACCGCGAGTCCTGTGTAACTGAAGGCTACAAAGATGTTTTAAATTAATAAATAAACCCAAATGAACGCCCCCCCCCCTCTCTCTAAATAGCAGGAGAAAAATGGTCTGTGGAAGATTAACATGAAAAAGTATATCATCTCTATAAAAAGGTGATGCAATTTAACATGACAGGGTGGGACCCAAGGGCTGGAATAAATGAGATTCTGCTGTTTAAGTATATTGCATGAGAGTGAGGAGGTAGGAAATGGAAGCAGAAGCACAGTTATAAAATGCATATGCTAGGGAAAAGAGCTTTGGTTCACACTGTGATTTTTCTACTCTGCGTATTTCACAGTAATGAGTGGGGAGTGCAGAGCTTATGTTTCGGCTTGGGTTGATTTGCTTATTAAATTTTAAGAAGGATTTGAGAGAGGAAGTAATTTATATTAAAATGGACTGAAGAACAGAAATAGCCATAACAAAAGATGAACCTATAAACCTCTATCCCCTCCCCCTCCCCAAAATAATAATACTGGGTCTTGAGAATTTGATTATTTATCACTGGGATTTTCAAATATAGGTGCCTTCTGCTGAATTCTGAAATTCCAAGGGCAGATTCATATCCAACTCATCATCCCAAGTTTTGATGGAATGGGCATATGGAGGAGCTCTGTTAATTGTCCCCTGTGATACAGAGGCCTGACTGGTCTCTTTCACATCAGGCATTTAGTGTCGCTGGTCTCATACTGTGAAATACTCTTCCAACAGAGATTCAGCAGGTATCCTCACTTTTAGCTCTCGAGGATTTTTTTATAGTGACAGGACTATGAAGTTATTTAAAATTTTCTTGAGTAGCCGTTGATTTTAAGGACTGTTTTGCACTGCTCTTAATTTGTTTGTGTGTGTCTTTATATTATATATTATATTGCTGTACCCACCTTGATATTTTATGAGAGGGTGGCATTCAAATACTTGTATAAATAAATAAAATAAAAATGATAAAGCACAATAAATCTAGATATCTTCTTGGTACATCTGTGTAAAATATAGGGATATTTTAATAGCTCCAATTCATGCGATTAGACACATGCAACAACTTGCCACCAGAGGTAATGACAATGCACCACATCCATCCATCCAGTTCAGTGGGGAGAAGAAGTGCATCACAATGCATATTTATGTAGATCCAGGTGTGCATGTACATTCGTATCAGCTCTAACTCAGATTCTAGACTAACTTTTTCGGATGCTTGGTAAATTATCTTGGCTAATGATGTTAGGTAACTTCTGAATTATTTACTTGCACTTACTGCCGATAAAATAAAAATGCATTGCATTCTCATCTCCATATTAAGTTCATTCACAATTGATACACAGACTGTAATCTGTCCGTATGTTTATTAAGATATGAGAAAATGTTGCTGGACAAAATCTGCTTAGTCACTATTGTACACTCATGACATTTCAGAAGAAGGTGACCCCATTTCTTCTGAAGCTCATCCATCACAGCCGCAATAGTTTATGACAATGGGAGAGAAGGTACAATTCACTTCCTTGTAAAAATGGTCTTAGGCCCTGGAGCATGAGATTGGATTCACATAATTAATGTGGAAATGTTGTTAATGGTGATAAAAATTATCCCGTTCTTTTAAGAAACAGCAACACTGTTGGTTAGCTTATCGTCTTGCAGCAATGAATTCCACAGGCTTGACTACACATTGTATGAAGACATATTTCCTTTTAGTATTCTAGCTTTACAGGCCATTAATTTCTAAGTGACCCTTTGTTCTCATTATGTTACGGTTCAGAGAAAAAAAGGGGGGGATCTAAATAACAATTAGTTCACACTGTATTGTTTAACAGTCTCTCTCATTAAATAAGTTCCATTAAAATGAAAACAAGTGGCACATCAGAGGAGTAAAAGAACCTTTTGTCCAAAGTATCATTCTGCATTGTTTAATATACTGAAAATTATTATTATTATTATTATTATTATTTAATTACATTTGTATACCGCCCCATAGCCAAAGCTCTCTGGGCGGTTTACAACAATAGCTTTGGGGGGATACCATCCCCTAAAGCAGATTTTCTATCCCAGATGTTTGGTATCTCTTAGCCTTTGCTATGTTCAGCTGCAGGGAATGACTAAACATCACAAACTTTAGTAGTGTGATAATAGGGAATGGAAACTTTTTTCTCATTGTTTTGTTTTCTGCCTTTGGAAAAGTGGGGGGGGGTATGTTAGGAAGACCTGTGTAGAAGAGAGCTATGTCAAGGTAAAGGGATATGCCCTTACCATCTTTTTGCCTCCTATCTCTTTAAAAACAAATTTGTTTCAATTGACTTTTGTTTTGTCTTGTAATTTATTTTCCTAGCATTGTTTTCTTCACAAGTGTCTTAAGTTGTAGTTCAAGAATACTATGTTTAATATGGAAACACCCATAATTCCTGGTGATTTTTTTCTACACTATATTTTGCTGCTTGTTCATCCAAAGCATCCTCATCCTCAGCAGCAGTATTTCATAGAGCACACCTGCTGGACCAGGCCCATCTGGTCCAGGATCTTGTTTTCACAGTGGCCCACAAGATGCCTACAAAGGCCCAGAACCAGCACAGGAGCACAAAAGGACTCTCTCCCACTTACCACCCCCCACAACCCTTCTTCAGAGGGACACTGCCTCTGACAGTAGAAGCAGAACATAAGCCATCATGACTAGTAGCCATTGTTAGCTTTATCCACATGAATTTGTCTGAATTCCTTTTAAACCCATCCACATTGGTGGCCATCACTACATCTTGTAGGAGCGAATGCCATAGTTTAACTATGAGCTATGTGAAGAAGTGCATAATACCCTTCAATCATATTCCCAGGACTGTTTAGAAGTCAGAATTAAATAATTACCTGGTGCCAAGTGTGTGTGTGTGTAAGCATCTGGAATGCACATTGTTTTCTTTAAGATTAGGTTGCTTTGGTACAGCTCTTACTCATCTCCCAGTTACCTCAATGGTTTTCTTTTTCCAAAAAGCATGTGAATTGTGGCAATTGTCTTCTGTAGTATGTCAAGAACAAATGTTGTCAGGCTTGTTCAGGAGGTTAGTGAGGCAAGGCAGTTGCCAGCCCAGAGATGAGCAAAAGTTCCTTTTCACCAGCATTCTGACTTTGCATAGATGCCTGAGAAGAAGTTAACACTGTCGCTGGCCTTCAGAGGCCCAGCAGAAAACAAGATCTCTCTCCCCCCAGGGGAATCTGTGCAATGTTAATCTCTTACTTCCTTCTTGGTTTCAGAGGTCAAAATATTTTCAACTTTATTTAAAAATAATATTGCATAAGACAAGAAACATGCCCAACTTGAAGGAGAAAACCCAAACCTTCCTGCATTACAGAAAGGTCTGTGTGGGGTCTCTAATGCAAAGAGAAATATATTTTATTGACCCTACCTGTGATGAGCAAAGTACTTGGACGTTGGAGAGATCTCCTGCATCTGATCAAAGGTGTATGTTGTCCAATATCATGTTTCTTCTAGTGGCCAACCAAATGCCTTAGGGAAGCACGCAAGCGAGGTCTGAAGGCAAAAAAGCAAAAAAACCCACCCCCAAACCCTTATTGTTGTCAGTTACAACAAATATAATAGGAATCCACATTACTAAATAACATAATTGGCAAATAAGCAAAAAAAAAAAAGGCATCACCTGCAGTATACATTTAAAGCATCTGATCAAAGGTGTATGTTGTCCAAAGAATGCTGGGGACTGTAAAGGATGCTGAGAGTCATTAGGAGACTCCTATTCTACTCACAACGCTCCAATTCCCAGAGTGGCTTAACAAGCAATCCCTTTTCCCAGGGAACTCTGGATTGCAGCTCTGTGAAGAGAACAGAGATCTTCGAACAACTTTCAGCACGCTTAACAGTGCCCAGGATTCTTTGGGGGAAGTCATGACTGCTTAAAGTGGTATGAGACTGCTTTAAATATACAGTGCAGATGGGACCATAAACTCATTCATTCCAACATGAATATTACATACATTGTATTTATTTGTTTATTTCATTGACATAAGGCATCCTGAGGCAATTCACCATAAAAACATCATACAGACATCAATAAAAATGTATACAACAATTTCAAATACAAAACAGTCATCAGGATTAATAGCCACTGATAGCCCTTATCCTCCATGAACTAGCCTCATCTCCAAAGTTTAAGCCACCCACGTTAGTGGTCATCACCAATCTTGTGGCAAAAAATGTCATAAATTAATGTTGATTTTTAAAAAAAAGAAATTATTTAATCTGTCCTAAATTTACTACCAATCTATTTTATACTGGATAAGCCTGAGTCCTAGTTTTCTAAGAGAGGGAGAGAAAAAATCCCTCTCTATCCACCTTCTCCACCCCATACTTAATTTTATATGCCTCTATTGACCCTTTAATTTCCCCCCCAAAGCTAAAAGGCTCCATCTCCTCCCTTCATAACAAGAATACACATGGTGTGTGTGGATAATTAAGATAGGGGCTAGACACTAAGTGCTTGGGCAGCATATCCCCTATTAAAGCATCCCTAGTTTGCCACCTTCCCCGTTCACTGAGGGTGTCATTCCTGAGGAACCTCAAAATCCGGCCACAGGAACTGCATATTTTGAGAAGAACTAATACCTTCTTTTCACACCAGACATTTTCCTCTTTAATGTTTCTTACTCATTTTTCAAACCATTCAGTCCTACTAAGTTTGACCTAAAAGATCAAGTTTTATTACAAAGCATTGTACAAACAGAGCTGTAAATTATCCCAAGCTCCTCATGCGACTGAAAATCTCTGCTGCCTGGTAATCTACAGATAGCTAAGAAGAAGGTCAAAGAAGTCAAAGCTATCCATGCTCACTTGAAATCTGCACCACTGCAGGAAACGGCAAGACGGACACCTCAGGTGTTTGGGAGAAGCTGAGCCATGTAGCTGCTGGGTCGTATTTCTTTCTCACATTCTGCAGCCATATCTAGAACAGGGATGGACAACCTGTGGCCCAGGGGCCACATGCAGTCCTCAGCCTGGTTTTATGCAGCCCATGGACAGCCATCTGACTCATACTCCTTTTCTTTCCCATGTTTGTATTCCAGCTGAAAGAGTAAGAGGGGGGGGTGAAGAAGAAAGAGGGAGAGAGCATGAGAGATTCAGAGAGAGAGAAGGAAGTGTGTGTGATATATACTATTATTTATTTATGAAACAAAATGTATATGTCACTTGATTACACTAAAATCTCTAAGAGGTCTCCAAGAAATATTTAAATTATCAATAGAAACAGTTAACAACAAGTAATTAGAAACATTTATAAGATATTTAAAATTAACAGTCAACTAAAAAGAGATTAAAACACATCAACATCTACATGTCTGGATAGGCTTGCCTAAAGAAAAATGTTTAAGCAGGTGCAGTGAAGGAGCCTACCTGATGTCAATTGGCAGGGAGTTCTGGAGTGTTGATGCTGGCACACTAATAAAAGATCTGTTCCTTCTAACTGTGGAATGAGTATTGTCTGGCATCTGTAACAGTGCCAGTTCTGCAGATTGAAGTGGCTGAGTGGGTGGGCACATATGGGGTAAGGTGATCCTGCAGGTAAACTGGTTTCAAGGCACAGCATGTGGCCCCTAACAGACTTCCCCTATGGGGATGCAGCCCTTAAGAGAGAGAAAGTTGCCCATTCCTGATCAAGTGTAAGTGAACACATGCTAACTAGTATAAGACAACAGGTAATGTGATGTAAGTTTGCTGTCCATTTGCCTGATATTTCCAGCAAACAATTATGTGAGACGGTAGCAGGGGAATGCACTACACAAGAGCATCACATTACAGAGTAGTTGCATTCATGTGTCACAATAATTATTACAGGAATGGGCCTAGATGAACTTTGGGCTCTCACACATTCCTCTGCCCTGTCCTCCTCCAGTGTGGCCCTGAGAAGGTGTTTAGAAGCTTTCATTTCCATGTGTAAGAATGGAGTGTCATCTGAACCTGACAAACTGTAACTATGATTTGTTTGAAATGAAGCAATTTCATTTCAATGGGTTATGAAGCAAGCTTGTTTCAACATACCATGGTTAATATTAACTGAAGTTTAAAGTTTGGATATAATCCTAAACTATGTTTATCTGAAATCAGAAGCAAAAGCTTTCACGCTTCTAGAGAGGAGAACATATGAACCCCAAGGCATGAGGTCCATAAACCATGTTTATTGTTTCAGCAGAACTTCCAAACGCACCCATTATCTTACACAAGATATTACCAGGAAAGGGAGAAAAAGATATATGCAAGGTATTAGTACTGCCATTTGGTTCTTCAAAAGCTGAGTTTTGTTTCACTATAACCTTCTAAGACTAACCTTTTAAAAAACGGTCTGTCTTTTACTGAGAGCTTATCCACACTGGAGCATTACTTAGTACTAAAGATGCTGTATTTCCCTCCATTTTCTATTGTAACACTGTCCACAGTAAAGGCTCAATGCCAGCTACAAACACAGTGTTTTCTATTCACACTGAGGGGAGGGATCAATCACACAGTTTTCTAATGACCACACCCTCTACAGAGGAGAACAGCCAGAAGTTGCTTGTCAGCCCACAGGAAATGAAACAAAAGAAGGGAGGAGGAGATAATGTGTGTGGAGAGGGGAACGATTGACACACCCACCTAAAAGCATCAGAGCAAAGTGTCTGCAAGGAGGAGCACAGCACAGTGGAGATGGTTTTTCCTCCACTTTTTGTATTATCAGTGGATTGGGTTATTATGGATTTACAAGGAGAAAACTGTGTGATAGCTTCTGTTTGCCACTAACATCATGTGATCATGTGAACTGAAAGGCGATGTGAGTAGCACCAAACACACAGTAAACCACCATGTAGATGAGCCCTAAGTTAGTAGTTCATTCCTGCTATTCTTACTAGTTCAGATTTCCCAAGTCAGACAAAATTCTTTCCTAGCTCTGCTGTTACCCAGGATCTTTGGGATATGCAGACTGAAACTGAGACTGCCTATATTCAAAACATATGAAGTATTAACAATCAAGGGTTATTCCCCTCTGAGAAAGATGTAATTGTGGAATAATACACAATTGCATATGAAACAACCAGAAAAAAAATAATAGAACCATGTTGAAAAAGGATCCTAAGTGGAAAACAGGCGTGTCTGGTACACAATTGCTTTATATGCTAGAAAGAATGGGCACAGGGTATCAAGGAATCGGAGGATTCTTTTTTCACCACAGTTTGCAGTAAATATACTCATTTTACTCCCCCCCCATACCTATATGGATCAGAGGGTAGATCTGTGGATTAAGCCACATAATTGACAAACTGATCTACGCATGCTTCCATATCATACTTACAAGATGGTTTGAGGACTGCCTTGTTCTTTCTTTGACCTTTATACAGCTGCTTAGAGAAGCTAATGCCTCCTCTATGGCTGTACAGCAAAAACCCCAAAAACAAATTCCATACAATTTCCTCAAGAAGCATCTGCACATTATGACATACAATCACTTCCTGGGACCATTTTAAAACAGATTTTTGCTGTGCAACCATGAAGGCAGTATTGGCAGCTGTAAAAGAAAGAAAAGGCAGCCCTCATCTCATCTCAAAGGCATCTTTTTGTTGTTTGTAAAACTGGGTGTATTTTTCAAAAAAAATTGGGATGAAACAGATATGGTTTTGTAAACAAACATAATCAGCACAGGATAGAAATGTTGTTATGTGCCTTCAAGTCGATTACAACTTATGGCAACCCTATGAATCAGTGACCTCCAACAGCATCTGTCATGAACCACCCTGTTCAGATCTTGTAAGTTCAGATCTGTGGCTTCCTTTATGGAATCAGGATAGAAATACATTGAGTTATCTAATCCTAAGTGTAGCTCAGTGGTAGAGCACCTGCCTTGCATGCAGAGCATCCTTGGTTCAATCCCTGCCATCTCCAGGTCTGGAAATATTCCCTATATGACAACCTAAAGAGTTGTTGCTAGTCAGCATGGGCAATACTGAGCTAGATGGACCAATGGTTTGACTCAGTATAAGGCAGCTTCATATATTTCTAAGAGGGAAAAAGGCCAGGGTGGGCCTAGGGATAAAACAACCTCGAAGACTAAAACTAGATTTTTGTTCTTTTTGTGGACCCAGGTGTACTGGGAAGCTGCAGGTGGAAACTTATTTTGGGATAAGACACAAAGGCTTATTTTGGGATGAACAAGCCCCCAGCCATCTTTTTCATGCTGTGCAGCCATGCTGCCTCATCCTTCGGTGATGTGGCTGTGACATGATGGCACGATACAGCTTTTCTTCCCCCTTCTGTCACCTCATCAGGCCACAAAAGGTGATCCCAGGTAAGTCTGGGACCCTGATCTTTCTGTGGTTGTTTTGAATGTTAGTGGAAACATTTTTTTCCCTCGGGTTAGTCTTCAAAGGAAAAGATCCAATTGTTTTTGTAAAGGTTCTGAGTTCTTTTACTTTGGCAGGACCAAAAACGAAAGAGGTATAAGACAAAATAGTTGCTACATCCAAAAGAGCAGAAAAAGAGGGCAAAACGTGGCATGCTCCCCACCCCGTGGATACTCCATCAATGGGGGGGAAAGGCACCAACATTAACCACTGCAGCTTTCATTCACAGAGAGAAACTGTTTGCAGCTTTCCAATGGTCAGAGTGGATGGGAGGGTAGGTATCCAATCCTGGCATCCAATGAAATGTGGGCATGTTTAAGAAGGAAGTGCTCAATGTAAGAGAGGCTGAGCCAAATGTGTATAGGAACTGAGCAGGAAGAGCATACAGACTCTCATGCATTGTGGATTTTTAAGGGGGTATTTATCAAAACCTTTCACAGGTATCATAGAAAGTATGGGTGGACACATTTGTGCCCATGGGTGCCACATTGGTGACTCTTGGTGTAAGCAGAAGCACAGCAGCTTTGCTCCTGATGATATGGGTTCAGGAGGAAACTGTGCATTCCACTTTGGTCTATGCCATGCATATTCCTCATGCTGGCAGCACTCTCAGCAAAAAGACCAATGAAAATGGGTATGTCTTTTAACATGCTAACTGCATTTCAGTCGAACCATCCGGAGGAGGTTATCTATGCACCAGAAACATCTCTGTGATTTGTTGATTTTAAGTTGAGGCACGTGCAGCCTCCATTGGGGGAAGAGAAAAGGAGAGGGGGAGGAAGAAAACTGTTGCCACTGAATTTGGACACATCAAAGCTAATGAAAAACATCACCTTGACTTAGAATCTGTGGTTCCTTTTCCCCTCTTTGCTCTCAAATTAGAGACATGTATTTCAAAGGGAGCCATCTGGGCAATTCTGAGTAAAGTGAGAGACTGGCCCCGATATACTTGTGAATTTATTCAGCCAAGAGAGACAACCATTCATCTGTTTCCACTCACCCCTCTGTCTTTCTGCCCCATTTTGACTGGAGAAAGATAATAAAACAGAGCCGAGAGAATTCAAGGGAAACAGAAGGGGAGGGGAAGTCTGGGTTCGTCAGCCCTACCCTGTTTTCTTAGAAGAAACTGGGGCTACTTTCACACTGCACTTTATTCCGTTATTCTGACCATTTCTTACCTGGTAATTTGCACATTATATTTGATCTTTCACACAGCGCACAAGCTAGCTCCAGAATTCTAGTGGAATATAGTGGAAGTTTAGCGCAAATTTCTGTAATAATGATACCCGAAATAATCCATTAGCAAGGCTGGGAACCCGGAAGATTGAAGGTGTTTTTCACTAGCTGCTCACATGACAGGCATCCCAGCATACAGTGCGTTCCTGCCCTTTAGTCATGCGGGGGGGAGTGCCTGATTAATGTTGTACCGGTATTCTGGCATTGGCGCAGATAGCAGCAGCATTTCCCACACACACACCAGTCTTGATACAACTAAAACAATTTTAAAAGTCAGATCCTAACGGGAGAGGGCTTGCATGGTGATGGGACGAGATCTTAGACCTCCTACACAGTGGGGAACAGTGCTCAAGGGTGAGGGATGAAAACAAGGTGTGTGAAAGACAGTTGCACGAAATGCCAGTATATTGGCTGAAAAAGCTGCCCTTCCTTAATGCAACAGATACTGCAGTGTGAAAGGGATTTTAGAAATCGGGACAGAAGCGCTACCTTTTTAATCTGTTAAACTAATGCAATCAGCCCCATGTGTGAAAGCAGCCTGGAACTGAGCTCAGAGGATCTTCCTGCTAGGTAAGCGTGCACAGGATTGCAGCCCTCAAGAAGCAGATTATGGCACTGCCCCTTTTAGCTATTGGTTAGTTGGGGCTACAGATGGGGAAAGAATTTGATTCAGTCCTTGTTTAAATCTGAATGTATCAAATTTGCACTTCCCAAAACAACATGAGAACTGAAGCATGGCCATCCTTCCAAATTCGCAGTTATCTGATTTTGTGATACAGTTCTCCAGCCAAATACTATTTACAAAAATGTGCATATTAGGGGAAAGTGTACATAAAAAAAGAATATATTAATGAAAATAACATACAAACATGCACAGTATTAAAAGAAATTTCTTGCAAAAATGTGTACATTAGTCAAAACATCTAAAAACAATCACCTACTCTGACAGCTAAATATTTCAAAGCTGCCAAAAACAGTATCTTTTAGCCATCAAAGGCCTAGGTGAACAGGAATGTTTTTCAATTCCTTCTGAAAGTCAATAATGAGGGAGCTGGATGCACCCCAACAGAGATGGTATTCTACAAAGAGGGAACCACCACTGAGAAGGCCCTGCCATGGGTCAACATCAACCAGGCAGAGCCCAGTGTTATAGGGATAAAGTGGTCAGTCAAAGGAACTGGCCAGATATTGAAAGACCCAAATCATGACATTACTATTCACATCACACACATTCATGAGAAAGTCATGAAGAAGTTACAAGTGTTAGCGCTGCGTAATGTATAGGGCAGGGGGTATTGGGTTTGGATGAGGAAGGGCATTTCTCATTTTTTCAGAAATGCTATTTAGAACATCTGAAACCTGCCTGTCAAGAAAATATTTCCGAGGCTGGGAGCAGACTGACTGTATCTGTTCAGCCATTGTGCAACTTTTCAGCAAGTCTTTCTTGCTCTCACTCCAACAAACGTCTCTGTGTTGTTCAGGATAAAAGGAATGAGATAAACATTTCTTGTACTTTATGCTAAGCCTTTGGGATTCTGCCATAAAGAAGAAAAATATGATAATGATAATTAAGAAGAAATAGTACAAGGCTGGGGCTCTGGAATCTAGCCCCGACTGTTGGTGACAGATATACTGCAAAGAATCGCCACAGCCAGAACCATTTGAACCGATGGCAACAGAGAAAGACAGTGAAAAGGGGACCTCAAAGGTCATCTAGTTTAACCCCCGACACAGCATGTCTGATAGGTGTCCATCCAGCCTGTGCTTCAAAACCTCTAACAAAGACTCCACCACCTTCCAAGGCACCCTATTCCACCGTCAAACACCTCATGCCTCGAGAACATTGTTTCTGACACTGAGATGAAATCCTTTCTGCTTCCTGTTTGAACCCTCCTCTGGAGCAACAGAGAACAAATATACTCCATCATCTATGTGACATCCTATGTGACCGGGCTAAGTTCAAGGTTCTGGTTTTGGTATACAAAGTCCTATACAGCTTGGGACCAGGATACCTGAAAGATTATCTTACCTCTTATATACCCAGTCGATCACTATGCTGTACAGGTGAGGGCCTCCTGCAGATACCATCTTATCAGGATGGTATCTGCACAACATAGGAAGCAGGCTTTTAGTGGCACCTACCCTGTGGAATTCCCTCCCCTTAAACATTAGACAGGCACCATATCTTTTTGGGGCCTACTGAAGATCTTCCTCTTTCAACAAGCCTTTTTTGTAGAGGCCTTATCCCAGTCTGCGTCTGTGCTGGAATTGCTTTTTAAGATGTTTTAAAAGCTTTTTAAAAAATATGTTTTTAAATATGTGGTGACAGGGGCAGCTGAGAGGAATAAAGAGAAAGGAAAGGAGGGGGAGGGGGAGTCGGACAAAATATTGCAAATACAAGCAAACAACAATACAGGAATTATTGTCATTATTGTCTGTGAACTCCATTACAGCCACTTAAAACCAGTCTGCCGCAACTGCTAAACTAACAGCAAATTCAAAATTTTGCACTCTTACTTCCAAGCGCCTGCACATTATTGTGCTTGGGTGCAAGCGGGGAGAGGAGCATATGTCATATTTTGTGGACCAATTGGCTGATACGGGGTGGAGTGACAGGCGGAGCTGGGAAAAAACAAAAAGAATGTAAGGGTCTTTCCTGTGTGTGTGGGCGCGAAAAGTGCGTATTTGTAGATTGAAAAGAGTGAACAAACAGCCAAAGTGGGGACTCTCTGATGACAAAGTGAATATGGAAAAAGTGGATTATCTGGGTCAGTTTGGACAAACCCTCAGTGACAATGGAGTGCTAGTGTCACATTTCACCCCTTCTAGGAGAATTTCATATAGTTGGTATTTACGCTGTTCTGACCCATCTGTATCAGGTATTGTTTTGCCAAAGGGGCAAATGTTCATTTAAACAGATCCAGGTAGGCAATGAAATTTAACACCAGATGTTCACAGGGTTTATTCATAAGGTAAGGTCTAACAGAATAAACAGCAGCAACAGAGCAGAATACTTGGCTTTTCTGCTGCTGAGAGACACCCCCCCCCCAGCTGCTATCAGCAATGGTCGAACTCCTGGGTCATCAATCACATTCTCTCCTCATGTCCTCTGCTTTAAAGTACGTGCTAGAGTCTCATTACAGACCCTCCGTGGCGCAGAGTGGTAAGCGGCAGTAATGCAGCCAAAGCTCTGCTCACGGCCAGAGTTCAATTCCAACGGAAGGAGGAAGTCGAATCTCCGGTAAAAGGGGTCGAGGTCCACTCAGCCTTCCATCCATCCGTGGTCGGTAAAATGAGTACCCGGCATATGCTGGGGGGTAAAGAAAGGCCGGGGAAGGAACTGGCAATCCCACCCCATGTATACGGTCTGCCTAGTAAACGTCGCAAGACATCACCCTAAGAGTCGGAAACGACTCGCACTATAAGTGCGGGGACACCTTTACCTTTACTTTAGAGTCTCATTAGAAGTGATGGGTGCTATCACTTATATACTGTTGGGCTGTGTCACACTGCTTGGCCTTTTCACATATTAGTTATGTCAAAGAGGTTTGCCTAGCCAATTAAGATAAGCCACTGTGCCATCTCTGTGTACGGTCAGCAGCCTGGCAGCTATTCAATCACATGCAGATTAGCCGGAAGCTGCCATGCCAGGCTCATGTACAGCGAATGCCCCCCATCCTATGTATGGAGACCTCCCCTCACCGGCTGTACCCATATCTATGGTGTTGCCCAGCAGTCCCTCCCTGTGACAATGTCTTTCATTCTTGCACAGACTTAACTCTTTATAAGCTGCAGTTTATACACACAGGGTTATACTTATTGCACTATGCTCCATAACAGCGTGTTATTAAGCAGATCCAGGCTCATACATAGGTTCCAATTTAGGGCATCAAAGGGGCAATTGCTGGGTTCTACCTATCTCTTTGAAATATAATATTCTTGTGCAATTTTCCAATATAAGCATTCATGTGGGAAAGGAAAGCTGGTGTTTACAGTACCACAGATAGCTCCAATAAGCACCCCACTTTAACAAAGGCCAGAGGAGAGCCATAGTAGAGCACCTATTTAGCATGCAGAACATCCAAGGTCTAATCCCCAGCATCCCCAGGTATGGCTGGGAATGTCTCCTCTCTGAAACTCTGGAGAGTCTCTGCCAAGGGGTGTGAACAATACCGAGCTAGATGGACCAATGATCTGATTCTTTATAAGGCAGCTTCCTATGTTCCTATGAAGTGAACTGAGGCCTTATAAGTCTCTTCCTTTAAGTTTCATCCTCTTGGCAAAAAGATGGTAGCTCTTAACAGGCCATCCCCCTAGCATGCAGATAAGTACTTCTTCACCTTTCTGTGGCCTGCTGCTTGGCACACTCGCTGCACTGTTGGGTGGATGTGTTAGCACAGAATTCCTCTGTCCACCACTGCCTCAAGTTCTGCAGGCTCAGGACCACTAGCCTGAGGTTCTATGGGCTCTGAACCACCAGCCTTGAGTTCTTGGGCTCTGGCACCAGTGTAAGGAACTTTGTCCAATTCCCCAGTTGGTGGTTCAGCAGCCCCAGATTCTGCTTCTTCTCCTACTCTCAGTTTGAAGCCATGACATGGATAGCACTAAATTTCTCAGCTAACTAGGCAATATGAAATATATCATGAAGGGTGTCTGCCTGTCTTTTGTTGTGGGTTTGGACTGGCAAAAAATTATTATTATTATTATTATTATTATTATTATTATTATGCCTTAAATATCTAAAAAATAAAAATAATTTTTAAAAAGCAAAAAGGGTTTTTTCAACTATGTCCTACTCAGAGCAGATCGGCGTAAATTAATGAATCACAGTTAGTCATGTCTATTAACGTAAATGGGTCTACTCTGAGTAGGACAATCACTGAAATCTCAAATAGTATTTGCATGATATAGAGCAGTAGTGAACAATTGATGGCCCTCCAAATGTCATTGGATTCTGACAAACTTCATCCATGACCCTATGCTAGGGTTGATAGAGCTGGAGGCCAACAACATCTGAAGGGTCATAGGTAGGGTTGCCAGGTGTCCAGTTTTTCCACAGAGACTCCAGTTTTTTGTGGTCCTCTCTGAGTCTCCAGCTGAGTCAGCTTAATCTACGGACTCTTAGCTTTCATTTTTTAAAACATTAAGTTTCTAGGTGTTGTTACAGCATGTGCTCTTGGGAACCTGAGTGTGTGTTGAACCCTTGAGGGGTCCGACTAAATGTGTCCTGGTTCAAAAACTATAAACCAAAATGTCAGCCCCACCCCATGCAACTGCTGTTAGTACTGGCTGCGCTAATCCCCACCCTTTCAGGCTTTTAGTCAATAAGCGAAGTCAGGGTTGTGATTTACAAGATTTGTCAATCTCCTCCAGGCAATACCTAATCCTCATTTCAAGTTCTTAGGACAGTTTCTTTTTCCTGCTTGTCTTACATGAGAAATTCAGTAAATATATACTGTGAAGGTAGACCAAACTATGTGTGTTTTTTGTCTGTCAATTATTACTCACTAGAATTGAGTTGGCTGTCAAAGTGAGTTTATAGCAGCCCACAGAGTAAGCAGGAAAGAGTAGAGAATCTTCTTAACTCTTACTAATTTCTCAAACCTCTCTCTGCAGTGATGTTTGAAGCAGCCACATTAAAAGGCAGGCAGGGAATTCCAGGCAGGGGGTTACCAACCCTGCTTTGATATGGATATCATTCCAGAGGATCCCTAGTCGAGCCTTATCAACAACACAATTCTAACCATATCTATTCAGAAGTAAGTCCTGTTGAGTTCTATGGGGCTTAGTTTCCTTAGCAAGTGTGTTTAGAATTGCTGTCTTCAAGGCATCCATCTTTACTCCTGAGTACTCCCATCTAACATCTCCACAACACTAAGCTCCTTTCTTCCTTCAATGGCTTTCTGGTGACTGGCCTGAGGACACTTAAACCCTTCTTGCCAGAAGCAAGTAGGCTAGATTAAATGTTCCTTACCCAGGTGAGAAAGAATGATTCCGACACTTCAGCAGTACCTGGAAACACGCTAATTTAGCTACAATTTCTATCTTAATTTCCAGTCAGAGATATTTTTGTGGTATGCTCCAAGCAACTGTGGTTGATGTTTAATATACCATGCTTAATGACATCACTAGGGTCAGCCCCCAATGACATCACTAGGGCACACTCCTATGACATCAGTAGGATCTGCCCCTGAAATCTCAGGATTTGGAATGCTTCTGACCTGGCAACCCTAGTCACAGGTTAGCTATGCCTTAAACATAATATGAGATAGGAACCTAGAACATGAGAAAAATTCAGCAGTGGCAGCTGTAAAAAGAGGAAAAACATTTCAAAGGCTTTCAAAGGGTTCTAAAGAAGCATGCCCTTAAATCAATATCATAGCCAGTAGATCTTTCTGGCTCTCCCAAAGGAGTTGAGAAACCATGGGAGGGAAAGGTATTTTCACCCTAAAATATTGGAGTGTTATTCCTCATAATGATACATTGCATTCTAATGAGCTTGCAAAAAGTCATCAACATAAAGAGGCTCCTTAAGAAATTAACAATGAATTATTTCAGTTATAGGATTTTGTTATATGTATGTTGTAACACTGTATGTTTTTATTGGTCAATGACCGTAATAAATTTATCTATCTATCTATTTCAGTTACAGATTATAACAGCCTTCCCCAACCCGGTGCCCTCCAGATATTTTGGACTACAACTCCCATCAGCCCCACAGGGAAGGCTGGGTTGTAAATTCTTCACTTTCATGTCAACATTTTCAAACAATAGGTATGTTAGGGATAAATTGAAACCCCCAGTGCCTGTAAAACTATAATTCACTTGTCTTACCTAAACCAGCTTGGGCTTCATGGGAAATAGAACCAAAGTGGCCTTTATATGACTCTTGATATAAAGTGTCGATTTATTTCCTGGTGACCTGACCCTTACCTACATTCCAGTGGCTCGCATAATAAAAGCCGGTTTAAGCTGGAAACTTCCCTACTATGCATTTCTGTATCACATTTATGCTTATGGCCTTGCTTATTGTTACAAACGCGCCTTGCATAGAAATGTCAAACGCTATTCCAATGCCCCTCATATCCTTGACTTGTAATACTCCTTTGATATGTAAGCAGGGTAATATCATGTCTGTCTCCAGTTTAGGGGGCGCCCGGTTGCAGCTGGGCCTCCCCTCAATAGTTGCCTTTGTCTGTTCCTGCATAGTGCTTATCTCAAGGACATGCGAAATATGCAGACATAGAGTCTAAGAGATAGTCTTGATGTTTCTACTTTGTCCTTCCCCCTGTACCCCTTTACCTCCTTACATATGCCCCAAAGCTATGACAGTTGGCAATTGCTTCTTTTGTATCTTATGACGTGAACCCGATATTGTAAACTTCGGGGTAAGCCTATATAAACCCTTGAACATCAATAAACGAGGTTCCCATGCTGGCCTGCTTCGG
The DNA here is from genome assembly GCF_030035675.1 of Rhineura floridana. Taxonomy (NCBI): domain Eukaryota; kingdom Metazoa; phylum Chordata; class Lepidosauria; order Squamata; family Rhineuridae; genus Rhineura; species Rhineura floridana. The sequence continues at coordinate 156,868,195 of NC_084483.1, forward strand.
CTTGTAAGTATTGGGTCCCCTTTGCAAAGGTTTTTGTCTCGTGTTACTTGATCTCTGATAGTGGGTTCATTTGCACTCAACTCCGCACTCTTCCCGGGTGTAATAAGCGAGTTGGGGTTGACAGGGCGACTTGCGTGTTGGGTTTGGACCTAACAGGTATTTAGGAAATTGCTTTGTACTGAGTCTGACCATCTAGCTCAATAGTCTCTATATTGACTGGCAGTGGGGTATTTATAGCCTTACATGGAAATCCAAGGGATTGAATCTGGGGCCCTCTGCATTCAAAGCAGATGCTCTACCAGTGACCTATGACCCTTCCCCATGTTTCTACAAACAACATGATTGACCTTTGATAATATTCCATTTATGCTTCCTTCCTTTGATCCCCTGACCTGCTACACCAGTGTTCCCCAATCTGGTGACCTCTGATGTTGAACTCCCATCAGTCATGGCTAACATGGCCAATGGTCAGACATGATGGAATCGGTAGTCCAACAACATCTGGAGACTACCAGACTGGGAATGATGTGCTACATTGATGGGATAATTATAGCCCATCAAATTGCCCTTTCCCTCCTCCTTTTGCTCTGCAGGCTCTCGCTCACAGTCAGCCACCCATATTGGGAACATAAGAAATGCACACTTAACATCTTTAATCAGTGATCCCAAGGTCCTCTGGATAATTAGATATTCATCTACCGAGTTGGGTGAAAATTAAGGGTGTGTACAGACTCCCTGAGTTGCCCCTGCTAGGGCCTCCCTGCCCTGTACTGCCCCAGGGACCATCCATCCTGCAGTGGATTTGGACCCAGATCAGTTTTAGCATTTTTAGAATGCTAAATAAACTTCGGTTTAGGATGAGGGGGTAGGAGGAGATGGTGGGTCTCATTTCCCCCCTCCCTTGACCAAGAGCAGGAGGGTTCAATCCTGCAGCGTGCTGCTCAATTGTGAGCTCCTTCTCTACAAGAAAGACCCTCATGAAGGAACATCATCCTGCACTCCACTGGATTGAATCTTCTACCTAGCAGCTGGTAAACACAGGATTCCATCCTGCATGGTACTGTCAGATAGGAAGAAGAAGAGTCTGGACAGGAAGCAGAGGTCAGGTGGAAAAGCCAACACCCTACATTCAAAGGTAAGCACCCACCCATCCCTCCTTCCTTCTTCTGGGAAAATGCAGCCAGTCAGGTAGGTTCCTTCTACTTTGATCCTTTATCTAGTTTTTCTTCTTTTTCCCACCCAGTGTTCGCCTCTCCTTCCTGCTTGACACCTTGTCTCCTGACAGCCCCAAATTGCTCTGAGCCACCCGAACCTCCAGCAATCCAGGACTGTCTCAATCCAACTTGAGCAATGTCCAGATCCCCCCCAAATTGGCCTGATTTGGTTCAGGACTCAGTTGAATCCAGTGCACAGCCCCAGTGAAAGGTCTTCTGTACAATGATGCTTCTCATGGAACCAGAGACTACACTCAAGTATGCAAGACATCACTCTCAGAATTACTCATCGATAACTTAAGCCCATGCCAACAGAAGTCAGCTTTCACACTAACACCAAACTCAGGGGAGCTGTCATCTCTTTTCATCTGGGAGGGCAAGGGTTACTGAGGATTCAGCAATGGTTGGGAACATTGCCAATGTACGTCTATGTATGACTTTCATGTTTAATTCAAGTTGCTTTCTAACTGTACCATTTAATTCCCCACACTAATCAAAACTAATGTGTATTCAAATAATAGGAGGCTTCTGAATAACCCAAAGACATGACAAAGTAATTTCTAAACAAAGGAAAGATGTATTTAGGAAAAACAGACCATGTGAAGCAAAAGAAAAGAAAGGAAATGATGTTGTGAAAACCAGAGGCAAAGAAGATTATAATAAGTGTGCAGAAAATGTGAAGCTACGAATAATCAAAATCCCAATGCAGAGTGAGAATACCTAAAGCAAATGTAGCTCTGTGTAGAGGAGCAACATTCAAACAGGCATCTGTGCCTTCAAGTAGAATTCTGATTCAGCCAAGCTTAAACCTGATATATGTATTTGAATGTTTCTCCTTTACAAGTAGCTACATTTGCTATTAAATATTCCCAGCTGCATTGGGATATTGGTGATACAGAGTTTTGCAACAATAAATTTGCAAGTGAAAGATTAGACAAGTTACACATGTAACATCATCTGATACACATTTCCTCAAAGGCTAGCAGTCCCTCAGATTTGCAAATGAAGTATGTTATATTAGGGCTGTGCACCAGATTTGGCCAATGCCTGAATCCCAAACTGAATCAGGCCAATTTAAGGGAGATTCGAGCTTTGGCCAAGTTGTGTGGAGACAGCCTCAGATTGCCCCAGGTAGTTTGGGCCTCATAGAGTGATCTGGAGCTGTCAGGGGTTGGAGCATCAGTTGGGAAGAAGGAGCTTTGGCTGCACATACCTGTTCTCAGCAGGGGAAGACATGTGCACAGTTAAGTGGAACAGGATTGGAACTTCTGTCCATCAGCTGGTGACCAGAGGGTCAAATCCTTCAGGCTGCTGGGATCTGCTTCACCAATATGTTCCCTGTGGGGAATGCAGTGGGGAAGAAGACCCCAGCAGGATTGGATCTTCTGCTTACCAGCTGATGAGTGGAGAATTCATTCCTGTTGACTGCAGGAGTCAGGAGGGGAGAAGGAGCAACCTTCCTCCAACCCCATCCCATCCTTATAGTTAATTAGTTTTAAAACTCCTAATTAAACATCAGCCCTGCCCCAAATTGATTCAGGGCAGAATCTGGTTAAATGTTCCCCAAGTCAATCTGGATTAAATCAGGTGAGGGTGGCTGTGCACAGCCCTACATGATATAAGGTTGCAATCCTATGCACCTTTATTTGGCAGTAATTCGCTCAGTGGAACACATCCATAGGATCCATGTGGCAATGTGTTGAATGCAGATGGTGGGGGCAAAAGCAATGACAATAATGCACAGCTGCAAATGAACTTAAGAGCCCATCTAGTTCAGCATCCTCTTTTCAGTGGCCAACCAGATGGTCATGGGAAACCCACAAGCAGAACCTGAGTGCAACAGCCTTCTCTCCACCTGTAATTCCCAGTGTTTGGAGGTAGAGGTAGAAGAGAGACATCATGGCTAGTAGCCATTGATGGCCTTATCCCCATGAAAAAGGGAATATGTGATTGGCAATCTGGTGGAAATAAATGAACCCACACTCTGATAACAATTTCCAACAAAAGGAAGAGAGGAAACAATAGGAAGAGAATAGTGTCCCAGCAAACCCAGGATTTACACCAATCCGGCAATATATCCTGCTGAGAATCAATTAGAGGCTGTGCTTGTTTGAACACCAGTGGTGATTCCTCTTGAAACCAGCATGCTGGGGAAAGTTCTAGCTAAAGGGGGATGGATGTTGTTGAAGTCAAACTGAGCAGATTCCCCCCCCCAATCATCCCCTGCTGCACTGTTTCTTACCTTTTAAAAAAGTGTGTGGGAGGGAAAGAGGAAGAAAGAATATAACAGAGGCTTGTTGCTGTGGTGATAGCAGCAGAGAAAAGTGACCCACATTAATAGAAGGAAATCATTTACATGCTTCCTTTTGTTGCCCAATCCAAAAGAGAACACAATTTTACACCCCGTTTTCCTAAATTGTGGGAGGTTTCAGGACACTGTTTTACAATGTCAGTCTCCCTTGCAAGGAAAAAAGGTACTGGTGGGATTTTTGTGGTATGTGTTTAAGTTGAGCCAGGGTGAATCAGGCAGGCACATGGACGGACAGGATTAGTGCTAGCATTGAGCAGCCAAATGCAGGGAGGTGGTATTGTTGGATTCCAGTTCCCATCAGCCACAACCAGCATTGCCAAAAGCCAGGGATGATGGGAGTTGGCCACTACATCTGGAAGACTGCAGGTTCCCCATCCCTGCCCAAAAGCAACATAACCCCCAGTGGTGGAGTGGTGGGTCTGGGTCTCTTACCTGGCCTCCATCTGGCTGCACCACTGCTGAATACCAGGAAGTGTAAGGAGACACATATGTTTTGGGGTATTTATTATTTTGTTCATATTAATGGATCAAGGCACAGGAGCTCAGTGACAGTGCATTCTTGGAAACAGCCCCTTCGATGATGCCAAACTTCAAGATGGCCAGAACTGGTTTTCTGATTAAAGGAAGGTATTGATTAATCAGTGAATAATAAGGAAGGTTCCAAACTAAAGATTTACCCAAGGAATAATCCCTTTAACTGAACAATGATCCCAAGCAGATTTAAAGTTTGTGGTAATTTAGAGCTCATAAGATAAGCATGTTTTTCTCAGAATCAGGAATTTACATTTTCACTGGAGACAGGTCATATATATTTAACCTCAGCTAGGTAAAACAAACTAGCAAAGATCATTTTAGAAGGAAATCCTTTCATGTCCTTTGATTACACACACACACCCCTTCCAATTTTTATGTAACACAATGAGATTCAAAAGTGCTTTTAAGGTAAAGGTTTTTCACAGGTCAAATTCACACTCATGCCTCCAATGGTTTCTTGGACACTTCACATCATTCTCTAGGAGTACCAGTTCACTGCACTGAATTTTTGACTGAAAAGGGTGAAATCTTTTGTGTTTGATTGCTGGTTATTTCAGAAGGGACAACCTAACTCTTGCCAGACATAGAAATCTTGATCCTCACTTTGTGTCTCAACAGTCTTCACAAAAGGTATATTCCTTCACTATCCCCTTTTCATTTTCCTTTATTTCTGGAGTGAATCTATATGCTCACTATCTTGGCTATGAATAGTTGTAGGGCATCTCCATATTCTCCTAGCTCTAGTGTAAATGTATTGGCTAGACGCTGCTCACAATTTAAACTAATTTTGAATGCCACACTTTTTCCTTTTCCTCTTAATAAACCTGGCCTTCAAAGGCATCTGAAATAACTCAGACTGCTACAAAGCAAGGACATAGAATCATAGAATAGTAGAGTTGGAAGGGGCCTATAAAGCCATCAAGTCGAACCCCCTGCTCAATGCAGGAACCCAAATCAAAGCATTCCCAAGAGATGGCTGTCCAGCTGCCTCTTGAATGTCTCCAGTGTCAGAGAGCCCACTACCTCTCTAGGTAATTGGTTCCATTGTCGTATGGCTCTAACAGTTAGGACGTTTTTCCTGATGTCCAGTTGACATCATTTATATCCCGTCTTTCTCCCAGAAGGAGACCAGGGAGGCAAACAAACAACAAAACACTTAAACAATCTTAAAAACAAAACATGTTTAAAAACTCATAAAAACAAACCCTTTAAAAAATCTTTTTTTAAACAAAAATCTTTAAAAACATCATTAAGAACATCTTGAAAATAATTCCAACACAGATGCAGTCTGGGATAACGACTCTGCTTAAAAGGCTTGTTGAAAGAGGAAGGTCTTCAGTAGGCAAAAGACAAAAGACAATTGGAAGGTGTGGCCAGCACCCTTAAGAGGCATCAGTTTACAGGAAGGAAGATTAGCAGATGAGCAAAGGACAGGAATAGCCTAGTAACCTGGTTGATTCTCCCTTCAGACATGCAAAGCCAATTTGAGGTGCATTTCCACAATTCCAACAGTGATCCCTGCTGTTGGAGCTTCTGAGACCCAAATAATAATAATAATGCTCACTAGCCATCAGATTCCTAGGAGCAGCAGACTCTCTGCAGAAAGGCTGTGGTGATTTGCTATACATCTGAATACAGTGCATTCACATGCAAAAAAGCATCCTGAGTTTAACCACAAAATTAAGAAAAATTGGCACCAAATAGACTTCCTTGATTTCTAAAAAGGTAAACTTGTATGTACACACTGTTTATAACGAATAAATCTGTATCTCATGCAGATCATGAGAAGTTCAATGACAATCAGCCTGCATCATGAAGTGCAGGCAAATTAGTTTGTTGGTGTGACTATACACAAGTCAGAATCTCCCTCACACCCAGAGCTCTGTTATGATAAATGCTGAAGGAAAAGGTCAGCTCATTAGGTGCTGCTGAGGTGATCAATGCAACTGTACTTCTATTGATATACCCAGTTGCTGTACCAAGGTAAACTAAGTAAGTTGCTGCATACGCGCAGCTGAGACTTTGGCTGGGTCAATATGGTATGCAATGAGTGATCTGTAAGGCTAATCAATGAATGCCAACGCTCAGGTAGAGGTAAAGAGGCACAGTAGGAAAGGGGGTAGATATTAGGACAGTAAACACAGAGGGGAGAAACAAGATTTGGCAGCTGGGCAATTCTATAATCCTTAGCAGTCCTATAGGATTATACATAGACTGAAGGATTGTCTAAATACTACTAGGTATAATAATAATAATGGCTTTAAATAACAAACAAATCAATAACGGCTTATTTTAATTGGATGTTTCATGTACATTGTTTTGTTAGTACATTGGATACTTTTCATAGAATCATAGAATCATAGAGTTGGAAAGGTCCTATAAGGCCATCAAGTCCAACCCCCTCTATTGTATATGTATGTGGGCAAAAAGGCAATTAATAAATACTACAGCAACAAATCATCACCATCATCATGAGGGCTTCCCAACTAGCAAACGTCTTGTATGACACAAGTCAAATGTGACCAGATGTGAGTCAATAAAAGTCTGTTGCACTAGCTCCAAGCTGAAATTTCTCAGAAAATAATTTTCTGAAAAATCTTTTTTTTTCTTTTTTAAGCTCCTCCCAATTGGAGAGTTGTAAATGTTGATCATCTGGCAGATTCTGAATACACGTAAAAGCACGTTTCATCTCACACCTCTTGTGTTTCTTTATTACAAATTAAATTAGAAGCTGCCTTGTGCTAGGATCACATCCAGACCATCATTTTAAGCACATTTAAAACACATGGCTTCCCCCCAAAAATCCTGGGAATTGTGGTTTGTTAAGGGTGCTGAGAATTGTAGCTCTGTGAGGAGTAAACTACAGTATCCTGGAAATTTTTTTGGGGGGGGGGTAAGCCATGTGCTTTAAATGTGTGTTAAATGTGCTTTAAATGTATGGTATGGATGTGACCTAGAGGCTAGACCAGACTTTTCTCCATCTGTCTCAGGCAGACAGAGGCCTTTCCCATCACCTGCATCCTGACCCTTTTAGCTAGAGATGCCAGAGAATAAATCTGGGGCATTCTGCATGTAAAGCATGTTCTCTGCCACTGACCTATGCCCCCTTCCTAGTTCTTTACTGAGGGTAGCACTGCACATTATAGTTGTTGCAGGAAATATTTGTTTACTTATACCTGATTGGCTCAAGTTTCTAGACCTGTGTGTTACATATGCCTAGATTGCTTAAAGGTGTGTGTCCAAGCCTATCCCTTTATGTTTCTGACAACACAGGAGTGGCCAATAGGGAGCAGCACCACCACAGATGTGGTCTTCCAGCAGTGGTGTTACTATTACATACTGGAACTGTGAAGTGGCGGAGTAGGATTATCAGCAAAATCAGGGTGGTTTAAGCACACTGGTGGAGCCAATCCAATGCTCCTGATGGTACCCCTGTGCCACCCTGCCCTATCCCCTAACCATTCCACTACACAGTAGTGATACTGCTGCCAAGAGACTATGTCTGCCATGCTGGATCTCCCTGCTAGCTGCTCCTGTGACAACAGTTGCACCATGTAGAACAGCCCTGATTGCTGTGAAAACAACTGGTGTGTGACTGGTTTGGGATCTTTTCTTTTATTAGGTATCTAGTAATTCAGCAAGGCTTGACATAATAACTAGGCCTCTGGTCTTTTACTGGGGGAATGATTTCCAGTCCTTAGAAGCCTGGACTGGATTTGCATCAGTGACTCTGACACAAAATACTTCATACTTCATTACCAACCTCTGGCTGTCCAGTCCAGCAAAATAGGCTATTATCGAAATGTATTATTTTATTTCCTTATACCTGTCTGTCTGCAGGCTCATATAACTATAACAAACTGCTTCAAGCAGCACCAGGAGATAGCAATATAAAGCAATTTAGTCATAATGGACCTCTGGGTTTTCCAGTACAAAAAGATAACAGGTGAAATATAAATATTGGTGTTATTCCTAGTCAGTAGTCCGACTATAAAAACATTTTCCCTGTTCGCATTTGTCGTAGATGCAGGAATGATTTGGAATTCTCTGTAGTCCATTCTTAAATGTGTTTTATATACAGAGATTAAGGATAAACAAAAGTGTAATTTTCTTCTACATCTTATGCTTCTGTTTTCTGAGCACGATAGCATGATCTGTGTGATGATGCAATTGAGTATTTCACAAAAGTTTTGTCTTCATCCTTCATTTCAGCTGATGATACAATCCACATTATGGGGAACAGTCATAGCTCTGTCTGAGAGCACATCAACTGTTGCTCACTTATCACCTTTGCTATTTATCTTTCATAAGAACATAAGAAGAGCCTGCTGGATCAGGCCAGTGGCCCATCTAGTCCAGCATCCTGTTCTCACAGTGGCCAACCAGGTGCCTGGGGGAAGCCCGCAAGCAGGACCCGAGTGCAAGAACACTCTCCCCTCCTGAGGCTTCCGGCAACTGGTTTTCAGAAACATACTGCCTCTGACTAGGGTGGCAGAGCACAGCCATCATGGCTAGTAGCCATTGATAGCCCTGTCCTCCATGAATTTGTCTAATCTTCTTTTAAAGCCATCCAAGCTGGTGGCCATTACTGCATCTTGTGGAAGCAAATTCCATAGTTTAACTATGTGCTGAGTAAAGAAGTACTTCCTTTCATCTGTCCTGAATCTTCCAACATTCAGCTTCTTTGAATGTCCATGAGTTCTAGTATTATGAGAGAGGGAAAAAAACTTTTCTCTATCCACTTTCTCAATGCCATGCACAATTTTATACACTTCTATCATGTCTCCTCTGACCTGCCTTTTCTCTAAACTAAAAAGCCCCAAATGCTGCAACCTTTCCTCATAAGGGAGTCACTCCATCCCCTTCAGTGGCGTCACTAGGGGAGTGTGGGGGGTGCAGACTGCACCAGGTGACACCATCAGAGGGGGGTGATTCTCAGCTTTAATTTAAAAAAGAAATTAAGTTTCTAGGTGGTCCGGTTCTCGAGATATACATAAAAACGTCAGCCCATCCGTTAAATCTTTTTTCAAACTACTGTATAGCACTTTGTAGCTTTAACCCCGCCCATTCAGGATTGCAGCCAATCAGTGAAGTTTAGTCCCTCTACTTTTTTGGGAGCAGGGTCCCTATGTCTCCAAGCATCCTACAGTCAGCATGAAAAGGGAGTGTGTTAGTCACTGAGACGAGTCTTCTAATGTGCTTCCTTGCCTTTCCTGCTGATTGGAGCCAATCAGAGTGAAAGGAGGTGAGTCAGCCACTGAGAAGACTCTTCTCAGTGGCTAACTCTCTCCACTTACATGCTGATTGGCTCCTAGAGATGTTTGTTGTTGTGAGAGAATGCATTAACAAAGATCTCATTCTTAATCCAGGAGTAAAAAAGGGTGTATGTGGCTGCAACTATCAAGAAGGGACTCTGCACTTCTGAATTTTCTACTAAACAACTGATAAATACCTATGTAACTTTGTGTCTGGAGACTTATTATTAAGAATCACTTTCCATAACTGTAAGGAGGTATGTCCACACGCATGCATCCCAGGCAACTAAATGAGGGGTGAGAGCAGCATAGGGACAGATGTCTTATACCAGGGGTTCCCAAACTTTTCTTCTACATAGACCACTTGAAAATTGCTGAGGGTCTGAAAGTATCTGAAAATTTACTATGGGCATATGCAAGATAATTAACTCCCATTAGTGATAAGAGCAAGAATTTGGGCTGTGCGTATGATATTGTAATTTAAAGGTGTAATTTTAATTTTGCTAGTTGTTTATGTCACTACTATTGCCATTACATTCAGTGATATACGGGAATTACGATTTATGAGTAACATTAGTACAAAAAACATTACTAAGGATTCTGTATGGTCTGGTATGGGAGGAGGTCCATGGGGGTGACACCATGAGTTACCGCACTGGGTGACACCAACCCTAGTGACGCCACTGATCCCCTTGATCATTCTGGTTGCCCTCTTCTGAACCTTTTCCAACTCTATAATATCCTTTTTGAGATGAGGCGACCAGAACTGTACACTGCGTCTTGTGGGAGCAAATTCCATAGTTTAACTATGCGCTGAGTAAAGAAGTACTTCCTTTTGTCTGTCCTGAATCTTCCAACATTCAGCTTCTTTGAATGTCCACAAGTTCTAGTATTATGAGAGAGGGAGAAAAACTTTTCTCTATCCACTTTCTCAATGCCATGCATAATTTTATACACTTCTATCATGTCTCCTCTGACCCGCCTTTTCTCTAAACTTAAAAGCCCCAAATGCTGCAACCTTTCCTCATAAGGGAGTCGCTCCATCCCCTTGATCATTCTGGTTGCCCTCTTCTGAACCTTTTCCAACTCTATAATATCCTTTTTGAGATGAGGCGACCAGAACTGTACACAGTATTCCAAATGCGGCCGCACCATAGATTTATACAACGGCATTATATCGGCGGTTTTATTTTCAATACCTTTCCTAATTATCGCTAGCATGGAATTTGCCTTTTTCACAGCTGCCGCACACTGGGTCGACATTTTCATCGTGCTGTCCACTACAACCCCGAGGTCTCTCTCCTGGTCGGTCACCGCCAGTTCAGACCCCATGAGTGTATATGTGAAATTAAGATTTTTTGCTCCAATATGCATAAATTTACACTTGATTATATTGAATTGCATTTGCCATTTTTCCGCCCATTCACTCAGTTTGGAGAGGTCTTTTTGGAGCTCTTCACAATCCCTTTTTGTTTTAACAACCCTGAACAATTTAGTGTCGTCAGCAAACTTGGCCACTTCACTGTTCACTCCTAATTCTAGGTCATTAATGAACAAGTTGAAATGTACAGGTCCCAATACCGTTCCTTGAGGGACTCCACTTTCTACAGCCCTCTGCTTTCTGCTTCTTAACCAATTCCTTATCCACAAGAGGACTTCTCCTCTTATTCCATGACTGCTAAGTTTCCTCAGAAGTCTTTGGTGAGGTACCTTGTCAAAAGCTTTTTGAAAGTCTAAGTATACTATGTCCACTGGATCACCTCTATCTATATGCTTGTTGACACTCTCAAAGAATTCTAATAGGTTACTGAGATAGGACTTTCCCTTGCAGAAGCCATGCCGGCTCTGCTTCAGCACAGATCCAAAGAATGTAGAGAAGAATGTTCCTGCAGTCTCCAAGCCAGCTCTCGAAGGTGGATTCCCAAATAGTCCAGCCTCAGTCTTGACCAGCGGTCTACCACCTTTGCTATTAGTAAAACTGCATCAGGAAACTGAACCCCACCTCGAATTTGCAGTGGGAAAGATTCCAAACATTATCCTGGAAGAAACTGGCTTTTTACTCCGGGTCTCACCATATTGTCCCAAGTGCTTCATGTCTGCTAGAGAGATAATTAAGAATCATAGTGTATTCCCAATTTATCTAGAAGAGCTGCTACATACATCCTTGGCCTGCTCACTATTTGTCTTGATGAGAAAGAGCTTTACTGTTTTTCTAAAAAGAACCAAGAGGAAAGGTCTTGTGGGGTTTAAATGTTTAAGCTTTTAATTTTTAATTTCTAATTTTTAGGATTTTGATTATGTCTATATGGAATGTACTTGTGTTTGGTTGTAAGTCGCCCAGAGTGGCAGATTAACCTCTGCCAGATGGGCGTCTAACAAATCTCATAAATAAATAAATAAATAAATAAATAAATAAGGTTGTCACACAGAGGAGGGCCGGGATCTCTTCTCAATCGTCCCAGAGTGCAGGACACGAAATAATGGGCTCAAGTTGCAGGAAGCCAGATTTCGACTGGACATCAGGAAAAACTTCTTAACTGTTAGAGCCATACGACAATGGAACCAATTACCTAGAGAGGTAGTGGGCTCTTTGACACTGGAGGCATCCAAGAGGCAGCTGGACAGCCATCTGTTGGGAATGCTTTGATTTGGATTCTTGCATTGAGCAGGGGGCTGGACTTGATGGCCTTATAGGCCCCTTCCAACTCTACTATTCTATGAACCAGATTGGCCAAGGGAGCGGTGTTAAAATGTGTGTTCATAGAATCTGTGTCATTAACAAATAGTGGTATCCAGCATTTATCATCTTAAGAAGCACATTTCCCCCCATGAGGAATACATAGAAGTGATTTATATCAAGAAGTAGGGATGAGAGGATTTTCCCTATTACATTCCTTTATCATTCCCCTGGGTCCACTCTGACCTGCATTTCACTCCTCTTAAATTCTGGTTTAACTAGAAGGATTTCCAAAATAAATGCCCAAATTGGAGAAGGTGCAGTTTGATGGAGCTTTCAGTTCCTTGAATCAGTTTCCCCTTCCAAGCCCAGGTCATCATTGTGAATGGGTGCACCGATAAAGCACTGCAAAAAACCAATCTGATGTAACTGCATATATGAGAGAGAGAGAGAGAGACTTTTTGTGGTATTTTAGTGATGTGTATATGTGCTCCTGCACATTAGTAAAAATGACCACACACTAGTGGAGAGTGGCATTACTTCATATGTGGCAGAAAAGGAAGGGAGAATGCAATGAGGAGGAGGGTCACAGGCCAGCCCACGTTTCATGCAGGCTAACTGACAAGAGTTGGATTAGCTGAACTATTTAAAGGGTAGATCTGCCTCCCAATGGATTTGCTACTAAGGATGGATCAATCTGTCATCTTTAGTTTCTCCCCATTTCTCATTTTCCCAATCTCAAATAATTTAGTTTTCCACATTAGTTGGCAATTGTCAGGATTTTATTATGCATTTCTCCACAGATAGACAGATTAGTGTGCATTTTAGCCTAATTTACATATTTCTCTTGTCAACTGCTTAGAGGGTTTTTTTTATCAATCAAGTGGTACATAAATTCTGTTAAACAAATATTTTTTCAAGCAATTTCCCCTAGTATAATGCATTTTTGTACATTATTTTCACAAATATATGCATTTTTATGCACATGTTCCCTTAATATACAAATTTTTGTATGTGGTTTTGGGTTGGAGAATTGCATCACAAAATTTGGAGAAGTGCAAATTTCTAATGATAACTGTGTTTCAATGTGCGTTTTGTTTTGCGAGGTATGAATTAAATTGGTTTGCATTAAAATATGAACTGAACCAAATTTCTTCCCCATTCCTACTTGCCATCTCGTGCCTCACCCACACACCCACCACCTACGCAGTGCAGCTGGTTGATGTTTCAGTGATCAAGCAGGAATTTCTGCCTCTTGGCCTGAAATGGCATTCTGAATATGGATGTTGATTGAATCAACTCGCTCTGTTATTTGGGAGTGAACTGACCTAACCCACATCTGCAAGAACAATGTGTGGATCAGAATGTATTTGTGCAGGTCACTTCTTCAAACTGCTGTTCACAGATCTACAAGGTGGTCTGAGGCTTGACATGTACTCCCCTCTCTTTTGTAAAATATGTATTTCTAGCCACTTGGAGAAGCTTGAAAATAAAGCTACTGCTGAATCACACATGCACCTTGAAAACTGGGCCAGGGGAATGGTAATGAAACTTGTGTCAATCCAATCAATTCTCAAATGTGTGCAAATGTAGAAGTGACCCTGCTATTGACATCACATTGCATCTGTGGATTCTGTATGGCTGTTATGCCTTTGAACATGGACTTCTGTATGCTGGACTGCAGGAACATTTGATCTTCCTACAAACAAGAGCTTCTAAGCTAAAGCAACCATTTAACAACACAAAATGGCTGACACCATGACATTCGATCACAGAGGGTCAGGGGTTTCTTGGTTGCAGTGTCCAGTCTGTGGAACCCACTCCTTCAGGAGGCTTGCCTGGCCATCATTTGGTGAAGATCTTGTTTTGACACTCGTTCAATATTGCTTCATTCTCCCCACTTGCGTTTGCTGCTCAGGAAGCTGCTTTGTTTTGTGGTTCTTGTGTTTATCTTTTGAAGGAGGGCAGAGTAGAACAAAATAGCTGCAGAGACTGCGTTAAGGCTAAGTAAAGATCTGTAAAAGAAGTTTGGTTCACTAGTTTCTATGGGGGAAGGAATGAGCTGTATAATGCCCCCAAGAAAGCCCTGAAAGCCCAAGGGAATCAGGGAGATGAGTGGGATTCCCAGTGTAAGGCTTAAGATATATTAAATGGGTTGAGATGTTTTATCACTTTCTCATGAGGCCTTTCCACCATGCGTAGACTGAAAACACAGAGGGGGAAGGGGACTGTGCTGACTTACGCTACTCCTGCCCTCCATGTTTCTGCCAAGCCCACCTCCAACTTCTGAGTGAGGTTAGAATGTACTCTCTGCCTGTATGATTGTATGAAAGTAGGGTCTGTACTCATACCTGCAACAACAGGCCCTACACCTGTACAACTGTATGTGCACAGAGCCCATTCTCACCTTGGGCTAAATGTCTGAAGGTCAGGGTTGGGCCCAGCAGACATGATCCTGCTCTGCTTCCACAGATTAGATAGACAGATAGGGCAAGGATCATACCTCAGTGGCAGAGCATCTGATTTGGATGCAGAAGGTCCCAGGTTCAATCTCTGGCATCTTCAGGTCAGGCTGGGAAAGATTCCCTATCTGAAACCTAGTCAGTGTAGGCAGTACTGAGCTAGATGGACCAATGTTCTGACTCTGTATAAGGCAGCTTCCTATGTTCCATTATACTCATAGGGAAGATGAGAGTAGCTCAAGAGCAAGGAATTTCCATCAGTAGCGGTAGGTATAAGGTGGAACCTAGAAGGACATCAGGCCTTAAGTCAGTACTGTAGCAAGTTTGGTACAACTGGTCATTGCCAAGGGTTTTTTATTAAAAAAAAAAATGGACAAAAGTAGCATGAACTAGAGGTTGCTGAGCAATGGGGGGGGGGCTAGTAAGGAAACAGCAGGCATGCACCAAATTACGTGTCTGCTTAAGGAGCAATAAGACCCTTAATGCTCTTCTTCCTAAAGTTGGTATATCCCATTTGCTTGACAGGAAATGGTAGGGATGGGTGATAAAAATAAAACACATCAGAAAAATGCCACCAATGATCCAATTTTGTTGCTTCAAAAACTGAGAGGACTTTTTCTATTATTTATTAATTGTTTTCTTTTATTTCCTTCTGGGTCCTGAAATGGTCTGAAAATGAGGCTCCCTGTAGCAGCATAATGTGCAGACCTGCATGCTGACCGTGTAGGACTCTGCTACATAATATTTTATGTTGATTCAAGGAGCGTACACTTTGCCAGTAATAAGTATTTGCTGCCCTTGGGCCCAGTTCCCGCAATATATTACAGATCTCAGAAATGCAGTCATTACTTTGTCTTAGCTGCAAAATTACTTTTATTGAACTGCAGTTAAAATATCCTTAAAGCAGGGTTTTACATTTTGCTTTGCCATCTGAGAAAGGAATACCATGATGCCATTTACAAAGCGAGGGGTGAGTCTTCCAGGTAAAGCTCCTGAAAAGTTTGAAGCACTACCATTACTCCAGGGTGCTCAGAAACACATACATGGAGTTGCCAGGCAGTCTCCATCCAATTATTGGTTGGACTTCTTATATGGTTCTATCTCTGAAGCTAAGCAGATCTGCCTATGGCCCTCAGGTAAGGTTATGCTCCTTGATTCTGTGCCTCCCATTTCCTATCCACATGCAGGATTAGAATCTACCTTATTTAATGGGAGGATGCTGACTGCTGTCTGTGTCTTCTGGTAAGGAGCACAGAGATGTGTGAGGCCAGGCCAGTAAATCCACCTGCATAATCCTCCCTAGCAGCTCTGCAGAACTCGAGGCCTGTGAGCCTCATGTTGGCAGACATGAGAAGACGAGAGTAACATCGGCTATGGTTTATTGACTGACTTTCAGCCCAGAGATCACTATTTAAGCAACTCAGTGGCAGTGTGGTAGGCCATTGCCAGTGGGCTGCCCCAAAGCGGAGGCACTAAAGGGATGTGCCCCCCGAGGCCCCCATGAGAGTGAGGCTACCATCCTCTTTCTCTTTTCTGTTTGTTTTTTGCTTTGTGGTTATCATGGGGTGGGAAGGTTTTGCTGCGGATGTTTTTGAGCCATGATTCATGCCACACAGGGTGAAAGCCTGGATGGGCTGGATAACAAGGATGAAAGGTGTTGCATTTTTACTCAAAAGTCATAGACAACTTGTACAATGTGTCACTGAGTGGGACCCTCTTTGTATGTGAGAGAGGAAGAGATGGGGTAAGAACTGTTCCTAAGGCCATTTGGTTGCTCAGTTGGTTAGCTGTCCTGTTTTCTTTACCCAGGTAAAGAAATTAGTTAAATTGGGAATTTTATTTATTTATGTTATTTTATTTTTATTTATTAAATTTATATCCCACCCTTCCTCCCAGTAGGAGCCCAGGGCAACAAACAAAAGCACTAAAAACACTTTAAACCACTTTAGTTGTTGCTCTGACTGCAGTTTAGCTTTTTTTACTTTGTGACAGAGTTGTTAATTTGTTTGTTAGTTATTGAACTTCTAATGAATTCTATATATTACTTTTTTCTGTATATTACTCTGTTTCATTGTTCCCCACTCTGTGATTGAAAATATTTATTGAAGAGTGAGTTACAAATACTTAGAAATAAATAAATTGTGCAAATTGTCAATATTATCTCCATGCTGTCATTGTGAAAGCTGGGCACGTTATTAGGGTTTTTTTCCCATTGCCTTCTATGCTTGGCCTCTTTTTTTTTTTTTTTTGGTCTGAAGTTGTTGCCATCCTTTGTTCATCCACTTTTTACTGATAATCTAGATTGTGCGAATTTATGCAAATATGGACGCAAAGCTGAAGAAACTAACTGGAACAGCTCCTGTGCTAAGGTGTTTTGTCAGTAACAGGGAGACAAAATAGTCCACCGATGCTTCTAAAAAGGGCATTGGAGTCTCTCTCTTGCAAAAATATAGTGATCATTGGAGGCCAGTAGCATGTGCATCTAGGGCCACATTCACACTGTACATTTATTCCACTATTCCACCTTTCTCTTCTCTGAGGCATTTTAATTCCTGTTAATTGTAAATTATTATATTTTGATTTTAGACTGTACAGTTTTGTGTACAGTTTTGTGTTATTTTTATTGTATTTTTAATGTTCACCGCCCAGAGAGCTGTTGCTAGTCGGGCGGTATATAAGCTTAATTAAATAAATAATAAATAAATAATATTATTCCATTTTAAACAGTCATGGTTTCCCCCAAAGAATTATGGGAAGTGTAGTTTGTGAAGGATACTGAGAGTTGTTAGAAAAGCCATAGTCCCATTACAGGCTGTCAATTCCCAGAGTTCTCTGGGAAAAAGGACTGACTGTTAAACTCCTTGGGGAATTGTAGCTGTGTGAGGAGAATAGGGGTCTCCTAGCAACTCTTAGCACCCTTCACAAACTACACTTCCCAGGATTCTTTGGGGGAAACCATGACTGTTTAAAGTGGAATAATAGTGGAACAAATGTATAGTGTGAATGTGGCACTACTCTCACAAAACCAGAAATGTTACATGCACAAATAGAAAAAGAAGGCCCTAGTGCATGGATGCAAAACGTTCCATGTTTTCATTTATGGGAGGTCAGTGGCAGTGACTACAAACCTCTGGTCACTATTGCTAGAAAGGGACTTCCTGATATACCTCCCAGATTTCAAAGACTTTTTTCTCAACTGCAATTGTGTGATTTGAGATTCGAATTCAAACCAAGTAAGGATATGCCACCCTGGGCTCCTGCTGGGAGGAAGGGCGGGATATAAATCATAATAATAATAATAATAATAATAATAATAATAATAATAATAATAATAATAATAATAATAATAAATAAATAAATAAATAAATAAATAAATAAATAAATAAATAAATAAATAAGGATATGGTGATTGCAGACACATTGTCCAGGGCAGTGATGACCCTGATGATGATGATGAACTGGAAACAGATGTTGTGCATGTCAATGAAATAAGGAAGTATTTCCCAGTCTCAGATGAAGCAGAAAAAAATTGCACTAGCCACTGCACAGGATGAGATGTTGCAGCAGGTAAAAAATGCTGTCACCTATGGATGGCCTAGTCATTGCATCCCTGGTCCATATTTTCAATGTGTAGAGGAACTCTCAGTGATAGATGGTGTTTTGGTCAAGGGTAAAAGGATGGTAGTCCCCAATAGTTTAAGAGTGGATATGCTTGAAAGAATCCATGAGGGTCATCTGGGCATTGACAAATGCAAGAGGAAGGCTAGGGATGTATTATATTGGGCTCTTATGAATCTGGATATAGAAAACATAGTCCACAAATGTAATACATGCCAAACATATCAGCCCAAGAATAAAACAGAGCCCATGGGGAAGGGGGATAACATACAGGATGCATGGTATAAAGTGGGGATTGATTTGTTTGCCATGGCAGGCAGAGACTATTTGTTAGTTGTAGATTATTTTTCACATTACACAGAGGTGGCTTTGTTAGAAGGTATTATAGCACCACAAGTTATATAGCGCATTAAATCTATTTTTTTAAATCATTGGATTCCACATCTGGTCATGTCAGATTGTTATTTTTATGTTCCTTCAAGTCGATTACAACTTATGGCAACCCTAAGAATCAGCGACCTCCAAGAGCATCTGTCATGAACCACCCTGGTCAGATCTTATAAATTCAGGTCTGTGGATTCTTTTATGGAATCAATCCATCTTTTGTTTGGCCTTCCTCTTTTTCTACTCCCTTCTATTTTTTTTCCAGCATTCTTGTCTTTTCTAGTGAATCATATCTTCTCATGATGTGTCCAAAGTAGGATAACCTCAGTTCCATCATTTTAACTTCTAGTGATAGTTCTGGTTTAATTTGTTCTAACACCCAATTATTTGTCTTTTTCACAGTCCTTGGTATGTGCAAAGCTCTCTTCCAACATCACATTTCAAATGAGTTTATTTTTCTCCTATCCACTTTTTTCACTGTCCAACATTCACATCCATACACAGAGATCAGGAATACCATGGTCTGAATGATCCTGACTTTAGTGTTCAGTGATACATCTTTGTACTTGAGGACCTTTTCTAGTTCTCTCAGAGCTGCCCTCTCCAATCCTAGCCTTCTTCTGATTCCTTGGCTATTGTTTCCATTTTGCGCTCTGCAGGTGAGGACCTCCTGCAGACACCATCTTATCAGGAGGTTCGTTCTACACAATATAGTAAATGGACCTTTAGTGTGGCTGCACCTACCCTGTGGAATTCCCTCCCTTTGAATATTAGGCAGGTGCCATCTCTGCTATCTTTTCGGTGCCTTTTGAAGACTTTCCTCTTTCAACAAGCCTTTTAAGTTGAGAGCTATCCCAGTCTGCATCTATGTCAGAATTGTTTAATATTTTTTAATAATGTTTTTAACCCTTTTTAAGGTTTTTTTTTAAATGTTTTTAATGCTGTTTCATTTTAATGTATTTTAAGATCTGTTTTTATGATATTTTAAAGTGTTTTAGTGCTTTGTTTGCCACCCTGGGCTCCTGCTGGGAGGAGGGCAGGATACAAATTAAATAAATAAATACATAAATAAATAATTTTGGTTAATGACTGTGCCGAGGTATTGATAATCCTTGACAAGTTCAATGTCCTCATTGTCAACTTTAAAGTTACATAAATCTTCTGTTGTCATTACTTTAGTCTTTTTGACATTCAGCTGTAGTCCTGCTTTTGTGCTTTCATCTTTAACTTTCATCAGCATTTGTTTCAAATCGTTACTGGTTTCTGGTAGTAGTATGGTATCGTCTGCATATATTGATATTTCTCCCTCCAATTTTCACACCTCCTTCATCTTGGTCCAATCCCACTTTCTGTATGATATGTTCTGCATATAGATTAAATAAATAGGGTAATAAAATACACCCCTGTCTCACACCCTTTCCAATGGGGAACCAATCAGCTTCTCCATATTCTGTCCTTACAGTAGACTCTTGTGCAGAGTATAGGTTGAGCATCAGGACAATCAGATGCTGTGGCACCCCCATTTCTTTTAAAGCATTCCATAGTTTTTCATGATCTACACAATCAAAGGCTTTGCTGTAATCTGTAAAGAACAAGGTGATTTTCTTCTGAAATTCCTTGGTCCATTCCATTACCCAACATATGTTTGCAATATGATCTCTGGTGCCTCTTCCCTTTCTAAATCCAGCTTGAACGTCTGGCATTTTTTGCTGCATATATGATAAGAGCCTTTGGGTCTCAATTTGCAAAGCACTATGGTTTTTGGCACATCACATCAAGCCCAGGACACCCTCCATCTAATGGGCTGATAGAAAATGGGGTGAGGATCATAAAAAGGTTATTGAAGAAAGCCACTGCTTCAGGTGAAGACCCACATTTGACTCTTCTGAACTACTAGTCAGCACCTTTGGTACATGGCCTGCTGTGATTTTATCCGGCAGAAAGGTGAGAACTAAACTGCCTGGCTTGGTGAGGAACAGTCATAAGGGGGTTACTGATCTCTGCAAATATCAAAGCATGAGTAAACTGAATCAGAAAATGTACTATGATGAGGGGTCTAGGGCCTTGCTGCCACTGAAACTCAATGACATAGTTCATATACATGGTAGTGACCTGTTGAGTCAGAAGGTACATGTTTTGTGGGAGATAGCTCCACAATCATATGAGGTACAGACATAGGATGGACATTCTTATTGCTGTGACAGAAGACATCTGCAGCTTGTTCCAGGGTCAGAAGACAAGATCAGTTATCAGCAACAATACATGAAGAAATTGCCTACAAACAGTGGTAAACTGGAAATTAAAGAGGAACCAAAGGAACTAGAGGAAACTGGAGTAGCACCACACAAGTCAAATGCAGAAAGACTTATTGAGCAATGCTAGTGTGTTGATAGCTTTATTTGCTTATAGCCATAGGCCATTGCATACAAAAAGACAATAAAACAGTATGAGGGAATAGAAAATAAAATACAATCACATCAGACTCAACAAAGTACAAGTACAATTTAAAACTGTTAAACTTTAGTAAAATTTGCTCTAATATTTTTAGCTGCAAGAGCAAAACTGGCCACTGCCAAAGTAGTAGAAGGATTCAGGTTGGCCAATAATTCAACAATTAAAAAATCAGGGTGAAGGCCCGATCTATGCCTGAGAAGGGGGTCCAAGAATTTGTGTCTCGGATTGGAATACAACGGGCAATGCAGCAGATAATGATATAAATCCTCGACTGCTGCGTCACCACAAACACAGTGACGGTCCGCCCGAGGGATCCCCTTATATCTACCCTCCAAATAAGCGGTGGGCATCGTCTGAAATCTAATTTGTGTATAAATTCTACGCACTAGGGGACACGATAGATTTGTTAAATAAGGTGAAATGACATGATTAGATTTAAAAAGAGGAAACCATATTGAAAAGGGGGAGGCCACAATAGCAGACCTATCTTGTGCCACGTTGAAGTTAAAGATCCAATTGCGTAACTCTAAAGGCGACCATAATGAAAGGGTGCTATTCGGGAAATTATATGATTGAATTAAAGACTTGATGGTATGGGCCCATCCTCCTAGTTGCATTTGTTCAAGCCAACAAAGTTTAACATAGGAGGAGTCATCCAACAAGGAAATTTTCCTCCATTACCTTAGAGCAGCCAAATCAATTTTGGCAGAGATGGAAGGAAGGCCTAATTCTGCCCTAATATGTGCAGCACGGGCACCACAAGGGAGCCCCAAAATCTGTCTTAGAAAGGTGTTTTGTATGGGTTCAAGAAGAGATTTGTATGATTGGCCCTAAAGACCAGACCCATATAGTAATTTGGATAAGGCTTTAGCGATGAAGATTTTCAGCATCGGAGGGACTAATTGACCACCACGAGTATAGAAAAACCTCTTCAATTGGCCAACTAATCTAGACAGCGTCAGTTTAAGTTCTTTAATGTGAGGTTTCCATGAAAGTTTGTTATTAAAAATAATCCCTAAATATTTAAAATTTTGAACTTGATCTAAGGGTGTTCCATTTAGGTTCCAGATAGATTTAGATTTACTGTGCTTCCCACAAACCATAATTTTTGATTTGGAGAGATTTATCTGTATCCTGTTGGATTGACAATACTCCTCCAGCCGAGTTAACAATCTTCTAAGTCCAATTTTATTAATAGAGAACAAGGCCAGGTCGTCAGCGTATAAAATAGTTGAAATTTTTTCTTTGCCCGCAGAGGGGGAAAAAAAAGATGGAGCTGACAATGCTGGGACTAGATCATTGATGAAATAATTAAAAAGAAAAGGGGCCAAAATGCAGCCTTGTTTGACCCCTTTTAGGACCGGTATTTCTCTCGAAAGTGCGCCATTTCTGCCTAAGCGAATTCTTAGGGAATTTGATTGGTGAAGAGATTTTATTAGCCAGACTAGTCTCCTGTCGGCATTTGATTGGGCCAACTTAAACCACAGGAGCTCTCTATCCACCGAATCAAAGGCTGCAGCAAAATCAATAAACGCCACGTAGAGGGATTGGTGTGAACCTTTTAAAGCTTTATATATTAAGTGATTTAAAAAATGAAGGCCTGGTCCATTATGCTTTTCCCTTTCCTAAAACCCGCCTGTTCTTGATGTATAACCGAGAACCTAGAGTCCCATTCAGTAAGTTTGTTAAGAAGGAATCGAGCATATAACTTAGCTGTAATGTCTAATAGACTGATAGGTCTATAATTTTTAGGAAGGGAAGGATCGCATTTTTAAAAAATGGGAACTATTATACTGGTTCGCCAACCCACAGGGAACTCGCCAGTGTTATTAATATGGGTGAAAAGAATAGCAAGTAAAGGAGTCCACCAAGAAATTTCCGACAAAAAAATCTCCGGGGGTAACATGTCCTCACCCGGAGCTTTGTTTGTACGTAGTGTCATAATCAGGACTCCTATTTCAGAAATGGAGACAGGGGGCCATACAGGAAGATCAGCTAACTCAACAAAGGAACTGGGAGGAGTTAACGATGGGGACCCAAAGATTGTACTAAAATGGGAAATCCAAGTTTCAGGAAGAATAGGTGGAATAGAAACGAAGTAACTTTGGTCAAGACCCCTGTGTACCAGTTTCCAAAATTCCAAGTCATTGCCTTGGAGGTATGCTTGTCCCAGATCTTTCCAGTTATTCCGATAAAAAATCTGCTTTTTTATCTTTCAGTAATTTCTTGTAAGCCCTCTTAAGCGAGAGCATGTGAAAGAAAGCGAACTCTGAATAATTTCGACGTGTAATTTTAATTTGGGCGGTAAGCTCTTTCTTTTTTGCTCGACAGTCCCTATCAAACCAGGTTTTTTGAGGTTGAATGTCTTTCTGTTTAAGGAATAAGTCAGTTGACACCACAATCTTAAGAGCTTTAGTGATCTTCTCGTAAGTATCAAGAATATCCACTGGGTGAGCACTAAGCTGGTGGTAAAGATTTGACAAAAATGGTGACGCCAAGGGATGCTTAACTGACGTGGCTACATTCACTGACCACTTAAGGCGTCTAGATCCACATAAAAGATCTAGAGTTGGGATTGGGTTGCCTAATGAGGACTTTGATAAGGGGCAACTCAGGATAAGGCAGATTGGAAGATGGTCACTGTCTGGTCTAGATATAACTGTAAATTTTTTTTATCAGAGAAACTAAAGACAGAGATCCTAAAAAATAATCTACAACACTTGCCCCTCTCCCTGTGGTAAATGTAAAAAAACCCCGTGAAGAATCTATATACGTCCCATTAATACAAACTAACTGAAATTTAATCAATAATCTAAAAAGGGCTCTGCCGTTTTGATTTACAGAGGTATCTCTTGAAGTGCGAGGAAGAATTAACTGCTCCTCAAGCGCACCCTCTGGAAAATCGCTCAGGGATGGAAAAGTTTGGCCCAATCTCGCGTTAAAATCGCCACAAATTAGTAGCGAGTGAGATTGATTGATTTGAAAGATTGATTGATTGATTGAGTAGCGAGTGAGATTGGTGGTCATTGGAAAGCTTATCTAGATATTTATCTAGTTGTGCCCATCTTGATGATGACGATGGCG
Organism: Rhineura floridana; assembly: GCF_030035675.1. Taxonomy (NCBI): domain Eukaryota; kingdom Metazoa; phylum Chordata; class Lepidosauria; order Squamata; family Rhineuridae; genus Rhineura; species Rhineura floridana. Next base: position 156,892,188 of record NC_084483.1, read on the forward strand.
GAAAATATACATTTAAGCATATAATAGAATATTTAGCAGAAAAAGAAATAATTAACACTAAACAAAAGTCCGGGGGCGGTTCTAAAGGAAGGGAAATCACGACATCTAGTGAAGTAGCTATTAATGTTGCTAGGCCTCCACTGGCGCGGCCCCTTGTAGCGGTCTTCGTAGCTGGATGGACCCACGACTTGAAGCCCTGAAGGTCGATTAGCTGGGAGTCGCAAAGCCAAGTTTCCTGAAGACACAAGATGTCAAATGATTGGATAAAGGTTGTAAAATCCATATCATTTAACTTATTGTTCCATCCCGCTATATTTCATGAAAGACAAGCAATGTCCGCTAAATGGGTTTTGGTACAATGCTTGGTCAGGGGATTTTTTGGACCTCCTGTGGATTGGGCAAATGCCGGGCGTAAGAGGATGGGTAGAGCAGTGGAGATTACTTTTGTGTTGCTCTGTCAATTCGCTGGGGGACCCCAATCTAATAGATCACGTGAAGCTGAAGTTAACTTGCCGGCATTTGAAAAAAATGGGTCAAAGGAAAAACTACTAGGAGAAGACTGAAGGGAAGAGTTAGCTGGGGATCCCAATTCTTCAGGGTACAAATGTCTCATTTGTGACCACAAAAGAGTCTTTGGGGACTCGGTCATCCTGAAGTGGCTGCAGCCCGAGTCATTATCTTTATCGTCCCGGGAATTCTGGTGACAGGTATCAGCTAGAGAAAAAGGCACTCCATCCTCTTGAAGAATAGGTATCGCTGCGGACAAGAAATTCTTATAAGTGGGATTCGTAGGAAGCAAAAATGGAGACGATGCTACTGTAACAGGTAACTGATAACTAGACCGATTGGGAAGAAACTTATCTTGCTCTTGAACAACTGAAGTATTTGCCTCATGGGCATTTTCCAGTAGTGATATGAGACTGGAGAGTCTTGAAATAATTGCCACTTGTTCTGCTTTTGGTAGAGCCCAATATGAGTGGATCAGCTATTTCTCCTCAGTATATAAAAGAGACTCCGCCAAAGGAGTTTTAGGACAAAAAGGTGTATGGTAGGAACCTTTGTCCAGAGTAGACGGCTCAGGTATAAGTGGAGAACTGGGCATTTTTATGGACTGTACATGAGGGCAGTGATAAGAAGCATTCACTGATGGTGGTTTGATGGAAAATAAGGGATGTGGGAGCACTGAATTGATGAAGAGTCTTGAAACCGAAACCCCCACATTCTCAAGAACAGTTTTATTCTCAAACAGGAACCTCACCGGGCCAGGTGATGAAAAAGAGACTATGATCCATGGAACACCACAATTAGGTGGGAGAAATTTAATATGATTAATAGAGGAAACCTGGAAGTAGCCAATAAAAAGAGAGTCTAAAAAATACATTAATTGTCTTTTCAGTTCGAACTGTAATCCACGAGACATCGAGTAGTTTAGCAAAACGATCGAGTTTGAAGACAAGGTCAATTTCCAGTGAGGCTTTATACATGTTGACGGGTTGAGCTTGATCTTCTGTATAGAACTTCCTAGGGGAATAGGATTCCGAAGAGGGGTAATAGGGATGATGGAGACTGGTGGAGCTTTATCAGCCATAGAATTCAAGGGAGAAAAATAGCCTCTAGATTCCGTCTGGGTATTTAAAGACGAAGTTCCTATATTTGGCTTCATGGTGACTTTGACTTGGGGAGTAGAGCGTAATTTCGGTGAGGACTTAATAGGATCTAAGAGTTTGAAAAGAGGTTTGAAATCCATTTTCTTGTATTTCGGGGGTTTAAAATTCTTGATATTTTTGGTCTTTTTTTTAGGAGGACCCTTAAGTTTCTTAATTTTGAATTTAGACTTTTTCTTAATTTCCGTCGTTGTTATTCCCGAGGATTGTCTACCATCATTTAAGATGGTTTGACCCCCTTGAGTGAAAACTCTCATACCGTTGACTAGGGTGGTCAGAAGGTTGTTACATTCTGAGGAGAACCCTTTCACTGCTTCCAGTTCTCCCAATAATAGACAAAACCAACCAGCCAAATAATCCAGGGATACCTTGGGCGATAAATCAGGAGGCAAAACAGATGGTGATTGAGATATATCCTTAGGTGGTTCTTCCTTAGATGGTTCTTCCACACTGAAAATCGTGTTTTCTACTCCAACCTTGAGAAGAACCCCGCCTTCAGCAGCTAATATTTCCTTAGCCAAATTTAAAGGCGTCTGATCTTTATGGAAATCATCAAAACTGTAGTTAATATTTTTGTAATTGATGGACCAGTTGAGCTCATGTAATAATGAGGAAGAATGTGGAGAGGTAGCTGACCCCATGTCCATTTGTTCTTCATTTTTGGGAGAGAAGTACTGTGAGATTTTAGATTGACAAAGCTGTGGGCATCCCAGGACTAACTCAGGCACTAAATCAAGTTCTTTACATCTTTTCCTTGTAAGAACCATATTTCCCCAGTACCTCACAGAGCCTAGGGGTAATAGGCTAATAATTACAACAACAAGGTTCCCAGGAGATGGAGAATTTAATAACAAACAAACTACACTGTAAGTAGATAAGATTCCTGTTTCTTAATGAATCGTCACTTTCTTCACAATGAGTAATGTAGACGGAAGAACAAGTGAGCTCAGCCGTGGGGCAATGCGATAATTAATCTTTATAGCTAGCTGCATATACTTTGAAGTCCAAGGTTAAGGAGTGAACAGATATCGCAGCAACACAAAATATAAAGTCTCTAAGAGATTATTCTAATTGTTCAAAATGCCCAAATCTCTGCCAGACCAGAGAAAGAAATATATACTTGCTGTAGGCGCGGCCATTTTCTCCCGACCGAGCAATGCTAGTGTTTATGTTTCAATGGAACATTACTATATTTTTGTTTTTGTTTTTAAAAAAGGAAGATGTGGGAATAGTTAATTGTCTCTTTTAGAATGGTAGAGCAAATGTTGCTAGTCAGGATTAGCTGAAACCAGTCAGCAGATCAGGGTGTGACTGAGCTGAAGGAAGCAAGGCCTTAGTTGGAAGTCTTATGCTCAGCATTGTTCTACATTTATAACAAATAATAAAATGTTTTGTTTGTAATCAGAAGTCCAGTAATATTAAGTAAAACCATACAGTGTCATTTCATCTACGCTGGAAAGAGATTTTTATGTTTTCTGTGTTATTCTTCCATTTTTTTCCTGGGCATAATTTGTAGTGATCTTTAGAACAATGAAAATCTAAATTACAGAACTAGTCTGCTCAAGGCAGACTGTCAAGTTGTTGAGGCTCTTCAGGGCTCTTGTGCCTTTAATTAAAAGCTTCCTGCTTGCAAGTTCTGCCCCTTTAATGTTTCCTGTTTAATAGGTAAGCAAGTGTACAAGTGACTATATCCGCTGCCACTTAAATAGCTTATCAGTTGCCATTTAATATCAGTTTCTGTTTGAGGGTGCTTCAATTACTGTTTTCCTGACATTTTTTCTGTTCATCTTTACTTACTAAATAGCATTATTTTCTATAAAAAAGAAAGAAAAAAATGAGAAGCAGAAAGGAAAAATTAATTAAAGCTTTCCTTCTTCCACCTAAGCTGCACTCAGCAGGAATCAAGAAAAGTGGTGGAAACTCCAAGAAAGAAACTTTCAATTAACATTGGAGAAAACCTTAGCTGAAATGAGATCTTGTTCTGGGAAACGTTATAGAAGGATCTTGACCCATTCGAGTGGATAAAATGGCACTCTGTTGTGCTTAGTGGAACCACCATTTAAAACTATCCATTTGTGGGTGACTGCAGAAAAGCAATGCCACAACGTTGCTACAGGGCCGTAGTGTGAAAGCAACTTGAGTATTGGATTTTTTCTTTGTTATCTTCCTTGTGCTTACATTTGTGAAGCTCTGGAGTGGAAGCTTTGTGCTATGGCTTATACTTCATAATGGCATTTTCTGTGTAAAGAGCCCTCTTCAGATGTTCTTCTTCAGTGTTAAGTTAGCACATGAGGGGGAAGTGCAGAGAAAAGTGTGCTAGTTCCATACCCTCTGTCCCTGTCGGAAGGCAGAGCTGGGGTCCCAATCCCGGGGAGCTGGATCCCGGAGAGTTGGGAGAAGAGTATTCGGATGGATGGCAGAGGGAAGGGGGAGGAACTTCCCCCCTTTGGAGCGAAGACAAAACAGAGGAACTGCCAGTGATAAGGTCGCTTAGCAACGGGGAGCCTGAGCCCTCCCTGGACATTCTCACGCCTCCCCCTCTTTCAGGCTCAGAGCAAGAGGGGAAAGAGGGAGGGCTGCTCACAGCCGAAAAGTGGGGAGGCAGTTTACCATCAGCTCCTCCCCTATCCCCCATCCTGGAATCGGAAACTTCAGAAGAGGAGGGGGTGATGCTTCCCCCCTCACCGCGCACACGCAGACAGCTGAAAAGACAGGAGAGAAGGGGGGGAAGGCGGGCAGTACCTGAGGGGCAGTTAAGGAGGAGCGAAAGATTGCGCGCCCGTTTGGCCCCTTCTTAAAGAACAGGCGGGAAGAAGTCCCTTGCTCTGTCAACTTTCTCCCAATGCCGCAGGACCTGTATCCCTGTATTGCTTCATGAGAAAACGCAGTCTTTGTTTGGACATTACCCTAATAAAACACGAATTAACTACAGCCGTTGGTCTGGTTCCTGAGTCACATCCTGGGCCTGACAGTCCCCATCCATCTGCCTCAAGTTGGAGGGCAGTTCCCTGTAGTGAGGAGCCTGCTCTATTTATGTAGCCCTCCTGCATGTTTTAGAACCCTGATTTTCCATGACTCTAAAATGTGCACAGAGACTCCCCTAGTAGAGGAGGCACTCTCCCACTCACGATCCTCAGCATGAGGATATTATCTTTGATCCTGGAGGTAGTACTCAGCCATCCCTTAGTGAATTTGTCTAATCCCTTTGGAATCATAGAATCATAGAATAGTAGAGTTGGAAGAGGCCTGTAAGGCCATCAAGTCCAACCCCCTGCACAACGGAGGAATCTAAATCAAAGCATTCCCGACAGATGGCTGTCCAACTGTCTCTTGAATGCCTCCAGTGTCGGAAAGCCCACTACCTCTCTAGGTCATTGGTTCCAGTGTCTTATGGCTCTAACAATTAAGAAGTTTTTCCTGATGTCCAATCGAAATCCGGCTTCCTGCAAGTTGAGCCCATTATTCCATGTCCTGCACTCTGGGACAATCAAGAAGAGATCATGGCCCTCCTCTGTATGACAACATTTCATGTACTTGAAGAGTGCTATCATATCTCCCCTCAGTCTCCTCTTCTCCAGGCTAAACATGCCCAGTTCTTTCAGTCTCTCCTCATAGGGCTTTGTTTCCAGTCCCCTGATCATCCTTGTTGCCCTCCTCTGAACCTGTTCCAGTTTGTCTGCATCCTTCTTGAAGTGCAGAGACTAGAACTGGATGCAGTACACAATATGAGGCCTAACCAGTGCTGAATAGAGGGGAACTAATACTTCACACGATTTGGAAACTATATTTCTCTTAATGCTGCCTAATATAACATTTGCCTTTTTTGCAGCCACATCACACTGTTGGCTCATATTCAGCTTGTGATCAACGACAATTCCAAGATCCTTCTCACATGTCGTATTGCTGAGCCAAATATCCCCCATCTTATAACTGTGCATTTGGTTGCTTTTTCCTAAGTGTAGAACTTTGCATTTATCCCTGTTGAATTTCATTCTGTTGTTTTCAGCCCAATGCTCCAGCCTATCAAGGTCCCTTTGAATTTTCTTTCTGTCTTCCACAGTATTAGCTGTGCACCCTAATTTTGTATCATCTTCAAATTTGATAAGCATGCTTTGTACCTCCTCATCCAAGTCGTTAATAAAAATGTTGAAGAGCACTGGGCCCAGGACCGAGCCCTGTGGTACCCCACTCGTTACTTCCACCCAGTTTAAGAAGGAACCATTGATAAGCCATTGATAAGCACTCTCTGAGTACGATTCTGGAGCCAACTGTGAATCCATCAGATAGTTGTTTCATCCAGCCTACATTTAGCTAGCTTGCTAATCAGAATATCGTGGGGGCACTTTGTCAAAAGCTTTGCTGAAGTCGAGATATATTATGTCCACAGCATTCCCACAGTCTACAAGGGAGGTTACCCGATCAAAAAATGAGATGAGATTAGTTTGGTAGGATTTGTTCTTCATAAATCCGTGTTGGCTCCTAGTAATCACTGCATTGCTTTCAAGATGCTTACAGATTGACTGCTTTATAATCTGCTCCAGAATTTTCCCAGGGATTGATGTTAGGCTGACTGGTCTGTAGTTCCCCGGTTCCTCCTTCTTGCCATTTTTGAAGATAGGGACAACATTAGCTCTCCTCTAGTCATCCAGCACTTCACCAGTCCTCCGTGATTTCACAAAGATAATAGACAGTGGTTCTGAGAGTTCTTCAGCCAGTTCCTTCAATACTCTAGGATGCAGTTTATCGGGCCCTGGAGATTTGAACTCATTCAAAGTGACCTCGTTCAAAGGTCAGCTTTCATAGGACTTGTCTGTACCACTTCAGGATATGTTGAGGGCAGGGGTTCCCAACATGGTGCCTGCAGGTGCACATGTTCCCTCAGAGGCCTTCTTGGTGTCCACCAGGTCTTCTCTCCACTGAAATTATGATTATTGATTAAATTTCTATCCCACCTTCCTCCAAAGGAGCTGAGTGCCAAAGCAACAAAGCAAATTAGGCTTGAAAAGGTTGTGGTGTGTGCTTGGTTATTATTATTATTTATAAAATTTCTATCCCACCCTTCCTCTCAGAAGGAAGTTTGCAGTGTGTATGTGTATGGTGCCCATGACAGTTTCACTGGTTAGCAAATGTGCCAATGAGCTGTAAAAGGTTGGTGACCCCTTGCATAATGTAAAGGGACAACACCAGCTTAGAATGTTGGATTGTATTCAACTAAGTCCTACCCAGAGTAAAGCCACTGAAATTTTCCCAACAGGGAATCCAGACAACTCTGTCCATTGCAAATGCAGAGGTAGAACCTGGCCTGGGAGAAAGCAGTTGATGCCTAAGCATAGGACCACTGCAAGACAATTCCGTAGGCATGGAAAGGATTAACAACTACTTTTCCACTGCCAGATGTACTGTATCAGTTGTTTTGCCGACAGGCAAGAAAATTCAAGAGATTCCAGAGGCAATGAGCACTCAAGTGGAAAAAATATTTACAATGCTTTAATTGAAAGATTTAGTGTTTTATTACAGGCAAGGCACTTAAACAGATAAAAGCAGCTCTTGAGCACAGTTGTTATCTTATGTCTCCTTTCTGTTGTCCGGGAATCCCAGATAAGAACAATGGAGAGATCCCAGTTGGCCACCCACTTACACAGCACTGCACCAATGATCTGTGTTGAAGGCCCCTGAGCAGGAATTAGGGACCCTTATTTATACCTAAAAAAAACCCTTGACTTGGATGCAGGTTTGCACCTGTGACTTTAACTAGCTATACCTGTGGGGATTTGTTTTGTTATTTGAGTCTCATGCTCCTGCCTTTGTTTATCAATTTTGTTGGTCAATGTCAACTAGAGAGGTAGTGGGCTCTCCGACACTGGAGGCATTCAAGAGGCAGCTGGACAGCCATCTCTTGGGAATGCTTTGATTTGGATTCCTGCATTGAGCAGGGGGTTGAACTTGATGGCCTTATAGGCCCCTTCCAACTCTACTATTCTATGATTCCATGTCCTTGCTTTGTAGCAGCCTGAGTTATTTCAGATGCCTTTGAAAGCCAAGTTCCCAGGGCTTAGTAGTGTGTGTGAAAACATCCTTCCTAATGATCTGTCAGCATCCACTATTTTTTTATGCCAATTAAGAGCCTCTCTTACCTCATCTGCATTAAATAAACAAAACTTCTCAGACTTATGTACAATTGTGTTCTACATAGGCTGGGTGAGAAAGCATGCCCAAGGCCCACCTGGCTGCGATGCAGGGGCGTGGGACAAGAGCATGGGACAAGAGCATGGGACAGGGGAATTGAGTATGTCATCCTATACTTCTTTGTTACATTGAGATGTCTTGCAGTCATTTCCCCATACACCAGCTAGGAATAGGGGAGAAATTGATTCACTTCACATTTTAATCTGAAACTACTTAATCTGAATTTTCTAAAACAGTATAAGAACTGAGATGTAGTTATTGTTTGAAATAAGCCCTTCTCTGACTTTTGCAACAAAAAAAGTGTACAAAAATGCATATTAGCAGGAAAAGTCCATAAAATGCATATATTAGTGAAAATAACATACAAAATGAATTACATTAGGAAATATGCATAAAATATGTATATTAGGAGAAATCTGAACTAAAATACTGATGAATATTTGAGAAAACTTTTTTAAAAGATTTGCTACATTGATGCAGAAATGTGGTGAATTGAATTTGACTGGAAAAACATGAAACTGAGAGAAACCAAAATTGACAGATCCATGCATCCCTAATTTCAGCTCTTATGATCAGAAGATAAATAACATTTGGACCTTGAAAATGTGAAATTAGGTGCAATGTGTGGTTCCATCCTTATGGGAAACAGATATATCTATTTATGGATTTCAGATTAAAACAGGTGAACAAAAAGATGCTCCAAAAACTGCCAAAGTTTTCACCCCTACATCAAACTTTGTGCAGGAGGTGAGCATACTTAACACCGGGTGGAATTTTTTTTGGGGGTGGTAATATTAATTTTTAATGTATATTCATTTATTAATGTATGTTTAAAAGTTCAAGTCCTGCCTGCAGGCTTACAATCAAAAGAAAGGGAAGACCATGGGGGAATGAAAAAGGGACCTAAGGGAAAAGTAAAGGAGAAGTTGAGATTGCAGCTCAAGGGAGGAGATATTTTTCAGATGCTTTTTAAGTGCTTGCAAGAAGGGAGAGTTAAGGGCATTGGCCAGGTTCAGAGAAAGGCAGCAACAAGAATGAAGGGAGTATTGATAGGCAAATAATTTCCCCAGGATCAATTTAGGTTTGGAACCAGCATTTATGAGCAAAAATGGGGAATGTTCAGGGAGGAAAGTTTTCTTTTTTGCACAAGAGATCTAAATTGACTCACAATATTGCTCTGAGGTGTCATCACTTACTGTATATATTCTACTTTAATAACTAAACACCCTCGAGCTGTTGCCTCTGTCCTGAGTCAATGTACAGAAGCAGTGGACAGGTAGATTAAAGGTGTGAATAGCCTGAAATGGAATTCAGGCAAATCAGAAGTTTTACTTGTGAGGGTCTCCTCAGAGCCCTGAGGACAAAGGTTTGCTTGTAACTGTAAATGTAATTTCCCCATCAGACTGGAAGTTTTCTTTGACCTGGCTCTGCTCCTTTATAAGCAAATTACTGTAGTAGCTAGAAGCACTTAATATTTCGGCTCCATTTACTGCAGAAGGCTGCAGCCCTTCCTGAATTGGGAAGAGGTTGTTACACTGGTTCATGCTTTCATAATCTCCAGGTTTTAGATTATAAGACACTTTACATGGGGCTGCCCTTGAAGACAATACAGTACGGCCCCACTTATATGGCAGTTTAGGGACCAGAGCCCCACTGAAAAGCGAAAACTGCCAAAAAGCGGAACATCGATCAGCTGTAATGTGGGGAGCTCCAGATGATAGCACTTGGCCTCTGAAGCTCCCTGCACAACAGCTGATTGATGGTCAGCTTTTCCGTGCATCGCCCTCTTCTCCACGCTCGCTTGCTCGCTTGCCCTCATTATGGGGGGGGTAGTGCTCCCTTTCCACGGCTGGCTCCCTGCGTGGATTGCAGAGAGGGAGCTGTCCATCTGCACCTGCTCACTCGCCCTCCACCACCTCCCTCGCTCTTCCGTCCTTGCCCACTCGCTCTTCCCCCTGCCTGTTCGCTTGTGCATGTGCTCACCCTCCACCACCTCCTTCGACAATAAAATAGCGCCGGACTCCTTTCTCAGACTCAGCTGCTGAGCACGTCATCAGAGCTTGGAAACATTTCTTTTTTGAACTACAACTCCCATTAGCCCAACTGTAGTTTAGAAAAGGAACATTTCCAAGCTCTAACGACGTGCTCAGTAGCTGAGTCCGAGAAGGGCGTCAGGCGCCATCAATTTGTGCACTCACCGTCTCTCTGTATTCTGGCAGTTTTCCACCGCAAAAACAGAACAAGCGCTGACCATGTAGAACATGGATACAATTCACAACGGCGCCGGAAAGCAGGGCTCTGCTGTACAGAAACTTCAGCTAGTGAAAAATGTTGCTTTACATTTCCTAACAGATGTTGGGAACAGGGATGAAAAGTTCTGTCAGTTTCAGTTCCCTCAGTTCCTCATTTTTCCAATCTTAAATTCAGTTCTCCACATTTCTGCAGCAATGTGCAATTCTCCAGCATAGTGTGAATGTCTTCTAACAAACACTTTTTTGTAGGCATTTTTCACTAATGTACACATTTTTGCAAGCAATTTCTTGTCATATATTGGATTTTTTATGTTTTTATTATGTTCGTTTTTATGCACACTGTCTTCTTACACGTGCATTTTTTGTTAACATTGTTTGGTTGGTGAACTGCATTGCAAAATTCGAATAAGTGCAAATTTCGAAGGATGGCTGTGTTTCAGTTCTCATACTGTTTCGGAAAGCGTAAATTTGATAGATTTGGCTTCAGATGCAAACTTCAGTTTGGTCTATGACCGCACATGAAAATCAATCAATCAAATGCAAACTGAATCAGATTTCTCACCCACCCATCCCTAGTTGGGAGATGTGAACATATACAGCCAGCCTTATTTCAACTGCCAGTGTCTTCTAGGCTCAGTTCAAGGTGTTGGTGCTTGCCTTTAGAGCCCTTAAGAGCCTGGGAGCTACATAGCGCAGAAACCACCTCTCCCTGTATCATTATTAATGCCAGTTTTGATCTCCTAACAAGATTCTGCTTGGCATACCTATGCTGTGTGAAATAAGAGCTGTTATGGCTAGAAGCATAGCCATCAATTTTTTCAAGGCTGTGGCATGATCTCCCCTGAGTCATGTACTTCCTGGGCTGATTGGGTTCTAAGAAAGATTGTAAGGCACTTCTATTTCCTGTTATCTTTACTTTGTCCCCCCCCCATTGTTCTCTCCCCTTTTGTTCTGTCCCATTTTCATTGCATTTTATCTGTTTTAATATTTACTGGAAGTAGGGAGGGAAGGATCTGTCAATTTTGGTTCTCTGTTTCTCATTTTCCCAGTCTTAAATTCAGTTCTCCAGGTTTCTACAGCAATTTCCATTTTTTTTAAAAAAAAAAATGCTCATGAAAATTCTCAGCATTTTAGTATGATTTCCCTGAATAAAAACATTTTTGTCTGCAGTTTTGACTAATGTACACATTTTTGCAAGCAAATTCCCCTATTTTCATCAATATATTCATTTTCATGCACACTTTCCTCTAATATTTACATTTTAATATATGCACTAATATATGCATTATTTGGTTTGAAAGCAGCATTGTAAAATTCAGGTAAGTGCAGACTTTGGAGGATGGATGTGTTTTGGTTTTCATATTATTTTGGAACATGCAAATTCAATAGATTTGGATTTAAATGTAAACTGAATAGACTTCTCCCCTCCTCCCTAACTGCAAAACACCTTGAGCTATGGAAAGATGATTCCAATTGTTTCAAATGAGTAAATAATGCCAGTCCCAATCTGTGAGCCCCAAACTGCAGCTTCAGTAATCTCTATCTTTCCATTCCCTTTCATAGAGGATAAGACTATCGCTGGCTACTAGTAATTGCTAGGGGTATGAAAAAACATTCTTTCATTTTTATTATTTTTAGAATTCTCTGTCAAATGAGAAGAGATTCAAAAATTAACAAAGCAATTTTATTAAATGAAATTCTTATGGGTGGCATGTGAGATTTTGTTGATGTTGCACTTGCCTTACACTTGAAAGAGAGTGGTCAATCAATTTTGGGAATGTGCTTCCATTCATTTCACGTCATCTTTCCAGTGGTCTGCATTCTGCAGCCTTCCTGGGTGCTCATGGTTCCTGAAAGCCCCATGACATTCCTAGCTGGGCTTAGCTCCTTAAGTTCGGGATGACTGGGTGAGTGCCTGCCACACACTAGACAGTTGTTCATTGTTGTTTAAGGTGTTTTTTTTACTTTTAAAGACATTAGTGTGGAAATATACTTTTAAATGTAAAATAAGGGTTTTGTTTAAAAACAATATCAGTAAGTACACCAGTCTTAAGTGCTTGGGAGCCAGCCTCCCTGCCTCTCTCTGCTTTAATTAAAGCATAGGGGGAAATGTCATAAGACTTTTTCTCATGGAACTTTTTCTTATCAAGAAACATGGGCAGCCAGGGAGGCTACAGTGCTTGAGAAGTGGTTAATGGGAAGAAAACACAAACACAGAAACCACCTCCAGCCATCTCACAGTGATAAAATAATCTCAACCCACCTACCCAACTCCCACTGAAATTAGAAAGCACCCTGTGAATAATGCAGAAAAATGGAAAACCCTTGCACAGAAGAAGAAAACTTTTATTTTATTTTATTTATTTAATTAAGCTTATATACCGCCCGACTAGCAACAGCTCTCTGGGCGGTGAACATTAAAAATACAATAAAAATAACACAAAACTGTACAGTCTAAAATCAAAATATAATAATTTACAATTAACAGGAATTAAAATGCCTCAGAGAAGAGAAAGGTTTTAACCTGGCGCCGAAAAGATGATAGTGTCGGCGCCAGGCGCACCTCCTCGGGGAGACCATTCCATAGTTCGGGGGCCACCACTGAGAAGGCCCTAGATCTTGTCACCACTCTCCGGGCTTCCCTATGAGTCGGAACCCGGAGGAGGGCCTTCGTAGTAGACCGTAGTGTACGGGCCGGTTCATATCAGGAGAGGCGTTCCGTCAGATATCATGGTCCCGCGCCGTATAAGGCTTTATAGGTAAGTACCAACACTTTGAATCTGGCCCAGAAGCATATTGGAAGCCAGTGCAAACGGGCTAGCACAGGTGTTATATGCTCAGACCGCTTAGTTCTTGTTAGCAGTCTGGCTGCCGCATTTTGCACTAGCTGTAGCTTCCGAATCGTCTTCAAAGGTAGCCCTACGTAAAGCGCATTGCAGTAGTCCAGACGCGAGGTTACCATAGCATGTACCACTGATGAGAGGTCCTCCTTACTCAGATAGGGACGTAGCTGGGCTACCAACCGAAGTTGGTAGAACGCATTCCGGCCACCGAGGCTACATGAGCCTCAAGTGTGAGGGAAGAATCTAAGATGACTCCCAGACTACGCACCTGTTCCTTTAGGGGGAGTGTAACCCTATCCAGGACAGGGTATATATCCACCGATCAGAGAAACCATCCACCAACAGCATCTCAGTCTTGTCAGGATTGAGTCTCAGTTTGTTAGTTCTCATCCAGTCCATTGTCGCAGCCAGGCAACGGTTCAGCACGTCGACTGCCTCACCTGAAGAAGATGTAAAGGAGAAGTAGAGCTGCGTGTCATCAGCATACTGATGACAACGCACTCCAAAACTCCTGATGACCGCCCCCAGCAGCTTCATATAAATGTTAAAAAGCATGGGAGACAGAACCGAACCCTGCGGGACCCCACATTGGAGAACCCACGGTGTCGAGCAATGTTCCCCAAGCACTATCTTCTGGAGACGACCCGCTAAGTAGGAGCGGAACCACTGCCAAGCAGTGCCTCCAACTCCCAATTCCTCAAGCCTCTCCAGAAGGATACCATGGTCAATGGTATCAAAAGCCGCTGAGAGGTCAAGGAGAATCAACAGAGTTACACTCCCTCTGTCTCTCTCCCGACATAGGTTATCAAACAGGGCGACCAAGGCAGTCTCAGTGCCAAAACCAGGCCTGAACCCCAATTGAAATGGATCTAGATAATCGGTTTCATAAAATAGCGCCTGGAGCTGGTCAGCAACCACACGTTCCAGGATCTTGCCCAGGAACGGAACATTGGCTACTGGTCTGTAGCTGCTGACATCCTCTGGGTCCAAGGAAGGTTTTTTCAGGAGTGGTCTCACTGCCGCCTCTTTCAGACAGCCAGGGACCACTCCCTCTCGTAAAGAGGCATTAATCACTTCCTTGGCCCAGCCAACTGTTCCTTCCTTGCTAGTTTTAATTAGCCAAGAGGGGCAAGGATCCAGTACCGAAGTGGTCGCACGAACCTGTCCAAGCACCTTGTCCACGTCCTCGAGCTGAACCAACTGAAACTCATCCAACAAAACATGACAAGACTGTGCTCTGGACACCTCAGTAGGATTAACTGCTATTAAATAGGAGTCTAAGTCCCGGCGAATGCATGAGATCTTATGCTGGAAGTGTTCAGCAAATTTATTACATCGAGCTACCGATGTATCTGCCGTATCTTGTAGGCCTGGATGAAGTAGGCCACGAACCACTTTAAAAAGCTCCCGTGGGCGTGAGAGAGATGACTGAATAGTGGCGGCGAAATGTTGTTTTTTTGCCGCCCTCACCGCTCCTACATAGAGCTTAGTAGAAGCACGAACCAGCTCATAATTGCATTCGTCGGGAGTTCGTCTCCATCTCCGCTCAAGCCGCCTCCTGTCTTGTTTCATCGCTCTCAGCTCCGGAGTATACCAAGGAGCTGTATGAGCTCTACATAGGAGAGGGCGCGCAGGAGCGATCGTGTCAACAGCCCGGGTCATCTCTGTATTCCAGATCGACCAGGGCTTCGACAGGAGCGCCAGTCTTATCAGCCGGAAAAACCCCCAGAGCCTTTTGAAAACCTTCAGAATTCATTAGTCTCCGGGGGCGGACCAATTTAATAGGTCCCCCACCCTTGCAGAGGGAAAAGGCTACTGAAAGTCTAAACTTCAGCAAGCAATGATCTGTCCATGACAACGGGAGAGATGTAAAACTCCCCACATCCAGATCACTATCCCCATGTCCAGTAGCAAAGACCAGGTCAAGAGTATGCCCCGATGTATGTGTTGGGCCACTAACATATTGAGACAGCCCCATGGTTGTCATGGCGGCCATGAAGTCCTGAGCTGCCCCAGACAAAGTAGCCTCAGCATGAATGTTGTGATCTCCCAGTACTAATAGTCTGGGGGATCTCAACAGTATCTCTGAGACCACTTCCGTCAGCTCAGTTAGCAATTGGGCAGCAAGGTGGGCGGTACACCAAAAGGATTCCCAGTCTGTCCCTCTGGCCCAGCACAAGGTGCAAACACTCCAGACCAGTGATTGCATGGACATGGTGCTTGGTGAGTGAGATGGAACTCTTATAGACCACAGCGACCCCCCCTCCCCGACCCTCAGATCTACCATGATGCTGAACCAGATACCCCGGTGGGCAGAGCTGGGACAGACTAACTCCTCCCTGTTCGCCCACCCAGGTCTCGGTTATACATGCCAGATCGGCCACCTCGTCCACAATCAAATCATGGACGAGGGAGGTTTTATTATGTACCGATCTGGCATTAAAAAGCAGCAACTGGAGATCTGAGAGTTGGCTGATAGGACAACCAACAACCCTGCGGGTATGAGAAGGACCAGAATGCGGCACAGCCACTACATGTCTGGGCCGCGTTCTCCTTACCTGGCACGTCCCTCTCATATCACCATACCTCCCTCTACCCGTCACTACGGCAATTGGGGCCCCCTCAGGTCTCCCCTCTTGATGATAAAATCTCTTCCCGAGGCACATGATAAACTATAAATACAAAAAACTCATATACATAAAAATACACATTCACTCACAACATACACTCATATAACACCCATTCATCCACTTCAAACCCACACAGAAGACACAGTCCTGTATTCTGTGCGCCCAAACGCCAGCTCTAAGACCGTTCTTCTTCCCACGTAAACGCCACCTGGGGCCTGGTCCTGCAAGGTGCCCAAGTGCAGAGCAGGAGCCCAAGAAGGAGAGAGCAGAGATGTTGGCCAAGCAGCAGCAGCAAAGCAGGCAGATGGCTCTCCCTTCCTGGGCGGTGATGGTCCTCTTCCCTTGCAGGCACTGGATTTGAGAAACTGGAAACTGGATTTTGGCGCAGAACTACTGTATGCTACTTACTGGTTTGGAGGCAGTTTGCCTCTGAATTCCAGCTGCTGGGGAAAAGGAGAGAGTGAATGCTATTGCCCTCATCTGGTTGGCCCCTGAGAGAAATAGGCTGCTGGTCTAGATAGGTCTACAATCTGTTCTAGCAGGATTGTTCTTGTTGTAAGCAGTTTCTCTCTCCCCCTCCTCTTCCTTCTCCTCCTCTTTGATGGTGGCAGCAGCAGAGATAGAGGCAGGTCTCTCTCTTCTCTCCATTACCTGTTGCCTCTAACATTGCTAAGGCACATTAAAAATGGCAGGAGCCCTGGGATATCTACATTTCCCAGGACTCCTGCCACTGAAATGTTACATAAAAGTATTATAAATGCCACCGAATGAAGGTGAAAGAGAGACAATGAGAGAGATACTTCTCTTCATCTACCCTGTCACATTTGCAGAGACTGCAGAGGAGGAGAGGCAGACTACACAGAGCAGCAACAGCCAGGAAAGTGAGTAGGTGGATGTTTGAAGCAGTTCTCTGTCTCAGAATAAAATCTAGGACAGAGATGAACTTGGGGGCCATAATCCTCACCTTAGTATTAGATGTGAACATTATAAACTACTAAAATCCAAATCCTGAGCCAATGAAATATGAAGTCTGAAATATTACTAGAAAGGGGGGAAACCATGAAATAGAAGTAACTCTAGGTGAAGGGAAGAAAAGCATATTGGCACAGCAGAGTTACTGAGAAAGCAGATAAAAGAAAAGATAAGAAAAAGCCAAAATGAAAATCAGTATCTTAAACTGAATCTGATAAGGGAAGAAAGCTGGTGAAACGTGACAAAGGAGGAACATAAGGCAAACAAAACACAGAAAAACCAACTGGGCAATAAAATAAAGAAGAGCAAGGCCATGCAAGCCTTTGCATCTTTACTCAGAAGTCCTACTTTGTTCAGTGGGGCTTACTCCTGTAATCAAGCCTGTAAAGAATGAAAGAATACAGTGTCACTATCACGAACCCACCCTTCACCAGGGATTATCCCTCCTGACCCCCGCACACTTGGTTCAGGAAATCCTCACCCAGTGGGATGCTTGCCTCAGCCTGGGTCAGATATGTTCTCTGCACCACAAGCTTCAGGCCTTCCACCCGTTGTCCCACCCAAAAGGTGACCACTGGAGTGCCCTGTTAGTACAATGGGATATAAATACAGGAACTGAACAGGACCCTGATATGGTAGAACACGTGACCAGACAGACATGCAGGAATTTAAAGGAACAAAATAACTTTATTAAAATACAAGCTGTTAAATAGTATATTGATGTACAGTCCTATCTTACCTACCTGTCCTACCCCCTCTAAATAATATATAATCCGCCCTTTTCCACCCATCTAATTCCCACAACACAACCTCTCTCCTTCCACTCCAAATCCCAACAACAAAAAACTCCTAACTGTCAAAACCAACAATCTTTTATTCAGAACTCTCACTCACACACTCCCTCCCACCTGGCAATCTTACACCACTCTTGCTCCCAGGCATTCCTTTAACTCCTTCAAACCCGTGACACATTTAATAACAGTTCCCAGCAAGTGGTTTTGTTACAAATACCTTTGAAGTAGAGGGAAATACAAAACAAGACTTTTTAAAAGAAGTAAACAGCAAGCTTTTTTTTTCATGGAAGCCTGAGTAAAATAAGAGCAAGGCTCTTCATAGTTAGGCTGAAGGAGCATTATCAAAGCCCTATTCACTATCCCTACAAGATATATATGGATAACCTGACATAGCATATGTCACTAGCCCACCCCCTTCATCTGGAGCTTTAGCATGGACATCGGCAAAAGGGCAGCTGTGCATGAGCAGTTGTGTATGTGTAGGTACTCCACATGACTGGGACACCTACAAGATGTGTGGTCCCCAATGCATGACACATCTAACTCTAAGAAGCGGCTTATGTCTACCAGTGTGCGGATGTTGGGGACTTAAGTGGGGCATGACACCAGGGGACAGAGCCCCTCTCTACCCTCTGAATATCAGCCCCAGTTAAACCTCAGGTATTCATCATGTCAGAAAAGGAACAAGCCAAGCCAAGGTATTAGAAAGAGAAGATGGGGATGTATCAGAAGATGGGCAGAGCAATCCCAATGATGGGAAGCTGGCAGAGGGGGACAGTGGTGGCGAAGTCAGCGGAAAGCTCCTTGGCATCCACTTGCTGCTCAGAAGCTGCCAGCCTGGCTGAGAGCCAGCTCCATCAGGAGCTGCATACAGGAACCAGATGGGAAGAGCCAGCCCCCGCAAACAGACCTATTGGAGAGTAAGTGGTCCCCATAGGCCACCACTGCATTTTTTTTTTTACTGTGCCAGCCTATTAGGTGGTGGAATTATCGTGGGGATTGGGACCTGTGGGAGCACTCCGAGGGGGACTTGGAAGTTGTAAAAGTCCTCTCTGAAGCTCCTGCCCTGCCACGCCCCTGGAACACCCCATTTTCAGGGCTCTTGCCAGCTCTCCATTCCCTGGGCTGGCCATCCCCGGCAGACCCCAGGTGGTTCTAGCAGGGTCCTGGCAGCACCATTACTCAGCCATGGTGGGGGGCTTCTGCTGGCAGAGTTCAGTGGCACTGGGAGCCTACCAGCTCAGCCATGGGGCCGTTGCATCCAACTCCTCCTAGCCTGGCAAAAATATGAGATGGATTGCACCTTAAAGCTCCAGGTTGCCTTAAAAAAAAAATTCCTTCCACACACATCTCAAGGCGATGTACAAAATAATGACAGAAACAGCAAAAAGCAGTTAAAAACAAAACAGAAAACAGCATATATATATATATTTTAAAAAATGCAAAGTAAACACCCATGACAGAGACCCATTCATCCAGCTTGGGAATCAATTATTAACATAGAAGTGAATGCTTTGAAAAAAAGAGAGAGTAATCCATTCTTTTTAAACATTCACTTCAATGGATAAAAAGAAGATGAGTAGAAAAAAGAAAGGTCAAGTTAGATCTTTGAGGAACTTCATTTAGATGAGAGTAGGAATATTATTTATGTATTTATTGAATTTCTATTCCTCCCATGCCTCTAAAGGAGCCCAGATGAATAGATATGGAGAAAGAACACTGGCAAAGATAGAAAATGAAAGGTAAAAGAAAGATAACATGTTAATTAGAGAAGGAAAGAAGGTCAAAAGATGGTGTCTTCAGAATGGGAGAAATTAGAATTGACCTATAGAAAGGAAGGTAAATTCCAGTAGAGAGTGAAAGGTTAAATATGCAATAGAAAATGCAGGTAACTTTGAAGATGGTCAGGACAACCTCATTCCATTCCATGGAATTTTTGCAGAGAGTGGATTGAAATCATTCTGAAATGGCTTTCTAGAGTAGTTTTCAGTCCTAGGATGCAGAACACTCTCCAGACCATATCCAAGAGGTACAGTCTGCAATAAGTAAATGCACCTTCCCTGCACTGGATCAGACCACTCATTGACTTATTTTTCATTGCTATTACAATTCATCCTTTGTAAAATGGCTACCAATTATAGGTCTAATCTTGTTTAATATGTTTTTGTAACTTCAGTAAGACAATGTTAAAACATCAACACAACTGGGAAATATGTTTCCTTGTTCTTCTTTGTGTTAGTGTTATATTTTCTTTTGTTAAAGCTACAGAATTAAATTGTTAAACTGATTTCTCAATCAATATTTTCAAATGATGTTCTGCATTTTGTTGTTGTGAATGCAGCTCCCCCTAAACAATATGCTTGCTGAAATATTTGCTAGAAGTGAACACCAAGGTGTTACATCAAAAAGGCTCTTTTACATCTGGAGGAAGCTCCAATAACACACCAGATGGGAAACCAGAGTATAAGTCAACAGCTTTATTGATTACCTATATCTTTTGCAAAAGAGAGACCAGGTATTCGGCTCCTGCCTGAAAACCAGTCTAAAGCGTGATTATACAGATGCAAGTGATATATGCTTTCACGCCTCCTCACACAGCCCCTCCCTTCTTGTCAGTAACTTTCCCAAGTCTCTTCATTGTCTTGCATTGAGCTAGTGTCCTGGCCTTGAGCACTTCATCCGTGCTGTTCCTACCTTCCCCTCCTCCTCCTAACAAGACACATTCCAGTGAGCCATTATCTACTTGAACAGTATCTTGTTACATGGGATGGGGTTAGCATTCAAGTATCAAACACCAACTGAACATTTAGCATTCACATGCACCTTGGAATTCTGTTTTCCTGCTTCTATGCTATCTCAAGTTAACACGTTCTGTACCGTGTCAAATTAACACTACATGCACTAGAATTCCCAAACTATATCTGCCTTATTTCATTACAAAGGGGTGAAAAATGGAGCAGTCTTTCTTCCTTTCCTTTATCCTGGCTAGAGAATTGCTAACCTAAGAGATAAAACTGATTATAGTCATAGCAAAGAGTATATGTTACTTTTAAGATTTCACAATTTACTATATAAGCAAGTCCCAGTAAGATTCTGAGGATTTCAATCTGTTATATTGCAAAGTCAACAAAATGGTCTAATTTGGTGTAGGTCTGACTATTTTATTGATGACACCAGACTTCATAATGGCCTGGCTCAAAATAAGAATTTGTTCTGTTCATTAAGGATCACAGTATTCCAAACCTGGCCATCCCTACTTGCCCTGTTTCAAATTGATGCTGATTATGTGTCAGCTGGTGGTATGGCTGGCACATGGAACATTGAGAGCCAGTGTGGTACAGTGGTTAGAGTGTTGGACTAGGACCTGGGACGCCAGGTTTCAAATCCCCTCTCATATTTGAATTGGGTGATGTTGGGCCAGTCACCAGCCTAACCTTCCTCACAGGTTGTTGTGAAGATAAAATAGAGAGGGAGGGGAACCAATGTATGCCACCTTGAGCTCCTTAGAGCAAATGTGGGGTATAAATGTAATAATAAAAATAAAATAAAATTGTCGGAGGCGGGGGAGCAGGATCAGCCTCAAATGTTCTAGCTTGTACCATCATGTGTTCAGTATCCATTGGTACAAAATGCCTGAACAGGAATTGGTGATTTCTATTAATATATAAATGCTTCAAACTGATCACAGATGCCTATCTTAAAAAATAAAATAAAAATCATCTGTTGAATGGCACCATTATTCATCTGAACAGTAATTCCTAGGGCAGGATGTCATAGCAGCAAACATACATTATAAAGTGTTCTTACACGAAGGGGCAACAAATCCCCCACCAATTATCATGGAATTTTGTTCTGTGATAGTTGTTACTCTGTGAATAACCACTACAGACAGAAGTTGAGGATAAGGGAATCAAATTATTTGCTCCCATGTTTCAGTACAGTAGTAAACCTTTTTCTTGTGACTTGATGGAGGTTCACACATGCCTATACACAACTTAATTTCTCTAAATTTGATGACTGTGTCTATGCGTCAGCTGAGTCCACTGAATGTGTCAAGCTGAATATATCAGCCAAGTCCACTGGAAAAAAATGGTGTGATCGAGATGATACGAGGCAATATGAAATGTCTGTCTTTGACTCACTCACACTTACAAGTAATTGCTCAATTTTGCACTCATCAGCGGATGAACAGGCTTCTATATTAGCCCTCAGTGAAATGGGAACAGAGATCTTGTCAGGTCTACTTCAGTTATGCTTTCAACACATATACACAACAAAACATTGAATATACACATGTAAAAAATAAGCTGATGGACTCAGTGGAAGAGCATCTGGTTGGCATGCAGAAGGTCCTGGGTTCAATCCCTGGTATCTCCAGGTAGGGCTGGAAAAGACTTCCACCCTGAACCCCTAGAGAGCTGCTGTCAGTGAGTGTAGACAATACTGAGCTAGGTGGACTTTTTGTCTGTCTTGGTTATGAAGGCAGCTTTCTATGTTCCTATAATTGTTTGAATTCTAATGTTCTTTCTGTAAAAGGAACAGCGTTCACATTCACAAAACTGGGCTTTCTCTCATCTTCTTTCCAGAGTCCACTGAATGCCCGTCCTGAAAATCTGCTCCTTGGGATTGGCGAACTCTTGAGAATGGCATAAGCTATGATATTGAGAACTGTAAATGGAGAGGAAAGTTGATGGCAATCATCCCAAACTTTTTGGGAATGGAAGAGCAACTGAGGATCCAAGGCACTGTGTGCACAACTATGCACATTGTACAAGTGGATGGGCAAGAGAGCTGGGTTTGGTTGCATCTCCCCGTCATTGGCTCACAGTGTGACAAAATTCCTTTTGCCACTTTGTCATGTGTGAAGCAGCCCCCCCACACACACACAAATATACTTGACACCTCCAGCCAGTTCTCAGTCTGCTTAACTGCTCCTTCCAGCTGCATCATCCTCCCTACAGGCGTGCCACTGTGCATCG
Source organism: Rhineura floridana (assembly GCF_030035675.1). NCBI lineage: Eukaryota > Metazoa > Chordata > Lepidosauria > Squamata > Rhineuridae > Rhineura > Rhineura floridana. Next base: position 156,914,508 of record NC_084483.1, read on the forward strand.
CTGTGGGAGGCAGCAGTTCTCCAATATTCTTGAAGCATTTGTTTTGAAGGGAAGCTTTGCCTTGCTTTCGGTGATCCCTTTATTGTGTGCACTGGAGTTAAAATATTCATATGTTTGCAAAGCTTTTGTAGCAGCAATTATTTCGCTCTGCTGTTGACAGGCCAAGTGAAAAAATTCTCCCCACTCCCACCCGCTGGGCTCACTCCTGATCTTCTCTTTCCAAACTGCAGGAGAGTTGACCCCCCCAAACACACACACTCGCAGTGACTATGACAAGAGTTGGATACATACTACCTTAAGGGACAGAAATGATTGTATCTTTTATCATTGCCACTGTTTGAACCAACTCCAATAAATTAGGTTATTGGGGACATAATATTTAAAGATAGTGTTCTGTTGTCTGCATCATGCACTTTGCATTGTCATGCTGCATGTAAGGACAGACTCGTAGTGCAATTGCTAAGGCTGAAACCTCAATAAGGGAACTCTCTCCCCTTCACGTACCCTTCGTATGCTACATTGTACAATGGTGTTGTGAAAACACCCTACAAGATATATTCACTAATAGGCAAAAAACCTTGTGGTTTAAGAATGTACCTATATCATCCAGATATTTCTATCAAACTTTAAAAAGCAGGGAAATTGGGCAGCTATAGTGAATGCACCAGGGGAGCAGGAGACCTGACCTCCTCTCTGAGATATTGTACTGCCCTACAAAGTTGTCAAAATGCAAACACAATTTGAGTTGTCTTTCACAGTTCAATCCACTTGCTGTGTAGCTTGGAAGAATTTGGTAATGTGCCTCTGAGCATATGGTGAGTGGTGGCAACACCTGCCATCTCCAAAGATGGAGAATTATGTTTTTGCATGTTTGTTGGTGTTCTTCTTACTTTGCTTCTTTTCTGTGTTACTAATGTTTCTACAGAGAATCTAACCTAGAAAATTATATTTCTTTCATTATTCATCATAGAAATATGTGTCAAATTTATTTTTATTAATTTCAAAGCCTTTTTATTGGTCAATGTCATATGATGGTGAAGACAGCCTTTTGTGTTTCAAACTGGACATTATGCTCTATTTCTATTTTGGGCACATTAACAGTTGAATCTGAAACTGCAGTTTGGTGTAAAATCAGACTGATTACAGTATATTACTACTTAAGCAATGACTTTAGCTGTTGGAAAAAACCAACTTGGCCTGCCCAAGATCCATGTTTTCAGCCTGCTATGCTTAAATTACTCCACTTAAGGAAAGGTGGGTATGGTCAACTAAAAACATACAGCACATCTAGAATTTTGCTAGAATATATTTCACCTCCCACTGTTTTATGTTGTGCAAACGGAGACATTCCTCATGTCCATTGGAAAATATTCTGCAGAATAGTCAGTGCTATTATTCCACAATTGTTTTTGGAGCTTTTTTTTTGGTGTTGCAAAGTGTTGTTATAGTTCACATATTCACAGAAACAGAAGCAAAAGAAAATGATTTACTATAGTTAACTTCAGTAAAATTGCAAAGTAAATCAAACATATTTAAAGTGACTATCTGAACGATATCAACTGTTTTAATATTGTTGCTTCCTCCCTGCTAAAACAAGATCAGCACAGCACATGTCTTGTTTAAGTTATTTGGGCTGATTACAGGTGTTGCCATCATTCACCATATGCTCAGAGGCACATGTTAGCAAATTATTCCAAGCTACACAGGAAGTGGATTGGACTGTGAAAGACCAACCCAAATTGTGTTTGCATTTTGACAAATGTGTAGGGCAGTACAATATCTTAGAGAGGAGGTCAGGCCTCCTGCTCCCCTGGTGCATTCACCATAGTTATCCAATTTCCCTGCTTTTTAAAGTTTGATAGAAATATGGCTATATATACGTTCTTAAACCCCAATGCTTTTTGCCTATTAGTGTATTTCTCTGCTTTTTAATCTGGGAGGTAAGAAATGGGGTCCTGTGCAACTTTGCTGAGAATGGATTGATCATTCACATGCTTATTTTCAGTGGGATTTACTCCCCTGCAATCATGCTTACGATAGGTAAAACTGACCATGGGGAGGGAAGCCTGAAGTGGGCAGCGGAGGAGAAAGAAGGAAGAGGGGAGGGGAGGAAGAAGGGAGGAGGAAGGGAGAGGAGAGGGGAAGGCGGGAAAAGGCAGGTCTGATCATTTGCATGCTTACTGAGTTCAGTGGGATTTACTCCCATGCAATCATGCCTAGGATAGGTAAAACTGACAATGGGGAGGAGGGGATAGAGGGAAGGAGGAAGGGGATGAGAGGGGAGCAGATGGAGGGGAGGGGAAAGAAGGGGATTGGAAGGGGAGGGGAGAGGGATTAAGGAAGGGGGAGGGAAGGGGCAAAAGGAGGTGATGGGAAGGAGGAGGAGGAAAGGGCAGGTTTGATCATTTGCATATTTATTGAGTTCAGAGGGATTTAATCCCATGCAATCATGCTTTGGATAGGTAGAACTGATCATGGGGGGAGGGGGAGAGGGGAAGATGGAGGGGAGGGGAAGGAGGAGGGTGGGAAAGGAGGAGATTGGAAAGGGAGAGATTGGAAAGGGATGAGGGAAGGGAAGGGAGGGGTGAAGGAAGGGGAAGGGAGGGGCAAAAGGGAGGGGATAGGAGGGGGGAGGGCAAGTTTGATCATTTGCATGCTTTTTGAGTTCAGTGGGATTTACTCCTGTGCAATCATGCTTAGGATAGGTGAAACTGACCTGGGGAGGGGCAGGAAGGGGAGGAGGTGGGCAGGAAGGGGAGGGAGGAAGGAAGTGGGAGGGGAGGAGTTTGTATGGGTGTGCACTGGGCAGAGGAGAAGCCCCTTACCTTTCCAAAAAGCAAACATTGTGAACACTATCATTCTTTTTCAGGGTTTCCACCACTTTTTTTATTCTACAGCAGGCACATGTAGCCTCCCACCCAAATTTAAACCAAAGCTGTCCCTGGCCACATCCACACCAGACCTTTATTTCACTTTAGACACTCATGGCTTCTCCCAAAGAATCCTGGGAAGTGTAGTTAGTGAATGGTATTGAGTTGCTAGGAGACACCCTGCTCACCTCACAGAGCTTCAATTAGAGCAGCTGACTGTTAGACTCTGGCTGCTGGATCTCTGTCGGGAATATGTGCCCTCTCAGCACCCTTCACAAACAACACTTCCCAGGATTCTTTGGGGGAAGCCAAGATTGCCTAAAGTGAAATAAAGGTCTGGTGTGGTGTGGCCCCGATTAGGCAAGCCAAGCAGCTGTGAGAGTGGCTTTTAGAACACTGACAGTTGGTTCCTACTGAGAATGCCCGGCCTTATAATTGGGTTCAATACTAAATGTATTAAATTAATTAAAAATCAGCCAGGCATTTTTAAAAAACTTTTAAACTGCAGATGAAGAAGGTCAGAGTATGGGGCAAGGTCAGTAATAGGATTACAGGTACTCTGTGAACATGGCTGATTTTTAATTAATTTCAACAAATTATGAGAACTCTGACAAAAAATCCAAAAGGGGTCTGAGTTTTCTCTGTGTCTTTTTACACTTTGAACTCTTGATTCTCTCTAACTGTTTTGTGTATCACCATGAAAATTGAGAGGGTTGTTAAGCGTTTCTGAGTTCAAGACTATAAGGTTTTGTTTTGAAATGAGCTTATCAGAATGGCATCAGAGTGGCATGGGGGATATTTTCAATTTAACATTGCGAAATGCAAAAAATCCATGCTGATTATAGTATACAGCAGCTCTTGTGGCTGTATAATAATCAGTTGCAATTGGTTGTATTCTAGAAAAGCCAAGGTTATTAAAGTCTTCATGAGCAGAGGAGTTCGCCATTTCAAAAGAATGCTCTTCAACTGAAGATGAAGAAGATGAGAGTCCAGAAGGGGTGGGTCTTACCCATTTGCCTCACGTTCCCTCATGTGGTTCCATCACATGAGGGAGGTGAACACATGAACAGACTGCAGATTTCTTACTGAATCAGTGTTCCAGGACATGATAACTTGACATTTTTATGGGTGTTGTGTAAATTTGTATAGATATTAGCAGAGATTGTCAATGGTCTGAGATGTGTGTGTGCCAGTCTGTGTGTTTACTTAAGTAGCAGGCTTTTACCCTGCATTTAGATCACTGAGACTTAAGACTTAGTAAAATAAGAAAAGCTATTATATTTATAGAAATACATAGTAGATAGGAAAGGCATACCTAGTTCTAACTAACTAACTAAGTTGGAGGCGCAATGCCCAGGTTTGGAAGTTGCCCTCATGGCTCAGGAGGGAGAGAGTAGAGACTAAGGTGTCTCCTGTCTCTCAGACAGTCGAAGAAGAGAGGAAGGGAAAGGGCAGAAGGAGGAGGGGCAGATAAGCTTCCCTAAGCATATCAGTCTAACGATGGAACAAAGTCAGTCAGAGCATCACAGGTAAAGGTAGTCAAGCCTAGCCATCTGGAGGACCCTAACTCTATCTCCCTTCTGGAACATAAACAAAAAACAGGAGTTGCTCTTGCCCCACTTCCAACAATGGGTAGGTCTATAGCTAGGGATGGAAGGATCTGTGAATTTCAGTTCTTTCTGTTTCTTATTTTTCCAGTTCAGTTCTCCCCATTTCTGCAGCAATTTGTGTGTGTGTGTGTGTGTGTGTGTGTTAAAAATCCTTATGAAAATTATTCTGCATTTTAGTGCAATTTTTTCTTAATAAACAGATTTTGTATTCAATTTTGAATAATGTACACATTTTGCAAGCACTTTTTCCTAATATAATGCATTTTTCTTTGTTATCTTCACTAATATATTCATTTTTATGCACACTTTCCCCTAATATATGCATTTTTGTAAGCAGCCTTTGGATGAACAACTGTATTGCAAAATTTGGAAATGTGTGAATTTCAAAGGATGCTGTGTTTCAATTCTCATATTGTTTTGGAAAGTGCACATTTGATGGATTTGGCTTTAAATTTGTTATCTGAATTGAATTCCTTCCCCATCCCTATCTGTATCTTACTGGTAAAGCACTTTGTTTGCATGCAGAAGTTTCTACATTTAGTCCCCAAAATCTCCAGGTAGGACTGAGAAAGTCTCCTGTCCAAAACTCTGGAGAGCCACTGCCTCTCAGTGTAGACCAAGGGTGAGGAACCTCAAGATCTGATGCTTCCAAATATCAGTTGTTGGAAACCACAGGCGGGGAAAGTGTTCTTGTGCTTAGGTCCTGCTTACAGGGTTCCTATTGGCACCTGGCTGGCCACTGTGATAACATAATGTGGGACTAGATGGGCCATTCACCTGATTCAGTAGGCTCTTCTTATGTTCTTATATTCTTATGACCTGGAGGTGAATACAACCCTCCAAGCCTCTCCATCAGACTCTTGGGGCTCTCCCTGGGCTAGAATATACTCTCTATCCCCAGGCCACACCTCTCACTTACCTTATTCCATATCCCTGATTTTTGCCTTCCCCTTGCTTGCCTGGATAGAGAGATGTGTGAGGGTGTAAAAAAACCCCTTCCCTTGTGGTTGATTTGCAAACTGCACTTAGTATAGACAAGAATTAGATTCTGTGAGGATATTCCACCTGTATTCAAAGATCTGCACTGGCTGCTGATTTGTAACTGGGCCAACTTCAATGCATTGCTATTGATATTTAAGGCCTTCTTAATAGCAGTTGCACGCCCCGTTCCTTTTCCCTCATGTGTCATGTCTTTTTAGATTGTGATGCATAAGACCCACAAACATGAAAATATACTTGTAATGTACTCCCAAACACAAACATAGAAAGTGATGTACAATCATACAAACAGGACAATAAATAGTAATATTATGGAACAACCAGTTATAGATCTGTTTCGGCCATTATATCTTTTTCAAATATGTCCCAGTTAGTCTTAAGAGCTTGGGAAAGGCATTCTAAACAATGTTCTTCAGGGAATGAGTCTAAATAATCACTCTTGTGCATCAGCAGCTGATAACAAATCTTTTAGCTGAGCAGTTTTCTTGGAACTACACTCACATTTCTCATCTTCATTCTGCACATGTCATGTCTTTTTTGAATGTGAGCCTTGGGGTGGGGATGGTCTTAGTACTGATTTTTATAAGTAACTTTGAGATCATTTTTGGCTAAAGGACAGGGTATAAATCCCTTAAAAAGCCAACCAAGCAACCATAAGTACATAAATACATCCTAGTATGTTCCTATGCCACAAATCTTAACACTATACATCTAGCATAAACAGTATAAACTTACCATATCCAAACCTAAAACATGCTAGTTGGTTGACCAGGCCCACTAATTATTGTAGATCTCCCCCAAGGTGGGTGGATGATACTCTAAGATGTGTGGAGTCTTGCCTTTAGGCAGAAGTGCTCTGTCCCATAGGCTGACATTGGGGTGTATGTACGATATGACCCAAGGATCCCTGCCAACTTTGGGGTGTGCTAGTAGCTAGATGGTCTTGCCTCTGGCCAAAACTAGACAGAAACAGTCTTGGTTGGTTCTCTAAGCACAAAATGTCTTTAGATAAGCTCTTTTCCTGAGGGATGGGAAAGGAGTCTCTTTCTGGTCTCTTTCCAGAAAGGAAGGAGCAGTGGCTCTTCCCCCTCCCCCCGATCATGTGTTTAGTTATTTAGGCCCAGCATTTGGTGTTTTGATCCTACACTTTTGGGTAGTGCTGTGTTTATCTTGTGGAGTCAGGCCATCCATCCATCTAGCCCAGTATTGTCCACACTGACTGTCAACAGCTCTCCAGGGTTTCAGACAGGGGTCTCTCCCAGCCTTTCCTGGAGATGCCATCAGGGATTGCACTTCAGATTTTCTGCATCCAAAGCAGATGCTCTTCCATGAGCTACAGCCCTTCCCATAAGTCTTGATCTCTTTCCCAATAAATACGATATACCTGTACACTCTGAGCACACAAGCTAGATGGTGGAGAGTGGCTCAGAGCATGAAGACAACCCAAGCTAAAACAGACATCCACTGTACACCTGATTATGTGTTCTTGTTTTCTGGAGGGAGTAGGAGGAGTATCTTCCCAGGCTGGGGATATAGTTTCCCGACATACTTCAGCCCTTGCAACTTCCAAATAATAAATTATGCTCCATTAAATTTTGAACATTTCCAGATCTGATACATTTCACTGCTGGATAGAAATCCCTTCCTGTTTCTGAATCTTGTATTGTACCCAATTTTGGGATCCTGTGGAACGAAAAGCAATTTCTCAAGATCATCATTGGATTAAGCCTACACTCTGCTCCATTTGATGTCTAAACCATAACTACCTACTTAATCACATTTTATACTGCTTTCCAAATAAATTCAGATTTTATGTTGCTGTTTATGTGGACCAATTATATCACAACTGCATTGTCAGGTAGTGCAGGTTATTAATGATTATGAGATAAATCCTCCCTCCCTGCCATTTGCATCTTCAAATGTCTGAATAATTTTTTTCTGTTCATTGCCAGCTAATATTTATCCCTAGACAGATCACTGATGGATAGATGTCTTATAGCAAACTTGTGGTTAGCATGGATAGAAGAGTGATTGGTATTAAACTTTATAATAAAATATCGGATGAAAAGATTATTCTGGTTTTTTAAATCAAAGTAATCAAGACGTGGAAGATGAGAAGCACTTTAGAGGGAGGCATATCGTGTTGTATGTATATAGAGAAAATAAAAGCAGAATCACACACACACAATCAGCTTGTGTAAGCCGTCCCACACATTGTGTCACAAACAGAATGTATGTGCAACCCATAAGAGTCTCAACAGAGCAAATAACCCCAGACAGCTAAAACAGTCAACAATCTTTTGTCAGTTTTCTGCATAGATTAGAAGTTAACCAAGTAGATCCTGGACTCCAGCACCTGCTCAGGCATTTGGTAGATACATATGCTGCTTTTTCAGCTGAAGACACATGGTCTTGTGGTATTTTATAGTATTTTTAGCCCAGTGTGAAAATTGTGTGAGCATTTGTGTGTGTTTGAAGGAGATAGCTTGGGATATGGTATGTAAATGTAAGTGGGATGAGGAGTTAAATGTGGCATTGACTGACAGCTGGGGTGGTGGAAAGAATCTGGCCAGTTGATAGCTGGATTATATAGAGGATAGAGGGGATTCACTAGGTGTAGGAATGGGGTAGAAATGTGCCTGAGTTTGCATTCAAAGGCAAACCTAGCTAACTTGCAGTTTCCAAAACAATACAAGAAATGAGACACAGCCATCCTTCAAAATTCACATTTCTCCAAATTTTGCAATGCAGTTCTCCAGCCAGGTAATGGATGCAAAAGTGCATACGATGGGATAAATTGTCCATAAAAAGCATATATTTTCACTAATATGCTATTGTCATCATACAAAAGTGCATTATTTTAGGACGAATTGCTTTGTGAAAATGTATATACGGGGAAAATGCATATAAAGCATATATTAGGGAAAATTCACACTAAAATGCTGATGAATTTCCATGAGGATTTAAAAGTGAATAAATCATATACTGGTGTGGAAATGAGGAAAACTGAACTGAAAAGTTGAAAAATTGGAAACGGCAAGAAACCAAAATGGATAGATTTATTTGCCCATCCCTAATTGGATGGGGATGGGTTTAGGAGATTACTCATTCTTATCGCATTTACCCCAGGCTTCAGTTTCTTTGTTTTTATTGTTCCTTATATAAAGGCACTGTCTGTGGTTAACTTTGGGTAATTGTTAGTGAAATCAATAGTTTAAAGGATTTGATTCCCTTTAATTTGTTGGATCCTGATTTCCATGAGCTCCAACCAATATGGTCAATGGTCATGGATGATGGGAGCTGTAACCCAACAATATCTAGAGGTTCCCCATCCATGGGTGAGAGGCTTACTTGACCCACTTTTTCTAAGCTTCCTCAACAGGAACTAACCCCCATCAGTGGAATTCATATACAGGAAAGCATGTTTAGGATTAAGCTGCTGAGATCAATCTACAAATTGTGAGTTTTTCACTTTTCACAGATGGGTTGCATTTCCAATTATGGATTGTATTTAGGGTTGCCAGGCCAGAAGCATCCCAAAGCCTGAGATTTCAGGGGCAGACTCTAGTCATGTCACAGGGGCAGGCCCTAGTCATGTCATTAACCATGATACATTAAGCACCACAGTTGCTTGGAGCATACAATTCCAACAACATTTCTCCAACTGGAAATTAAGAAATCTTAGCTAAATGAGGGTGTTTCCAGGTCCAGCTGAAGTGATGGGATCATTCCTTCTCACCTGCTTAGACAGCCTGGGTAGGGAACATTTAATCTAGCCTACTTGCTTTTGACAAGAAGGGTTTAAGTGCCCTCAGGCCAGGCCAGTCACCAGAACACCATTGTATGAAGAAAGGAGGTTAGTGTCATGGAGATGTTAGATGGGAGCACTCAGGAGTAAAGATGGATGTACCTGAAGGCTGCAATTCTAAACACATTTACTGAAGGACTAAGCCACATAGAGCTCTATATGACTTACTTCTGAATAGATATGGTTAGGATTGTGCTGTTGGTAAGGCTTGACTATGGATCCTCTGCAAAGATATTGATATTCAAGCAGGGTTGGCAACTCCCTGCCTGGAATGTCCACTATTGGGCAAGAAACAAACTGTCATGCAATCACCAATATGCATCATCAGTGGGTTTAAAGGGGTTGAGCTGAGCGCATGGAGCTATTGCTTCTATGGATGTAAGGGAGTGAAGTTAAAGGTAAATGAAATGCAAAAAGGAAAAGGAAAACACAAGACAGTGATGATTTCCTAAATGCAATACCATACCAACCACAACAAGATTCCTATGAGTAAGGCAGAAAACTCCACATCCCACAAGCAGTCAGGAGTTGTAACCAAAAGCCAAAATAAAAAAAACCCCTAGCAGCCAGTCAGCCAAGGTCACAGAAATCCCCATGCAGCACAACCTGACCAAGGAGCTTCAGTTAGTTCAGAATGCTGTGGCACAATTGCTGACATGAGTGAGATCCTCTCAGCACATAATACCTCTGCTCTGAAATCTGCACTGGTTGCTGATTTGCTACCAGGCTAAGTTCAAGCTGTGCTTTCCATGTTAGGGGTGCCACATAGTACTTATTCTGCTCTTGTAAGAAATCAATCCTTTAGCATGGCAGCACCTATGCTTTGGAACTCCCTGTTTATTGACATTAGGCAGGTGCCTTCATTGTACTCTTTTCAGCACCTGCTAAAAACATTTTTGTTCAGCCAAGCCTACACAGGCATGTAGAAGCTATTATGTTTTTTATCTGTCTTTAACTCATTGATGGTTTTATTATTTTGAATGTTTTTAACTACCTGTCTTAAACTGTTTTTGCCAATAATGTTATTGTTTTAATTCCTTCTGTAAACAGCTTTGAGGTTTTTTACAATAAAGCAGAATAAAAATGTTGTAAATAAAATACATAAAATAAATTTTGGAGTCACTGTGGCCCCTGAGTCTCTTCCCACTTTTAGAAACAAAGGAATCTGCCTTATACCAACACAGGCCATTTGGTCCCATCTAGCTCATTACTGATGAGGACTAGCATTTGTTCTCCAGGATTTCAGGTAATAGTCTTTTCCAGAGATTGAATTTTGGACTTTTGCATGCAAAGCATATGCCCTACCACTGAGCTACAGCCCTTCCCCAGTTTAAAAAACTCTTTAAAATTGTTCTTTTCAATTCACTAATGAATGCACAGCGTACCTATGGCAGATCCTCACCATTCATTTAAAGCACATTCAACACACATTTGAGGCACATGAATCCCACCACAGAATCATTGGAACTGTTGTTTGTTAAGGGTGATGCGAACTATAACTCTGAGGGGGAAACTACACTTCCCAGGATACTTTGGGGGAAGTCATGCACTTTAAATGTGAGCTGGATGTGTTTTACATGTATTGTACTTCATACACTTTGAACGTATTATAACTTCATAAACTTTGCCTACATGTAAATCATTTTAATTATTATTTTTTAAATGGAAATGAGCTATAAAGTTTACTGGATAACCATGGGCTACTCATCTTCTCTCGGCCTAATCTTCCCCTCAGGATGAAAACAACAAAGGGGAACCGTGACCACCCCAAGGAAGAATGTAGAGGAAATAATGTACAGCCATAGTGTGAAATCAGATACTTATCGGGACATAGTATGAAGAAATATTTATATAAGAAGTCTATTAAACATGTTTATTATTTACACAACCTCTGAAGATATTTATAAACCACTGAGGCTGCTCATAACCTCTTGCTCTAAACAAATAGTTGCAACATCTCTTGCACACTCAGCTGAGTACTGGATGGATCCATGTGATGTTATCATTAAGAAGCTCAAGGAATAATTTTATAGGCTAGGAGCCACTGACAGCAGCAAGAAAACTGTCTTCAGATCTCTCCCCCCGTTTTTGAACTATAACATTCCCCCCTTTATATATACATATCTAGCTATAAAAGCTTGGCAAATCTACAGTTCAAGTTAAACAAAGGGTGGCTGTGGATAGTCTCTGAATACTCAACAAGTTATGCTGTTTTCATACAGAGTCTGGCACTGTCAGTGGAAAGAAGCATGCTGATGAGACTGACAGCTTTGCAGCCCTGTAGGGTGCCCAGAGCTCAGAAGAGTTCCTACTGTTTTGATCTAGGTACCGTGAAGCAAAGAGAAAGGGAGAAAATCCTATACTGAAGTAAAAATATACACCATTGCTAAGCTAAAAAGTCTCTCTCTCTCCTCTCCCCATGCTGGAACATCTGCTTAGTCTTATCTTCAACCCCCAAACAAAAGATTGAAAAGAACCGCTCTGATTAATTTGCTACATCTTTGTTTTTCCAACCACCCCCAAATATGATGACATTTATGTGACGGCCACGGCTGGGATCCACCCTTTTCTGTCTTCAGCCAATCATGAAATTGGAATGTTGAAAAGGGGAAGAGTGGGGGGAAAATACAGATTAATCAGTTAGGGAGTTCATGTTGGAGACAGATAGTGTTCAGTTAGGGATGTAGAAAGAGTTCAGTTAGTATTTAGTTGGGGAGTTGGAGCCATTTAGAGAGTTGGAGGTTGGAAAGGGTATAGGGTAGGTATAAGAGATATTATGAATTGTTAGTAAAGGGTAAGGTTAAGCAAGAGACACACAGAGAGAGAGAGAGTTCAGGGAAAGATTAAAGGTGTAAACAGTATATCAGTCATGCCTATGAGCCAGCTATAAATGCTTGTCTGTGAAGCGTTTTTTGGTTTAATTTTTTTCCCTTCACGCTACCCTATTGCCTGGATCTCCTTAATGCTCGGGAAATACAAGGTGAAATAGTACTGAAACCCATCTGGTACTGGTCACACACCTAAAGACATATTGAGATATACCCTGAACATTTATTTTACCGTCCCTTTTGGGCAGTCACCTCCTGGTCTGTCAGTAATTTGGTTGAGGTTACAAAAGGCAGGTGAGGTGGGACAGTTAGCTCCAGTGAGGGGAAATAAAACATGGCGAGTGTATCTGGAGGTTTTCAGAAAGCTATCACAATTTATTTCTGAATCTTCTGCCTCCAAGAATCTCAAAATATCTTGTCCGTGAGACAAAATAGAGACCAAAATACAGACAAACCTTCTTTGGTTTCAGAGGCTTCAGTGAATCTAATCCATGCATTTCCAAGTTCTTCCATCCACCCAAGAGACAGTAGCAATGCAGAATTCTCACAGTATGCTAAACAGAGGTGGGATCTTGTGCCCACCCTGCAATGTTGTTGGATTCCAGATCCCTTTAGCCCTAGCCAGCATGACCAGAGGTCAGAGATGATTTGAGCTGTAGTCCAGAAACATCTGGAGGGTCACAGATTCTTGACCTTTGCAGCAAATTAAGAAGTTCAGAGCTCTGCAAATTACCCAAGTACACACACACTAGATACTTGCTTATTTTGATCTATTTATATTCACAACCTGTCTTTATATCCCTCCAGAGGCTCAAAACATAAAATCATTAAAAAACACTACCACCAATGGCTTTAAAATAATAATTTACATGCAAATCTCCATCAAAGCCAACAATGTGAATAGGCAGCAGGAAAAAGACAGTTACCTGTAGAGCTGTGAAAGATCTTGAAGTACATAATGGGAAATGGCAAACTCCACTATTAGCCTTGTGTAATATAAACCCTTGTAAACTGCCCAGAGAGCTTCAGCTATGGGCCGGTATAATAATAATAATAATAATAAAAATAAAAATAATAAAAACAAAAAACAAAGCATATTGTTGGCATCAGAATTTTTATTTATTTATTTAAGCCAATGTATATACTGCTTAATTACAATAGTCTCTAAAAGCAGAGTACTAGTAATTCAATACAACAAACCGAAATCAGAATTCAGTTAAAATGTGGTCAGAAGTTTTTAAAAAGTCTTTAGTAGGTGCTGGAAGTTCAACAGGGAGCGGGCTTGTCTGACCTCAACTGGAAAGGAGTTCTGTAAAATTAGGCCCACAATACTGAATGCATGGTTCCTGGCAGATACAAGCCATACATCCAATCTATGGGAGACCACTAACAGTGACTCTACTCTAAATTAAATTATTATTACTGAAGATCACAATGATCAGGCAGGGATCAAGCAGTCCTTGCAAGTTATTAAGGACCTTGTAAATTATTACAAGAACCTTCAACCTGGCTTGGTAGTATATGGGCAACCAGATATGTGTAGTCTTGCTGCAGTGTTTTGCACCAGCTGGAGCCTCTGAACCAGCCCCAAGGGTAGCCCCACATAGAGTGCATTGCAATATTTGAGTCTTGAGGTTACTAGTGCATAAATCACCATGCCAGATTATCCTAGTCCAAGAACAGCCATAGTAGGCAGACCAGTTGTAGCTGGTAAAAGGCACTCCTAGCTACTGAGATTACCTGAGCCTCCAGCAACAAAGATGGATCTAGGAGTACCCCCAAAGTCTGAACTTGTTCCCTTTATTAGTTTGACAAATGGAGTTGCTTGCTGGCGATCACTCGTGACCGAGTAAGATTGTCTTCCAAAATAAAGTCTTTAACAGTGGGTCTGTAAGTGACTGTGGAGGCCAATCCTAGATCCACACAAGCTCCCACAGTGAGGACATAGATTTCCAGATGGAAGACGACTGCGATGAGTATTTGTTTGACGTTCCTTCCGCTTGGCTCGTTTGTCCCTTTCATTCTCTATTCGTGCTTCTTCAAAGTCCATAGCACCTTTGATAATAGTCGACCTCCATTTGGGACGCTCATGGGCCAAGACTTCCCAGTTCTCTTTTTTTTTTCAATAATTTTTATTCAGATTTTCATAAAACATACAAGACAAAATCATAAAACATTCAAAGACAAAAAACAAAATCAAAAATAGTTAAACAAAAAGAAAAAAAGAAAAAAGAAAAAAAAAACAAAAAAAAAATAAAGAGTAAAATATTGACTTCCCATTTGTCAAAGATCAAATCAGTTATAAGTCTATAATATATAACAATCCTGTCTCTTAAGTCATATTATAAAATCACTTTCCTCCAGTAGTTATCTTACTTAATCATCAAATCTCATAAACATTACTTTATTCTTTCCACAAAAAGTCAAAGAGAGGTTTCAATTCTTTAAGAAATATATCTATCAATTTTTTTTTCCAGATAAGCATATCGATTAATCCATCTCATTACTAATTATGATAATCTTATTGTCATAACCATAGTCAAAATAAACATTTCAATTAATCCATCACATCAGAATCTGTTAGGTTCAGTAATTTCAGTAGCCATTGTTCTATTATCCCTATTAGTTCCATTTTCCATCTTCCATCTTCAGTAGTCTTGTTAAGTCCAGTAATTTCAGTATCCAATCTTCCATTATCAGTATTCCATAATAATCTTGCTGTCAAAGCCATAGTCATATAATAAGAGTCTGATGGGAATTACCTCTATCCCAAATATTTTCTTGCCATCCATTCTGAATAGGTTGCTGAAATACTGCTGTAAAATCATATCTCTGTTCTTTTTTTCAAAATACACTGGGTCATCTCTTGAAAGTTTTTCCATTGTCACATGGCTGCAGTTAATTCCATAGATTTTCTCTATATTGGGCTCCATCACATCATTCCAGTCCAGAAGATTATCCATGCCATTAATAACTTTATCTCTAGAATCTTCATTAATTTCTTCAGAGATAACATTGAGTTCCAAACAATAGATTTTATTTCTAAAGTCCATAGACTCCAAATCTTGTTCCTGTTCCACGTTTGTTCCAATCTCCGGGATCTCCTCTCTCACAGGGACCCCTGTTCCAGTCTCCAGGGTCTCCTCTCTCACAGGGACCCCTGTTCCAGTCTCCAGGGTCTCCTCTCTCACAAGGACCCCTATGTCTTTAATCTCCTGTATCTCCAAACAATAGATTTTGTTTCTAAAGTCCATAGACTCCAAATCTTTTTCCTGTTCCACGTTTGTTCCAATCTCCGGGGTCTCCTCTCTCACAGGGACCCCTTCCAGGGTCACCTCTCTCACAGGGACCCCTATATCTTTAATCTCCTGCTTCATTTTACTCAATTCAATTTTCAGCTCCTTACAACCCTGTCGCAGGTTTTGTTTCGTTATCTCAATCTCATCCATTATTTTCTGAAACATAGTTATTTCCAGCTTCTCAGCCACTTTCTTAATTGCCATTTTAAAAGAAAAATATAGGAAAACCACTTCTTATTTCAGCAACAATTGGGTTAATACTCCAAACTTGGTGACATCACAGTATAAACAGAGCAGACAGCCTTATCTCTCCATGCTTAAGTAAACAAAATGCAGTTCCCAGGATCGAAACAATTAATGGCGGTCGTCAGAAAACAGATTCGTCAAAATAAAATAGACCAAAAAGAGAGTAGTCTCAGACAATATAATATTCTTCAAAATAAAAATCTGGAATAGAAATCCCTCTTCTGTGTATATCTTTAGAATGCAAATCCAGGACAGCTTTTTGCAACAAAAACAGAGATAAGCTATTAATTAGTGAGTAGCAGAGAGAAGTTATGGCTCCCCAGTGAGATGTCAAAAACCGATCAATCTGGCAAATCTCTTTTAAACAGCAACAATTTGTCAAGTAAAAGAAAAATATAGAAAGAAGGGTGCTTGCCTGTTAGTGCGTTCTCTCTTAGAAGATAAGATGAACGTTCGCTTTATCAGATAGAGCTTGTTGTTGAAAATCCGTCCCACCTTCGTCGGCTGGACCTCGTCCCATAAATTAATGAGATCTGGTCGTCCCAACAAAAATAGGCTTTGAGGTTAATCTCTTCGTTTCTCCCTACCCGGGAGAAGTTTAATCAGTCAAAAAAAAAAAAAATCTGACTGATATATCTGAATAAGCTTCTTTTGAGGCAGGAGCCCGTCTCAAAAGCAGGCACAGGCTAAGTCACCCTTCCCGGAAGTCAAGACTTCCCAGTTCTCTATGCTCATGTTACTTTTTTTTGCAACCCCTTCCAAAATAGGCAACTGGCCAATCTCTGGCCAGATTATTGGTCTGATCTAGCGGCAGATTATTGGGGATCCTATGGTTCCCTTCAAACTCCAAAATGATAGCAGCTGCATCAGAATTTATGCTAGTGTAAGAGATGGCATCCTGAGATCTCCTTAAGCTATTGACTGCCCCAGACATTTTGCATGCCACACATGTGCTGTGACCCCTCCCCTGTGGAGAAGGATGCACAACAACTAGGTATGTGATTTTAACCTGCAGGCACTATAGGTTTTGGAGCAATTGTCATGGCTGTGAGAACTTTGCCATTCCACATTAGTTATTGCACATTGGTCTAACTAGTCATCATCAAACTCTCCTTTCAAAGCAGAGATTGGCTAACTATTATGAACTGTGTTCTGATCAAACTGGTTTCCATCTGTCCCATCCTGTTGTTTCTCTTCAAGCCACAGATCCAACTAACTATGGTTGTGAATCACTTCGAGACTTTTTATTATTATTATTATTATTTATTATTTATTAAACTTATATACTGCCTGACTAGCAATAGCTCTCTGGGCGGTGAACAACATAAAATGATAAAATATACAATATAATACAATAACAATAGAGCGATCAAAACAATAACAGCAAATATAACAAGAAAATAAATTAAATTAAGTTAAAATGCAGTGAGTTAAAATGCTTTGGGAAAGAGGAAGGTTTTAACTTGGCGCCGAAAGGATAACAATGTCGGCGCCAAGCAAACCTCCTCGGGGAGACTGTTCCACAGTTCGGGGGCCACCACAGAGAAGGCCCTAGATCTTGTCACCACCCTCTGGACCTCTCTATGAGTCGGAACCCGGAGGAGGGCCTTCGTAGCAGAATGTAGTGTACGGGCCGGTTCGTAGCGGGAGAGGCGTTCCAACAGGTATCGTGGTCCCGCACCATATAGGGCTTTATAGGTTAACACCAGCACTTTGAATCTGGCCCGGAAGCATATTGGTAGCCAGTGCAAGCGGGCCAGAACAGGTGTTATATGCTCGGACCGCGTGGTCCTTGTTAACAATCTGGCCGCCGCATTTTGTACTAGCTGTAGCTTCCGGACTGTCTTCAAAGGCAGCCCGACGTACAGCGCATTGCAGTAATCCAGACGTGAGGTTACCAGAGCATGTACCACTGATGTAAGGTCCTCCTTACTCAGATAAGGACGTAGCTGGGCTACCAACCGAAGCTGGTAGAATGCATTCCGAGCCACCGAGGCTACTTGAATCTCAAGTGACAGGGAAGAGTCTAGAACGACTCCCAAACTATGAACCTGCTCCTTTAGGGGTAGTGTAACCCCATCCAGGATAGGGTATGTATCCATCATCCGATCGGAGAAACCATCCACCAACAGCATCTCAGTCTTGTCTGGATTGAGTCTCAGTTTGTTAGCCCTCATCCAGTCCATTGTCGCGGCCAGGCAACGGTTCAGCACATCGACAGCCTCACCTGAGGAGGATGAAAAGGAGAAGTAGAGCTGCATGTCATCAGCATACTGGTGACAACGCACTCCAAAATTCCTGATGACCGCACCCAACGGCTGCATGTAGATGTTGAAAAGCATGGGGGACAGAACCGACCCCTGCGGAACTCTACATTGTAGAGCCCATGGTGTCGAGCAATGTTCCCCAAGCACTACCTTCTGGAGACGGCCCGCCAAGTAGGAGCGGAACCACTGCCAAGCAGTACCCCCAACTCCCAACTCCGCCAGTCTCTCCAGAAGGATACCATGGTCGATGGTATCAAAAGCCGCTGAGAGATCAAGGAGAATCAACAGAGTTACACTCCCTCTGTCCCTCTCCCGACAGAGGTCATCATACAGGGCGACCAAGGCTGTCTCAGTGCCAAAACCGGGCCGAAAACCCGATTGAAATGGATCTAGATAATCGGTTTCATCCAATAGTGCCTGGAGCCGGCCAGCAACCACTCGTTCCAAGATTCTCGTTCCAAGAATGGAACATTTGCTACTGGTCTGTAGCTGTTGAAATTTTCTGGGTCCAAAGAAGGCTTTTTCAGGAGTGGTCTCACCACCGCCTCTTTCAGACAGCTGGGGACCACTCCCTCTCGCAAAGAGGAATTTATCACTTCCTTGGCCCAGCCAACTGTCCCATCCCTGCTAGCTTTTATAAGCCAAGAGGGGCACGGATCCAGTACCGAAGTGGTTGCACGCACCAGTCCAAGCACCTTGTCCACGTCCTCGAGCTGAACCAACTGGAACTCATCCAATAAAACATGACAAGACTGTGCTCCGGACACCTCATTATGATCAACTGCTATAAATTGGGAGTCTAAGTCTCGGCGGATGCATAAGATCTTATGCTGAAAGTGCTCAGCAAACTCATTACAGTGGGACATTGATGAATCAACAGTGTCCTGATGGCCTACATGGAGTAGCCCACGGACAACTCTAAAAAGCTCCGCTGGGCGGCAAAGGGATGACTTGATAGTGGCAGCGAAATGTTGTTTTTTTGCCGCCCTCACCGCCCCCACATACAGTTTGGTAGAAGCACTAACCAGCGCATAATTGCATCTGTCAGGAGTTTGCCTCCATCTCCGCTCAAGCCGCCTCCTTTCTTGCTTCATTGCTCTCAGCTCCGGAGTATACCAGGGAGCTGTATGAGCTCTACACAGGAGAGGGCGCGCAGGAGCGATCGTGTCAACAGCCCGGGTCATCTCCGCATTCCACAGATCGACCAGGGCTTCAACAGGAGCGCCAGTCCTATCAGCCGGAAAAAACCCCAGAGACCTTTGAAAACCTTCAGGATCCAGTAGTCTCTGTGGGCGGACCAATTTAATAGGTCCCCCACCCTTGCAGAGGGAAGAGGCTACTGAAAGTCTGAACTTCAACAAGCAGTGATCTGTCCATGACAAAGGGATAGATGTAAAACTCCCCACATCCAGATCACTATCCCCATGTCCAGTAGCAAAAACAAGGTCTAGAGTATGCCCCAACACATATGTTGGACCATTAACATATTGAGACAGCCCCATGGTTGTCATGGAAGCCATGAAGTCCTGAGCTGCCCCAGACAAAGTCGCCTCGGCATGGATGTTGACATCCCCCAGTACTAATAGTCTGGGGGATCTCAACAATACCTCCGAGACAACCTCCGTCAGCTCAGTTAGGGAAGCCACTGGGCAGCAAGGTGGGCGGTACACCAGGAGGATTCCCAGCTTGTCCCTCTGGCCCAGCACAAGGTGCAAACACTCTAGACCAGTAACCGTATGGACATGGTGCTTGGTGAGTGAGATGGAACTCTTATAGACCACAGCAACCCCACCTCCCCGACCCGCAGATCTACCATGATGCTGAACCGAGTACCCCGGTAGGCAGAGCTGGGAGAGACCAACTCCTCCCTGCTCACCCACCCAGGTCTCGGTTATGCATGCCAGATCGGCTGCCTCCTCCACAATCAGATCGTGGACGAGAGAGGTTTTATTATATACCGATCTGGCATTTAAAAGCAGCAACTGGAGATCTGAGAGTTGGCTGAGAGGACAACCAACAACCCTGCGGGTGTGAGAAGGACCAGAACAAGGCACAGCCACAACATGTCTGGGCCGCGTTCCCCTTACCTGGCACGTCCTTCTCACAACACCATACCTTCCTTTGCCCGTCACTACAGTAATTGGGGCCCCCTCGAGTCCCCCCGGTTGATAAAAGAACCTCCCTCCCAAGCACATATTAAAAACTTATCAACAAACCTGCAAACTCACTTACATCTAACACAATTTCAAACACACTCACATACACACCAGCATTCATTCAAACCAAGCATACAGAGACACAATCGCCTTCAAATGTCCTGTTCTTCCTTCTTGCTCTGCCAATGCGACTAATGGGTAGCACGCCGTGCCGCACCACCCCAACGAGGACACCGAAGCGAACCCAGCAACACAAACATCCAGGCCGCGGCCCAACTCCACCGCGCCACACCCACCGCTCTCAAAGGCCCAACAGCGGCGGAAACACAGAGCACAGCGGCGACAATGGAAAACACAGCCGCGGCAAAACAGGAACCGCAGCAGCAGCAGCAAACGAAGCACGGGCGGGGAACACAAGCCCAAAGCCCCAGCAATGACAAGGAGGCGCAGCCAGCGACAGAGAGTCCAGCTGCAACAGAGGCGGCCGCCAAGGAAACAACAGGCGGCAAGCACAGTCTGCAGCCGAAACGGCGGCGGCCGGGCACAAAACAAAAGTCACGGCAGAGAGCAGGAGGCAAAGACCCCAACTGCAATGGCGACGGCGACGACAAGAGGCACAAACCGCAGCAACAGGGCAGCGGAGCAGCAAAAAGGTAGCTGAAAGTGGAATATAAATGTAATATCCTAACCTAGCCCAAACTAATCTATGAGACCTTGGTATGAGATTTTCCATTGAGTGTGTGTGTATGTATGTGTGTCGGCAGGTGATCTGTGAAAATTATCTATATGCCTGATCTTGTTTGGGACACTTTTCCACACAAATATGTGACTTTGAAGAGGAAAGCCCCAGCTATTAATTGCATCCCTCTTAAAACTGTAATATTGAGAGCCATGCAAATGGAGCATCTGTGTCAGTGGTTCCCAACTTTTATGAGTGCAGGACCCCCTTTGTAAGCTCAAAAAATTGTGTGACCTCCCCCCACGCTAATTGTAATTTTAGTCTCTTTTAATTGAAAAAATGATGCGTGGCAAAAATCACATTTCCAAATACCACTTTCCATAAAAAGCTCCCTGCAAACAGAGAGGTGTTGCTTTCTTTTCTTAATGCAAAGGTCCAGTCAAATTGGTATCCCTCTCCCCCTGCAAGCATCTGCAGGCGTGCATGCATTTGGGCACATGGGAGGGGAGAAGCCCTCAAGTGCCACAGCATCTTGGAGAGAGAGATTGGGGGGTGGAGTGTAGGTGGAAGAAAGGGGGGACGCTGGCACACACAGCCTCAGAGATGGGGGCAAGCACATCCTGAGCTTCCTCACAGCTCCTTGGCTCCATCTGGGCTGAAGGTGAGATCTGGGCAGCCTGGCAAATAAGAATAATTTTTAAAAGGAGATGGCAGTGAATCAGGAGCCAAGAAGGCAGGCAGGCAGGCAGGCAGTCTGCTAGGAAGGAAGGGGGAAAGCAACCTTTTCTTTCAGCCTTGCTTCTTTTTGTTTCATGAAAACCCCTCTCCTCTTGTTCTGAGCAAGGGCGTCATCAGCAGCGGCAGTGCGAGGAGATGGGAGTCGGTGATAGTAATCCCCTCTTCCTGGTAACTGCATCCTCAGCCTCTTTTGGCATCTGCCATGTCTTTTATAGGCAGATGCCTGCCCTCGATGCACCTGAAAGACATTCTGGCACTTCAGCAAAAGTCCACCATTCTCGTTTGGAGCAAGGGGTAAGTGTCATCTACAGAGGCAGTGAGGAGCAGACAGCATCTAGCGAGTGAAGACATTTGTAAAAATAATAATAAATAATCCATTTCTTTACTGTTCACAGCCCCCTCTGGATTACTTCATGCCCCCTTGGGGGTTATGGCCCCCAGGTTAGGAACCACTGATCTATGTTATTTTAGAACAAACTTAATGCCTTGAAGAGGAATGTAAACAGATTTACTTCTCAACTATCACCTAGATGGAGAGAAACAAAGCAAAGTTTTATATTTTTCCCATTGCTTTGAGGCTGGAATCACATTTGATGTGCAAATACATTTTTTAAATTGGTTTGACAAATGCCACCCCTTAAAGGTTAACCTACTGTTCTCATTAGCTGTGTCAATTCTAGCTTGACCTTGGTCATCAAAGATGAGTCAAGAAAAGTGTAGCCAGTGAGTCCAATGCATTTAATTCCTCATCCATTAGCTTTCGTAGTTCAGGGATGCTCTTAAATCCAAATAAAATAAAATGCACATCTGCTTCAGTACAAATGACCAGGATCCAATGCAAGGTGGCTATACATAATAGCAATAATTCCCCATTAACTTCAGGGATAACTCGATGGAAATCTATTGCTGTAACTGCGTTATAGGCAAATAATTGTTCACTCTGGCAATATTATGGGATCCATTTGTTCTCTGCCTTTTGAGCTCTCCCTGTGTGCTTTACTACTCTCTAGCTCATTATCCAGAAAAAGGGCATATTATAATTAGCCCATTACATTTGTCAGCTTCTCCTCCCATACGCTAGTTTCTTGATTATATCAGGAATATTGATAGTTATGCTCACGCTAGTTAACATTTAAAACCAAGCTGTCTTGAGAGGTTTTATTTTGAGGAGGGGGGAGCGCACTATATAGTGATATCATTTCAGGGCTTAGCTGTTTGGAGTAAAACCTCAGGATGTTCGTACTTACAGGACTATGTCAATTAATCAGAGTCACAAGGGGCTTGGATCCGATTGGGACTATAGCACGTGGGGAAGTAGGATTTGTCTTTCCTCCCCAGTTGTCATTTAGAAAAAAGAAATCACACACAGCTACAAGGCTTAGTAAAAAAGTTCTCATTGTGCCACTGGGAACTTTCTTTCTTTCTTTCTTTCTTTCTTTCTTTCTAAGCTTCATAGTGTCTGCGTGTATGAAAGAGAGAGAGAGGATGGGGGACTAGGGTAGGGATAGATCAATCTGTCACTTTTGGTTTTTCCTGTTACTCAGTTTTCCAGTCTTATTTCACTTCTCCATGTTTTCACATCCATTTACCATTTTTTTTAAAGTTCCTGCATCAGCATTTTAGTGTACATTAGTGCATAATATATACATTTTGTCTGCCATTTTGCCTATATAAACACTTTTGCATGCAATTTCTCTTACTGCAATAGCATTTTTGTATGTTATTTTCATTTAATGTATGCCTTTTATGTACACTTTCCCCGAAGATGTGCATGGTTGTATACATTTTTTGGTTAGAGAACTGTATCAGAAAATTCAGAGAAGTGTGGATTTTGAAGGAAAATTTCACTTTAGATTGCTTACTGTTTTGGGAAGTGTGAATTGTTTAGATTTACATTAAAATGCAAACTACTCACATTTCTCCCCATTTGTAGTCATGACTGGGGAGGAAAGGGATTAACCTGTCCTCCCTGTGCATTGCAATCCTAAATTGTAGTCCAAAATACCTGGAGAGCCTAGAGTTCAAAACCATACTTGGACATAGAGCTCAGTGGGTGGACCTTGGGCCAGTCATGGTCTCTTGGCCTAATCTACCTCACAGGGTTGTTGTGAGGATAAAATGAAGAGGGGAAGAACCATGTATGATACCTTGAGCTCTTTGAAGGAAAGATGGGATATAAATATAATAAATAAAATCTAAACACCTAGATCGTTCCCTATACATCCTGTAGGAACTCTAAAGAAGAAGGGGAGGGAAAAAACTTTTAAAAACCCCTATGGTAAGGACCATAGCTTAGCAGCAGAGCACATACTTTGCATGCAGAAGGTCCCAGGTTCAGCTCCTGGCACCTCCAGGTAGGGCTAGAAGAGACCCCTGTCTGAAAGCCCCGAGAGCTGCTGCCAGACAAAGTAGTCAATACTTATCTAGATGGGCCAATGGTCTGGCTCGATATAAGGCTTCCTATGTTCCTATCAAAAGTTGTGGATATGTGCCATTTACTCAGTTGCATGGCATTTTCATGTCTCGCATGGTATCTGTAGCAGGATGACCATCCTCTGTAGCAGTCCTTCAAACAATATTATCTTTCATGCATGGCAAGTGGATCACAATGTTACATACCAAATGCCAAGTAGGGCCGTGGGGTGCTTGTCTGTCCCTACTGTGGCCCACCTGCCACCTTGGCTACCTAGAATAACAACAAAACTCCACAGCTAGGCGGGAATTCAAACATGGCTCCTTTAAGGAGCAGGGGATTCCCCCTGAGCAACGCATGGGTGACAGGGTGAGATGGTGTCCTGGCTAATGCAAGGTGAACAGGAATGCAACCCTCCCTATGAGAAGTCCAGGGAACTTCTCAAGAAGCCAGGGAACTTCTCAAGAAGCCAGGGATCTCTTGAGATATTGTGACAGTTGGAGAACCAAATATGACAGATGCAGGTGACAGAATGAGGAGCGGTCAGCACAGACCTTTGGGAGCAAAGAGGAGGAGGAGGAGGAGGATTTCTGAAGTCAAGAGAAGGAAAATCCAGGAGGGTCAAAGGGGAAGCCAGGACAAAGGTAGTGTTTAGACCTGCCTGCTATAGCTGGAGTAACTCTAGGCCAGGGGTGAGGAACCTCAAGGCTGGGGGCCAAATGTAGCCTTCCAGGACTCTCTATTCAGCCCTTAAACCTTTTTCTAGGCCCCTCCCCAAGCCAAATGCTCTAAGGTGCTACAACTCTAAAATAGATAATTTAGGATTGGAAATCCAAGGTGCTACATAATTGCTGCTAACCTTTCCTCACAAGAAAATAAATTAGACCAGAGCTACAGGAAAATCATATCCAGCATTTGATCAAAAGACTTCATTGCCTACACAATGGAATTATTCCCCCCCCCAAAAAAAAAGAATTATGCAGAGGACTGAAATCTAAAGGCAGGAGAGCAAGACAATCCTATAACTGGAGCAATCATGTTAAAATCAGCAAAAGTGATAATAATAAAAGCACAACACTGGTAAGTCAGTCTAAAGGTCAGCTATTTTTTTTGTCTGTGTGTGTCTTTTTAAGAAAAAGGTTAAACTTTCTATTTACAGCGTGAAAGGAAATTTGTAGAAAAAATGGCCTATCGTGCTGTTTGAATAAAAATGGCAGAGCTTGGAAAAATGGCCAGTGCACCATTTTCTTTTAGTCGAAATACCGTGGTGGTGGTGGGGATATTCTGAGCCTGCCAGTTCTGGAGACCAAGGTTCTCACTTTATCAGCATCGATGCAGACAGTGCAAGAAGTCAATGTTTCATTCTAAGCCTTATGATGACAGGATCACCTTTCACACAGTCCATGTAGTGTCACAAGCAGATGATGGGAAGTGAGTGGGGGGCATGGAGTAAGATGGAAAATGATGTTTTCCACATTGCCAGCTTTGCTTTTCAAAGAGGATTTTTGTAACTGTCTTTAGAAGCCCATTTTGGGCAGATCTTTTTTTAAAAAATATGTTTTTAAGATGCTTTATTTTAAAGATGTTTTAAAGACGTTTGTTCTTAATATGCTTTAAGAGTTTTTTAAAGTTTTATCCTTTGTTTGCCACCCTGGGCTCTTTCTGGAAGGAAGGGCAGGAAAGAAATTTAATTCTTATTCTTCTTCCTCCTCCTCCTCCTCCTCAACATGCAATGAATAGGTAGGGATGTCAGAGAATTCCAGTGAAAATGGGAAAAGGAAGCAGAAATTGCTGCAGTTCGTGTATTTGTCTGATCAGGAATGGAAATCAGTCAAGCAAATACAATCGGTATTCACATCATTGTTGCTGTTTTTAAGTCAGCAGATGACATGTAATTAATGACTTTTTAAAAACATTGTTTTCATGTTTCCTTTACATTGTAATGAATGTAAATTACCTAAGCTATGTAAATAGTTATGTCAGTTACATGAATAATGTAGTATTGGGCAAAACCCAAAGTGTAGCAGAAGAGAAATAGCACTGATTGCAACGAATACGAATCAGAAAGGAAATCGCTGTCATCTTGGATATGAACTGGGCAACCCTTCAAACAGATGACATATGGCCACTCTAATTTTGCTCAAGGGTTTCTAACAGGGGTCTTTCCAAGCAGTATCTGGAGATGCCAGCGACTGAACTTGGACTCTTCTGCATGCAAAGCATCTGCTCTCCCACTGAGCTCCAGCCCTTCTTTAATTTTGCTCCAGAGCCTTGGCTTTGTGATGCATGCATTTCTTTTCCATTTGTGCTCATTTTCTCACTGCAAAATGCTATACAATAAAAACAATATAATTCATAACAATCCAAACAGCCTTTTTACTTTGTTAGAAACTACTGAAGCTCAGTGTCATAATCTTCAAGTCGTTCACCTTGGCCTTGATTTATATGCATTGGCATCCTGTCGCTTTTCATTCAGAGCATTTATTTTGCAGAGCAGCTTCATTTCTTGCCCTTTCTCACTCACAAGCTGAATGCATAATACAATTGACATTACAGCGAGGTGGAACCTGCCTCCTCCTCCATGTTTGTTTTTCACTTCACATGAAAATCTATTTTGGTTTTGCACCTAAAGAAGCCTTTCAGGTGATGATACATATGCAACCCTATATGTTTGCTCACAATGACTCCACAAACTCCTTTCTAGCTGGTCCACATGCAATGTCTGTTCTTTAAAAACCTTCCCTTTGCTTTGGAAACAAAAGTATAGGTAAGATATTGCTGAGGTCCCATTAGCTACACCCTTCTGTTACCAGGCACAATTGAAAACATAGGCAATGACTTGCAAACCCTGGGGACCAGGTTATTTGCAAGGCCATATTCTCCCATATCAACAATGCCAAGTTTTAACTTTCTATCCTGCCAACATTTGAAGCCCAGATTGCCCCTGAGGGAATGTGGCTCTTGATAGACAAAAGATCCCCCTCTCTTGTCCTAAATGAACTAGCCAAAGAAGCAGTCATTCCCCAGGTATGGTGCCATGATGGAAAATGCAATCCTCATGGCCACTAGTCTGATTGCAGACAGCACTAGGACTGGTAGCAGCATGTGTGGGGTGGGGAGTGAATATGGAATGAAGCATGTAGATGCCACGTAAAACAAGTGTATCTATTCTCCTTTGTCAATTGATGGGGAGATACATGCTGTGGGAGGAGGCAGGCCCTAGCAATACTCAGCAAAATGTTGTTGTTGTTTAGATTTATTGCCAACCTTTCACCCAAAAGTCCCAGAGCAGGTCACAACAGTTTTAAAACACCTAATTAAAAACAACCTAAAATCACAACATCACTAAAAACAAAGGGTGGGTTCTAAAAATATAGAGGTGCATCTTCAGCATTCACCAAAAACTATACAGTGAAGTTGCCAGATGCACCTCGGTGGGGAGGGAGTTCCACAACTTAGGGGCCCCCACTGAGAATGCCCTCTCCCGAGCCACCACCACCTGAGCTACTGAGGGTGATGGAACAACCAAAAGGGCCCCCTCTGCTGATCTCAACACCGAGAGGGTCTGTAGGGAAGGGGGCGGTCTTTCAGATATTTGGGCTGAAATTGTTTAGGGCAGTGTTACCCAACCTTTTTCGACCCAACATCCTTTTGCAAAATCTTTTTGTGCCCAACGCCCCCCTCAGATTAAGTATATGCCAATGCTTCCTATTCTTCCCTTAAAATATGAGTAATGCATAAAAGGTATTTTCAATGATTATTACCGATCGTTTTTATCATGCCTTTTTATTGCACTTAGATTACACATTGAATTCTTAGTATGATTTATTAATATACATACATAGTTATAGAAAAGTAAATAAAATGAGATTTATTATAAAATACTAGTGTGATCCTTGAGCTTGATGAGTTTTGGCTAACTTCACAATATCTGGAGTATACTTGGATAGTAATAGTCTTAAGTCACCATGACTAACAATATCCAAATGGTTTCGATTCTTCACTAGTATGCGATTCACTGCACTAAATCCTAAGTAATTAAGTCCACACAGTATGAACCAACAGAATATACTGTGTTACTTAATAAAAAACTCATTCAGTTTACCGGCATTGTTTCGTTAAACAAGTTCATTTAATCATCACAGAAACAACGGGTAGTGAGTGTGTCCCATTCCTGAAGAAAACCAGCAAATAACTGACTGTCTGCGTCACCCATTTGCACACGGCACTCATCCATTGGAAGATTGCGCCCTCCACCAATATACCCAGCTTATCAAACACTCTCTCGTGATTGGTTCCAACATCCCTCAAGACAGCATCGGAACATTACCTAGTGCCGGGGCGTGGCTAATATCTCCATTCCTTGATATGACACTGGCTGCTATTCAGAATTCCTTTACTAAAGAGCACACACTATTTATAGTGTTATTTCCATGAACTGAGACTATTAAATACATTCTAACTGGGGACAAAACAGTTTAAAAATTCATGATTTGTGTATTAAATAAAATTAAACTTAAATGCTTCAACTGTCGCATCAGACCGTCAAATGTCAATTCCCCCCTAATAAACCCAACCCCCCCTAAAGTTTGTAGTCATGCCAATGCCCCCCTGAAAGGCTGTAACGCCCCCCAGGGGGGCGCTACCACCCACATTGGGAATCGCTGGTTTAGGGCTTTAAATACTAATGTGAGCAGCACCTTGAACTGGGCCCGGAAACACCTTGGCAACCAATGCAGTTGTTTTAAAACAGGGGTTATATGAGTTTTAAAGGGAACCCCAGCCAGTAATCTGGCTGCTGTACTTTGGACCAGTTGAAGTTTCCGAATCATCTTCAAGGGCAGCCCCACGTAGAGAACATTGCAATAATCCAATACAGAAGTTACATGCGCATGGAGTATTCTGGTCAAGTAATCTCTGTCCAAAAGGGGGCAAAGCTGGTGAATCAGCCAAAGCTGGAAAAGGGCATTCCTAGCCACTAAGGCCACCTCAGCCTCCAGTGACTGCGTTGGATCCTGGAGTAGCCCTAAGCTGTGGACATGCTCCTTCTAGAGTAGTGCAGCCCCATTCAGGACACCTCCCCACCTCCCAGACATGAGAACTCTGGACACTTAACACCTCTGTATTTTAAGGATTCAGCCTCAGTCTGTTGGCCCACATCCAACCTATCATTGTCTCCAAGCACCAGTTCAGCATCTCAACCACCTCTCCTGATTCAGATGGAACAGAGAGGTAGAGCTGGATGTCATCTGCATATTGATGGCACCTGAGTCCAAATCTCTTGATGACAGTTACCAGTAGTTTCACATAAATGTTAAATAGCATGGGGGACAAGATGGAACCCACAGGACAGTTCCCATAGTGCTGAGCAATAGCCTTCCATAATTACATTCTGGAAGCAGCCCCAGAGATATTCGCAGAAGTACGACTTGTAGCACAGTGTCGCCAGCCCCCACCTCCCTAATACACTCCAAAAGGACACTATGGTTAACAGTATCAAAAGCTGGTGAAAAAGAATGAGCAGGGTCACATTGCCCCTAACTCCCTCCTGACATATGTCATCAGCCAAGGTGATCAAGTGGGTCTCAGTGCCATGGCTAGGCCTGAAGCCAGACTAGAATGGATTAAAGTAATCAGTTTCCTCTGAGCATGCTTAGTGCAGGGATGGGGTACCTGTGGCCTTTCAGATGTTGGACTCCAACACTTATCAACCCATGCCAGCAGGGATGATGAGAGGTGTAGTCCAGAAACATCTGGAGAACCACTGCTGCCCCATGCCTGATACAGAAGCCAAGGCCTCCATGTTTTTAAGCACAGCACTGCAGCTTCTTGTTAGCAATAGCAGTTTGTTTGTTTTTGGGGGGTGGTAAATGGGGTAGTGTACAGCTGTACCCCATTACCTATCATTATTTGTGTAGCAGCACTATAGTCCCTAAAGCAGGTTTGTAGGATCTCAGACTGCTCACCCCCAAATTTAAAGAGTTACCTGGAACTAAGCCCCCTTTAATTCCCTCCCCCAAATCATACATTCCCCCCAATCCATTTGTAACTATGAAGCATCCCAGTATATTAAGAAGAAGGCCCCAGTCTACAACTTGAGTAAATTTCTAGACATAATTTCCAACCACAACTGCAGCAAATGGATTTGTGTAGTTTGGAGGGATTATACAGATTTATAAATGGAAATCTCCCATTCTCTTCTTAAGATCTGAAAGGTATTTGCATCAAGAATCTTATTTGAAGTATTTCCTCTCTTTTCCCCCACTTCAAATAATGTTAATTTGATACTGTTTCTGATATTATTTCTGACCAGAAGGTTCCTCTTTATCTGGACTGGTGCCCTATTTCCTTATTTTCTATCTCCCTTGCTTTTTGCATACATTTTAAAGTCTAATTTAAAACCCAATATCACACTAAATGCTATCTGTTCCTTAAGATCCTTATTTAACTGTTCTTGTCTTAATTTCATCACCCACAATTGTAACTCAGGTAATTTTCTCAGAAGATTGATTTGAGTATTAAGGGATCATTTCCGTTTCCATTACAATAGACACCTCAGGTTATAAATCCTAACTGTAAGGAGAAAAAGTACTTATCATTTTTGTCAGAATTTGTGTAAGAAAGGCCTACGGTTCTGTGTCTGCTATTTTCCTGGCTGGTGGAAGCTAAGTTTCTTTATTTCCTGGAACTAAACCTGTAGCTGTCTGCACTGAATGTTTTTTTAAAAAAATGAGAGAGGAGGGGAGGGAGGAACCAAGGGGATCTTGTGGTTTTCTGGTGGGATTTGAGTATATGCCTGAACTGGAACCAACATATCCCTTCCTTTAAAAGGTAATGTTAACATTTTCTTCTCCAAGGAATTGTTTGCTCTGGTGGTTTGTAATTATGGTTTATGCTCAGTTCTGTAATCTGCTTTAAAAGGTTGGCTTGTTAAACCCAGTGAAAAAAATGGAGACAGATAGAAAAGAGATGAATATATCCTGTATGTGCATCTAGAACAATTTAAGATGTTTTTAAACATCTCAGAATTCCTTTTCAGCCAGTCCACAACTTGGAAATCATAATCCCTCTCCTACTTTTTCTTATTGGAATTGAAAACTCCTTTCAGAGCATGCTAATTTTTTCCAGGGTGAAGAGGGGAGCTGTCGGTGGTTCCACAACAGTCAAATACTTTAGGTAGAAGGTCTGGGTAGAAGTATTCTATTGGGTGCTGTGAAGTAGATCCATGCAAAGTGTGCCCTCTAATTGTGCAGCTCCACCTGGAGGCTGCACTGCAATGGAAGGGCTTTTATTTCAGGAGGGCAGGAGAAAAACCAGAGTTTTGGGGGGTAGGGATGTTACCAGTGAAAAGCAATGGCAGGAGCATCCTGCCACCCTTTTCTTGCTTAAAAAACCTGCTACTTTCCTCACTAAGCTGCTTGAAAAAAGAACTAGTTTCTGTAACTGTGTGCTTAAGGGTTTATGTCATAGATATGTAAAAACACCCATAGCTCACTGGAAATGCAAGGATATGGGAAGTGGTGATGGTCATGCTGGCCTTATTAAGTGGCCAGAGCAGTATGCAAATACTGGAGGGGCTTAATAAAATCCATAAGTCCCAACCTCTGACTCTGCCCAATTCTAATCATGTTCCTTGGGCAGTTATGTAAAATCAATAGCTAAGGGCACAATCACAGAAGGTAAGGGGGCAGGGCCCCTCTGCCCTCCTGTAATTTGAACACTGGATGAGAGGCTTCCTTCTCCATCCACTGTCAGAGGCAGAATGTCTCTGAATACCAGTTGCTGGGAATCACAGCTGGGCAGAATGCTGTTGATGAAAGGGAATGAACAACAGGGCTTGGCTGGTATAATTATTTATTATTAATTCCTCATTTTGTCCAAGAAGCTCAAGATAGATGCACAGTTCTGTCTCCTGCCAGTTTATCTGCCCAACATCCCTGGGAGGCTGGTTAGGTTGAAAGATAGACCAAGGTCACCCAGTGAATGTTGTGGCTGTGCAAGGATTTGATCCTGAGTTTCCTCAGCGTCAGGCCAAAGCTCTTAAGTTCAGACAAATCATTCACACTCAAATACTGTGAAATATGAAAGTGTGCTTACTCTCTATATTCAGAGATCCTAATGCACATCTTCTATCAAAAGTTATGGTAGGTTGTATGGGTAGTAGTTGCTAGATTACTATTGTCACTAATGAGCATCAGAAGAACACAATGGACATTGCTCTTGAAACCGGTACATAAAATTATGGTATATTGAGGTCACTGAACAGCAGACCCACCACGAGGTGCTGATCAGGTCAGTTTGCTCTCAAAAACAGAGGAAGCAAATTCTTCCAGCTTCCCTAAAGAAAACTTCCCATGTGCAAATGTTGGGGTTTCATTTTCATTAGCATATTCTTCAGTAGAAAATACCAGATGCCTCGCTAGCCCTTTTCACAGGCAGCTGAGCCATCTTGCATGATATTATTGGTAAGCTCTGCAATGCTACATACCCCTTTGACTTAACATGTGATAACAGTTTCTGACACTTTCTTGAAGTCATTTTGTAGAAATGTCTGTGGTTATTCACACTCACTCTCTCCCTTTCCTTAATTGAAAAAAAAGCCCTATTTGGTGGAGCTATGGACCTCTCTAGCACTTACACTTTAGCTCTGGTTTTGTATGACTTATTGCTTGAGAACAGCTGACAGTCATAAAATGAAACACAAGGTCTCGTTAATGACTTGTCATCCTCCTCCCTTCTTTTTACAGGCTACAGAAAATAAACACTTGCGCAGTTTTCGACAGAAGCACCCAACAGCCTTCCCCAGATTCCCAGCACAAAGCTGAAATTGATTAATTGGGAAGCAGCAAACTAGAGAAAATCTAAGCACAGCCATGCTGCAGATGCAGTCAGAAATCCACTGAGGGTGAAATATGTCATATCTGGAGGGGAATGGCAGAGAGGAGGAAAAAAAGATGTTGCCAAGCACAACTCTTTTGTCAATTATTTTAAGGCTCTAACCTTGCTCAAAGCAAGTCTAGTGGACATAGTGTTTGAAATGCCATAGGCAGCCCGGCTACACAAGTCCTCCTCATGTTGCTAATGTTGTGTCAGCCGCAGGGGGGGGGTTACAAAATGGGGCCTGGCTACCCTTGAGCAGTGACAGGCAATTACATTTCCTGGAGGCCTGAAAAGGAGTGACACAAATGCTGTCCTGGTATAAAACCAGATCGCCTTTCCTTATATGTGTCAGTGTTGCTGTGGGAAAGAATGCTTGCCATAAACTCATTTACTTTGGTAAAGGAGAGGGAAAACACCTCTTTTAAATAACTAATTGCCCCAATGAAGAGTTTATTCACAACTTGAAATACACTGTTCTAGTATTCAACTGTCTTCCTTTTGTTTTAGTATTGCTTTAGGTGACACCCTTTTTCTGAACTACTTTCCACACTTTTTAAAAATTATTTGCAAATATAACAAAAAGAAATAAAAAGAAAGGAGAAAATAAGAATTGCCAGGCAACATGAACAATAAGAATATTCCATCAATCCTAATTTATATGCATCAATTAATATAGGTAGCCCATATGTTCAAATAGGTATCTAAATGAGACCGACAAAGATAAGCCATGTGTTTAAATATAGACAGGGCAATGAGATCTTCAGGCCACTGACTAATGGAAGGCGGGTGTTCATCCTTCAACTCTTGCAGTGTCTTAGCTACCATTAGTGTTGGGGAGAATATTCACAATTTTTGGATTTGTTACCAAACATTGACACAGTCCGCAAGCCCATGTTTTTTTTGTATTGGCTTTGACTCCTTGTGACCATTAGGAGCTTTAAGCAGCTTGACTAAAAAAAAAAAAAACTGTGGCAATTTTTACGTTATTGTCTTCATAATCAGCTTTGTTCTAATCTGCTTCTGTGTCAATGAGGTGTTGACAGCAGCCATTAACATCCACTGTTTCCTGCCTGCCTCCCTTTTTTGTTCTGTTAACTCACCGTTAGGATGAACAGAAAATGAGGTTGTCTATTCCCCCCCCCCGTGGTTACCCTTATCCTCTATTTGTTGTTCTTAAAAAGCTATCATCTCCCTCCTTGTAGCCTTTCAGCCGTCAGATTATAAGAACTGAAGATTTCAGATCTTCCTACACCCATCAATAAAAGAAACAGGGGATCTTAATGTAAATTCTTAGCTTCAGAATCTGTTTTGGATGACAAGATGTATAAAATAAAACTGCTGGTCCAGTTGCTAAGGCTTTGATTTGCAGTGCCTCAATCTGATTTAGTGCCTTTGAGCATGTAAAGAGTGCCTGTTCCTCACTACTGAATAATTGCTGCCATTGGGGCAAAGGCAGCTAGTGTCATTTTCAGACTGGTTTGCACACACAGCTCCACCTTCTACTATCTATCTATCGTTTGATCGATCAGTCGGACTTATATGAGACCAGACAAAGCAAATGCATTTTATTTATTTATTAAATTTATATCCTGCCCTTCCTCCCAGAAGGAGCCCAGGGTGGCAAACAGAACAGTAAAAACACTCTAAAACATCTTAAAAACAGGCTTTAAATATATATTAAAACAAAAAAATCTTTAAAAACATTAAAAGAAAACATCTTTAAAAATATCTTTTTTAAAAAAGTGTTAAAACATCTTAAAATACAATTTCATCACAGACACAGACTGGGATAAGGTCTCTACTTAAAAGGCTTGTTGAAAAAGGAAGGTCTTCAGTAGGTGCCAAAAAGATAACACAGATGGTGCCTGTCTAAGGAGCGGGAATTCTGAAGTGTAGGTGCCACAACACTAAAAGTCCACTACCTATGTTGTGCAGAATGGACTTCCTGATGAGATGGTATCTGCAGGAGGCCCTCACCTGCAGAGCACAGTGATTAACTGGGTATATAATGGGTAAGATGATATTTCAGGTATCCTGGTCCCAAGCTGAATAGGGCTTTGTACACCAAAACCAGAATCTTGAACTTGTCCCATTAGGTAATGGCCAGCCAGTGCAATTTGACAGACCCTGTTGCCTTTTTTCAACCCCATTCACTTACCACACACCTCTCTTGGTGCTTATTCCTTACAGTGCAAGACAAGAGACATTCTTGATGGGCAATTATGGCCCTCATTTGCATCTAAACAGAAAAACAAACAGACCACCAGTTCTTTTTTTTATCATTAATTTTATTCAAATTTTCAAAGACAAAAAACAAAACAAAACAAAAACAATTAAACAATAAAATAAAATGTTGACTTCCGATTTGTCACAGAACAGTTATAGGTCTACAATATATAACAATCCTGTCTCTAAAATTATATTATAAAATCACTTTCCTCCAGTAGTTATCTTAATTAATCATCAAATCTCATAAACATTACTTTATTCTTTCCACAAAAAGTCAAAGAGAGGTTTCAATTCCTTGAGAGATATATCTTTCAATTTTTCTCCAAATAAACATGTCGCTTAATCCATCTGATTCAAATCTGTTAGGTCCAATAATTTCAATAGCCATTCTTCCATTATCTATATTAATTCCATCTTCCATCTTCAATAATCCTGTTAAGTCCAATAATTTCAGTAGCCATTCTTCCATTATCAGTATCCCATAATAATCTTGTTGTCATAGCCATAGTCCAAATAAACATATCAATTAATCCATCTCGTCAAATCTATTAGGTCCAATAATTTCCATAACCATTCTTCCATTATCAATATTAATTCCATCTTCCATCTTCAATAGTCCTGTTAAATCCAGTGGTTTCAGTATCCATTCATCCATTATCAGTATCCCATGATGATCTTGCTGTCATAGCCATAGTCATATAACAAGAGTCTGATGGGAATTTCCCCCATCACAAATATGTCCTTGCCATCAATTCTGAATATGTTGCTGAAATATTGTTGTAAAGTCACATCTCTGCTCTTCTTTTTTACAAAATGCACTGGCTCATCTCTTAAGAGTTTTTCCATTGTCACATATTTGTAGTTAATTCCATAGATTTTTTCTATGTCAAGCCCCATCACATCATTCCAGTCAAGAAAATTATCCAAGACATTGATAACTTTATCACTAATATCTTCATTAATTTCTTCGGAGACAATGTTGAATTCCAAACAGTAAACTTTATTTCTAACATCCGTAAACTGCAGATCTTTTTCCAATTCCATATTTGTTCCAGTCTCCAGGGCTTGTATCTTCCCTTTAATTTTTCTTTTCTCATCTCTGATCCCATCAAACTCCGCTCTCACAGAATCCCCTGTTTCTTTAAACTCCTGCGTCATTTTGCTAAATTCAATTTTCATCTCCTGTCTACCCTGTCTCAGGGTTTGTTTCGTTATCTCAATCTCACTCATTATTTTCTGAAACATAATTTCTTCCATGGTCTCAGTCACTTCCCTGGTTGCCATTCTTAGAACCACAAAAACAAAAAATTATTTCAGCCACAATTGGGTTAATATTCCAGGCTTGCTGACATCAGTGTCTTATCTCTTATATGTTCAGGAAAACAAAACAAATTTAGTTCCCAGCTTCAAACAGTTAGTGGCGTCGTCAACAAGCAGATTTGTCAAAATGAAATAGACCAAAAAAAAAAATAGTTCCAGACATATAATACTCCAAAATTCATAAATCAAATTTATTTATTTTTTCCCCTCCTCGAAATAGAAATCCCTCTTCCGTTAGTATCTTTAGAATGCACCTCCAGGCCAGCTTTTTGCAATAAAAACAAAGATAAGCTTTTTTCGATTTCTTTCCTCCTTAATTTCGTGAGTAAAAGAGAAAAGTTATAACTCACCAGATGTTCTTTATAGCTGAGTCATTGACAAATCTCTTTTTTGC
The DNA here is from genome assembly GCF_030035675.1 of Rhineura floridana. Taxonomy (NCBI): domain Eukaryota; kingdom Metazoa; phylum Chordata; class Lepidosauria; order Squamata; family Rhineuridae; genus Rhineura; species Rhineura floridana. The sequence continues at coordinate 156,951,244 of NC_084483.1, forward strand.
TGCAACAATTTAACCCCCCCCAAAAAAATATAGAAAGAAGGATGCTTGCCTGTTAAGTTTCATTTTTCTTTGAAGAAAAGATAAACGTGTCGCTTAGTCAGAAAGAGCTTGATGGAAGTCCGTCCACATTGCTGGCTGAACTTTCTCTCATAAATTAATGAAATCCAGTCTTCCCAACAAAAACAGGCTTTATGGTTAATCTCTACGTTTCTCCCTGCCCGGGAGAAAATCTTTACCAGTCAAAAAGAATGTTCTGACTGATTTTAGATCTGAAAAAGCTTCTTCTGAGACAAGAGCTCGACTCAGAGGCAGCACAGGCTAAGCCACCCTTCCCGGAAGTCACAGACCACCAGTTCAAAGAATGATAACAGCAGGAAGAATAATGGAAACAATTACATAAACATTTTAAATGATTTTAAAAAGAGGGAAGCAGAATTGGCAAAAAAGAGGGGGGAATAAATGCAGGGAGAAATTGACTGCTGACCTTGTGGGATTATAAACAGGGAGCAACCAAGGAGTGGACCGCTTGTCTACTGACATAAGGGCTTGCAGGATCCACCTTTGTTGTCCATCTGTTCATCCCCACCCCAAAGGAATATAATTTAAGAGTGTGTCAACATCGACAAATATGAAGGAAGTTAACAAAGTTAATATGAACAATAATTTCACCGCAGTACATGCCCACAGTACATGCCCCAAAAAGGCATTTTCTGCATTGATAGCCAACATCTGAACAAGCCAAATCCTTCCTACAAAGGTGCTGTGGGGTCTCGATCAGTTGGACTATCATCAGTAGACGTACTTCATTCATTTTATCCATATATTTTTTTAAAATAATGCCCATGTTTCAATGAGTTTTTCCAAACAGCTAATAAGAACAATTAATCACAATACTTTAACAAAATATTTTAAAGAATCAGAAACAACACTTAGCCCAACAATAAAAGCAGCAATAAAAATAGTAGGGCAATAGAGGCAGGAAAATAATCTATTTCTTATACAGGAAAATAAAATTGCCTTCATCTGGTGCAGAAAAGAGAACTGTGTGCCCGTTAAAAGAACTAAGTGAATTAGCTGAAAATTTAACCTGAGATACTGCACCAAGTCGGTCAACCAAGCAAATTACGATTTAATGAACAATTAGGCACATGAACTTTGCTTTGAATATCTGTTTTGCTATCTGCTCCTTAATTTCTAGTGAATATTAGTGATTATTTGTATTAATTTAGAAATCCAGCTGGTGCAAGCTAAAGGGAAAGTTGGAGAAGAACCCTTTGCAGGAAGAGAAGATGATCAATCTTGACACCACTGAGCAGATGGAAGAAGGCAGTAATTGGCAGAGAGTAATGGAAGGGAGAAGGACATAATCATTTAATTCCATTAGTGATATCTATCCCTTCTGCCTTGAGGGACCCTGTGTGCTTGACAGAGCACTATGAAGTAAGACATTGTCTTGAGGGTCCCATTCAAAAATGGTGGCATAAATTGAAGTGCAGTAGGGAAAATCTGCCTGTTAACACTGGGTGCAAAGGGATATTCAGGTACCTTAGTCTGTAATCCTATGCATACTTACCTGAAAGGAATAATAGGACTTACTTCTTTGCATGGATGCACAGGGTTAGGCTACATGGAATCTGCAGTTATATTGTATTCTATGATTAGCTCATTTTTTCAAGTTCCAGCAACATTCAGCTCTATCAAAATCAACACGGCTTACTTCAGATAAATGCTGTTTCAGGATGGGATGGTTAATATCAAAAATAACATCATTTATCTTTCAGGAAACTAATATGTGAGGCCAGCCTTCCTTTCCCCCGCCCCCAGGAATACATTTTGTCCTTTCATTGGTGGATTTGTAGTGCCTCATGACAATCCTTGATTTGCATGAAGTGAGGGCAGGGGAGGGGAGCAAAGAGAAGGCAGGTTGTACAACAGCAGCAGCCACGGCATGTGAGTGAGAAGAAGGGAGGGATACTGGCAGGGGAAAAGTGGTGATTTAAAACAACAAGACAGACCTGAATACATTGGGAAGGGAGAAACACTGAGGATTTTTTTTTCAGTTTCAACAAGGAGAAATAGCAGAGATTGGTACAACACAGAAGCTAACACATCAGAGCCTTTCCCAGCTCCCTTCTCGCTATACTCAAGCCCCGCTCACTCTACTCAAATTTCTTTCACTGTTTAAAACTGCCATTTTCTCCTCAGTGTCTCTCAATCCCTGCATCACTCAAACCTCTATAGTTTAAAACAGCCATTTTAATCTCAGTGTTACTCATCCCCTGCTTCACTCAAACCTCCGTTGTTGTTTTAAACAGACGTGTTCCCCCTTTCAGTATCCCTTTGTTCTTGTTGTACTTTAACTGCTCTCTCTTCCAGTCCTCAGCTTCTTCATGTGAGAGATTTTATTTATTATTTAATAACTTTTATATATACTGCTTGATTGTAAAAAAAAAAGCCTCTAACATGTCTTCTATTTCTCCTTATTGAAACTTAAAACTTGTGAGAGAGAAAAGATGTGTAGCCCTCAAATATTCCATAATATGTCCACATAATTGTTTAAAAATTAACAGGAGTGGAAGGAGGAAAGAGCTGGAGGCAATATATATATATACAAAAAATATGTGTGTTGGGGTATCATCATTGCTGGGGGTGGGGTGAGGGGATTTGAGATTCTGTTATGCCATTCTGTTAATCTTATGGGGGGAATTCTAATACCCTCTCTCTGTGTGTGCTTATTTGTAATGCTGTTTTAGGCTACTTAGATGTGGAGCAGCCAAGGCCAGCACCTTGTGGGCAATTTTTTTTAAAAAGTAACTAAAATGTAATTGTAGCAATTGCTTTTGAGTAAAAGTAATCAGTTACTTTCAGAGCAATTGTAATTGTAACGGTAATTACTGCTTTTTGGAGGCCATGTAATTGTAACTGTAATTTATTACTTTTTAAAAGTAATCTTCCAAGCTCTGAGATAGTATATATATATGATCACTGTGTGTGTGTCCAAAGTAGGCTGCAGAAGACAAGGGAGGAAGAGGCATGGAAATGGGAGTGGTCTGTGTGCAAGGAGGAGTTTAGAAAGTGAAGGGGGAGGAAGGAGAAAAAAAGGGGCCAAAAATAAAATGGGGGTTCAGAGGAGGGTTGTAAAAAAGGAGGGAATAGAAGAAGGCAAGGGAATGGGGTGAAGATGAAAGAGGAAGTACTACAGGGACTGCAGAATACCCATTAAAGGCTTCAAGACATAGGAAGAATATCCATCTGCTGCATTTCCAGGCCCATTCCTCCACTTGTCCGTTGCCCACCCTTTTCTCCAAAATTCTTCCTCCAGCTTCTGTTGTAAGCTGGTCTCTGGCTGTACCTGGAATAAGAACTTGAGAAGAGTCTGGCTGGATCAGGCCAAAGGCCCACTTAGTCCAGCATCCTGTTCTCACAGTGGCCAGCCTGGTGCCTATAGGGAGTCTGCAAGCAGGAACTGAATGCAGTGGCACTCTCCCCATTTATGATTCCTGGAAGCTGGGCTTCAGAGGCATACTGCCTCCAACACCGGAGGTAGAACATAAGCCATCATGGCTAGTGGCCATGAATAGCTTTATCCTCCATGAATTTCTCTAATCCTTTTAAAAAGACATCAGAGCTGGTGACCACCACTGCCTTTTGTGGGAACAAATTCCGTAGTTTAACTATGTGCTTCTTTTGTCTGTCCTGAATCTTTCAACATTCAGCATCTTTGGATGGCCCCAAGTTCTAGTAGTCAGGGAAGGCAGGGAACAGTGGAGGAACTGAGGATGGCATAGTGATTGCATCCTGTTCTACCTTGAGGCCTTAAAAGGAATGTTTCTTTGTTTATTTCAACATGTACCCACATTTCTGTGAACTATGTATTACAGAATCTGTTATTCAAATTGCCCTGTGGGATTTCAGGGTACTATTTTATTCTGTCACGGGTGATGTACTCTTATTTTAATACATATGCCATATTAGGAATTGTTATTGGAAAGGGCAGCATAGAGCTGTTTTTAAATAAATAAATAAATAATGCTCAGATATAAACATAATAGGGTCTTAAAATATGACTCTAACAGTTAAAAAGTAAACAAGTAACACCAATGGAACTGCATAAAAAAAGGGACTAAAAATGTCATCTTCCACATCATCACGGGATCTTGTCCTCTGCTATGCTTGCTGCCATGGCAACATTCATTTTCATTTTCATTTTTTTGGTCCGATGTTTGGTCCTAAGTGATGCAAATGAAATAGATTTTTTTATTTGTTATGTATGATACTGGCTTAAATTGTTAGCTTTATGGTTTTTAATTTTTATTTTTGGTCATTAGCTGCACTACTCTGTGAAAAGGTTTAGTTAGAAATACACACACACACACACACACACATAATTACTTTGGTTCAGTCTAGCATATTTTGAAAAGCCTGGGTCACTGTCAGAGTGATCAATACACAGAAAGGGTCTATATTTGGGGTGGGGAATGTTTTTCAGATCAAGGCCCATATTCCCATCTGGGCAACCTTTGTGTATGTGTGTGGGTGGGGCCACAGGCAAGAGTGGGCAAAGCAACAAATGTAAATTTCATTTTTGGACAGTAGGCTAGTTTCTACACACACTCAAACAACCTTCTCTGTCATCCATCCAGGCTAAAGGGAGTCATTATCAGAGTTCAAGGCCAGCCAGGCAAAAACAAAGTGCAAGCAGAACTGCTGAGGATGTGGCTGAGGAGGGGGAGAATCCCAAGGGCCAGGTAGGGAGCTTCCCCACCCCTGATCTATAGGATCTGTCTTGCCTTATGCCTTAAACAAGGGGTTGCCAACCTTTTTGGACCACAGGGTGCATTTCAAATGTTGAGAGTGTTGGAGGTACTAGATGGGGGTTGGGGTGTGGCATAACACAAAATTAAAGAGTAATCACAGTGAAGTTTTCCCATAATTGTATTTCCATACTAGAAAAAGATTGACCTGCTGCATTTCTGCCAGCCATACAGCTGTTAAAGGCACAAGAACCTTGTTTTTCCTCCATGCCAACCCTAAACCAAAGCCTAGACTGCCACCCCATGCCCACTTATGTGGAAGTAAGTCCCAATAAACACAAAAAGACTTACTTCTGAGTAGACTTGTATACCATTGTACTGTAAGTTACCTATAGAGTGAATTTTTAATGAGTCCCTGGACTTCAGCTTTTGCAAAGAAGGAGATATACCTAAGCCTCCTTGGGTGGGTTTTTTTTTTGATATTCACCCACACTTTTAGTGTAGTAGTGGTTGCAGAAAATAATGTTAGGCACTACCTGATCTCAGGCAAACCCAGCATAGGAAAGATGCATCCCAGTTGCTAGGGAAAAAGAAGGACTAGCAAAAAAGACAGAAGCAGGAAAAGTGGACTAAAAGGGAAGGCAAAACAGCAGCTCTTTGGGGCTCAGGGATTCCTATTGCCTGATGCCTAACTCACAACTCACTTATCAATCATAGCTCTGACTTCACTCATTGGCTAATAACACTGACAGGCAGGAGCGCCAGGCTGGCTCATTTCACATAAATAGCTTAGAAGGGTACCTGCAGATTTTGCTCCATAACTTTCTTTCTATGCAAACTAGAGACTTTTTAAAAAAATGAAAGCTCAGATTCTAGGTTATCTGCTGAGGGCACCACTGAAGGCCTTTGTGGGTAGCATAGCACCAGTGGGTGATGGGTTAGTGACCTCCATCTCAAGCTCATCCAGCCACCTTTCTTCCCAATACTACTTGCTTGAATTACCGTTCTCCTTCACAAGTCAGACCATTGATCCAACTAGCTCAGTATAGTTTACACTGACTGTCAGCAGCTTCGGAAGGGTTCAGTGAGGGTTTTCCCCAGCCCTGCCTGGAAATGCTAGGGGCTGAACCAAGGACATTTTGCATGCTAACCTACAACCCTTGTCTACCTCACCTGTTCTGCTAGCCACACTAACATTGACATGAACAGGAAGAAATAATCAATTGCCAATAGCAAATGCCCAAAAGGAAGACGTTTCCACACATAAGCTAGAATGTTTAATGTTTTGAGCCACAGTTGAAGAACTTTTCCAGAACTCAACACACATAAAGATGTGTTAATTGATGCTAAGCCTGGCATTAACATTTCTACAAACCAATTAAAAGCTAGAGTTGTTTGGATTTATTATGCAACAGGTGTCAAGTTGCTAGCATCTCACTTTGCACACATTTGCCTACAGCCGGATTCTCAGCAGAGCTGAATGCCACCCACAACAAGGGAATCCACATCCCACCTCAGCCTGGTGTTGATCATGATGAAGAAAAAAGTAGCTCAAAGGAAGCCAATTATTCCCTTTTTTCCCCTCATTCAGGGCAATCTGTCTGCACATGAAGCCTTCTGAAGATTTTTTTACCTACTATTTGGCCATCAACCTTGAGACAGGACCTATATTGCTCTGATACCTATCCAGGACGGATAGCACCAATGAATAACAGGAGGATATCCTAATCTATAGCTCACGTACATGAGATAACTTAGATTTAGATTTCTATGATTTAAATCTTTTCTTATTGGAGATGAATAAATGTGTGTAGTGAACTTTAGGGTGTCATAGAATCATAGAATAGTAGAGTTGGAAGGGGCCTGTAAGGCCATCAAGTCCAACCCCCTGCTCAATGCAGGAATCCAAATCAAAGCATTCCCGACAGAAGGCTGTCCAGTTGCCTCTTGAATGGATCTAGGCCTCTTTATCTGGCCCTTGGAACTCTCCACAGGCCACTCCCTCACTAACCCTGCCTCACCACCCCCCAGTGGTTTTTGCTTGGCTAAAATGTATCCGTGACCTCTGATAATGCCTCTTACTTGTCTGGATGGAGGATAGAGAGGGATGTGTGGATGTTTGTAGAGAAAAGACTACTGTACAAAGGTAAAAAAATTGCATGTGTCCCTCTGTTCACATTTGTCTCTGTCCCTATTCACCACTGGTATGTATCCCTTAGAAGGGAGCCCAGAAGGAATTGCAGCCCTCAAGCTGAAAAAGTTTCCCATCCCTAATATGGGGGTAAACTTACTTGTCCCTGCTGTGGTCTCCAAGCAATGCAAAAGAGATTCTAACTCCAGCAACAGATTTCATTATTTCTTTGTCTCTTCCAAACATAAGACACTAACTTGAAGAACTATATTGCACACAGAGAGGAAACACATTGCTTCAGCACCAAGGCCCACACTAGTGTGTGTGTGTATATATATACACACATATTTTATTTATTATTTGATTTATATCCCACCCTTCCTCCCAGCAGGAGCCCAAGGTGGCAAACAAAAGCACTAAAAACACTTTAAAACATCATAACAGACTTTAAAATACATTAAAACAAAACATCTTTAAAAACATTTTAAACCAGGGGTTGCCAACCTTTTTAGACCAGAGGGTGCATTTCAAATGTTGAGAGTGTTGGAGGTACTAGATGGGGGTTGGGGGTGTGACATAATACAAAATTAGAGAGTAGACATGGTGAAGTTTCCCCATGATTTCCCAGGAAACCCAACTCAATGAAGCTTGCTGACTGGATTTGTGGATATTTTCATAAGGATAGACTTCATTTCCTTGTGTTGTTAACAAATCCTGCAACTCTTTCTGTCTTTGGTCAGTGATTTGGTAAGGGGATAGCTCTAGTCAACCAAATATTAGTGAATATATGTTAGTGCATTCTCCCATATACTCCTCCCTTAACCCCCACTCTGCACAAAAATCTGGATAAGCCCTCCTGGATACCTTTCATCATCCTCATCCTCATCCTCATTATCAGTATAATTTCAAGTTGTTGTAAATCACCCTATAACAATAGCGCAATAAAACAACAAAACTAAAAATCTTTATTTAGGGGATTCAATCAATGGACAATCTTCCATTGTGCCACAATTGTTAAATGCACAATTGATTGTGGAATTGAGGCAAACTCATAAAGCCACAACCATATTGCATTATATGAAAGCTTAAATGTGGAACCTCATTTCTCTGTGTTACTTTGGCATTAGTGAATAATGCTAGCTTTACTTTTTTGGTTCTGGTTTTCTTTTTATGGTTTGCATGCCTCCTTGAGCCTAATTTTAACAGAAAGGAAGCTGACCTTTTATCATTTTTACAGAGTATTAAATTCTGAAATTTTAAAATGGAATTTGGATATTATTTTTACATAAATAAGATGGGAAGATATTTCATCACACACACACACACACACACGTGTTTGCCTTTGCGTCTGAAGACAAACCAAGATTGCAAACTTGGATCAAACTCCTGAGTGTGTGTATGAACACAATACCCATTCCCAAGTCTCCAAATTGTCTGGGTGCAACTGATACAAAGTTCTGAAAGCAGACAGTTTGTAAATAGTTGCTGCAGAGTGTAAAATCTTTCCTTATGGCTTGCACTTTTGCAAGTTTGCCCTATTCTCTGGATAGTTTCTTGGAAGGATTTTTTTAAAAAAATCTGTTCCTGTTTTGTCTTCCTCCTCTTCTTCCAGGTTGTAAGGGTTGAGAGGGAAGCAGTGAGTCATAAAGCACAGAGCTATGATTTGCAAGGTCAGCACTAGCAATGCTATTGCCATGTGTCTCGTTTGTAATTCTAACAAACTTTATTTAAACATTGAGCGCGAGGGAAAAAGCAGTGCCTCCTAATTGGAAATCTCCAGGTATCTTTTTTCCCCTTTTTATTTCTAGATGCATTATTAACAAGGAAAGAAGCACTTTTGCTTTGAAGGGTAGGAGCCAGGGCCTGCTTGCCTTGTGTATCCATGCTGGCTTATGGTCTGTTAAGTTCATTCCTTATTTATGATGAATGGGTAATTTTTATACAGGCTCTGAGACAATTAGGAGACTCTTTCTCTTCCCAGCCTCCTGTTCACTTCCTTCCACAAAATCTCCTGTTAACGCATGGGTAAAAATGATAATTTAAATGGCTTTGTAAAGTGCTTTGAGATCCTTTGAGAATAAAGACAATCAGGGAGTGTATGGTGATGATCCTACCCAGTTAAAAAAATTGCCATTTGGCTGAAATCCAATATACAACATCTTAGCCTCCTTATCCCTGTCAGATCTATGGTGAGCATGTGACTCTGTTAAGGTCTTTCTAGCCAAGAAGAAAAATTGCAAAAATCTATTAGCACTCAAAAAGCCCTGGTCTGATACGCACCAGCAGCACAATTTCATTTGTCCTTATGATGGATGTAAGTGTTGGTGAAGGGGGATTAGCTGTGTTGGAATGGGATTGCTTGGACACCTTTGTTTCCCCCCTTTTTTAAAAAAAAGTGTGTATGTGCACTCCAGTACTTGAGAAGAAGAGGAAACAGGGAAGAACAGGGAGTAGGAAAACAGACAAGAGAAAAAGTCACTGAATTGTCAGGCAGCAAGTCATAAGAAGCTGCCTTATATTGAGGCTGCAATCCAGTACACATTTATCTCGGAGTAAATCCAATTGAATCCAATGGAGTTTACATCTGAGTAGACACACAATGTATTGCAGTCCTAGTCAGATTATTTTTCCTTCTTTAGGCGGCAATCTAATAACACTTATCTGGGAGTAATTCTCATTGAACCCAATGGAGCTTACTTCTGAATAGACATGTATTGGATTGCAGCCTAGGCCAGGAATCGCCAACTATCTTAGGCCCGTGGACACATTTGAATTTTTGAGCAAGTGCTGAGGGCACCACCCACTGTGGTGTACTTACTCTCCCACCAAGAGGGAACGTGAATGCACACATACTTCGCTGTTCAAAGGGATCCGGGTAAAAGAATTAACCTGAGCCTTGAAAAGCACATAGAGGTGAAAGATGAAGTGGGAAAGAGCATCACTTTTCCAACTTCCTCCTTCAGTTCTATGTGCTTTTCATAGGATGAAAGGTAACCACCCTCCCTGCCTCATGACCAAGTGGGCAGTGAGTGGGGGTGGGGGCTATGATGCTTTGTGGGTGCCTGGAAAAGATCTCAAGGCTGCCATTGCATCCATGGGTGCTACTTTGGTGACCCCTGCTCTAACCCTACTTCTGCCTACTGCCTAGTGTCTGGCAGGGGCTGTCCAGGGTCTGAGGCAGAAATCTTTCACTCACATCATCTATTACCTGGTCCTTTTGACTGGAGATGCTAGATATTAAACCCAGTCCCTTCATTGAAGATATAAATTTATTTATTTATTAGATTTCCCGCTCCTCATCCCAAAGCAGCCCAGGGGGCCAAAGAACAATGCTGTTGCCACAAACAGTATCTTACAGTTATCAAATGCCTGTGTGAATAGGGAAATGCTTTTAAATTCCTCCTGCATGTTAATAGTGTCACCTCCCCAGGCAAGGTATTCTACAAACAAGGTTGCACCAGACTGTGTAGAGGGTTCACATTTAAAGTCAAATTTATCAAATTTATACTTGCCAAAACAATAGAACCTAAACACAGCCATCCTTCAAAATTCACACATACCTGAATTTTGCAATGTAGGTCTCCAACCAGCCAATGTTTGCAAAATGCGTATATATGGGGAAAGTGTGCATAAAATGAATATATTCATGAAAAACAACATACAAATGCACTATATTAGGACATACTTCTTGCAAAAATGTGTATATTAGGAGAAATGCTAAAATATCAGTAAAATGCTTAAAAAATGTCATGAGGATTTTTAAAAACAAAATCCTCAAATTGCTATAGCAATGTGGGGAAATGAATTTAAGATTGGAAAAATGAGAAACTGAGAGAACTGAAAGAGACAGATCCTTCCATCCCTAGTAGGGTGGGACCATAGCCCAGTTGGTAGAGCCCATGTTTGGCATGTAGAAGATCCCAGATGCAATTTGGTGGCATCTGTGTTTAAAAGGACCACATAACAGGCAGGGATGGATGAATCTCTCCATTTCAGTTTCTTCCAGTTTATCATTTTTCCAATCTTAAATTCAGTCTCCACATTTCCACAGCAATTTGAGACAGTATTTTTAAAAATCCTCATGAAAATTGATCATCCTTTCAGTGCATTTCTTTCTTAATATGCACAGTTCTGTATGCGGTTTTGACTATATACTTTTTGCAAACAATTTCACCTAATATCATGCATTTTTGTTTGTGTTACTTTCACTAAGGGATGCATTTTTGTACACATTGCTTGGCCGGAGAACTGCATTGCAAATTTCTGTTTCCTATGTTGTATGGCCCGAGGAGAGTCCCAAGGGTGAGGTAGTGAAGCTTGGAGGGCCACATTTGTCTTGCAGGGTGGGGGTCCTGTGCCCCTGCTCTAAGTAAATGGCTAGGAAATCTGATAAGAAGGTTAGTACAATCCCCCATTTATAAATTCAGTAGGCAAACCAGAGGTTAACTCACACAATAATCTTGCCTGTATTTTCACTTGATGACACTGACAGTATAAACAACACTCTACCCAGTCTGTGTTAGATTGGAATTCTATGAAGCTCACACAAGTCAGAGCAGGCAAATTCATTTAAGTGAGACCGAAAACAGCAGACAAGACTGTGTGGCTTGGAACTTTTTCTTACTTTGTGAGTTGCCTCTGATTTGCATGAATAAACTGCTTGTGTGTCCCCAGGTATGGTCTGAAGGCACATGATGACACTGTCTTCTTGAAGCTAAGTAGGTCTGGGTCTATTCAGTGCTTGAATGGGTGACCACTTGGGAAGCACATGTATGCTACCTTGGGTTCCATGATGGAAGAAAGATGGGATATAAATGTAATATATAAAGTAAATGTGGGTGATGTACTCATGAACATTGTGAAATGAGATATTAAGTATTCATAAAAGACAAGTGTATGATTCCTGTGACTTTTTATGACACACACCAAAAGCTGGGTTGGCATGCAAAATTTGCACACACAAAGTACACTGCTCAGGAATAAAGGAAGGTGAAAGTACTTATTTGTACCAGAATATGCTTCATGGGATCCTGTATCAATAAGTACTTTTTGCAAATCCATTGTCTATGCTTTAGCCAAGATGGATGAAAGCAGCAGAGCAGCTCACAGTCCAATTGATTTGAGCAGTGGCATGTCAGTTCAGATGGTATTGGGCAGTCTTCTCCAACCTTGTGCTCCCACCAATCATTCCTGACAATTGGCCACACTGGCTGAGGCTGATAGGCGTTGCAGTCCCAAATACCTGGAGGGCACCAGGATGGGGGAAGACTGGCATCTGTTAGTATATAGGCTCTCAGACATAGTCCTCTCAAAAGTCATAAACCAGAATAAAGGACATTAAGAAGAGATTGTTGATGGAAAAGAATTGGAAACAAGGTGTTATGTTAGGAAGTAAAGTAAGGTCAGAAGCACAGTGGAATGAATGATCAAAGATGATGGCTAAACTTAAAGCAGTGGTTTAACAGCTACTAGACTGTTTTGTAGCAGTACTACAAAGGAAAATGCAAACCAAAATGACTTCAGCTGGGAATAGAAGACACTTTCTCATATACTGAGAATATTTATGATTCCTTCGGAAGAAGTGGGGGAGAGCGATTTCCTTTTGACTTAGGAAACTACAAGTCTCTCTCTGTACTTCAGTTGTTATGTTTGACATAATGGCTGGAAAAGATATGGTGCTGTAGTTGGAAAAGTAGCTAACAGGTGATTCTTCTGGTTTGAATTTGTTGTGTGGAATACCTGAAGCCACTCCACACCCAAGCTTATGTGGAGGAACGCTATGCATCTGTATGTGCATTGAACCTCTTTACAATAACATCAAATGTGTAGTATGTGACATAACTGACTGGTGCATACCTTGGCATCCAGGGGCATGGCTAGATAATATTATCTCCCTCCCATGCTCCCCCTTCACATGCACATGAATATATGAGGAGGGATCATTTCAATCCCCTTACAGTTATTATAATCAAGAAGTCAAAAAGGCCACAATTCTCCAGTGTTGAGAACTTTTTCCCCATGCAAAACATCACACATAATAAAAAGACATACAAATCACCTATGTGCACTATAAGATCTTCTGGTCCTAGAAATGTTGAGGAACTTAATAACTTGGGCAAGCTTTAGCAGGCCTATAAAATGTTATCCCTGCAAATATAAGAGGATCTTTAAAAACACACTGAATGCAGGTTCACATTAGGCAGATTCAGATGACTCCTCAAACATTCAGACCCAAGATTCCCCCCTCTACAAATGAACCCCTTCTCACATCCATTGATGTGATATGTGGATGCTGCGGGTGCATTGACAATGGGACATGGAGTTAGGCTGAGTGGCCCCCATGATCCCCCTACACACAACTGAGCCAGTAGCCAAACTGAAAATACTGTTTGTATTCTAACATCCAATATATATACATGCCTCCAGTGTTGGAGAGCCCATAGAATAATAGAATAGTAGAGATGGAAGATGCCTATAAGGAGTTGGAAGGAACCTATAAAGACTAGATCACTGGCCTGATCCAACAGGGTCTTATGTTCTTATGACAGTGCTCCTTCTTGAATACCTTCAGTGCTGGTTGTGAAAATATTCCCTGACAAATATTTTTAGAAGAACTATCAAGTAGATTAAATTCATACTGTGCACTGATATGCAGCATATAAATGTTTTGCAGAGGAATTGGTGAGAATCTGCCAGCGGCTTTAGTCTAAAGTTTATCACTTTCCTACAATCAATATGTAGTAAAAAGATTAGACTATTCTTGTACATTTCCTGTGCAGAAGGTTCCCAACCAATCTCAGCATGTGAGATTTGGCCTGGGCATCCTCCACCTGTGTTTTTAACTCCCAGCATCACAACAGCTGTTTTGGAGACCACAACGGCTGCCAAGTAATTATGCAGTTTGCCTTGTTTCCTCTTCAGCCATTGCTCCTATTAAGTGGTTGCTGTGACGCCCTTCCCTGGCTCTCCCTGTCAGGTTCCTACCTGCGCGTGGCTACTGCCTGTCACTAGGCACCACCAGGGACTCCACCAGTCTGGACTGTCCTTTTTTATTGTTTCTCTCCCCGCTCTAGCACAGATCTCAACAGATCCCCCTGCTAGGCAACCACCAGTCACGTCCTAATACTAGTATTCCCAGAGACTCTGAATACTGGTATTGTTATTCTCTTCACCGCTGCCACCATTTGTTACAGTTTCCCTTCAGCCTTGGTCATTACCTTACCTTCCCTTCTGGTCTGTGAAACCCCAGCCAAGGATCAGGCCTTTGGTAAACCAAATTAAGTATTTATTAAAGATAACAAAGCTAACAAGATTAACAAGATTTCTTCTTAAGGCACATAAGCATATGGTTTTACTCAATACTAATCCGAACTCCACCCCCCTCCTTCTCCACTCTCTCCTGGCAAACCACTCTCTCAAACCCACCAAACAACCCACTCTTTCTCTTCTCCCCCCAGATTCCACTCTCACTCTTCCTTTTATACGTTCAGCCATTTTAAACACTCAGCCAATCATCTAGCATTCTACTGCCCATTCACTCCCCCTCCTCTTTCACTCCACTTACCATGTATCTTCTAAACAACCAACACTTACCATATATACATTAATATAGGAACATCACATTTCCCCCCCCTTAAAACAATGGCAGAGTATTATTCCTGTTCCAGGATTTATACGTCGCATTAACAAATAAAAGTCTCTATGGGGAAAATGTCTTTCTTTGTTCCTCCGTCTGGTCAAGTCACTGCAGTCCCAGCCACTTGCCTGGAAAGTCTATCGGCCAGTACATTGTCCTTGCCTTTTATGAACTGGAAGTCCACTTGATAGTCCTGTAGGGCCCAGGACCACCTCTGCAGCATAGTGTTATGGTTTTTCATAGTCTGCAACCATAACAAGGCCCAATGATCCGTAGTCACTGTGAATCTTCATCCCCACACGTATGGGCGCAACTTGTTCAGTCCCCACACGACCGCTAGGCACTCCTTCTGGACCGACGAATAGTTTTTCTCCCTCGGCGTCAGCTTGCGACGCAGGTACGCCACTGGATGTCTGGTGCCTTCTCTCTCCTGTAGCAAGACGACTCCCAGGGCCAGGTCCGACGCATCTGTAGCCACGATGAATGGTTTCTCATAGTGCTATTAATATGGGTCCTTGGCACAAGGCTTGCTTCAGTAGATCAAAAGCCTTCTGACATTCATCCATCCATACCACACGCTCAGAACACTTCTTCTTTGTTAATTCATGCAAGGGGGTTGCTATTTCCCCAAAATTTCTCACAAACTTCCTATAAAATCCAGCCACACCCAGAAATGCCCTTACTTGTTTTTTGGTTAAGGGGATCGGCCACGCTTGTATTGCCTCCACCTTGCTCCATAAGGGGGTGATTTTCCCACTCCCCACCTTATGTCCTAAATAGATTACTTCCTTTAGTCCAAACTGGCATTTCTTAGCTTTTATTGTGAGGTCTGCTTTTCTTAAGGCCTCCAATAATGTTGTCAGGTGTTGGACATGCTCAGGCACCGACTTGCTAAAAATGGCCATGTCATCGATATAGGCCACTGCAAAATCTGACATGCCTCGCAACACAGTATTGATTAGCCTCTGAAATGAACTTGGTGAGTTCCTTAGTCCCATGGGTAAAGTCACAAACTCATATAACCCATCTGGTGTACTGAAGGCAGTTTTGGCTCTGGATTGCTCGTCTAGTTCCATTTGCCAAAATCCTTTACAGAGATCTAGTGTAGAGATAATGGTTGCTGCCCCCAATAACTCTAACATTGCGTCTACCCTAGGCATAGGATACGCATCTGGGACAGTAATTTTATTGATTAGCCGATAATCAATGCAAAACCTGGTCGTTCCATCTTTTTTCGGAACCAGGACAATACTTGAGGCCCAGGGACTGATGGATTCCCTGATCACTCCTAATTCCAGCATATCTTCCACCTCCTTTTTGATCTCATTCAAAACTTTCCCATTCACACGGTACGGAACAGATCTGATTGGGGCATGATCTCCAGTATCAATGGAATGTATAACTGTACTGGTTCGGCCAGGTTTGTTGCTAAAGAGATTCCTATAGGTTTTCAAAACTCTCAGAATCTCTTCTTTTACTTCCTCCTTCACCTCCTCTGACCATTCCACTTGATCTACCCCTCCTTTGTCTTTGCTTTCCTGTACCAAATCTGGAAGTTCAGGCCCACTTCCCTCAGGGAATAAGGTAACTTGCAACACCTGTACATCCCTGGTATGGTAAGGCTTCAACATATTTACATGAACCACTTTGCTTTTGTTTAATTGGTCTGTGGTGATTACATACGTCACTGTGTCAAGCCTTTCTCTGATGGTATATGGTCCTTCCCAGTTAGCCTGTAATTTGTCATGTTTCCTGGGTATGAACACCATAACCATATCTCCCACATCATACACACGTTCTCTGGCTGTTCTGTCATACCAGTAACGTTGCTTCTCCTGTGCTTGACTCAAATTCTTTTCCACCACCTCCATCATTGATGTTAATTTATTGCGGAATTCCAATACAAAATCTACTACAGAGGTTTTGTACTCTCCCAGGGTTCCTTCCCATGAATTTTTTAATAGTTCCAAAGGTCCCCTCACTTTTCTAGTGAACATGAGTTCAAAGGGTGAGAAGCCTGTTGACTCTTGAGGGACTTCTCTGTATGCAAATAAGAAGCATCCCAAACGTTCATCCCAGTCTTGTGGGTGATCTTGAACATAGCTTCTTATCATGCCCTTCAAAACGCCATTGAATCTCTCTGTTAACCCATTAGTGGCGGGATGGTAAGTAGTGGTCTTTAGATGTTTTAGACCACAACATTTCCACATACATTGCATCACTTCTCCCATGAATACACTGCCTTGATCCGTCAGCACTTCATGAGGGAAACCCAGCCTCATAAAGATTTTTAATAAAGCCTCTGCCACTACAGGGGCTTCCACGGATCGTAGTGCTTCTGCGTCTGGGTACCTGGTGGCAAAATCCACCACCACCAATAGATATTTCTTGCCATGCCTTGTGGGTTTGGAAAAAGGGCCCACCAAATCTATTCCCACTCTATAAAAGGGTTGTCCAATTATAGGAAGGGGCTTTAAGGGTGCCTTAGTCTTTACTCCACTTTTTCCCACCTTTTGGCATATTCCACAAGATAGACAATGTTGTTTTACATCTTTGGAGATGTTTGGCCAATAATAATGTGCCGCCAATCTCCTCTTGGTCTTTTTTATTCCCAGATGTCCTGCACATGGGACATCGTGGGCTACCTCTAGCAATCTGGTTCTGTATTTGCTAGGTACTATCAATTGCTTCACTGGTTCACATTCATCCTTTCTCTCAGCGGGCATCCACAGTCTATATAAAATCCCATTCTCACACACAACTTGATTCCTCAGTTTGTCAGTGAAAGGAATCTGTTGGGTCAGAGCTTGTTCCTTTATCTGCTTCAAACTTATATCTTCATGCAGCTCTTCCCTGAATTGCGCTGCTTCTTTCTTATCAGAGACCACTTGATACAGTTTGTCTCCTTCAGCAGGCCTGCTAGTGGTTGCTATGGTGACCTGAGGCTGGTTAACAGATTCCACCCTGTTTGTTTCAGCCCCCCTTAATATGGCTTCTTTTTCTCTGCCAATTTGCTGTCTGGTCACTACATATATCTTTCCTTGGGCTCCCATTACATCTCTTCCCAGTATTACTGGTTCTTGTTGCTGGGCATTAATCCCTACTTTATATCGGCCCTCTCGGCCTCTCCAAGTCATTTCCACCAGGGCCACAGGCAAACTTTCTGGTTGACCCCTCACTCCTTGGATAGTCACAGTTTCCTGAGGTAATATTACCTCAGATTTTATTAAATCTGGCCTCAGTAATGTCTGAGCAGCACCAGTATCAAGCAATGCCCAATAATTTGCCCCTTGTACACTCACTTCCTCTCTCAGACTTGAATCAAGGTCTGTTACTTCTGTCCAGTTTATCTGGCAGAACTGAACCTTTTTCGCTGTTTCTAAGCCTTGGGCTCTGTTTTCACTGCCCTTGTCTGAGCAGGATTACTAATGGGGTTGGCAACCTCACATTGAAAACGTAGGTGCCCCGGTCTACCACATTTGTAGCATAATTTCTCCTCACTTTTAGGGTACACAGATCCACTCTGGGGTGTCCTGTGCCCTTCAGATTTTAATGGAGGACTCACTCGCTGTGGTACCACATCCCTTCTGCCAGCATTATATGGTCTTGGTTTAAAATCTCTTGATGTTTTCCCCACCCAGCCAGTTCTGTTGGAGGCGAAGTGATCCGCCATCTCTGCGGCCTCCTGCACCGATGTAGGGGAACGGTCTTTCACCAGGAGCCTTATTTCTGGTGGTAATTGATGGTATAATTGATCCAATATCATGAGGTTTTTCACCTCCTCCACAGACTGAGCTTTTGCACTTGTCAGCCATTTCCCAAATATGTCCATCAGTTTTGCCCCCAGCTCCACGAAAGACCTCCCTGTCTGTATCTGGCAGTTTCTGAAAAGCTTTCTAAAATAATCAGGCCCCAGTCTGAATCTTTTAAACACTGCTTCTTTGAATTCAGCATAGGTGACGGGCCTGTCTGAGGGGAAATATTGGTATACCTCAGCCAATTCCCCTTTAATCAGGTTTGATAAATACTGCATGTATTTATCTTCAGGTAGCCCCCACAACTGAGCTGCTTTTTCAAAGGTGCTGAGGTAAATTTGAGGATCTTGACCAGGCTCATAGACAGCAAAGTTCTTTGGAGTAATTTTTATTTTTGCTCCATCTCTGTCCTTTCTTGTTTCATCAGAATGAAACTTCTCTCTTTCAAATTTTAACTTTTCTACTTGTAATTCGGCATCCACTGCTCGTTGCTTCTCCCTCTCCTCAAACCCCATTCTCATTCTCTCAGTTTCCATCTTCAACTTCTCAGTTTCCAACACACGTTGCTTTTCCTTCTCCTCCACCTCCATTCTCACTTTCACCATTGCAATCTCTCTGTCCTTATCTTTTTCCTCACGTTCCCATCTTAACTTCTCTCTTAAATACTCTATATAGTCAGGATTACTTGAGCACCCTTCTGGGGTTTCCTCTCTGACAGGTTGTTTTTGCTGGGCAGTAGCAAATCCTATAAGTGCTACCCTCAATTCATCAACCCCTTTACCCTCGTGAGGTAAATTGAATGTTATGCACTTCTCCACCAGCTCCTCTCTTTTCATTTTTATGTATTCAGCCATGGTGTTTGAGTTCACTCACTCTTTGCCACACACTCTTTGTCAGTCACTCTCACAAGAAATCTTGTTTTGTTATTTCTGTTTGCCACACCACAGTTCTGGATTCTCTAGTATTCGTATCTGGATTCTCTGTTGTTCGTATCCCACCGCTACTGCCACCACCTGTGACGTAGTCTCCTTTGTTCGTATCCCACCGCTACTGCCACCACATGTGATGCCCTTCCCTGGCTCTCCCTGTCAGGTTCCTACCTGCGCGTGGCTACTGCCTGTCACTAGGCACCACCAGGGACTCCACCAGTCTGGACTGTCCTTTTTTATTGTTTCTCTCCCCGCTCTAGCACAGATCTCAACAGATCCCCCTGCTAGGCAACCACCAGTCACGTCCTAATACTAGTATTCCCAGAGACTCTGAATACTGGTATTGTTATTCTCTTCACCGCTGCCACCATTTGTTACAGTTTCCCTTCAGCCTTGGTCATTACCTTACCCTCCCTTCTGGTCTGTGAAACCCCAGCCAAGGATCAGGCCTTTGGTAAACCAAATTAAGTATTTATTAAAGATAACAAAGCTAACAAGATTAACAAGATTTCTTCTTAAGGCACATAAGCATATGGTTTTACTTAATACTAATCCGAACTCCACCCCCCTCCTTCTCCACTCTCTCCTGGCAAACCACTCTCTCAAACCCACCAAACAACCCACTCTTTCTCTTCTCCCCCCAGATTCCACTCTCACTCTTCCTTTTATACGTTCAGCCATTTTAAACACTCAGCCAATCATCTAGCATTCTACTGCCCATTCACTCCCCCTCCTCTTTCACTCCACTTACCATGTATCTTCTAAACAACCAACACTTACCATATATACATTAATATAGGAACATCACAGTTGCCACCTAGAGGCCAAGAATTGGGGTGCATTTCATCACTGACTATGCACACCTCATTAGGTCAATGACAGTGTTTGGCTGGACTCCCTACTAGGTATAATTTGTATTGCCAGTGGTGTTGATTTGCCACTTACCAGTCAGCATTGGCATAAATAATGAGACCAGAGGCATAAAGCAAGAGGCTGAGAGAGAGAATACCAGAGAGAGGATGCCCATAGAGAACCATAAAGTCAGAAACAATGAGGGAAGGATCCATGGAACTGCTCTGAAAGTTATTAAAGGTTAAAAAGGCAAGTAGATTTTGAAAATAAAAGAAGAATTGGGAAAATATAATTACAAAACCCCAATTGATAAGACTGGAGACAGACTATAGGAGCCTTCTATTTAGAAGCACATTAAGAATTCAGAAGATTTGAGCTTCTAATTGAGGGGGAAGGGAAATTTACACTGTTGTCCAAATCTAGTTGGGTGACCTACATACTCCCACACATTATATTTTATTTGTTTTAAACAGGGACAGCCCAAGACATTTTGTAGTAGAGCAGCAAATGATGCCCTCCTCCCCTAAGTTAAGATTCTTAGGACCCAAGGGAGATCACAATGAATCAGATAATCCCAGAAACACCCTCCCCCGGGCTGTAAAAAAGTTAGTCATAATAAATTAAATAACAATTTGTTGCCCTTTCACGGCAACCAAATTAAGATGCCTGGTAGGGATAGGGATAGGCTAGGGATAAATTTGATTCAGTTTGCATTTAAAAGCGAGTCAACCTAATCTGCATTTCCCAAAACAATATGCAAACTGAAACAGCCATCCTTTGAAATTCACACTTCTACAAATTTTGCAGTGCAGTTCTCCTGACAAGTAATGTGTACCAAAAATGCATATCCGAGGGTACACAGTGCATAAAATTGCATACCTTAGCGAGAAATGATATATCAAAATGCATTACAGTGGGCACATCCACAAATGTGCATATTAGGAGAAATTCACCCTAAAATGCTGATGCATTTTCATGAGGCCTTTTAAAAATTAAATTAGCAAATAGATGTGGGAATGTGGACAACTGAATTTATGACTGAAAAAAATGAGAAACTGAAATTGTCAGATTCAGCCATTCCTAGGTAGGCCCAACCCATTTTAGGGGATTTACCTTGTGCCCTTCAAAAGATCTCCAGAAAACAATCAAGGTTCCCAGCAGCGGGTGGTTGGCCCATTGCTCCACATAAGGATCTCAGGGTCATTGCCTATCACTTCAGAATTTTCTTACAAAGCTGGTTCAATGCAGGATTTTGATTACAGAGACTCCTTATGGTTTTTGTAACTGAGCTATGAAAAGTCCTGTAAAAGTCTCAGCTTAAGAGCATAATTTACTTCACAGTTTGACTGCTGTTAAGAGGGGGGAGGAAGGCAATCTCTCTCACTATGAGCTGTAAGCTGTCTCTTTGCCCTAAAGGTAAAGGTAAAGGTGTCCCCGCACTTATAGTGTGAGTCGTTTCCGACTCTTAGGGTGACGTCTTGCGACGTTTACTAGGCAGACCGTATATATGGGGTGAGATTGCCAGTTCCTTCCCCGGCCTTTCTTTACCCCCCAGCATATGCTGGGTACTCATTTTACCGACCACGGATGGATGGAAGGCTGAGTGGACCTCGACCCCTTTTACCAGAGATTCGACTTTCTCCTTCCGTTGCAATCAAACTCCGGCCATGAGGAGAGCTTCAGCTGCGTTACCGCCGCTTACCACTCTGCGCCACGGAGGATCCTAGATCTCTCAAAATAGCAGATGAGGTGATAAACCTGTGTCTGTACTGTACCACTTCAGACTTCCAAAAGAGTCTCACAGGATGGAAGGCTCCCACACAAAAGAGCATCCCTATACCTAGAAAACTAGCATGCCAGGAGGAAATATAGGGTAGACTCCTGATCCTATGATATCTAGATTTCTATGTGTGAGAATCTGCCAATTTATTTGCAGGGGAGGAACATTCAGTCATGTGCACCATCAGGAGATACAGGGGTACATTCTCTTGCAGTCTAAGCTCCTAGGCACTTGCTTGACTTGCTGCATAAAGTTCTTTTCATATGTAAGAGCAAATGTGCAGACAGGCACGGTGACAGAAAGTTCAAAAAGCATCTACTGTGGCCTCGTCCTTCCTGACCTCTCTGCTGCCTTTGACATAGTTACCATTCTGCTGCTCAAGTCATTTCATAACCTCAGTTCAGGGGTAACCAATGTGGTGTCCTTCAGATGTTGAAGACCAACACCCATCATCCCCAACCAAAATGATCAATAGTCAGGGATAGTGGGAGTTGTAGTCCAACATGTGGAGGACACTACCTTTGCTATCCCTGCCTAATTTCTGCTGCTCTCCCTACATATCTATTCAGATACCCAATGTTTCCACGCGGGAAAAGTCTTTGTCTGCTGCCTTCTCCACTTTTTTAACGTCCATCAAGTGGCTGTTCTCAACCATCAAACCCCATGGCTTTCGATGCTGCCTATGTGCTGATGACATCTAGATTAATATCAACACTGTAATCTTTTTTCCTCCATACAATTCTGTATCTCCGGCTGTCCTTCTGATATTTCTCTTGAAATGTTTCATTGTGGTCTCAGTTTTGATACGTTCAAGACTGAAGTTGTCATCTTTCCTCCCAAGCCCTCCTCTCCTTGTGTGCTTGGTGAAGATCATCTTAGTTCAGCAGACATTTTATGGAAGGTTTCTTTTTCTGATTTTATGGTTAATTTTAACTGATTTTATCTCAATTGTAGCTTTTTGTAATCTTATTGTACACCACTTAGAGACTGCATTGTTAAGTGGTATATATAAATGGTTGAAATAAATAATACATAAAAAGATAATATCCATTGACATCATCATCCATCTTGTTGAACAGACAAAAAGGCTTGACTTATCTTTGACTCTTCCTTCTCTTTTGCTCTTCATCTTCACTTTATTGCCAAATCAACTCACTTCCTCCTTTATAAAATAGTGAAAATACAACCCTTCCTCTCTAAATCATTGATAAAAACTATGGTCATCTTTCCCCTTGAGTACTGTAGCTTTTTACTCTCCCATTATTAAACATTGGCATGCATCCTCACTTCTGTCCAGTTCTCTGTTGCTCAGCCATTCACATCTCTCATTACTCTAATCATGTGACATCCATTACTAGATCCCTGCATCAGCATTTCTCATCAGCTCTCCATTCCAGAAAAAAAAAAAACTCTTATTTTATCCCTTCCAGTGCTTCATGGTCTTGCCAGTAGTGGCTGGCAGAACAAGCAGGGTGGAACAGCATTGCTCATGTCACTTCCCAATGCTGAGGTCATTGCTGGTAACTGAGAGAGGGGCAAGGCAATGGGGAGGTCAGTGCAGTGCAGGCACGGCATTGGGAGTACTGGATAGGCTCTGCTGCTGTGCCTACACCTCATCAACCTGCCCACCACCTCATTTGGCAGTGACCTCCACTTTGGGAAGCCAGGTGAACTATCCTAGTTTACTCCTGTCCATAACTCTTCAGGGTCCCCCACTGTCTACTGGCTAAAGACCACCTGCTTCCCCAGTTAACTCCACCCTTTCTCTCTTGCTGCCCTTATGCTTGTATACTGAGTCTAGTAACAGTGATGTGGTGCTACTTCTGCTACTCCAAATTGATCTGACTTTCCTGTGAATGCTTTGTCACAACCCCTTAGTCCCTGATCCCCTATAACCTTAAGTACCTGTCACTCTGGTCTTCTATTTGCTTTTACCTCCACATTCCTCTCTTTCTTCTGTTGCCTCCTCTGCACACAAGTTTTGCTGGTAAATTCCTGAGAGCATCTTCATCTCCAGCTGGTGAACTTCCCATAGGAATCTAGTTGGCCACAATGGGAACAGAACACTGGACCAGATGGACGCTTGATCTGTGAAGTAGTGGTAGGGAACATTTTTTAGACCAAGGGCCATATTTCCTCATCATAAGAGGGTACGGACACTGCATTCTCCTGTGAACAAAGATCCCTCCCCCTCACACTTTCTTGCTGAAATCAATTCATCAACTGGCATACCTTTTCAGGAATTTCATCGGAAGAAGCCACCAAATATATGTCATACTCCCTCCTGGACCGACATGAGGTATCTGGACAGAGAAGAATTGGGATTCCCTGGTAAAGGGTGTGCTTTGCCGGGGCTTCCTCCTCCCAAGGTGATAAGATCAAATGTCAGCCGGTTGGATAATTCTTTTGAAGCGATAATCCATCTTCTGGCTCTTCACAGTCCCCTACCTAGCCCTGCCATTGCTACTGAGAAGCTTTCCGTCAAGCCATCTGCTATGACGCATCCACTTTTATCTTGACAAACTAAGAATTCCTCTAAGCCCAGATTTTCAATTTTATCCTGGAATACAGCCGGGTGGAGGAATAAGGCCATGGATTATCCACTTTTGGACTTTATGAACAAACATGACATCATTCTTTTGCAGGAGACTTGGGCCAGAGAATAAGTGGAATTAAATGGTTTCTCTGCATACTCGCTTGAGGCAACGCCAAGCGACAAAGGGGGTAGACCCAAAGGCGGTCTTACTGTGCTGATTTCAACAAATTTACGTGTTTCAACAAAAAGACTAACTTCCTTACCTGGGCTTGCTATGTCGATGCTCCTTGAATTCAACCGAGTGCATTTCATCCTTATTAACGTCTACTTGCCACCTCTTCATCAAAAAAGTGAGGTAAAAGCCAACAGCCAGAAATTAGAACAATTTATTACTAACTTGACAGCACTATTCCCAAAATTGGCATGACTGATAGAGCGTTATATGCTCATTTTCACGAAATCCCTCCGTCTATAGATGACGCGCTTAATTTACCGCAAAGACAGTCTAAAGACTTAGGATGCAATTATGCAGGCTACTGTCTTCTCCAGATGCTTCATAACCTGAACTTGACCTTGTTGAATGGCTCTGTGGATGGTGATAAGAGCGGAGAGTATACCTTCGTTTCAGGATCGGGTGCCTCTGTAATTGATTTTTTTATAATATCATCTGACTTTTTAAGTTCAGTGGCCAGATGTACAGTTGGGAATCGTATGGAGAGTGATCATTTCCCATTAGTTGCACACTTCTATCACGACAATATATCCCCCCAGGCTGAATGGCTTCCGGTTGTGGGTATAGATCTCCCAACGAAAATTACCCGCACCAAATGGTCGGCCAAAATAGAGCTAGAAATAAAGGGAATTCTAAATTCAGATAGTAATATCAATTTATGCAATACTATTATGGCTGCGACTCCTGAGACAGATATATTAGCATTGTATCAAGAATTGTCTATGGAGCTTCAAAAATGTTTAATCTCAAACTACGCGGCAAGTCCTCGTGCTCCCTCGCTCAATTCCAAATCTTGGTTTGACCAAGAGTGTCTAGACCTGAAGAAGCTTTTAGCTGCAAACTACAGAACATACAGAGCCCTCGACCTTTCAGCATTGCCTATGGAATATCTTGTGCTGAAGAAGAAATACAAATTACTGATTAAAACCAAAAAAAGGATGGCACAGATACAACAATGGAAGACCTTAATCCAGGCCTCAAAGAACAAAGACGCGGCCACTTTCTGGCGACTTGTGGCCAGGGGTTGGCCTAAACCTCCCCCTAGTCCTGAATATCACATTTCTGTGGAATCATGGGAACTGTACTTTTATAACATCCACTCTAGGGGGCAGGAGCGATCCCAATATACTGTGAACATTCCTGAAGATCTCCCTGACTGGCCAGTGGTATCTCCAAAGGAAATATCTTCCCTCATTACAAGGCTGAAAATGGGCAAGGCACCAGGACCCGATAATATCCTTCCTGAAATATTCAAGTGCAATCTAGAGTGGTGGGCTCCAGTCCTAGCAGCACTCTTTACGACCATCGACCGCACAGCCCGTGTTCCGGAAGACTGGGGTCTAGCCACTATTGTCCCAATCTATAAAAGAGGCCCCCGTTCTGACCCTGCCAATTATAGGCCAATTAGCCTCCTAAACATAGTCAGCAAACTGTATGCCACTCATTTGCTCGATAAGCTACAAAATTGGCTGGCCCAGGAGAATATCCTGGCCGAGGAGCAAGCAGGGTTCAGAGTGGAACGTTCTACCGTGGAACATATATTAGTACTCCAGCATCTAGTAGAAAAATATTCAACTAAAAAGGGGGGATCTCTCTACAAGGCTTTTATAGATTTTAAAACCGCATTTGATCTCATACCCAGAGACAAGCTCTGGGAAAAGCTTGAGTCAACTGACATTGACAGACGCCTCTTAGTTCTCATACGCTGTCTCTATGAGAACACCAGACTGCGTATTAGGTGCAACAACGCAGGCCATCTAAGCCAATTTCTACCTATGAGGGTGTCAAACAGGGCTGTGTCTTAGCCCCAACCCTATTCAATTTTTATATAAACTCTTTGGTTGGCTCCTTGGCACAGATTGCATCTCACCCTCCTATACTCGCCAACAAACCCCTAGTAATACTACTGTATGCTGACGATGCAGTCCTGCTATCACGGACAAGTATTGGTCTACGTCAACTACTACGGGCCTTAGCAGATTATTGCTCCAAAGAACGGTTAGTCATTAACCATGAGAAGACGAAAGTACTTGTGTTCACCAAGAAAAAGGTGAGGCACAACTGGCAACTTAATGGACTTCAAATAAAACAGGTTTCTTCATATCGATATTTGGGGGTGACTTTCCACTCCTCAGGAGCATGGCATCTTCATGCAAAGAATATCATCACTAATGCCCGGAGGACCTCGAAGGCTCTATTGTCATTCTTTCATACTAAGGGAGGTCAATATGTTCCCTCCACTTTACAAGTCTTCGTGGTGAAGGTCATCTCCCAAATGCTCTATGGCTCTCAGGCATTGATATACTCCAAATCTGTGTCCTTTGAACCCGTCCAAACCCAATTTTTAAGATACATTTTTGGGATACCGATGTGTGTCTCAAATAATATTCTAAGACTGGAAGCTGGTCTCCCTACAATTGAGGCCCGCATTTGGAAATTAAGAATAAGATTATGGTTAAAACTGCGGTTCTGCCCTGTGGGCTTGGCCCCGCTGGTACTTTCTGACTCTTATCGATCTAAATGGCATAAGTCTTTGATTGAGAAACTTGCAAACCTTGGCTTTTCTCCTCCCGCGATTTCCATGCTGGGCTACTCTAAAGCATGGCTGGCTATATCACAACGAATCATGGATGTAGAATTACAAAGTCATCAATTGTCAATGACATTCAAGGATGATTCCCTTTCCCACACCAGGGGCTTTGCGCTCCTGCATTACTTCAGCTCGCTCCCTAATGTGAGATACAGAAAAGCATTTACATTGGCGAAGTTCGACGTGCTCCCATCTGCTCTTTTAGAGGGCAGATATCGGGGAGTTCCCCGTACGAAGCGATTATGCCCCTGTGGGATGGGACAAATTGAAACAGTAACCCATGTACTCTTAATCTGCCCTTTTTATCATGATCTCCGTCTCCTGCATATAACTCCAATAATCAACTTGATTCCTGGCCGGGACCTTTCCTTTTACACCACATATCTTCTATCGGATCAATATACTCAAATCACGCGTAGTGTTGCAAGATTCTGTGCTATGGCAATCATCCATCGCAGAACATTGTTAGCCCAACTGCCTATACAGCCATGATTATAGTTAGCAAATGTATGGTTTTTAACCAGTTTTATATAATGTTTGATATTGTGTACTGGTCTATGACCGCAAGAATAAATTCATTCATTCATTCATTCATTCATTCATATTTCCTCATCGGCAATTTTCAAGAGGCCATATGCCAGAGGTGGCAAGGGCCAGAGACCCAAGTCCAAGGTTTGTACACATGCACACCTCCATCTAGGTAAGCAAGAAGCATTGCTACAATTGAAAGACTCGTTCCAGCCAGGCACATGCACATGAGGACAGCATGCAGTAGGGCTAGTGAGGAGTGTGGCCCCAGGGAGGGGGCAAGGCCTGGGAAGAGTGCCAAAGGCTGGGTAGAGAGGCACAGAGGGACACATTTGGCCCATGGGATGCTTCCCCACCCTTGCTGTAAAGCATAATGCAGACAGATGCTGCAATATGAGTGAAGAAAAAAGTCAGATAGGATGAATAAGGTGTGGCCAGCTTTATTTATAGGGGTACCCTGTAGAGAAGACAATGCACACTTTTCCATATTTCTGGCACAAGTTTATATCCTGGTTTGTAATCCATGGGTCAGCTTTCTGGTTCCATATTAAAATTGCTTGCATGGTCTTACAGGGAGCAGTCAACTCAAAGAACTATGATTGGCACGTACTCTTTATTGTTTAGCACATTCTTGAGCAAGGCATGTGTGCATCTCAGGCTGACCAAGCCATATGTAAATTAAACCACAGTTCAAATGTTAAGAGGGGCTTATTTTCTTAAGAGTCCTAATTAATCCAATCAGTAGCAGTGTCTGAGTTCAGTGATTTCCCTGGAACTGTTCCAGTTTCTCAACTAGTAATTTCACCACCTACAGAAAAGACAGTAGCTTTGTCAAGAACAGCTGAAATAGCTGTCTTCAGTAGATAATCTGGTCTTGTCTACTTGACACCGTAAGTAAACTTTATTTATAACACTTGACTGTGTGAGATTGACACCAGTAATTTCAGGGGCACCTCTTCACTTGGTACCTGTCCATGCCTTGAGATCATTGGATGAGGCCCTTTTTTGAGTACCACTGCTAAATAAGTTATGGTGGATAACTTTTAGAGACAAGGTCTTTTCAGTAGGGGCCTGTCAGCTGTGGAATGCCCTTTCCAGAAAGGCGTGCCTTGCACCAACTTTAATGTGTTTTTAAACCCAGGCAAAGACCTATTTTATTTTTCCAGCCCTTTTAAATTTTTACTATGCTGCATATATTTGAACATTATTTGAGTTCTGTGAGCCATTTGACTCCTTTTCACCTTATTGTAGTGTTATATTTTTATTCTCTCGCTCTTGTGATAAAGTGATTTGTTTGATTTTAATGCTATTTTTAATGTGTGTTTAGCATAGTTAATGCATGTTTAAATTAGGGCTGTGCACCAGATTTGGCTGAGACCCAAAGCCTGAACTGAATTGGGCTGATTCGGGGGGAGGGAGAGAGATCTGGGCATCAATCAAGTTGGGCTGAGACAATCCCAGATCCCAGAAGAAAGTAGAAGTGGAGGTGGATGACTTTGAAAGCAGAGTTTCCCACACGGCCTCTCTTTCCTGCCTGGCCTCTCCTTCTTCCTGTCCAATGCCCAGGCCTCTGAGGCACCACTGTGCAGGATGGAATCTTTTGCTAAAACATGGCATACAGATGATTTTATCCTGAGTGGTATAGGTTGCCGCTCCTTTATGAACAAGCAGCTTCTGAATAAGCAACACCAGACAGGATGGAATCTTCCACTTCTCAACTGGTAAACAGAGGATTCCATCCTGTGCAGTGCAGGTTACTACTCACAAAGAAACAGCACCATGCCAGATCAAACTCTTCTGCTATTGGTGTCCTGCCCAAACCCATTGAAGTCAGACACGGAGGCAAAGGTGTGCTTTTCTTTAATAGGTTTCATGGAAAATTTCAGTTCAGAGCACTTCATAAATCAGATGACTGGTGACACAGGATTCAGCATCTCTACAGGGTGTAACTAGGCACAGTCACACAGTTCTAAGACATTGTCACAGCCATTATACATGCCCCATTCCAACCCTTAAGAAATTGTGGGCCGGCTCCTTCTACTTGCATGCGAAAGGTGTCATGGTTGGGTGTGAGCATGCATGTGAGCACTCCTCCCCAGAAGACCTGTGGGAACACGTTGAGCCTAACAGTGCAGTAACCTATGTGTCTGAGGCAAGGGTGGTGTAGACATTTTGGCAAGATCCTCCTCCTCAGGAGGAGAGGTGCACAGTGGTGGCAGCAGGGTGAGCGAGGAAGGGGTGTGTAGAGAAGGTGAAGAGGCAGTCTTCTGGTCAGGTAGCACCTCATCAGTTGTAATAGGAGCTACAGGGGCAGAGCTGTCACCATCAGCGGCACTGAAGCCATCAGCCCCCACCCCTCCCATTCTGTTTTCTCCTCTTCATCCTCATTGCTCCAAGACCATACCATGGGACTCATGACACTCCGCTGGGAAAAGGGGAAGGAGACACAGCGTCTCCTACTTTCCCCCTCCCAACCATATGTTTAATTAGGGTTTTAAAACCCTTCCTGCCCCACCAATTGAAATAGTACTGGAACTGGGCCAGGGTGGGTGGTCCCTGGGTTGCCACAGGCCAGGCTGGCCTAATCCAGGAGGCCCAGAGCAGAGCCACAGGGTGGGGGATCTGTACACATCCATAGCTTAAATGTAATATGATTTTGATTTTCAGAAAAAGTGTTATTAATTGTTTTGCCAATTTGCTGCAGCACTAGGGGACTGAAGAAGACCTGCCCTGGAAGAGAGTATCTGAGCATCTGGCTGCTTGCTGCTCACTCCTTTGGGTTGCTGTCCCTCAAGACAGCTGAAGTCCCTGATAAGTGCTGCAAGGACTGGGACCCCCTGCCTGGCCCTTGCTCCAGAGCGAGGCTGCAGTTAATCTTGCTCATTTGGTGATGTCCATGTGTACAGTCTTGTCAGTTGCTCAAAAAATGTGTTCACAAGAAACAAATTATTGGCTTCACAGAATTCAGTAAGTCTCTCTCCTGCTTCATTTCTGTCTCCTAAGCCCCATTTTCCCACAATATCTAGTTCTTCTCTGTTCCTTACTCTTGCATGCCAGTCCTCTATGATTATCAGAGCATCCTGTTTTGATGTGTGATCAATGCCTTCCTGTACTTCTGCATAAAATCTCTCCATTTCCTCTTATGTGTTTGCCATTGGAGCATAGACTTCTATGATGGTTATGTTGATAGGTTTCCATTAAGTCTCATTGATATCACTTGCTCAGACCTTGCATTATAGCTTCTAACAGCTTCTCACTATTATTCTCACTATTAGAGCAACCCTGTTTCTTCTTAATTGGCCCCTCTAGGATGCACACCTTAATGTGGTGAGGGGTTTGAGAGTGTTGAAGAAGCTGAGAGCAATGCTGCTCGGGAGTATAGACCAAGAGGCTAGACTCCTAGCAGGTTCACCCAAGGCAGAATGGTCAAAGCTGAGACACCAGACTAGGATGCATCCAGACTCAGAGGAAGGCAATGGGAAACCTCCTCTGAATACCTTTTACCATGAAAACCGTATGAATAGACTATCCAAAATGCAACACGAGATAGTGCTGGAAGATGAGACCCCCAGGTCAGAAGGCACTCATCAACCTACTGGGAAAGAACAACAGACAAGTACGAGTAGCACTGTGACTAATGACTCAACTGGGTCAAAGCGGAAAGAAAGCCCAGAGGCTGATGCCAGAGCTTGGAAAAGTTACTTTTTAGAACTACAACTCCCATCAGCCTAATCCAGTGGCCATGCTGGCTGGGGCTGATGGGAGTTGTAGTTCAAAAAAGTAACTTTTCCAAGCTCTGGCTGATGCTCACACATGTGAAAGGAGAGTCTGGAGTTGTACAACGTACACAATAGGAACAGGGAATGTGAGAAGCATGAATCAGGGAAAGTTAGAAATTGTCAAGCAAGAAATGGAACGTATCAATATTACAATGCTTGGTGTGAGTGAATTAAAATGGATGGGAATGGGACACTTTCAATCAGGCAACTTCAAGAGCAGAGACATGAAAAAAAGGTATGGGTATAAAGGGCCACTTTTATTAACTTTGTAATCTGCAACAACCTCAACAAATTATAAAACTTCATCTCTCTGAAGAAGGCAATAGAAAGAGCCCCCCTGTTCCCTGCTTGGGCAACACCATCCTGGCTTGAGGTAGATGGAACAACCAGAGCCAATCTGTGTCTTTTGTCACCTGCTCATCCTAAAGGTGAACAGTGCAGCCATGGGATTGCTTAGTGCTATCCAAGCTGGTCAGTATTTGGCAACGACAAGCCTCCACTTCCCAAGGGGCACGCTGTTATGAATGGGCCTTGGACTTTCCCATGAGCGTAGCTCACTAGAAATGCAAGTTCTCCTACTGTGAGTGTAGCAGGACGTTTTGCTGGAGTTACCCACACATCACCCCTAAAGTGTGTCTAAATCTACCCTTAACCCAATGACACACAGAGAAAGTAAAATAAAGAGTGGTTTAAAGAAACAAGAAAAAATATTGCAGTTTACAATTACAGTTAACAATGAGCAGCTTCTAACTATGATTCATTCATTCAGCAACACTAGATAGACTAATGCAAAGAGACTAAGCGTATGCACACTTTCACATCAAGTTCACCCACAAAGAAAGAAAAGGAAAGAAAGAAACCGAGAAGTTATGTATACCTTTCCTGGAGAGTTGCTGCGAGTCTAAGGCTGAGAGAGACTTTCGTATCTAGCCCAATGAGCCAAGGCTCTGCCCTCATATAATCAGCGCTAGATTTGAAAGATCTCACCCAAATCTTTAGCTCTAAAGCTCTGCAATTGTCCCAAAGATGCTGGGGAGCATTTATAAATAAGGCAGCCATTGGAGCCCCCCAGAAGAGGAACTGCTGCCCCCTTCAAATCCCTCATGTTTTATACCTTTTTTAACTGAACTGACCCCAATGTGAACCTGACCAGGAAGATGTGGATGTGACAAATAAGAACAACAAAAGAGTTTAAGAGTTGTGGTCAAGGAATCTGTTTTTCCCCCCATAAACCATTCCCCCCCCAAATCCCAATTAATAGCTGCAATCTCCCTGCTGTAAATTCCTGATGTTTCAGATAATCCTATCCTGTCTTCTCCTAAAGGTTAAGATTATCATAAACCTTATGCAAACTGTTTGTTTGAAAGGAGCACCTGATTCTTACTGGGCAACATTCCCCAAATTTTTATAGGAGTCGGGAAATCCATACCTTCAGGCTTTCAAGATATGTAGCTACTCAGAGGTCACAGAGAGGGTGTTTCCCAAGAATCTTTGCTGTTGCAGGTTTTCCAAACTCTGATTCGCTGAGGTGAATCATGGATTAAAAATCCCAGATATTTGATTCCTCATTACAACACCATTCCCAATCCCTTTCAATCCGGCCAGCAGTGAGAGGTAGATTGGGTGTGAGTCCTCCACACTTCAGGTGCTTCCTGCAAGGGAGCCAACAATCTGTCCTTGTGCTCACACTCTCTGCCAATGTGACCGACACTCAAAAGCCAATCTGCCAGACTGAAATTGCACCCCCACCATGTTCTGAGTGTGGAGTAGATGAGAAAAAGAATAGGCCACAGCTAGTCTAAGGGCCTTTCTCCCCAAACAATTACTATTACTAAAAAATTACCCCCGAAGGGTGAGTAGCTAACACAACCATAACATATAGGGTGGTAGTTCCTACACTGCCAAAGAGAAAGAAAATCTGAGGGGAGGGTGGCTTTTAAAGGCTCACCTCATCCTCTCTAATTGGCCAGGGTTTCTGCCAGCATTGTGAAGCTGCCATGTCCCATGCCACATGCCTCCATTCCAGCTTCAAGTGGAGGAGGGAGGAGCAAATCCAAACAGCATTTTTCTGAGTGAACATGTAATTTGTCAAAGAAACTGAGCACAGCTTCCTTTGAAATTTGTACAAAAATTATGGAACATATTAAAGTCTGGATACTGGGATGGCCTCAAACGTAGACTTTGAAATAATAGAAGATGCTTCTCTATGGGATATAGATTACCCTTAGCTCCTTTTTCCTTACTATAAAGATTCCTTTGTTTCGATGTCCAAGCAACTAATTATTTGCACATCTGCATTGTCACTATATTCACATAGCAAGGAGGTGATCTCCTTTTCATTCAGTTGTACCCAAGACCTCACACATTGAGTTCTGCTCACATTTCTCTCCTCTCCAACCCTCTGGAGCAGATTTTTAGAGTGTGTTGGGGGCTGCAGGAGAAAGGAGGTAAGGTATCAGTCTCTGTCAGATGCACCCAGGTGATATATGGTGCTGTAAAACAATTAGCCAGCAGCTGCCTAAGCAGTGGCTTGGTTGTAAAGCAGATAAACAAGGGAGAGGGTCAAGGGGTCTAAGTGCACATATCAGGTCATCTTCCAAAAGGCAAAGTCAGTCAACAAAGCAAGGTTTGATATTCTAACAAGGTAACCCAGGTTTCAAGGCATGGCTGGTGAGGGTTTGACTCTGGCATCTTGACGTTGCTTCCAACAAAGGGCAAATGGCATCTCACTGCCTTTTAAGCTCCCCTCCCTGGTTGAGGTGCTAGCAATCAGTCCTCCAACTCCCAGGAGCTCGTAGCCTTAAACGGCCAGAATGCCTGTGTTCTGCTACTCAAGGCATCTTCATTCTGCAGGAAGTGGAGGGGCCTCCTGTTCACTCTCTGAGTCTGACTGAGGGACTCCAGCTGTATCCTGAACATCTTCCAGCGGTGGGAGGTCTGCAGCTGCCTCTGGGGTGGGTCTGCTTGTTCCTTCGCCTGGGTCTGCTGTGCCAATCCCCTACTCCTCATCTTCCTCTGAGGACTCAACTGGTGGAGGCATGACACAAGGTTCCATTGCACAATAGGCTACTTTCCAGCCACAAAAAAGCAGAGGTTTATTGACACAAAACTTGTCTCTCCATCCTCCATCCAAGCAAGCAAGAAGCATTATCACACTCCAAGAGTACATTCCAGACAGACAAAATCACTCAAGGAGGGTCCAGAGCAAAGTCTGTAAGACTCCTGAGGAGTGATCTAAGTAGAATCTGAGGTCCTAGATGGAGAGTCTTGGAGGGTCACTGAGGGTCCTTACCTGCGCTGTATGGGGTCCCTGTCAGTGGAGCCTGGACTACATATATCAGGACTGGACAAACTGCAACCTCAAACGAAGTATTTAGTTTTTTCCTCATAAGAGTGAGTTATAACTATTAATTCATTTGGGAGAAAAGGAGAGGGCCTTTGGACACCACTGAGATGTGGGTGGGGCTAAGTTTGTTTCCTGTTCCTGGTGATCCTGTTGTCTAGGTTAGAGTCCAGAGGGGTTTTTTTGTTTTTGTTGTTGTTGTTGTTGTTATTATTATTATTATTCCTATTGATATCACAGATCGCAACCCATTTATTCCATAGAACCTAGTGGGAGCCACTGAAACCAGCTGCAAGGATAGACAAACTTGTCTATTTCTGGTCCATGTCACTTCTCCATGTTTTACCCATCATTCTGTTCCATTCCATTTCTCCATTAATCTCCAATTTAAATACATTTTGATACTTTAAGCTGCACCAGGTAAAGACCTTTTTATGCTCCCAGGCATTTTAATCACTCTAATCTTTTTAGCTTTTTAATCTTGTATACTAAGTCTTTATTTTTATTTTCTGTTTAACTGTATTTGTTTTTATGTCATATATGTTTTTGTGATTTTATTATTGCCATGTATGTATTCTACCCTATGCTGTTTACCGCCCTGAGAGCTATTTGCTAAGGGCGGTATATAAATGTAACCAAATAAATAAACAAACTGCACCACAATATTCAGAGAAGCTAAATTCCAATCCACATGTTTGCTGGGAGTTGCAGATGTGGTTATTATCTTTATTATCATTATAATTTATTAGATTTGTTAGTTGTGTGTTACTAGAAGATCTCCAAGTGACTGAAAACACAGTTAAAACTCAAATAAATATATTATACCATAAAAGAGAACAAAATCCACCCTGTAACAGCCACAGGAAGCTTTGGTAGCACACTAATAACAAACAATATCATCCTAGTCTATCAAAAGTGTGGAAAAAAGCAAGTTTTTATCTGGCACTGAACAGATGTCAATGAAAGTACCAGGCAGATCTTGCTGGGGAATGCAACTGAAAAGGCTCTGATATATAGGAGTCACAAAGGTTGGTTCCCTCAAGCATCCTTAGCCTGTTCCTATCCTCACAGGCCAGCACCTTCATCTACATTGCCCCATCTGGTGTTCTGTTGACTGGTGGACTGTGATGTTAGAGTATGAGAATCTGGGATTTTATATACAGAGAGTGTGAGGACAGATGTTTCCTTTTGCTTTCAAGAACAAGAGAAGAGAGAATGAATTGCTGCAAAGCTCAACTGCAGTGCGATTAGGGTATTTTTCATAAACTCTTGTAGAGTTTCTTCTATAAACCATTAAGCCTTAATTGTCACACTGATGTTATTTTATGTTGTAAGAGTAGCTCTAGAATCCTGATCTTATTGTACCCAGAGGAATCCTAGCAGTTACTTAGTTTCACCAGGTTCTTTGCTGTAACCTTTTCAATTCATAATTATTATTCTGCCAGTGTAGCCTCGCTTGTTATTACTTAACAGTGTCATTCCTTTCACTATGACAATGGGCAGTTGTGTAAATTAGAGCCATAATTAACCCAGCTCAGTGCTGAACCAGGCTTCTTTCTACTGACAAGTTTTGAATTAAAGGTGATACACATATTCCCAGCGGAAGAAGCCCCTTCCCTTCATGTCTAAGGGTATGACTGAGGTGGAGATACAACAGTTTATTTTTCCCATAAAAAAAAGGTTTTGATCTGAGATCATTTTCTCTAACTTGGATACTAACAGCAAATAGATTTAGGTCACTTTATAGGGTCCCTCCAACTCAAACCGTTGCAAGTTGCACTTGCAACACAATGTTGTAGTATGGACTGCTTCTGTTCAGGATTCAAGACACTCCATTTCATTCCATAACCCTTCAGTTTTCCGTCCCCACCTCCAAAAGTCAGCCATCATTTTATGCCTACTCAACATGCTTTTGGGCAATTACTTCACCCCTTTAGGGTCCCTCCCCACTAAAGATTTTTTTGTAATTCTGCAAACTTGGGGTTTATTTATTTATTTCAAGAATGTATATACCGCTTTTGATCAGAAATGACCACAATGTGGTTTACTAAGGAAATGCAGTATCAAAATTAAAGAATACAGTATATAAAACAATAAAACAGATGGCATTGACATCCATAAAATAGGATTCTGCTTGCTCAATACATTTCCACTCAGTGAACACACACACAAATTCCACAGCCCATACCTCAATCAACCTACACATCCGCATATACAAACATGCACACACAAAACTCTCAGTAAACAAAATTTAATCTAGGACTTCACCATGTGTAGTGCCACATATCTCCAGAAGAATCTAGATGTAGATTAAGGAGGGTTAGTATGGCAAGCTGCATTCCCTGTTCCATAATTCATGCCTCATACCCGATTTATTGGGGTGCTTATTGCTTTCTTCATACTGTCATAGTAATGGAGTCTGAAGAGCTTAAATGACAGGCTTTCTGAAGAAATGTTTCACTATGTGTTAAAAAACAGCACTTGGAAAAGATGTTCAGTTAACCAAAACAAGCAGCTTGTCTCACACCCCTGCTTGACCAGGTGGGCTTGTGTATGGCTCTCTCAAGCTCTGAAGGGACAGTGAGCTTAATTGGTTTGTAAATGTTCTCACCCTCCATATGTAAACAAGAATCAGAGAAAGGCTCTTGGTAGTCAAAACAAAGCAGTTGTGCCTATGAGCTCATTAAATGAGGGCATGAGCAAAACCTGGGAATAAAGGTCACAGCTATATTTCCAAGTCCAGATGGTAAACAGATTCAGGGTCAGGAAAGAAAAACAAATGCCACTTGGGGAAGCATCCAGCAATCTAGGTGCTGGGAAGATAATGATCTAATAGGTATAAGGTGCCCCCTCCCAGAGGATCTTTTAGGTATAAATAAAGGACCCCTACAATAGGGAGATTAAGCCTCAAGGGAAAGACCAAGCTTCAAGCAGATTTTCCAGCAAGAATTCTCTCTGGCTGTTTGTGAGGTTTACAGCCAGCGAGACACACATAAGAGCAACTACAGACAAGGGGGGAAGGGACCCATTAGCTATTAGTTTCGTTTTAGTGCTTTATTGCTTGCAAACAACAGCTCAATGTAAACAGCTTGCTTAATAAATCAGTTAACTTCTTCACCACCAGAAGTGTTCATTGCCTTTTGAAATTTCAAACTAACTTGTCGCTTGCCTGACCAGGGCTAGGCAACACCAACACCAATAAAAAATCTCACACTATCCCCCCAAACGTTAATCTACAGACTATACCTAAGGAATTAAGCTCTCTGATGACCAGTTCCCAGTTCCCACCTGGAGTGCTCCTGCAGCCTGCTGATATCTCCTTTGTGCGTAGGGGTGATACTGTTTCGGCTATGCAAGCAACATCACTTTCCCCCTGGAAACTGGAACTAAAACATATGATTTACACATGGTTTTCTGTCTATCCTAGTACCCCACTCTGAATTTCCAACTTTCATCTATGGGCACATCCAGCCCTGTCCTACATAAACAGTTGATCATGTGTGGCTCTTTGCACATGGGAGGGAGACTTCTGGGAGGTAATTCTGCACATGGGAGCTTTTAAAATTTCCCACATCAAAATTCCTCCCCAGCTTTTGGAGTTCCAAATTACTTGGTCTGATTTCTGAAATGGGAGAGATGCATCAGGAATAGGAAACCTCCATCATTCCATTTTTAAATCCCTAGATTTTGTACTCAGCACTGTACGTACAAAGTTTATTTATTTATTTATTTATTATTTTATTTATACCCCGCCCTTCCTTCCAGCTGGAGCCCAGGGCGGCAAACAAAAACATTAAAAACACTTTAAAACATCATAAAAAGACCTTAAAATACAATTAAAACAAAACAATGTTAAAAACATTAAAAAAACTTTAAAAACATCTTTTTAAAAAGGGTTAAAGATATTAAAAGACATATTAAAAGTAATTCTAACACAGATGCAGACTGGGATAGGTCTCAATTTAAAAGGCTTATTGGAAGAGGAAAGTTTTCAAAAGGCGCCAAAAAGACAGCAGAGATGGCGCCTGCCTAATATTTAAGGGGAGGGGATTCCACAGGGTAGGTGCCACCACACTTAAGGTCCGTTTCCTATATTGTACAGAACGAACATCCTGATAAGATGGTATCTGCAGGAGGCCCTCACCTGCAGAGCGCAGTGATCGTCTGGGTTTATAAGGGGTAAGACGGTCTTTCAGGTATCCTGGTCCCAAGCTGTATAGAGCTTTGCACACCAAAACTAGAACCTTGAACTTGGCCCGGTAGCAAATGGGCAGCCAGTGCAGTTCTGTCAGCAGCGGGGTGACATGTTGGCGATACCCTGCCCCAGTGAGCACTCTCACCACTGCATTTTGCACTAGCTGCAGCTTCTGGACCAACCTCAAGGGCAGCCCCACATAGAGTGCATTACAGTAATCCAGCCTAGAGTTTACCAGTGCGTGGACAACAGTGGTCAGGCTATCCCGGTCCCAGAATGTCCGCAGCTGTCTTATCAGCTGAAGCTGGTAAAAGGCACTCCTAGCCACTGAGGTCACCTGGGCCTCTAGCGACAAAGATGGATCCAGGAGCACCCCCAGACTACGGACCTGCTCTTTCAGATGGAGTACAACCCCATCCAAAGCAGGCAACTGACCAATTATCCGAACTCGGGAACCACCAACCCACAGCGCCTCCGTCTTGCTAGGATTCAGACTCAGTTTATTGGCCCTCATCCAGCCCACCACCAAGTCCAAGCACCAGGGCTTGCACAGACTCTCCTGATTCAGATGTGACAGAGAAATAGAGCTGGGTGTCGTCAGCATACTGCTGACACCTTGCCCCAAATCTGATGATGACTACTCCCAAGGGCTTCATATAGATGTTCAACAGCATGTGGGACAAGATGGTACCCTGCGGCACCCCACAGCACAGCTGCCAGGGGGCCGAAATACAATTACCCAATGCTATTCTCTGAGAGCAACCTTGGAGATAGGATCGGAACCACTGTAAAACAGTGCCTCCAATACCCATCTCACCAAGTCAGCCCAGAAGGATACCATGGTCAATGGTATCAAAAGCCACTGAGAGATCAAGTAAGAATAACAGGGTCGCACTCTCCCTGTCCTTCTCCCGATAAAGGTCATCCATCAGGGCAACGAAGGCCAATTCAGTCCCATAACCAGGCCTGAACCCAGACTGGGATGGGTCAACATAATCTGTTTCATCCAAGAGTGCTTGCAATTGCTGCGCCACAACCCTCTCAATCACTTTCCCTAAAAAGGGGGGTATTTGCAACCAGTTGGTAGTTGTCATAAACCAATGGGTCCAGGGTGGGCTTTTTCAGGAGTGGTCGGATCACCACCTCCTTCACAGTGCCCGGAACCACTCCCTCCCGCAATGATGCATTGATCACACTCTGGATCCACTTGGTCAACCCCCCTCGGCAAGCTTTAATAAGCCAAGATGGAAAAGGGTCAAGATGACACGTTGCTGGCTGCATCATCGGAAGCACCTTGTCCACATCATCAGGCCGCATCAACTGAAACTGTTCCCAAGAAGTTGCAGCAGACTTTGCACTGGACACCTCATTGGGGACTACAGTAGATGTAGAGGGGGCATCAAGACTGCCACGGAGGCGAGCAACTTTACCCTCAAAGTGCCTTGCAAACAATTCACAGTGGGCCTCAGCATTCAGTTCTTTCAGTTTGTGGGTGGCTTTTATTTCCCTGTATGTGTATATATGTGCACAGATGAACCCTTCTGCTCCATATATATATACATATATATATGTATAGTAATTCTTTTTTTTTTCCCAAAGATCTGGCAGGTTTTGTTTTTATTTATTTATCTTTTTTTTTCAATTAATTTTTATTCAGATTTTCAAAACCAAAACAATACAAAAAGAAAAAAAAACACAAATCAATAACTAATACAATAAAAAAACAAAAATAAAAATAAAAATATTGACTTCCGATTTGTCGTAGTTCAGCTATAAATCTATAACACATAACAAGCCTGTCTCTTAATAGATTACAAAATCACCTTCCTCCAGCGGTCATCCCAATTGGTTTCAAATCTCATTAACATCATATCATTTCATTCTTCCACAAAAAGTCAAAGAGAAGTCTCCAATCCTTGAGATATATGTCCATCAATTTTTTTTCTAAATAAACATGTCAATTAATCCAACTCATCAAGTCTACTAAGTCCAGTAATTTCAAATCGCTCCTCCCCCACCATCCATATTGGTCCCATCCTCCATCCCCCATCCCCACGCACCCAATAATCTTGCTGTCATAGTCACACAACAAAAGTCCGATAGGAATTTCCCCTACCACAGACATCTTCCTGCCATCAATTCCGAACGCACCACCGAAGCACTGTTGCAAAGCCGCATCTCTGCTCCTCTTTCCTACATGATACACTAGCACATCTCTTGAAGATTTTTCCATTAACACAAAACAGGGATCAATTCTGTCAACTCTCTCCATTTCAAGCTCCATCAAATCCTTCCAGTCCAGGAACTTCTCTGAACCGACAATATCTTTATCTCCAATCTCTTCAACTCCCTCAGGGACAGCGCTGATCTCCAAACCATAATATTTGTCTCCAGGATCCATCACAACCAGGAAATCCAAATCTTTTCCCATGTCCATATTTAATCCAATCTCCATAGTCTGAACCCTGCCCCTAACCTCTCCTTCATCCTTTTTTAGTTTTCCAGATCCATCTCCATTCCCCTCTCTCACACAATCCCGAACTTCTTTCAGCTCCTGTCTCATTTCGTCAAATTCAATTCTCCACGCTTGTCTATTATCTCTCAATTCTTGTTTTATTGACTTAATCCCATTCATTATTTTCTGAAACATGTCCAAAGACAAAGTCCCCTCTTGTACATCCACGATCCTCTCAATTGTCATTCTCAAAGCCAAAGGAACCAAACTCCTTCAATTTTCAATGTCCCAAACAAAGAGCAGTTTACTTCCCTATCCAGTTATAAAGAAGTTAATCCTTCAAACCAACTGGCGTCACACTCCAGACAGCCGACATCTCCTACATGCCCAAAAGTGCAAAAACAGCTTTAGTTCACAGCGTCCTAATGACTAGTAGCAACGAGAATGAGCAGATTCGTCAAAAAAGAAAAAAAAAGAAAAAGTAGATCAGAAAAAATAGTCCCAGACATATATTACACAAAAGTCTTATAAATCAAAAAGATTTTTCTTTTCTCTTCCAATCAGAAACCCCTCATCCGTTGTAATCTTTACAATGCCATTTTCCATGTCAGCTTTTTGCAATAGGAAAAAGATAGGCTATTTTTATTTTCCTCCCCCTTAGTTCCGTGAGTAAAAAAGAAGGAAAGTTTTGGCTCACCCAGGTTTTCTTAATTGCTGATCCTTTGACAAATCTCTTTAGCTGTATAGATAAGAAAGTGATAAGCATAGACAGGAGGATGCTTGCCTGTTAGTCCGTTTTTTTTAAAAAGGGGGGAAAAAGGGTCACTTATTCAGCTGAGCTGGCTATAAATCCTCGCTCTGTCCGAGCTGCTGGAAGACCTTCTTTTGCAGATGATTCTGACGAATTCCAGTCTCCCACAACCACAACAAAGCTGTGTGGGAAATCTCACGTTTCTTCCTTATCCGGAAGAAATTATCCCCAGTCAAAAAAGACCCTTCTGATTGGATTTAAGGCTGAAAAAGTTTCATCCAAGACGGGAGCCCGTCTCAGAGCTGCACAGGCGGAGGGATCCTCCTGGGAAGTCCATATATGTATAGTAATTCTATGGTTATAAGAAGATGTGTGTGTGTGTATGTCACCCCATCTGCACTATACTTTCAGCTTTTAAGGGTTATAACCCTGTGCTATTTCACATGCAGAAAAGCCCTTGTACATGAGAATCTAGGGTGGATTGGAAAAGGCATAGAGTTTTGTGTGGTGCTGTCATCTTTTATGTGACATGTAGCTTTATTTTTATTTATTTAATCTGTTTATAAGAACATGAATAAACCACCAGCAGATTAAAAATAGCACGCTAGTATACAATAAACATCATAAAATCCAAAACAACTAACCAACGCTAAATCAAACAAATCTCCTAAAAATGAAACACATGGCAAAACAAAAATGTTTTTAGTAGACGATGAAATATCAGCATTGCAGGTGCCTGTATGATTTCAGTAGGTAGTGTTTCAAAAGATTGGTACCATAACACTAAAATGATTAGTTCACATAGAAACTAAACAAAAATAAAATAATTATAGGACAGTCAGGAGGACTCCTCCAGATGACTGTAGTGTTCTGGCCAGTATATAAGGAACAATATACTGTGGTCTGTCAAGCAAAACAAGGCATGGCTCTGTGAAAAGTAAGTAAATGCAAAAGGCTATCATTTACTTCCTGTGCCCATTAGGCTATAAACCTGCAACCTCATTATGTTTTCCATGATTGTTTTATTTTAAAATGTTTATTCTTCCCAACAATTCTACCAAAAGACTTTTCATACATGGCTAACAAAAATCAACATGATATACTGTTACAATAACTGCAATTAAGGCATTGTAAATAAATAAATAAAAATTATTTTATTTACATTTTTATTGCATCTTTCCTCCAAGGAACTCAAGGCAGAGTACACTGTTCTCCCCCACTTCCCAATTTTATCCTCCAGACAACCCTGTGAGGTTGGTTGGGCTGAGAGATAATAGCTGGCTTAAGGGCACCTGGTGAGCTTCATAGCCAAAGACAGTCTGCAGCTGTCTTACAATTCAAAAACCTTCTTATATAAGGAAGATGTTCATCCTCCTCCACAGGTCTCTAGCAAGCCAGGTAAACTGAGCCTCCCTAGGTAAGAGAAAGAAAGAGTTACACTGGGACAACACTCCTTAATTCCTCATGGAGAGATCTTATAAAATTCTAAGATGCTAAACCTTGCTAGGAGTAACAGATTCCATGGCCTGAATTGTATTTCCCATGTTTATGGATGAAATCCCACTGTTGATTTTTGTGACTGATTATTTCAATTAGAACCATTTGAATTATTCAGAGCAACTAAATTATAAAATAAACCAAGCCCATATATGTGTGTACTATGTGTGCATTAACACTAATCTCAACCTGCAGGAGTGAATTTATTGTCTATCAGCATTTGCCAACTGCTGCTACTCCTCCCCAAATGCCTGTGCGAACAATGCTTCTGTCTGTGCAGAGTTTGCAATTTGTTCACTCTTCGTTAGTGCCTCTGAAAAACCCAGTTGGGCACATTTATTGAAAGGAAGATGCCATTTAAAAATGAGTAAGTTAAATAGCCGCATTGGTCTTGTAATGTTCACATTCATGGGAAGAAAGGAAAGCATACATTTCAAGGGCAGATATTTTTAAGGAGAAAGAGAAAGAAGGAAGCCTCCTGCTCTAGTAATTCCAATTCAAACTCTTTATCTTTAATGACAAACTTAAACCATCTATTACATCTGGCACTAATAAGGCTTAACATCTAGTTTAAAGCTTCAGGCTTAGCTGCCTGAAGAAACAACCTGGCTCTTATTTCAGCCAACTGCCGAAGTTCATTCACTTAAAGCCATGTTCCCACATAGTCTCCAGACAGTGCTGACTGCCAATGGCTGGTGTGTATGCACACACACTCCCATTGGCCAGCTGCCAGGCAGCCGAGCTTATCATCTGGAGGAGGGCAACTTTGTCATAATGCTCAGATGTGGCTTTCTGGACTGGCAGGCTGGACTTACAAATAACAGGGAGACAGGGAGAAAAACACACTGGCTGAGTCTAGGCAATGTTTCCTTGGAAGAGGCATTGATTGTTACAATCTGTGAACTGTGGGGGGGGGGAAATAGGAGGTTTCCTAACAACTCTCAGCACCCTTAACAAACTACAGTTCCCAGGATTCTTTGGACGAAGTCATGACTGCTTAAAGTGATATAGTAATGCTTTAAATGTATAGTGCAGATG
Source organism: Rhineura floridana (assembly GCF_030035675.1). NCBI lineage: Eukaryota > Metazoa > Chordata > Lepidosauria > Squamata > Rhineuridae > Rhineura > Rhineura floridana. The sequence continues at coordinate 156,996,025 of NC_084483.1, forward strand.
GAGCCTCTTAATGCTTCTGGATCTTGCCTACAATATGCATGTTAGAGGTGAGGCCCAGAGATAGTGAGAATGAAGAAATTAACTGAAGTTACCTCACATCCAGGAGTTTTCTTTACAGTGCTGGGCATGACGAAACTGCTTAGACATGTGAAGGCCTGGAAAAAGTCAGGATTTTTTCCCCTGAAGCCTTTTTTTTTCTTTTTCTGAATAATTGAAAAAGAAAAGATGGGAAAAATAGGGGAAAATGTTTTTATTAATTTTCCCAGTTGTTTTTCTGGGCCTTCTGGGGAGGAGATATTCCCATGGTGGGTGGGGCCAGAGACAAAAGTGGGTGGAGCAATGGAACCAGCTCTTACCTTTGTGGCCTTATGGTCACCAAGAGACATACTTTGAGCTTACTCACCATCTATGATGCAGGGGCATGCCTCAGTGGTAGAGCATCAGCTTTGCATGCAGAAAATCCCAGGTACAATTTCTTGTATCTACAGGTAGGTCTGGGAGAAGTCCCTGCCTGAAATCCTGGAGACCTGCTGCCAGTCAGTGTAGACAGTACTGAGCTAGACGGACCAATGGTCTGATTCTCTGTAAGGTGGGCATCCTATGTTCCTAGTAGTCTGCTACATTTGAATGTACTTTCTGTAAACATTCACTTTGTTTGGATACCTTTTTGGACATTTGGATGGCTTATATCGATACGTATATGTAAATTAAGATGGATGTATTGATACTTACAGCATTGTTAAAGTGAGTTGACAGGTTTTCTCTTTTCCTTTGTTTTTTCTTCCTTTTTCTGTTTTTTCTTTTGTTTTTCTTCTTTAATTGATTTTTATTGCACATTTTATTAAAAAAACCCCACATATTTGTAGCCTATATTTCAACCCTACAGAAGTCAGTCATTCCATTCTCCATCCAGGCAGGCAAGAGACATTATATCACAAACTTCAAGGACACCTTTTAGCCAGGCAAAAGCACTGGAGGTGGAGCAGGGTTACTGTGGGGTGTGACCTGGAGAGAGTCCTGAGGGCCAGGCAGAGAGGTCTAGAAGGCTGCAGTTGGACCCCAGGCTTCAGGTTCTCCACTCCTGTTTTAGGGTATTGCTCAGTAGAATTATCAGGTAATCCCCCCAATGTCTAAGGGCCAGCTCACCACATTTTGAAGTGAAGTAACACACATTACCATCTAAAGGAGCGGGGGGGGGGACAGTGAACAACATACAGCTTTTAAGTCCAAAGTCTAAAATTACCAAGCCATGCAGAAGCTTAACTTGTGAACTCTGTTGGCATTCTCTGTATGTTCTTCATTCAGCTCTCACTTTCATCAAATATTAAAATGGAAATATATGTGTATGGGTTACCAATCTTATCTCTGTGTACCAGCCTCCTGTAGTACAGGGACAGGGGCCCTGTGGCCCTCCAGATGTTGCTGGACTACTAGTCCTGTCAGCCCCAGCCAGTGTGGCCAATGGTCAGCGATGATGGGAGGTTTAGTCAAGCAACATCTGGCAGGCCACAGGGTGCCCATCCCTGCTGCACAGAGTCTGATAATGGCAATGTGTACAAGAGAGCCTTCTCTGTCTCAGGCATGCATTTTGTGGTTGGAGTCATAATCTATTATGTTCAGTAATTAACTGCCTGGTATGAAAATATTCCAGTGCTGTTCATCTTAGAGAGGATAACTCAGCCTCTTCATAAATTATAAATTGATGACTTATATAAAATAAAATAAACCCAGTGGGAAATAATAATTTCTTTCTGCAGAAGGGATTGTTAGAGGGAGCCATTCTCCATGCGGAGGCAAGGAAAGCATTTAGGAAAACAGCAGCATATGAATAATTACAATAAATGCAGTTAATCTAAACAAACAAATAGCAACATCTAGTCAGAAGAAAGTAACTATTAAGAATTGGCTCCCTGGGAGTCAAAAAGAGTGAGTGCAAAACTGGGTATCAGAGAGTAGTCTCCTGCTGAATGAATAATTGATAGAAGGCTAAGAACTCGTACCACTCTATAATCCTAGGTAACAGTTTAAGTTTAGTGATGGTGATAGCATTTTCTACTTATGATTATGGAATTATAGACTGATAGACTGTAATTTCATTTTGTTATCAATACAAAACCGCTACTAGAAAACATCATCAGAGACATATTGTTATACCAAAGGGGGGGGGATCCTCTAAAGGATAATAAAGACAGTGAGTTTCATAGTTGCTCTTTTCAGCAACAGCCTGCATTGTTCCAATATGGCTGATGTTCAACATGTTCCCTTCAATTGGAGAGCCTGTGGAATAGACTATTTCCCATTCTAAGTTTGTTGAAATAAATATATGGTGTTACCGTATATATCAGAGACTGCCAATGCAACACCCGTGTATGTCCTATGGTGCCAGCAAAAGGTCTCAGTAAATATCCTCTCAAAAATCAAGAATACATGATAGAGTGTTCAGTTCCTGTTTCCATTGTTCTGAACAGAGGAAAGGTGAAAAGAGCTTCTGTCCATGATTGAGAGTAGTGGTGGCTGCTGTAGGAGCCTTTCCCCCCAGCTCTTTTAGATGTGACAGCCCTTATGCCATGCCACCATAGCAGCCATTTGTATTATGCCATACTGCCACAGCATCCATTTTCTGACTGGTGCCCATGGCATTTTCCCAAAATTCCAAACATGCCCACTGGCCCAAAAAAGGTTGACAACCTCTGACTGCCATATGTGGCAAATTATCACAAGCAATCCAGCCCACAGCACTTTTACACAGGATTGATTGCAAGTAAGATGTATAAATAGAGTAATTGATTTTTTAGTAAAATCAAGAGCAAGCCTGAATTTGATTCTACTTTGGAGCTGCTAATCCATTTATTTATTTATTTATTTATTTTTTATACCGCCCCATAGCCGAAGCTCTCTGGGCGGTTCACAACATCAAAATATCAACATACAATTTAAAACCACACATTAATCAATTTAAAACATAACTCATTAAATTTCAAAAAAACAAACAAACCAATACTAAACTAAAATACTAAAATACTAAAAATACTAAAATGCTAAATGCTACAATACTGAAATGCTAAAATGCTAGAATGTCTGGGAGAAGAGGTAGGTCTTAACCTGGTGCCGAAAAGACAACAAAGAAGTACACTAACATATATTCCCTTGTAAATTCTGCTGTCAGAGCTTTGGCATTGTAGGTCTAGCAATTAAAAAGATAAGGCCATAGTCCTAAAGCTGGCAAAAGGCAAACTGAGAGAACCTCTGCTATGTTCTGTGGGCATAGATATACCACCAGTGGTGTGTTGATAGTTGTTGCCTTGGATATACATCACAGGAGGCCTTAACCCTCAAATTCCCTCAACACCCCACCCAGGCAAAAAAAACCCACAAAACCCTATTTGAGCCATGGAACTCATATAGTGATTTTCTTCTCATTGACAGAGGACTAGGGGTGTTGGGATAGAAAAAGCTGCCCCGCTATCTTTGTTCATGGACAGACCCAGAACATAGGAAGTGATAGTTCCTCTGCCCTGGGATCTCCCACCAGCACCCTTTATGATTGCTCAGTAATTCTCCATGAAATGTCACTGAAGTAGACTCCAAAGTTGAAACACATTTGGCAATTCAAATTGTGACTCACCATGTTTATTGGTGACACGATGAATTTGAGCTGGTTCACGCTGGCACGTAATACCTTGAATTGCAGCTGATTGTGTGAACTGACTCAAGTACTGTACCAAGAGACAGCAGATGCTGGGGAACAGTTTTAGAAATGCAGGGATATTTAATTTGGGCTGAGCCATGCATATGGCAAATGAATATATTAGCATTCCATTGTGAAACAAGGAATTTCAAAGTATTGTTTATCAGGAGTTTTGCTGAGGAAAATAACCAGAACCAAGCTGAAGAGTGAGAGAGAGAGTGAGAGAGAGAGAGATCTACATCAGCAACAGATAGGCTGTATGCACAGTTATAACAATTAGGCTCTTTAGGGCATAAAGTAATAGGAATAGAACAGAGCTTGGAAAAGTTACTTTTTTGAACTACAACTCCCATCAGCCCCAGCCAGCGCCATGCTGGCTGGGGCTGATGGGAATTGTAGTTCAAAAAGTAACTTTTCCAAGCTCTGGAATAGAGGCAATAGAAATGCTATTCACAGGCATTTTGTTCTTGTTGTTCTGTTGTTCATTGGCCTGCATCTTCAGAAATGGCCAGCCTTTAATAAATGGGTCTGCAACATTCTTCTGTCAGATACTTTCTCAAACGCAGCATGGTTGGCTCACTGGGAAAGTATTCATTTGGGACACATCACAAAATGAGCTGGCAGCATCCTTCTGATTTTCAGCTCGTTGAAGAGATAAGCAAGTTCAGGAATCAGGTTTTCATATGTAATGCTGTAGGAGCCAGAGGTGGACCTCTCTGTGTTTCTTTGCATGTGTTTCACTCTTGTGTCTTGCAGCTACTTCTGTCCAGTTATTTCTTCTGAATCAACATTATACCCAATAAAAGGGAAATAAAATAAAATAAATAAATAAAAGGGAAATAAAAGGAACTATTTCCCCCTCTCTAAAAGCAATAAATGATTGGATTGTATTTATATTTGTATTGTATGTATATATGCTTCCAGTCTTTTTATTTCACTTAAAAGGCTGATTAGGAAGCACTCCAGCTGATTGTCAATATAATTAATTAAAAATAGTTGAACTTCAAATTATTTGAAATGATAGTAAAGAAGAGTGGGGAATGCTAAGCGAAATTGTTTCAACATCTTAAATGTAATTTAAAACAAGGTTTGAGTAACAAAGCAGGCGATGCTGTGACAATGCAAAGCTTGACCTCCCACCTGAATTAATGAGAGAGATGTATATAATGAAGCTACTAATTTTAAACAATTTGGGATTTTCAAACTTTTGTCTTGGTTGGACACTAATAATTTTTTTTGAAGTGACAACATGCACTTCAGTGGTGAGTCCCAACTCTTGGTAGGTAAAGTTTCAGTTGGAGTCAGTGCAATTCTGATAGTCCCAGAGATCACTTATAATACATTCCCTCTATGGACTAATGCAAATTAAGTGGTGGAAATCTCTGTATTTAGGTAGATACAATCAGGACTAGATGATGGAGGAATCTGGGTCCACTGCTAATTAAATGCAGGGGAAGGACGGACTGATGCCCAATATCTTTGTTAGGGATTCTAACATAATTCTGCAGAACAATCAAAATACAGTATAGCTCAATCAGAATATAAGTGGCAAATCATGATTGTGTGTGTGGAAGCAGTAGTGGCCTCCAGATGGTGATGGTATCCTCCAGATGTGCTCATTGGGCTGGAGGGTGAGGCAGAGGAGCTCACTCGAGCTCCCGCAAGCAACCTTGTTGCTGCTGCCTCACTCTGCCTTCTCACCACCCATGAGCCACCATGAGTGCAGTGCTGCTGCTAGAAGGACACAATTGCCTCCTCCCCACTCATGAGCCACCACTTCAGCTAACAGTGCAATCTTATGCATGTGTGCTAGTCTAAAGTAAGCTCTGTTGGGTTCACTTGAACTTAGTCCCAGGAAAGCATGTGCTAAGCTTAATAATATAATATAATATAATATAATATAATATAATATAATATAATATAATATAATATAATATAATATAATATAATATAATATAATATAATATAATATAATATAATATAATAATAATTTATTGCAGTCACAGACCCATTGTATATACAGAATAAAAAACAAAATTAAACTAAAATGCAATGCAAAACACCATATAATCAAATAGAGCAGAAATAAAAATAGTGGCAAGTTGAGTAGTACCCAATATCTTACTAACTAGTAGTAATAGCTCTGCGTTTCTGTTGGACCACATATAAAAACTTTGCGACTTGGGTGGTAATCTCTTTATTTGAGCCAGATAAAAGATAAATTATCATGGATTCGGGAGACTTAAGAACATAAGAACATAAGAAGAGCCTGCTGGATCAGGCCAGTGGCCCATCTAGTCCAGCATCCTGTTCTCACAGTGGCCAACCAGGTGCCTGGGGGAAGCCCGCAAGCAGGACCTGAGTGCAAGAACACTCTCCCCTCTTGAGGCTTCCGGCAACTGGTTTTCAGAAGCATGCTGCCTCTGACTTATGAGGGACACTTGCCATTAAGGGGTTTAGGAACTTACTGCGTGTCCAGGAATATAAAGGGCAGGAAAAAAGCATATGTTGGATAGTTTCAATATTACCCGCTCCGCAGGGACAGACACGTTGTTCATAGGGAAGGCCCAAGAACCTCCCTTCCAGAACTGCAGAGTGTAGAGAATTAAACCTAGCCTTAGAAAAGGCTAAGCGAAATTTGGGGACTGTAAGAAAATCCAAATAAGGGGCGAACTTACCACATTCGAATCTTAAATTCAAATGAAGGGGAGAACATATTTTGGAAGCCATGGCAATTGAAGTTTGAAAATCAATGTCCCTAAGTCAGGACCGGATAATGGATTTAGCAGAAGCAGGAGAATGAGAAGATAGATATTCTCGAGAGAGGCCATTCCGTGCCAATTTCGTCTCCATTTTTCTGTTCCAAATAGAGAAAAAATTGTCGCTCCAAAGGAAGGATAAAAAACCAGAGGGAGGGTCAAACGATAATTTGGCCCAGTAGTTAGCAGACATCAGCCAAGCGTGACACTCAATCAAGGTAAGCCCGCATTCTAATCTAAGGGCAGCTGAGGTAACACATCTTGAGACACCTAATAGTCAGCGTAAAAAGGTGGAAAGCACCGCTTCAACTGAAGAGTTGAATGCATGGATCCAAATTGGGACACCGTATAAAAGTTGGGGGATGATCTTGGTTTTAAAGATCTGAATAAGTGCTGGAATGAATTGCCCTCCTTTGTAAAAGAAGTAACGAAGCAGACCCTTTATGGTATTCCTGGCACTCAGCACCGCCGCCCTTATGTGGGTGGTCCAGTTCAGCGAGTAGTGAAAGGTAATACCAAGATATTTGTAATGGTCAACCTGTTCAATTTGGTGGCCATTAATAGTCCAAACAGGGGTGGTTATTCGTTTAGAAAACACTAGAATTTTTGTTTTAGCATAGTTAATAGTTAACAGGTTCTCACTACAATAGGCCATAAAAGTGCGGAGAGTTCGCTTAAGACCCACCTTCGAGAAAGAAAGAAGGGCAGCATCATCTGCATATAATAATAGGGGACAGCTTAATGCAGCGATTTTAGGAGAATGATGGTCGTGAGAAAGACAGTGAGCGTTCAGGTCATTTAAATACGGGTTGAATAACAGGGGAGCTAGAATACATCCCTGTCTCACCCCAGTGTCTGTAGGGATAGAATTGGTTAAACCACCTTCGCGTCCACAGCGAACCCGCAAGGATGTATGTTGATGCAAGTTGTAGATCAAAAAAAGAAGTCTTTTATCAATGGAAGTTTTAGCTAGTTTGGTCCAAAGTTTATCCCGGGGGATAGAATCAAAAGCAGCTTTTAGGTCAACAAAAGCAACATGTAAGCCGTTACCCCTTTGACTTCTGTATTTTTCGTCAAGGTGGTTCAGGAGAAGACAATGGTCAAGGACGGAACGTCCTCTTCTGAACCCTGCTTGCTCCCTTCCGAGAATATCATGTTCCTCCATCCAGGTATGTAGTTTTACTTTCAGGTAAGAAGCATATAACTTACCTATTACAGATAATAAACTTATGGGCCTATAATTTGTGGGGTCCTCTCTATCCCCTTTTTTGAAAATGGGTATGATTATTGCTTCACGCCAAGCTGCAGGGAAATGACCAGTATCATTGAATCTAGTAAATAAGTTGGCCAATAGTGAAGCCCACCAATCTTGAAAGTTTTTTAATAGCTCTGGAGGGATATTATCTGAGCCAGGTGCCTTACCCATTTGTAGCCCAATTATCAAATCCCTTATTTCATTCTGAGAAACGGGTAACCATACCAGAAGCGACGAAGAGTCCGGGGGGAGAAAACAAGATGGGGCATTGTGTCGAGTGTTCACGTACACAGCTGTAAAGTGCCGTTCCCAACTTTGAGGGGGAATATTGCATGGAGCAGAATGCGAAAACCTAAAGGCTTTAGAAATAATGGACCAGAATTTTTTGGAGTTTTTGGACCTAGATGCTTGAATCAGGCTATTCCACTCCTCTTGGACTGCCAACCTCCTTTTGATGGCCAACGTTGATTTATATTTTCTTTTTATGGCATAGTAATCGGGAGCGAGATAGTTAAGATTTTGATGACGGTATTTTAGATAAACATTCCTTAACTGCCGTTTGAGGGACAAACATTCGCTGTCGAACCATCTTGGACTAGCGCTCGTTATTGCTTTGGGACCAGAAAGCTTGGGAAGCAAAATAGTATTTAAATTAGAAATTAGGGAATCATAGTCACTAAATAGGGATTTTAAAGAGGAGGAATTCATTAAATGCGCTCGGTAAGACATGGCTTCGGGGGATGAGAGAAAAATTTCAATTCTGGAGGCTAAAAAGGGAGACCAAATAGACCGTTTATGGAAAAAGTAAGAGCGATTTACTGTGGTATTGTAATTAGAAGTTAAGCGCATCTTCTCTGATAGGTGACATAAGAAACTGAGGGGGAGATGATCACTATTTTGTCTATTGCCAATGGCGAATGCTGATGTTAATTTAAGTAACTTAGAGGATATTATCGCTTAGTCGATTACACTGCTGCCATGATTGGATATGTACGTATATTCCGCTCAGTCATCTATATGGTCGAGGCCATTTAGGATGGTCAGATTGTGACAACCTACTAGCCGAGCCAGGCAGATTCCCCCGTAGTTAACCCTAGCGTCCTTTGATTTCCTATTTGGGACGGAGGCAAAACGGTCGCAGTCTTCACCGCGCCATAGCTTTGAGGTGAACAGAGAGATGTTATTTGACCCAATCCTAGCATTAAAATCTCCCATAATTATCATTTGGGCTTTGGGGTAGGTGGACTCAAGATCTAGTAAATAGTTATCTAGCTCTTCCCAAACCTGCTCTATAAGTTTCTCACAGATAAGGGAGGGATATATACATTAATACACAGTAAAGATGTTGCATTGAAATGCATAAGGACTGCCATCGCGATGGATTTCAAGGGCTGAAGGGCTTTGAATTGGATAACCAAAGAGGTAGAGATCAATATTGCCAGACCCCCTTTTGGTCTGCCTTTCGTTGAGCCCGAAGGCATCGCTGGAAGATGTATTGAGGAGTATCCATTCAGAAGAGGTTTATAAGTGGTCCAAGTCTCTTGTAGGAAAATTATGTCATGGTTGTTAAGATAGAAGATCCACTCTTGATCATTTTGCTTGGCATTCCAGCCAGCAATATTCCATGAAAGAAAATTAAGAGGGAAGTTGGCCGGAAGAGAGGACCCAGCATTGCACACAAACAGTGGAGAGGTATCAGAGTCAGCTCGAGAAGCAGAACTTTCCGCTGGCAGAAGTTGTCAATTCAGTTCTGCAATTTGATTTAGAGATCCGGAGACACTTGTAGGCGAGCCTAGTTCTTCAGGGTACAAAAATCTTACTTTATCCCAATCCTCACCTACCTGAATTGACCTATTTAGGGGGGAGGGACTGACACTCCTGGTACATCTGGAGGGAGTATTTGAAGAACAATAAACGTCCCCAGCTGGTATTATTGTAGCAGGATTAACTAATGGAGCTGTAACAGGTACCGAAGACCTAAGATGTTGGATCAATTGATATAACTTGTTAATAAGAGCCGCTCGCTCGATGTCAGGCAAATGAGAATAGAGCTCCGTGAGCTGCCGTGTGCTAAGCTTAAAAGACTTAACCCACTTCCTTTTAACACTTCGTTGTCTTGATTGAAAAATGGATGCATATAAAATAGAATGGGCCGCCTTCAGAGTAACTGATACTGTGACCTCAATAAGAACTTAGGCTATCCCAATTTGTACAATCCAAAGCATTATGTGCTTTTTTTTCTCACACAAAGAGTTCTTCTAAAACTTGTTGACTGCCGTCAGTATTGTGGCCTTCTTTTTCAGACAGTCCAAAGGCTCTTAGGGGGAAGCCGATTCAACCTCTTAAATAAAAACATGACCAGTCTTATCAGTTGGTTTTCACCACTTGAAGCTTGTAGCTCAGAGTTATTTGAGTCAGGATAGGGTTGGGGAGTAGTGGGGAGGTGGCAAATAACATACTACAGTTTGGGTAGAGACTACCTGTGGTATAGAAATCATCATTAACTTTGAGGAAAGTTGTTTTTTTTAATCAGCCTTATGTTACAATCATTTTTTTAAAAAACTCTGTTCTCTGTTGCTGGTTTGTTTCTAATCAGAGGTATCCAGTGGATCAGAAGTATCTACTCTTGTGATCTGCAAGTAATTTCACAATCTGCAACTAAGAATGTGTTATTCCACAGATCTTTTCTGTTTACAAGAAATATTACTGGTTCAGTGTCAAAACTGTCCACCAAAATAAATGAAAGAAAGGAAGTTCATTTTTCCCAAGAAGTTTTTTACTGTACATTTTGTAGCAAAAGAGGAAGAAAAAAAGAAAATATTTTATTCACAGGGATGTCATTTTCTAAAACTTCAAATAGGAAACATGACGAATAACAAGATCAAATACACAGCCATGTCACAATATATCTCTGAGCTTTTCTTTTTTTAAAAAAAATACATAGAGATCTGTGGATGTTTCTTTACCATCTTTCTCAACACACCCTTTCAAAATAATAAATAATGTGCAATTTCAGAAATAGTTTCCCAGTGGAACGATCCTTGGGAGCAAATAAATGCAGAAAAATACATCTGAATTAAAGACCAGTTGCTCTTGCTGTCATAAGTACTGCAAATTTCACTGCTGTCAAGGTGTCGTGGAGTTTGGAGGGCCAAACATGCATCTCCACAGCAAGCCCAGGTCCTGTGGCAAAGTTCCCATAAATATATTTGAAAATCTGTTCACAAGCCACAATAGATGGCCTCAAATGAGCAAGGACCTTGGCAAGAGAGAAGGGCACATGAATGCAGTGAGGGGCAAATGGAAGGGGAAGCTGCAGAATGACTGGATGTAGGAATCATCATGTTTTCCATGACTCATTGGAAACATCTCCATAATCAAACATGTCATCAGATGACATGCCTAGCAATCTCAAGAGCTCATGCTCTTGCTTTGATTGACAAAGCTGCATACCATTTGGTGGTACCAAGCACACAAATATTATGTTGGCTTTTGACAATGGCACACGAGTCTGTCTTTTTCTTGCCCAGCTAAACAGAGAGCAACTGTATAATTTTGGCTAGGAGCAATTTATGAAGAGGTCACCAAAACAGCTTTATTCCCACCCACCCACACTTTGATTGTGAAAACTGGGTTTCTCTCTACCGCCCGCATCTCTGACTTCAGACTCCCTTAGACGGTTTACCAAATAACCTGCCTTACATATTGACCAACAAAGGATCATGAAGAAAATTGACGAGGGGAATTTATTTTTTTTAAAAAACCTAAATGTCTCTCCCCCCACCCCAGATATAAAGATCAGAAGAGGAAAACAAGTGTGACTGGATTTTTTTTAGTTTAGTGAGGGAATGAAAAGCAATAAAAACAAATACCAGACCTTTTTTATTATTCCTGGGAGCAGAGAGAGAGAGAGAGAGAATCCTTAGTCAAGCAGTGGCAAACAAACAAACAAACCATTTGTTGCTGATTTCATTACGAGCTTAAACCGAGAAGATGGTTTGCACACATGCTCTTTTTCTCCAAATTCTATCTTGATACAAGTCCTTGGACAGCCACAGTGGCAGCTGGGATTATCCTCAGATCATCTTTACATCCATGGGAGTGTTCTGCTCGGAAAAAGGAGTAAATTCCCCTCTGAATTAAGCATTGTCACTTAACCTGCTTTAATCCTCGAGTTAAGCTTGTTCGACAGTTCACCAGGCATCTGGGAAATCACTGGAACCTACCCGTGACTTCCTTGAGACATTCACACAAATATCTTGAATGCATTGGCTACATTTCAACAGCTCCTCTCTCTCTCTCTCTCTCTCTCTCTCTCTCTCTCTCTCACTCACTCACTCACTCACTCACTCACTCACTCACTCACTCACTCACACACACACACACACACATTAACATGTCATAACCTTTGTTATCCCACTTGACCAATATACACCTCTGTGTGCATGTGTGTTTCTCCCATCATATTTATGGCCTTTTAAACAATCATAGACTTTTGTTATGTTTGGAGGGACTAAGAATAGAATGGAGGGTGACTCTTATTTACACTGTGCTTTCCATCACCCACTCTGAGCTCCCGTAAGTCCCCTTTGCCCCTGTCAGGTCACTGTCATCATACTGCAAAAGCATGCCATTGACTGACAGACTACGTTTTGTCCAAATGTTTGTGATCTTTTTGGGGTAGTTGCAACACTGAGAGGTGGAAAAGTCCCCCATGTCAAAAGAATGGCTACGTTTCGTTTTACCCTCCAGTGGTAACATGAGGAGGCTACGGAATTTGGACTCCTGCTGGCCCAGTAGTGGCTCCTTGTCTGAGTGATGGGCCACTGTTGAAGTTCTGGAGTCTATTGTATCCTCCTTTTTCTGACACTTCAGTTCCAGGGAGGCAAAAGCTCCCATGAGCCGATCAATGTTGTTGTGCTTTGACCTTGATGGGGGCCTCCACTTACTGGACAATGTGCCCTGCTCACTTTGGAGGCTGTAGCCATCGCAGTCACGACTATTCACAGAGCTGGAAGAAGAGGAGATGCTGCTGTGTGCAGACTCACAGTTAAACTCCATGAGCTCATTTCTTACCACCACTTTGGGGTTGACTTGTGGCAGGACCCCATTCTGGACAGGCTGGGATCCATTGGTTTGTGAATAGACATTGCTAACATTAGCCATCTTCCCCGGGGCATTGTTGCAAACTTTATACCGGACCATGAGTATGATGATAAACACCAACAGAGTGGCCACAATGATGCCTCCAATGATCAGGATCATTGTCCCACCCAGGAACTGGCTGTGCATGGACTGGCACTGGGGATAGTCCTCTTTGGTGTAGAATTGGGCACAGCCCACAATGTTGGTGGCGGTGAGTGTTGTGGCAGTGTCATCCCACATGGCCAGAACACAAAGATCGTAGCCTGTTCCAGAAACCAGGTTGTTCACCACAAAAGCCTTGTTTGTAGCAGGGATCATCCTTTAAAGAAAAGGAAACAGCAAAATCAGATTAAAATGTAATGTGAAAGTAGCATGGAGGAGGGGAGCACTGAGCAACAGAAGCAAATATTTTAAATATTTATTTCCTTAGTTTATAACATTATAACAACAAAGTAATCAAAATTTCTTGAAGCTGGTGGCTCCAATGTCAGTGAATTCACTCTGAGCTTTAGTCTGAACTTTTGAGGAGCTGTCTAAGGTGCTGACCTTGGCCATGGGATGGATAGCAAGGCATCAGATCAAATTTTTTACAAAACAAATTATGGTTTTAATTAAGGTTTTAGAAAGATAACACATTAAACCATTTTTGAGAATTTTTAAAGGTAATTTACAGTTTGAGTACTCATCCACTCCAAGAAGAGCAAAGGGAAAAAAAGCAGAGAAAATGCATGCAGCTACCTTTATTCTAGACTGTTTCCTGAGCCAAGTCAATACTTATCAATCATTGCCCCTCACTTCAGTTCCTGGATCCCTTTGTGGTTTTCTTCTGGCTCCTTTGTTCTGAAGTGCTCAGGTGTGTTCTCCATCTCTTTACAATGTTCCAGTTCTCTTAAAGTGTTTTAGCCCCTTTCTTTCTTGTACCTCTTCAGCTCCAGCTCATCAAGCCTTTAACGTCACAATCGTCTAACTTCTCTATTTTCTAGCTTCACTTATATACAATATTTTCACTCCCCCTCTCAACCTTTTAGCCAATTAGAAGGAGAGCAGAGTCTTGGTTAAGTTTCTATTTCCCGTTGCCAGGTTCTTAGGATGAACTATTTATCCTCCTTGTCAAAACTTTCTGAGGAAAACATCCCCTTTTACTTTTAACTGTTCTGTGAACTTTGACTCTCTTATGCAAAATGCAAACCATTTTACAACAATCATAACAAATAACTGATCACTACCACCACTCACAAAATATCTGAAAGTCCTACTCCTTTACAGCCTGTTTGGTCGAAGTTGTAGTGTGGGGTTCCATGACCATAGCTTTTGCTATCTCCGTAATTAAAGCCTTTAGTGAAATTCTAACAGCCTGGGCTATACATTTATAATAAAGTGATGCAGGAAACAGGCTGGGATGACTCTTTTGTGGGAAGGCTCTTATGTATGAACCACCCTAGAAAAGGCAACTTGAGGTTTACCTGTTCCCATAAGTAATATATATCACTCCCTCTCTTTACAAACCATGGAACAAAGCCAGCTCAGACGTCTACAAGCAAGTGAGATGACTCACAGGCATCCTAAGGTACGCAAAAAAAAAAAAAAGTAGCCAGGAGTAAAGAGTAGCTATCTGCAACCTGGCCCCAGTCTGAAATCTTGGAGAACCACTGCCAGTTGGTGTAGACAATACTGAACTAGATGAACCAGTAGTCTTGTTCAATATAAGGCGTGCCCAGGAGGCAGGGTGGCCACAGACAACTTAAGCATAGTAGATCTTGTAACTCTACATGGGTCTCCTGTCAGTGTAGCCCTGTATATCTTTAGATGTTTTCCTCTTCATGCTTATTAAGAATAGTTTCAAGTGGAAAGAAGAACAAGATAAAGTTCTCTCATCCCACAATTCCTATTGTTCCTCAACTACAGCAACAGAATTTGTGGACAGAGGGCACAGTTACAAATTGCATTTGTAACTAAAGATATGTTATTCAGCATACAATACGTAGAAATATTTCCTCAAGTATTTATGGGTAGACATATTTTTCAGTTACAAGACAATAATGGAACTTTCCAGTGAAGAAATTATGACAGAGTTTTTCTATCTCCTCCTCCCAATGCAAGCTACAGAAAGTGGAAGTATTCCTTCACAGGCAATGAGCCTTATTCCATCTGATAATATATTTCACACTAGGGACTCTGGGAAGGAAGGAAGCTTATATGGAATAATCATATAAGGTAGTCAGCAGGAAGGAGAAAATCCTCAGCCAGGGAGTTGTGCAGTTAGCAAAAGAACTGAGAAGTAGGGGATTAGCTACACTTTCATATATTTGTGTCCATTTGGTGTGAGAGCTCAGTGGTGGGAAAAGTAGACCATCTTGTTGGTCCCAACAGCCATTGTTTTGAAATAATTCCTACATGTGGTTTCAGCACAAGCCTACAACAATAAATACGACCAGCAAAACAATGCAGAAATCCATTAATCATACAAATGCTCACACCAATTGCTTTTTTGTAGTGTTTCATCCAGGCACATGGGTGCTAGGGTTGCCAGACTCAGGGCCTGAGAATGATTCTGTATCTTTAAGAGAAGAGAAAATTCAGCCAAGTGCTGTTTTTATTGCAACACTGTAATGGGAAAAACCACAAGGTGAAATTCTTCCTTCCCCCTGCACAACTTTTAAAGATACAGAAGACGTCTTGGAGGCTGGGCCCGGCAACCAAGAGGTCTTCTGTTTCTTTAAAAGTTGTGCAGGGGGAAGGGAGAAGTTCACCTTATGGCTTTTTCCATTACAGTGTTGCAAGAAAACCTGCACTTGGCTGAATTTTCTCTTCTCTTAAAGATACGGAATCATTCTCAGGCCCTGAGCCTGGCAACCCTAATGGGTACATCTGTAACATGGGAAGGGGTCAGGGAGAGATGCATATGCATGAAGGGAACTGAAAGTTGTGACAGATTCAACCTGCTTCTAGATCTGATTTTAGAATTTCTCACAGTTAAACCAAATTCAGAACAAATGAATATAGGACAGAGCAAGCCAGAGAGGCAATAAAGGAATGAAAAAGTGGAAATTCTGTAATCCCTATAGGAACTCTTTATTCTCAAGTAGAAAAATGAAAGGATGGACTTTATTTTCTATTGCCTCTCTTCACCCAACCTATTCCTGTGCAATCCTTAGGCATTGCACTTTCTTTTCAGATTTCTTAATAACTGCCAATATACAGTCAGTGAAGGATGGTTTAGTCCATACCAGAGATAGTATGGAAGAAGTAGTAAAGTAGCCAACCATACTTTTCTACTAATCTGTCAGTTGACACCTGATGGCTATTCTTGCTCACACACAGAAAAAGGGCATGTTGTTCTTGGTAGGCACAATATAGATGGCTCCACACATACATGGCCATTTAAGAAATGATAATGGAATCAACAGATACAAGGCAAAGGGACACTTCTCAACTGGGAGAGTAGGAAAATCTAAATCAATAGCATGTGTTGTTTTGTTTTTAACTTCTTGTAAACCGCTTTGATGTTTTTAATGAAACAGCGGTATACAAATATATTTATAAATAAATAAATGTCATCTACAAAGATAGCCCTTTGTCTTAGCTTTGAATTTTCTGTAGATTGAAACAGAGACTAGAACATAAATCAAAAACGCTATTATGCTTGGCTGGGGGGTTGGATTAGGTGCAGGTGTCCCTCTGCCTAGCTTTCTCAGCTAAGATGACCTCCTGCCAGATGCTGACCTTGCCCTTCTGCCTACTGAATGTGTGGGCAGACTGGACTACCGCTGGGGGGATCCCTACTGATGGAAGCCAGCAGAAAGCCCTAAAATGGGGCATCTTGAGACTGGGGTGGGGCTGAGCTGGCCTGAGATCCACAGGATCCTAAGCCACTGTCACTACTATCACAAAATGGCATTAGGCCCAATCCAGGCCAGATCATCCTGCCCACCACCTTCCACTACAGCTGCAGTAATCAGTAGAGCTGTAAATGCAATGGTGATCTCAGTTCTCCACAAAGCCCCATTAGTGGTGATGGTAGGTTAGGATTATACCCTCAATTGGTAGAATCATAGAATTGTAGAGTTGGAAGGGGCCTATAAGGCCATCTAGTCCAACCCCCTGCTCAGTGCAGGGATCCAAATTATGATTCTATGATTCTATTATACATGAATAAGGTTTAGCAAACAAATAGTATATTATATAAAATTTTATTGGAACATGCATATGTAGCATACATGCATAATCCCCCAAACCTTTCTACATCTCCTTGATAGCTGTGGATGTGGCCCATTGTTTATACAGTGCATGACAGGCAAATTGAGTTTCCTCACAAAATCATGTTAAGTACAGTCAGCACTGTCATTAGTATGGTGCTTTGATCAGTGTTAACTACTTGGACTATATGTGGTGTAGGGGTCTGAGCGTTGGTCTGGGACTTGGGAGACAAGGATTCAAATCCCTGCTTGGCCATGAACCTCACTGCGTGACCTTGGGCCAGTCACTGTCTCTCAGTGTTTCTTATAGGGTTGTTGTGAGGTAAAAATTGGGAGGCGGAGAACCATGTTTTTATTCCACCTTGAGCTCACTGGAGGAAAGGTAGGATATAAACGTAATAATAATAAGTTCTGTGATTTGGAAATCCCATATACTCATCCTCCTCTTCCTTCATCTCCCACTGTCCACCTTTGTTATACTGAATGACATCCAATTATGTCTGTCCTCAAGTGGAATGGACTCCCCGTTCAACAGAATCCCCTTCCTGTCCTTACCCCTGCACCCCCTGGGTGTCCCTGGGCGTGGAGACATTTTAGTGGAATATGGGCTGAAGGGGGAGGAAAGCAACAGATATGAGAGAAAAGGAAGTAGAAATCCCATTACACAACTGGAAATCTGTTTGTATGAACATCCTCTATTTCAGGGATCTCAAACTGTGGCCTGTGGACCACCAGTGGTCCACAAAGCTTCATTTAGGTGGTTAGCGGTCTGTCTGCATTAAATATTCATATTGATTTTTCATTGCTTTTATTGCTTCTTTTATTTCTTATGCTGTGTTTTATTGTATATTCTATGGAATTCAAATTGTAATACAATATATCTAAAAAAAGAAGCAATACAAATGCAATTAAAAATCATACAGAAACTAGCACAGCACATTACAATTGCTATATCAGGCAGGGAAATAATTAAGTGGTCTGCTAGGACCCTCGGCAGTATTCAAGTGGTCTTTGGACGGGGGGGAGTTTGGGAACCAACCACTGCTCTGTCTTTAGGAAATAAGGGTCAATTGATCCACAATAGTAATGCCAATATAATTTTTTCTATCTTTTCCTGTGGAAGAATAAAATTAATGAGTCTTTTTTGGTCTGTCCCCTGTCAATTGAAGGGTTCATTCACACTTCTGGATTCAACAAGCAGCAGGTTCGTCTCCTTATCTCAGCTGAAGTGTGAAACTAGCTGTTCAGGATTAATCATACTTTAATCTTTTTTTAAAAAAAATATACCACCTTCATCTGAGAGATGAAATAGCCACTCCTTAGAAACCATGCTGAATTTTTTGAGGATGTGTATGCCTTTGCTTGTCCTCTTAGATTACAAAGCAGAAAACTAGAGGTGGTGTTTCATCAAATGTGCTGTATTATATTTTGTGGAATTTCCACCACAGATGTCTTGAAACTATAAACATTTCTTCATTATCTCTTTCTTATACACCCACATTCTGAACCAGGGGTGAGGAACCTTACGCCTCTCTATCTGCAGAATTCTCCCTAGGCCATTCATCTTCCCCGTAGGGATTTAGTAAGGCATTTATTTCCATTCTGCCCCATATTAGTTGCATGCAGTGTTGTTTCCATTCTGCTACAGTTTGGTGTCTGACAAAACTATGTTATTTATCTTGTTGTCCACTGTACTGTAATCAGTTACTTAATTCATTTTCATTGGCTATCACTTGTGGCTGAGTAAGATTGTCTTCCAGGGCAAGGTCTTTAACAGTGGGTCTGTAAGTGGCTGTGGAGGCCAATTCTGGATCCACACAGCCTCCCACAGTGAAGACATAAGTTTCCAGATGGAAGATGGTCACGATAATGATTAATTACTTAATTAATGATGTTATCATTATGTTAGTCCACACCATTCATTTCAATGCAAGGGAAATACAATGCAAATGGGGGGGGAAAGTCATCAATTACATATCGTTTATGGACTGAAAATATCAACAACAGTGAATACTCTCCTGGACATGAGATGAATAAGTGACCATAGGTGATTTCTGCTTCCATTTCCATTGAAATTCTCCCCCTATCCCCAGGCCACACATGTCTTGCCCTAAGTCTCATCCCTCACTTACACCTGTTCTGTGTCCTCCTCATGTGTTTTTGCCTTACTGGAATGTATCCATGAATTGTGATAATGCTCTTGATCGCTTGACTAGAGGATGGACAGGTGTTTGTGTGCATATATAGAAATCTCTGACTTTTGCATGGGTGGAATGTAGTAAGAGTCCCATCTATTGCTCCAACTCTGACCCTGCCCACTAATGGTATGAGGCCCCCAGAAGGCTCTCCATGAAGGAATGTGGCCCTTAGACCAAGGTTCCCCATCCCTGTTGTAAACCAAATCCTGCCCAAACTACCTTTCTTCAAAAGCCACTATTGCTGTCTCCCTGCTTCCCTTGCCTTACTTTCTGCAGCATTCCTTGTGATGTGGTTAATGTTAAAGTGAATTCCTTTGTACCCCTAGAGTAAAGTTATGTAAATGCTCTGATTTGCTAATAGCTTGCATGTGCCCAGTGGGCCAAGTAAATATCAGTCCTTGACCACAAGCCAGTTACACGACCTTATCTTAGAAAATAGTTGTAGACATCTAGCCTCCCCATGTAAAAATAGCTGCTCACCTAAGTGGTCTCATGGGAGTGGTCAATTCAGGTGAGTAGTATAGTGCTTAGAAATATTATTTATTTATAAAAAGATGTTTTTAATTCAATCCCCGGCATCCCCATCAAAACAAACAAACAAAAAAGGGTTTTTTAAAAAGATGTTTTGTTTTAAAGATGTTTTAAGATGGTTTTAGTGTTTTGTCTCTTGTTTGCTACCCTGGGCTCCTTCTGGAAGGAAGGGTGGGATAGCAATTTAATTAATGATAATAATGATGATAGAGGTGGGGAGATGGAGTTTTCTAATAAAGGAGAAAGAGCCATTATCTTCCCTGACAAGTAGATCACTGACATGAGCAATTAAATGTATGTATAAGCTGGCTACATCATCAACATTATCACTAGTCACATTTTTGCACCAAGGTGTCTCAAAGCGTCTTACACAATAAAAACAGAAATAACTAAGGCATTCAAACCATAACATAAAAACTAAAATACTCATCCAAAAATCTGTTTCAAAGAACAAATCCTACCTACCTCACTTAAAGGATGAATACAATAAAGGCCACTGACATAACTACCCTCCCAAATAAAAACCAAAGGCTTGGGTAAAACAAAAAAGGTTTTGCTTGGTGCCTAAACCCACACAATCATAGTTCTAGGCATGCTTCCCTGGGAAGACCAATCCACAAATGAGGATCCACCACTGAAAAGGCCCATTCTTGTGTTGCATCTTGTGTTACATTCCACAACCCTGCTGGAGAGGACACATGAAGATTATGAATGCAGTGTCCACAATGCTTCAATGTTCAGGTTGGGTCACTGCCTCCCTGAATAATTGTAAAAGGAGAGCACGGTGCACTGCCATGCTCTCTACATCAAAGTACCACAAACGTTTCCCAGTCTTGCTTGCATCTATATATTCTTCTTCAGGAATGCTACTTTTGTTTTCAGTGACTGGTGAATTTCCCCAAATAACTTATATCTGTTGAAACATAAAGAAGTAAACTTGTTGATCAGCTATTCAGTTCCCACTGCTCTTTCCTAATAAGACATTGTCTTATGGAGTACAATCCGCTATTGCTTATGGCTGCTATTTCAGTTGTGTGCTAGGTGTTGCCCAGAGGCGATGTGATCTCTGACCCACCCAGCTCAACAGAGTTGTTGTTATTGTTGTTTGGCAGACATGAAAACAACAATAAGCTGAACTAGGAGATGATGGAGTAATAATGAATGGGAAGGGAAAGAGTTATGTAGATGGAACAAAGAAGATGATCCTACTGTGGTCTATGGGATGTGGGGAACCTTTGGCCCTTCAGATGTTGCTGAACTACAACTCCCATTATCCCTGGCCATTGGCCATGCTTGCTGGGGTTGATGGAACTTGTAGTTCAACGACATCTGGAGGGCCAAAGGTTCATTACATTTGATCTATGGCTTCAGGAAGTGGTTTTAGAGATGGATTTTTATGACGAACAAAAATGTATAGAATGCAGTAAAGTGACAGAAACATGCTTATATTATTTATTCACTAATAGGCAAAAAAACCTTGCGGTTTAAGAATGTACCTATAGCCCACAGCTATTTCTATCAAACTTTAAAAAGCAGGGAAACTGGGCAGCTATAGTGAATGCACCAGGGGAGCAGGAGACCTGACCTCCTCTCTGAGATATTGTACTGCCCTACAAATTGGTCAAAATGCAAACACCATTTGGGTTGGTCTTTCACAGTCCAATCCACTTCCTGTGTAGCTTGGAAGAATTTGGTAACATGTGCCTCTGAGCATATGGTGAGTGGTGGCAACACCTGCCATCTCCAAAGATAATTATATTTTTGTATGTTTGTTGGTGTTCTTTGCTTCTTTTCTGTGTTACTACTTTTTCTACAGAGAATCTAAATTATTATTCATCCCAGAAATCTGTGTCAAATTAATTTTTATTGATTTCAAAGCCTTTCTGTTGGTCAGTGTCATATGATGGTGAAGACAGCCTTTTGTGTTTCAAATTGGAGGTTATGTTCTATTTCTATTTTGGGTGCATTAACAGTGGAATCTGAAACTGTAGTTTGATGTAAAATCAAGCTGATTCCAATATGTTGCTCCTTCAGCAATGACTCTAGCTGTTGGGAAAAAGAGGATGCATGTTTTCATCCTGCTATGTTTAAACCACTTCATTTAAGGCAAGGTGGGCACGGTCAATTAAAAACATAGAGCACACCTAGTATTTTGTTAGAATATATTTCACCTCCCCCTGTTTTATCTTGTGCAAATTGACCCTGAGGTCCAATGGAGACTATTCTGCAGAATTCAGTGCCATTATTATGTTTGGAGTTTTTTTAGTGTAAATTTTGCAAAGTGTTGCTGTACTTCACCTATTCACAGAAATAGAAACAAAAGAAAATGATTTCCTATAGGAAACTTCACAAAAATTGCAAAGGAAATCAGACATATTCAAAGTGACCATCTGAACTATATCAACCGTCTTAATAATGTTGCTTCCTCCCTGCTAAAACAAGATCACCACAGCACATGTCTTCCTTCTATTCTTTGGGCTGATTGCAGGTGTTGCCACCACTCACCATATGCTCAGAGGCACATGTTACCGAATTCTTCCAAGCTACACAGGAAGTCGATTGGACTGTGAAAGACCAACCCAAATGGTGTTTGCATTTTGACCAGTCTGTAGGGCAGTACAATATCCCAGAGAGGAGTTCAGGTCTCCTGCTCCTCTGGTGCATTCACTATAGCTGCCCAATTTCCCTGCTTTTTAAAGTTTGATAGAAATAGCTGTGGGCTATAGGTACATTCTTAAACCGCAAGGTTTTTTGCCTATTAGTGAATAATAATAGCAGTGAGCTGAAATGGGAAATATGTTTCATATTTTTTGTCACTTATGAAATGATCTCCCCCCTTTTGGGGTTTTTTAGGTCATTTAAAAAACAAATAAATAGTGCAAAGCTGTTTACAAGAAGATGGGTGTTAGGGTGATGGAATGCCGACCCATTACCAACTGGGTCATTGCTCCCTTGCCTTGGGATGCTTATCCAAATATGCATCCTGCTGTAGAACTGAGAAATAGCATCTGTATCTGGATGTGAATCAAGCAACAGACTAGACATATCATGAAATGCATCACTTGCTGCTGCTGCTGCTGCTGCTGCTGCTGCTGCTGCTCCTGCTCTCTCTGTGTGTGTTTTTAAGGCCAGCATGGGGATGATTTTCATCATGGCAGTGTGCAAGGATGAGGGTTAACCCTTTTCTCCCACACTACAATTCTAATGACCCCTGCTCATGCACTGACTATTAACCCAGGGAGGGAAGCTTTTATTGGTTCTAGTGGAAGCTTTCTTCTTGGAACTTATAACAAGTGTGGTGCTGCAATGTCCATCAGGAACACAGTGGGGATGGAAAGGGTTAACCCCTCACATGCCATTGTGCTGACAAAAATTACCTTCATGCCTCCATACTTACAATTGTGATTTTATATATATATACACACAGTAGCAAGTTTAGCATCATCTGGTTTTAAATGTGCATCTGAGTGTCATTGCTTTACAGTGTGCTACTTTCAAAAGGCTGCAGATTTGTTTATGCATCGCAATGTGAGGGAGTGTGGGCCAGTTGCTTCAACAAGAGGGCTCTTCCCCCCCCCCATAAGCAGAGTCTCTGTGATGAAACGGCCATGAACAGCCATGAAAAATGCATGAAAGAGCTGCAGGTAAAAACTCAGTGTAATATATATTTGTAACAATGCTAGGATTGTTTTTGTTCCATGAATCTGTTTCCATGTTGGCCAGGACATTCTTTTGTGGCTTAGAGGTGGGAGAACATCCTACATTAGGAATGGAGGAGAAAGTGAATTTTGTTTGCATTTTAATGAGAAAGTACCTAATTTGCATTCTCGAACCAATACACAAACTGAAACACAGCTATCCTTTGAAATTTGCATTTTTTTAAATTTGGTGATGCAGTTCGCCAACCAATGTGTACAAAAATGTAGAAGGGAAAGGTTTACACAAAAATGCATATATTTGTAGCATACAAAAATGCATTATATTGGACAAAACTGCTTGCAAAAAATCAGTCAAAAGTATGCAAAAATTGTTTATTAGGAGAAATCAACACTAAAATGCTAACAAATTTTCATGAGGATTTTTTTTTAAAAAAATCACAAATTGCTGCAGAAATGTGGAGACATGAATTTGAGACTGGGAAAATGAGAGAAAACAAAATTGACAGATTTGTCCAGCCCTACCCTTAATGGATCCAGTTTCTATTTACTTGTGCTTGTATTAGTTATACATCCCATGATTTCTGATTGGAAATCCAGACATAACCTGGTAGACCTGCTTTCCTCAATGTAAACATATAGAAAAGTGGTTGCAACATCTCTGAGTTCAGAGGTCAGTGTGAATTCCCCCTTTAACGGTGCATTCATCCCTTAAAGGCACATTTTAAAATATCCCCACAGGATTGGATGTGAGATCAGGAGTATGTGGGCTAAAGGCAGCCACAGATCCTATGAGATAGAAGTAGTTGCCTCTACAGAGCATCACAAGATCTCCACTCTGGGTAAATGTCAGTAATTTCTGAATGTGATCGCCCAAATTAAAGTTTGGTCAGAGCTCCCACAATGATACCAACCCAGATTACAGCTAAACGCTGCATGTTTTTGAAAGAGCCCTTTTGGCTCTTTATTTTATCCCTCCCACTACACCTGTATGGCAAAGTTATATGATTGCGAGCACTAGGAGTGCAGAGCAGCTCTGAAAGGATGAACCATGCAATAGACCAAAGCAGAGATTGAAGTAGCCTCTCTTAGCTCCCTGTGTTGGGGATAATCAAACAGTCATCGATATTCCAGAGTGAAAATGTGTCTGAATTGATTTTAGGTGTGAAGACTCTTAAAAGCTACCATCAATCACAGATGACTAGCAATACATTTTGAGGAGGGAGGGTGATTTGAGAAAATGGGTAACTTCATGAAAAGTAGTTTACGCTCTTCAGACATGGGAGCACTACCTTGGCTTTTATTTGTTAACCCTCAGAGTGCTTGAATATCT
This sequence comes from Rhineura floridana, assembly GCF_030035675.1. NCBI lineage: Eukaryota > Metazoa > Chordata > Lepidosauria > Squamata > Rhineuridae > Rhineura > Rhineura floridana. The sequence continues at coordinate 157,020,786 of NC_084483.1, forward strand.
TCGTATTCAACCCTCAGTGCTCATATTTCAGAGCTGAAGTACAGTTATACCTCCTTTCTTTGGAACATTTCTGCTGTGATTCACTTTTGGTGCATAGCTGGGCATAGAGGCAGACACAGCACAAACCTGAATTATGGGTTGCTAGCCTACTCACAGTCAGAAAAGTATACAGACACTCTCGTTGACATCCCTTTGACATATATGACAGATGTGAGGCAGGTAAAGATGGTTTGCAGGCATTGCCAATCAGGTGATTATTTGTGCCTGCAAAGCTCTGTGCAATACTTTGCAAGCCCTAATGATCAGCTTCTGAAGCTCTGTGCATGGTGCTTTGCAGCCCCAACTATCAGCTCATCATTGGCACTTCTGAAGCCTTGTGTAAGATGCTATGCAGGTCTCAATGATCAGCTAATGTTCAGCGCTTGCAAAGCACAGCCCTTTGCCTTTGCCTGCATGGTTTGATTTCAAACTGCCCTAGTCACTTGACAAACTTGCAGGAGTGGGAGAGAAAAGGATCTGGCCCACTGGTTGGATCCAATTTCTCTCCCCTGCTGTAAAGAATTCTCAGCAGACTGAATGGACGAGTGTGTTAGCATTGATTTTCGGCTCAATTCCAGGGAGTTTATAATTTCACCCACTCTTATCCTGTTTTGTAATACATGAGGAATTCAGTGTTGGCAAATTCTAATATGAACTGATGTGATTTACATCTTCCAGACTAATGTGTTGATCGGAATTGAGCATCTACCAGCTTTCACACTTCCTGAAAACTCCAAAGAACTTCTTAGCGCAAAACAAAATCAGAATATATTTAAAAATGTTTATTTTATTTATATATTTATTTGTTGCATTTATATACCACCCCATAGTGACGCTCTCTGGGCGGTTTATAATAATAGTTTGAGATAAAATAAAATTTAAAATCGGCAAATACAACAAATGCATTTATGTTTACATATATGCAATTAATACAGAAATGGGACAGAACTAAGGATGGGTGAGAACTTCAATTGAGTTTGCATTTAAAGCCGAATCTATCAAATTCACACTTTCTGAAACAATATGAGACTTGAAACACAGTTCATTCAAATTTTGCAATGCAGTTTGCCAACTAAGCAATATCTACAAAAATGTGTATGTTAGGGTGAAAATATGTGTAAATTGAACATATGAGTGAAAACAACATACAAAATGCATTATGTGATGAGAAATTGCTTGCAAAAATATTTACATTAGTCAAAACTGCCTACAAAACATGTTTATTAGGAGAGATTCACACTAAAATGCTGGAGGATTTTTTTTTTTAAATCACAAATGGCTGCAGAAATGTCAAACGCTGGCTGGAAACTGAGAAACTGAGAATCTAAATTAAGAGATCTTTCCATCCCTAGACAGAACAGATTTATGGGTGAACACTTGTGAAAGTGGATATGGACATGAAAGAGACAGATTTGCCTATTCTGCCCCCAGAGACTAATGGAATCCACTGGATTCCTGAATTCCCTGGGGGAGTTCCCAGTAGATAAAGCAGGTGACCCTGCTGAAGCCCTTGTTAAGCTGTGGAACAGTGAGGTGTGTCAGCCTCTTGACATGGTTGCCCCCGAGTGCCCTCTCTGACATTGTGGAGTCCAGTCTGTACCCTGGTATACCAGTGAGCTAAGGGCAATGAAACAGGCTGGATGACAGCTAGAGCCCAAGTGGCAAAAGACATGTTGTGATGCTGATTGGGCATGAGTAAAACATTATAACCATGCCTCCTGTGTGGCGATGAGGGTGGCAAAGAAGCCCCACTTCTCTGCCACCATCGCATCCTCAAGTAGCTGACCAGTGGAGCTTTTCTGTATTGTCAGGGGTCTGTTGACGTCAGTTCCAGGAAATGGAGTTTTAGACCCTTTGGAGGCCCACTGTGAATTGTTTGCAAAGCACTTTGAGAGTAAAGTTCCTCACCTCCATAGCAATTTTGATGCCTCATCCACATCTACTGTAGTCCACAGTGAGGTGTCCAGTGCAACATCTGCTGCAACATCTTGGGAATAGTTTCAGTTGATGCAGGATGATGATGTGGACAAGGTGCTTGCAACACTGCAGCCAGCAACGTGTCCACTCGACCCTTGCCCTTCTTGGCTTATTAAAGTTTGCCAAGGGGGGTTGACTGAGTGGATCCAGGGTGTGGTCAATGCATCGTTGCAGGAGGGAGTGGTTCCAGCCATCCTGAAAGAGGCAGTGATCTGACCACTCCTGAAAAAGCCCACCCTGGGCCCATATGTTTCATAGAATCATAGAATAGTAGAGTTGAAAGGGTCCTATAAGGCCATCAAGTCCAACCCCTGCCAATGCAGGACTCAGACCCCCCCAGACTTATGCATCCCCCAATTTCTTTTTTTTAAGAAATGTCTTTTTAATGACTTCCAGGAAGGGTGACTTCGCTTGTGCCTGCTTTTGGGACGGGCTCCCGCCTCAAAAGAAGCTTATTCAGATATAAATCAGTCAGAACATTTTTTTTTTTTGACTGATGAAATTTCTCCCAGGCAGGGAGAAACGTAGAGATCAACCTCAAAGCCTGTTTTTGTTGGGAGGACTGGATTTCATTAATTTATGAGATAAGGTCCAGCCAACAATGCCGGACGGACTTCCTAACAAGCTCTATCTGCTTAAGCGATACGTTTATCTTTTCTTTAAAGAGAGAACGGACTAACAGGCAAGCACCCTTCTTTCTATTATTTTTTTTACTTGGTTTAAATTGTTGCAGCAAAAGGAGATTTGTCAGATTGATCGGCTTTGGACAACTTCTGGGTGAGATATAGCTCTTCTCTGTTATTCACGAAATTAACAGCTTATCTCTGTTTCTGTCGCAAAAAGCTGTCCTGGAAGTGCATTCTAAAGATAATAAACAGAAGAGGGATTTCTATTCCTGATTTCTATTCCGAGGAATATTATATTGTCTGGGACTATTCTCTTTTTGGTCTATTTTATTTTGACGAATCTGCTTCTTCACGACGCCACTAACTGTTTTGATGCTGGGAACTAAATTTATTTTGCATTCTTGAACATAGAGAGATAAGGCAGGTTGCTCTGTTTATACTGTGATGTCATCAAGCCTGGAATATTAACCCAATTGTTGCTGAAATAAGAAGTGGTTCTTCTTTATTTTTGTTTTGCTTTGTTTTCGTGGTTTTAAAAATGGCAATCAAGAAAGTGGCTGAGAATCTAGAAGTAATTATGTTTCAGAAAATAATGGATGAGATTGAGATAACGAAACAAACCCTGCGACAGGGTAGTAAGGAGCTGAAAATTGAACTGAGCAAAATGACGCAGGAGCTTAAAGAAATAGGGGATCCTGTGAGAGAGGAGAATGAGATCAGAGATGAGAAAAGAAAAAATAAAGGGAAGATACAAGCCCTGGAGATTGGAACAAATGTGGAATTGGAAAAAGATCTGGAGTTTATGGATTTTAGAAATAAAATCTACTGTTTGGAATTTAACGTTATCTCTGAAGAAATTAATGAAGATATTAGAGATAAAGTTATCAATGGCTTGGATAATCTTTTGGACTGGAATGACGTGATGGAGTTTGATATAGAGAAAATCTATGGAATTAACTGCAGCCATGTGACAATGGAAAAACTCTCAAGAGATGAGCCAGTGCATTTTGTAAAAAAGAAGAACAGAGATATGACTTTACAACAATGTTTCAGCAACTTATTCAGAATGGATGGCAAGAAAATATTTGGGATAGAGGAAATTCCCATCAGACTCTTATTATATGACTATGGCTACAACAGCAAGATTATTATGGAATACTGATAATGGAAGATTGGACACTGAAATTACTGGACTTAACAGGACTATTGAAGATGGAAGATGGAACTAATAGGGATAATGGAATAATGGCTATTGAAATTATTGGACCTAACAGATTCTGATGAGATGGATTAATCGAAATGTTTATTTGGACTATGATTATGACAATAAGATTATTATAATTATTAACGAGATGGATTAATTGACATGTTTATTTGGAGAAAAATTGATAGATATATTTCTTAAAGAATTGAAACCTCTCTTTGACTTTTTGTGGAAAGAATAAAGTAATGTTTATGAGATTTGATGATTAATTAAGGTAACTACTGGAGGAAAGTGATTTTATAATATGATTTAAGAGACAGGATTGTTATATATTGTAGACTTATAACTGATTTGATATGTGACAAATGGGAAGTCAACATTTTATTTTTTTTGTTTAATTATTTTTGTTTTGTTTTGTTTTTTGTCTTTGAATGTTTTATGATTTTGTTTTCTATGTTTTATGAAAATTTGAATAAAAATTATTGTAAAAAAAAAAGAAATGTCTTTTTAATTTATGACAGGTCAGACAATGACAGCCTCCATTTAAAGAATGACAGCTTGTTTTAAGAGCAGGAGCAATTGAAGAACAGGACCCTCTGAAAAATCCAGTGAGTAAGGCAGGGTGAGTGCTCAACACAAGCCTCACCTGGAAGAGTCCCCAAAAGTCTGCTCACACAAGATTTCCCTGACTGAAGGTAGATTTTTCATTATCACAATCGTCCTGTAATTATTTAAGTGATCCTGAAAAAAACATGATCCTTGAAGAATTAAATGTTAAAAATTTCTATTATGGGCTAGAGTTAGACTTCACTGCTTGGACTTTCCTTTGCTCTGCTTTTCAGTTTCAGTTGTGTTCTCTATCCAGCCAGCAATAAAGAAGCATGTTTGTTTGCCTGCAGTAAGAAGACAATGTTTGTAGAATTGGGTTCTTATTGCTAAAGGGTGAAATAAAGAGATAATGTTAAAGTGATCTGAAAAAATATATATGGTAAGTTACCCTTTGTTCTTTTAAAGCACTCACTATACTCACAATCATAGTGGCTATTTTTTCTTCTTTTTCTTGAGTACTTGATAGCAAAGGATGAAAACAATCTTAGAAGAATAGAAACACTGCTGTACACACCATGCACACTAAAGTTAGTTGGCTGACTGGCCATCTAGGCTGTAACTGAGGCCTAATTTCTTATTTTCCCAGTGTATGCAGTGTAGAAGGAGACCTTTTCAAGGTTTCTGGGCAGAAAAATCAGCATAGCAACCAGTAAAAAAAAATCCAGTTGCTTTCCACACTAAGTTTCCAGTTGCTTAGTTAGCCCTTTCTATAGCAACCAGTAACATAGTTTTCCCTTGATTGTCCAACAGAAAGAAAATTCTAAAGGCAAGGAACAATACTAGAAGGAGCAACCTTCAAGGAGGAACTCACAAACACACTGAAAAGTGTTTATTTTCTCTCTGCCTTTCCCAAAACTTGTAGTATGGACAAGTTTGTTTTTCAGGTGAAGTCTAAAACTGAGATGCCTAATCCAGCGTCAAAGCCAAGCTCAGGAGTGCACTGTCATTACCAAAGTAGTTCAGTACATGAAGAATCAGAACACAGGTGAAAGAGGACTGTAGCTATAGGCAAACTTCAAAATCAAACGTTTGAGTCTGGTATTCCTGGGGATCCTCAAAAAAGGGTGAGACAATTCAACATTACACTTCATTCATTTCCAACAATAATGGTTCCACAAATATTAATGGTTAGAGTATTCTAAGGTCCACACTAGTTTTTAACTTCAGATCATTCAGACCATGGTATTCCCGAACTCTATGTATGAAGTTGGACAGTGAAAAAAGCAGATCAGAGAAAAATCAACTCATTTGAAATGTGGTGTTGGAGGAGAGCTTTGCGCATGCCATGGACTGTGAAAAAGACCAATAATTAGGTGTTAGAACAAATTAAACCAGAACTATCACTAGAAGCTAAAATGATGAAACTGAGGTTATCATACTTTGGACACACATGATTCACTAGAAAAGACAATAATGGTGGGAAAAACAGAAGGGAATAGAAAAAGAGGAAGGCCAAACAAGCGATGGATTAATTCCATAAAGGAAGCCACAGACCTGAATTTACAAGATCTGAACATGGTGGTTCATGACAGAAGCTATTGGAGGTCGCTGATTCATAGGGTCACCATAAGTAATCGATTTGAAGGCACATAACAAGTTATAGCATCAACTGCTTTGTTTGTTTTACACTTTGTTCACTGTATCCTTAACATTTTTTCTTATGATACAAACAAATATGCAACTCAACTCCTGATGTTCATACTAAATTTTCTGTTAATGTAACCTTTACATAACCATTATGTAAGTTAACAAACTCTCTGCATGGAGGAGTCATCAGGAGGAAGGTCCCTGCCGTTCCCTTCCCCTGGCCTGGTCCTTGCATCCTCTCCATTAGTAAGGGGGAGGACTGGCTGGTGTTTTGTGCTCCCCCGCAATGCCCCACCTAGAAATGAGGCTGCCCCATCTAACAAGGAAGGCTGGCTACAGGGCTGGTCTGGTCTATCAAATACTTATTTGCCACCCTGGGCTGACACATGTGATCATTTCTGAAGTAGAAGGGCTGATCCTTGAGTAACTTTCTCTCTCAAGCATTCATGTTCTCATAAAAGGGTCCATGCATGCTTGATGAAGCACACAGTCTCTTTCCTGGGTGGCTGAAATACAACGTATGGAAATGAAGCACATCTGTGGATCAATGTACAGTACAGAAGACGGCATACAGGAGATATGGGGATATCTTCATGCTTTATATGTATGAAGGGGGCCCATACATTTGTTGGGTTAAAATGAATTATGGTTGAAATAAAATTGATTTCGGTTTATTTGCCCCTAACCTGAACCCCATCCCAGGAAGCTTTTCTGAAAGAACTTTGATCCCGAATGCAAGCTGAAACTACCTTTTCACATGCTCAGTGTGTTTTAACAGATATGTGTCAAAGAATAGAAACCTTTGTTCCCCACATGAATGTGTTTTGCATTTGTCTCTGTTTTAGTGCCCTGTTCCTGGTTGTTTCAGATCTCTGGCTCCAGTCTTATCTCAAGGGGCAACATGCCCCCAGCAAATCCGCTCATCTCCCCCTGCTCTCCTTCTCCCCCTTCCCTGACCTTTATGCCAACATATGATTTCTTTATGCTGTATTAGGTTCATCCCCCTGACCTGTAGCCCCTCTTCGAGGGTATATAATCTGAACCTCTTTCAATAAACGGGGTTCCCATTTCTGGAAGGCATCTGCTGGACAGGTTGGGTCCCCTTTGTCAAAGGTTCTTGTTGTCGGTTATTTCCTGGGTCTCTGGCAGTGGGTTCATGCGACTCAGCTCCACACTCTTCCTGGGGTGAACATGAGGTGAGTAAGGTTAAATGGACAGCTCAGAATTTTAGTTTTGACCTAACACATTAAAGGGGCAGCATACATCAGGGTCACCTCCCTGATGTCATAAGAAGAGTCCTTCTGGATCAGAACAAAGGCTCATCCAATCCCTTCTAGGCCCTGCCCACTTATCACATATTCTATCTATCTATCCGTCTGTCCGTCTGTCCGTCTGTCCGTCTGTCCGTCTGTCCGTCTGTCCGTCTGTCCGTCTGTCCGTCTGTCCGTCCGTCCGTCCGTCTGTCCGTCTGTCCGTCTGTCCGTCCGTCCGTCCGTCTGTCTGTCTAGTCTAATCTCCAATAATGGATGTTCTGTACATCTATGAGGGTGTTTTTTAAAAAATCTCATTTCCCTCCATGGCAGAATGCTGAGGCTCTTAGTACATGACTTAGCTTCCCCCACACCAGTGAATGGTACTGCACCTCTGAGGGTAATGGGCACTGGGTCATAGGCACAGAAGCATTAACAATGACTATAGAAGGAAGTTGTCCCACATATGTAGGATTGTTCAGTAGAGACCTAAGCTGTGTCTTCCTGTACTTTGTACCATCACCTTTAAAACATTTCACCCTGATTCATCCCTTGGGATACAGTTCCATAGCCTAATAAATGTCAACATTAATTAAGGTTCCCTCATGCACATCATCTCACATGCCTTTTCTTTCTCTTTGAAGCTCAGGGGGAATGTTCATTATCTCTATCTGTCTTGCTCACCATTTCTTACCAGGCTTATCAATGCGTCTTTGACTCTCTCTTTTCTTTCCCCTTTTCGAAATTAGTTGAAGAGAGCATAATCAAATTAGGAAATAATAATGAGGCAACTTGTACTGTGGGTTTCATCTGACAAGGCAAATTCTGCAAAGGGCAGCTGGGTGTGTGAGTGATGAGAAGACAGCATTCAGAAATATGGGAAGGGAGTTGACTCTAATGATAACTGGGCTATGGAAAGGCAGAAGTAAGACCCTGCTTGTGTGTGGTGAAAAGGAGAAAGAAAGAAAATACGCAACAATTACATTCTTGGCTGGTCTGGGAACTGTGAGACATTTGCAAATAAATGGTTTAGTTCAGTTATGTCTCCATTTAATGAGAGAGAGAGAGAGAGAGGCCCAACTGGAGGACATGACCTAAGTTTGGTTTTTACTTCACTGGTATCTACTGATGATATTGCTGATTTACTCCATGTAGGTATCTGGGAGGATCCCTGCCTCAATATACAAGGCATTATAAGCACTGTGATATATAGTATCAGTGTACACTGAGTCCTAAAGGCCTCTGGGAAGGTGTTGTATAGACTGGCATGAGGCAGAACTTTTCTGGACATAGGCTAGAAAAAGACACTGAGTCTTAAAATTCTGAAGGCAGTTTGGCTGTGACTAGGGATGGACAAATATGTTAGTGTTGTTTCTCATCTTTCCCATCTTGAGCTCACCTCACTTCAACATCAGTTTGCATTTTTTTAAAGAAAAAGTCCGCATGTAAATCTGCATGCATTTTCTTGTGCATTTCTTCTATTATACTCAATTTTTGAATGCACTTTTACCTAATGTATGCATTTTATGAGCAGCTTTCCCTAATGTAATGCATTGTATATTTTCACTTATATATGCATTTTGTGTACGCTTCTCCCTAATATTTTCCCCCTTGGGAACGTACATTTGGTTGTAGACCTATACTGCATATCCAAGCCATGCTTGCACTAGGGTAGGGGCAGGGTGGGATTGGGTGGAAGTATCCTATCATCCAGCTCTGCTGGCTAATCTGGCCTCCCGATGACCACTGCTGACAGCGTGACACGGGTGTACTCTATTGCTGCAGTTTTTTCTTCTGCCTGCTGATTGCGTGTGCCAGCAGAAGTGCCAAAGGTGGAAATCCTGTCGGCAGCAGCCAGTGGAAAGCTTCATAGCAGGGTGTGCTGGAGATGGGGGAGAGCATGATGGCATAAGCCCTGATCACTGCATCAGCTCCAGCTCCAGCGATTGCCTTGCCCCTCCCTTCTGCCCCAGCTAGTTTGCACACATTGATGATGCGTAATGTATGCCTCTAACTAAACATAATTTCCCATGCATTTGAGTCAGAGGGAAATGAAATACACCAAGTACCGAGACCATATGCTAGTGCCAGGATGTCTGTGGTATCAGCAAATGTTTTGTAAATAATCATCACATTCACTAGCCCTCTTCAGGTATTCCAAATTCAGGAAAGTGAACATGTAAGGGGGGCAGCAGAGGCAAGTGTGCTAACTCCAGCCTAGGCTCCTGAAGCGGCGAGGCTTTTGTATCCATGGAGGCTCTCCAGATCCATTAGAACTCACATATTCTGCATTAGTCAGGCCTCATCTGGAATACTGCGTTCAGTTCTGGGCGCCTAATTTTAAGAAAGATATAGACAAGTTAGAGCGGGTTCAGAAGAGGGCGACAAGGATGATAGCCAGTATGGAGAACAAGTCTTATGAGGAAAGGTTGAAAGAACTTGGCATGTTCAGTCTGGTGAAGAGAAGGCTGAGGGGTGACATGATTGCACTCTTTAAGTACCTGAAGGGCTGTCACATAGAGCAGGGTACAGATTTGTTCTCTGCTGCCCCAGAGGGTAGGACTAGGTCTAATGGTTTTAAGTTGCAGGAGCGTAGATTCAGATTGGACATTAGAAGGAACTTCTTGACAGTAAGGGCAGTTCGGCAATGGAACCGACTGCCTAGGGAGGTGGTGGGATCCCCTTCGCTGGATGTCTTCAAGCAGAGGCTGGACAGCTATCTGCGGGAGATGCTCTAGCTGTGGATTTCCTGCTGTGAGCAGGGGGTTGGACTCGATGGCCTACAAGGCCCCTTCCAACTCTATGATTCTATGATTCCAGGGTTCTAAAATACGTGGGAAGCATCCACAGATACAAAAGGCTTCCTGCTGCAGACAACCACATTCCATGAGTGAGAGGTCAAGAAAAAACAGCTCGCTTGCTCTCCCCTATGTCCATTCTCACATGTTTACTTTTGAACACCTGTACTTTCTGCATTTCATTTCCCTCTGACCTCACTGTTTACAATTCCCACCCCATAATCATGAGTCTATAATATGTCTGGAACTTGGGATAAGACTTCTTGTATCTGATGAAGTGGAGTCCACAGAATCTTATGCCATAGTAGACCAGGGTTCGAATCCCCACATAGCCATGAAGCTTATAGGGTGACCTTGGGCCAGTCACTGCCTCTCAGCCTCAGAGGAAGGCAATGGTAACCCCCTTCTGACTACTGCTTACCATGAAAACCATACAGTAGGGCCCCGCTTACTGGCGCTACGCTTACCGGTGTTGCGCTAATGCGGCCGCTTTCGTTTTACATTTTAAAGCCAACGTTTGCTCTTTTGCGATGTTTCCGCGTCATTTTCACTCGATGGCCTCATTATAGTCTATGGGTTCTGCTTTACGGCGATTTCTGCTTTACGGCAGGGGCCTGGTCCCTAACCCGCCGTATAAGCGGGGCCCTACTGTATTCATAGGGTTGCCCATAAGTCGGAATCGACTTGAAGGCAGTCCATTTCATTTTTTCAAGGTGTCACAAGAGTTGGTGTTATTGCAGCAGCAAACTAACACAGTTACCCTTCTGGAAATGGTCAAAATCTCCATTATTTCTTGGTGCTTTTTCCTAATGCATTCATTCTGAGCCCTTTTCTGCTTACCCATAAAGCACCATCTTAATTCAGATCAGCTTCTTGAGAATCTAGGCCACATATCTGAAATTAAGTAAATGTTATCCAGCTTCATCAGGAAATTCTAATTTGTCACAGCAACACTCTCAGCCATGATGCATTCATGAACTAGTGAAAACCAAATGCTTCAAGAAGGAAAAAAACTTCCAAATAGAACTATTTTTTTTTGCCATATCAATGGTCATTTATTCACACTATAAGATAGTTATTCTGTGATGTGTGTGATATGGAATTTCACAGTTTTTAATTTGAGTGTTCTCATAAAATCTGTTAACTTGTGAAGTTATTAAGCATTAATTGGACACACCACTTGATCAAAATTGGTGAAAACTGCTTTTTTTAAAAAAGGTAGAATATTAATTTAGAAAGCTGGTAGAAAAACCATGGGCTGGACCAAAATAAAGGGTGATAGTCAATGCTTGTCCTACTCAGAGTAGACCCATTGAAGTCAATGGGCACAACTAATTTAGGGTCATTAATTTTGATGGTTCTACTTTGAGTAAGACTTGGTTAAATACAATCCATAGCTATCAATGGCCATTAGTTGTAGTTGCTATAGCGAGGGTGGGGAGCCTCAGGCCTTGGGGCCAAATGTGGCCCTTCAGGCCTTTCAATCTATTCTCAGGACTCTTCCCAGACCCCTTCTCCTCAGGCTGTGTGCAGTGGTGGCTGGTGACTCAATGTCAGTGGAGCAGTGGGATCTGCTTGGGGTTTTAGTCCAAACTTTCTTGAACCTTGAAAGTTCAGACTCATACCTGGAGTGGATTCCACTGCCCCACTGACATGGAGCCACCAGCTGCCACTGGCTATATCTCTCATTAACTTTGCTCCACACCTCCCTTCCTCAAGTGCTTTTGCCTGGCTGGAATGTGTCCCTGACTGGTGATAATACCTCTATTAAAAAGAAACCACACCCAACAGCAATTGTTTAAAAGCTGCCATGTTTCTGAAAATGTAACATCAACTATTGATTATATGCATCTAGGAATGGATGGGTGAGCTTGTAAGTCTGTCTGTCTTCTTAATCTGCATTTTTGAAGCATATAAACATGAATTTTAATCATATTTTCTCTCAAAATAAGCATTTCTAAATATATCTCAAATATTCCTTTCTAAACGTATTTTCTCTCAAAGCTGCACACTATATCTGAAAAAGTGCACATTCTCTCAAAAGTGTTTTTCGACTTTGTATGTGTAGGCGCCAAGAACTGTGTCAGAACATTTGGGGAGTGCAAATGCTTGTTATGTTGTTATTATGTTCTGTTTCACGCATTAGTCTTCGAGGTGTGGATCAGGTTGATTTGTATTGGAATTCACAGGGACTGAATCCCTCAAAGATTAGCTGTAGCACTTTAATTAGTATAATATGGTGCTCAGCCTTGAAGAAGTTGCCCATCCTTGTTTTAGGAGTTAGACATGTCACACAGTGCCATCTTGTGGACATCTTGGAAAATCCACTTAGAAGGGTAGACAGTCTAATGAATCTTAAGGAAACCCCAGCAATTGTTTCCTTGACCATAATTAATAGAGAATGCCAGAAACTGGGGGGACGATTCAGAGAGAAGTTCTGCTGCGCACACTCCACTAAAAAGAATGGGGTGCAACACATAACATGTGCTTATGTTATGGAAGGTACAGTCCCACAAATGTCATCTTTATGTCTGGATGGGGAAAAAAGCTGCTAATTAAATGACTGGCGCTGTAGTTTGTAAAAGTTATCAAAAGCAATTCACCAATAGCTAAAATTCTCCTTTCTAGAATGGCTCACTTAAATTCAAATTTTCATACCTTTTAATTCTATGGAATGATGTCGGAAGTATTACATATGCAAATTCAAAGGGGATTGAGATGGACTTGATTCTGTTTTGTGACTGGTTGATCATGTAATCAACATTGTGATACCCTATCAATCTCTCAGTCCTAAATCTGCCATTTTGGGGCAAGGTGTGTGAGTGGGTAGTGGCATCACAACTCCAGACGTTCTTAGATGAGATTGATTTTATTCATCTTTCCCTATCTGGGTTTTGGCCAGGTTTTTGGGACTGAGACAGCCTTGATTTTTGCAGGGAGCTAGACTAGGAAAGTTGTTGTTTCTTCTGGACATCTTAGCAGCATTTGATTGCATCAAATATGGTATCCTTCTGGATTGCCTGGCTAGCTTGCAGGCAGCATTTTGCAGTGGGAGGAGAAGCTGTGCTGGAAAACTATTGCTTAACTTCTTGACCTTTGGCCTACAGGGCCCCACAAGGGTCTATCTTGCCCCCATGCCAATTAAAATCTACAAGAAACTACTGGGGATCATTTTCTGGAGATGTGGGGTTTGGGGTGTCACCAATATATGAGGATACAAATGGAAAAATGTTATTTATCCTTAACAAAATGCAAAAACTTAGAAAAAAGAGTTAAGGATAAATAATACATAAATGTAAGAATTTTAATATATCAAACAATAAAAAAAATGTTGTAAGCTGCCTTGAGCAATCTTTTTTAACTGAATAGTAGGATATAGCTCTTCTAAGCATGATGTCTATTTAAGGTCACATTTGCACGTTATATTTAAAGCGGTATCATGCCACTTTAACAGTTATGGCTTTCCCCCCAAGCATCATGGGAATTGTAATTTGTTAGGGGTGCTGAGAATTGTTCTCACAGAGCTACAGCTTACAGAGTTCCCTGGGAAGAGAGATTAACTGTGGGAATGGTAGCTCTGTGCAGAGTGGGAAACCACTCTGGGAATGGTAGCTCCGTGCAGGGTATAAGAGTCTCCTAACAACTCTCAGCATCCTTAACAAAACGACAGTACTGAGGATGCTTTGGGGGAAGCCATGACTGCAAAAGTGGTATAATAGTGCTTTAAACGTAAGGTGTAGATCTGGCCTTAGTCATGCAGTAAGTAGGGCTGCTGAAATTGAGTTGCTGAAGTCAATTCATTTCAAAGGGCCTACTCACTATATGACTAAAGCTGGATATCACTCTAAGGGTGCCATCCAAACCCATTTGCACCAGGCTTGGGGGGATAGGCTCAGGTAGAGGTATTCCTCCACCTAGCCCTGCTGGCTTCCGCTCGCTAGCACCACTCTGCTGGTGCCGTGCTTCCTCTTCTGCCTGCCCAAAGTACAGGCCAGTGGAAGTGCCACTAGCAGGATCCCTCCCAGCCGCTGCCAGTGAAAAGCCTGAAAACAGGGCATTCCGAGGGAGAGGCTGAGGCAATCTGGGATCCAATGGATCTGAAGCTGGTCCCACTGCCATCATGTGACCTCACTGGGCCCGAAACAGGCCTGATCACTGCACCAACTGACATGGCAGTTTGCCTGCCCCCCCCTTTCTGCCTCATCCAGCATCTGTGACAAGGCCACTCTGTTAAGCCCCACCTAGCAGTGGGCAGGGTTACGATTGTACCCCAAATACATAAATGAATATTAGTCCATCATCTGTCTCACAGGGTTTTTTTCTGAGTTAAACACTGGGGAAAGCCACTACTCTGAGCTCCTTGGAGAAAGAGTGGAATACAAATCTGACAGATATTTTACAGATTCAGCTAAATTCGCTTTAGACCTTCCACTATTGTTGCAACTTAGCTAAATTCTCTATGTTCAATGCACAGTTATTTGGGACATAGATTACATTATCCTCAATGGCAGAAAGGAACAGCTTGGGGAAAGGCACACCAGTTTTTGATCAGTTTTCACAAAGGGGATTGGAATTTAGTAGAAATAAATGGTATTTAAAGCTATACAGATATTGGAGCTCTGTAACAACCAATGCTATTCAATCTTGCCCAGAAAGAAAGAGAAGCTGAAGTTAAAACTGCAAGAGCTGAAAACGTGGGGCAGCTGCATTACTGTATGTAGTCTTACAGCTATTTTGTGAAACGTTCGCCCCCAGATATAGATATATTTGATCAGAAAAAAAGCAATTGCACAGTTGTAAAATTCCAACACAGATAGATATATACGGTGTTGTGAAATAAAATTGCCATAGCCAATTATGTACTTTTAACATATTGATGTACTGGCATTCATTACACTGATGCAAAATGATGGTTCAAAGAAATCTATGTTATATGTCAGTCATTCACTGGTAAAATTAGTACATATAATTCTAAACCAGAATAATGAGCTCTTGGCAGTAAGTAAAATGTAGCCTTGTTAATGTTCGTGGGAGGGCGAATATTTCATTTGTCGTCATCAACTTTCATTTTAAATTCTTGTAAAACAATCAATTTTCTACCTAGAATCCTGTGTCTCAGAGATTGGAAAAGAGATGAGTATCATTATTTCAGTTTTTATAGTAAGCATTATCATGTCTGTTTTCATGTAAAACACACACACATAAAGACTATGAGGCAGAAAGATGTTTAAGGTGATAATAGCATGGTGGAGAGAAAAAGCAAAATTTAAGGTTTTTGATTTGGTGCTGAATTATATGCATTGCCAACTATTTATTTCCTAATGACTTCAGGTCCCAACAGTAACTACTGATATATCCACCAAATGGTGGGAACGTTTATAGGAATGTGTCTATAAAATGGGCTACAGCTTAGTGGTTGAGTACAAGTTCCACCTAGAGATGGATGGATGAACCTATTTCTGTTCTGTGTCAGTTTCTCACATACTTAATAATAGAACTGTTCTGTCCTGGTTTTCACAGATTTTTGAGAACACCCATAAAAAAAGCATTTAAATTGTACTCATTTTGTACCCATCGTATACACATATATTATAACTAAATAAAAGAAATTCATTTCTTCCCCTAAAATACATATATTTGTCTGCTTTCCAATGCATTTCCCCATAAAATACACATTTTTGTTGCAAAACAAAACCCAAACACCTTAAACTGCATCACATTTTTTTTTAAAAAAATTGATAGCTGTGTTTTGATCCACACATGTGTCCGAGAATGGTGAATTAGATTCAGTTCACTTCAAAACATTGACTGAACACATTTCTTCTCCATCCCTTGTCTCAACTTCCCCGTTAACTGTAGGCTTTGCCACCTTCTTTTTCCTTGGTCCTTGCTTCCTCCTAGCTTCCTCCCTCCCTCCTTGCATTGCACCCTTTGCCCTTGTTTGCTGCATCATTTGCCTCCTTCCTTCAGACTTCTGAGATCACCTTGGCCTCTTCATTCTAGTCTGCATCTGTGTCAGAATTGTTTAATATGTTTTTAATAATGTTTTAACCCTTTTTAAGGTTGTTGTTTTTAATGTTTTTAATGCTGTTTTGTTTTAATGTATTTTAAGATCTGTTTTTATGATGTTTTAAAGTGTTTTAGTGCTTTGTTTGCCACTCTGGGCTCCTGCTGGGAGGAAGGGTGGGATACAAATTAAATAAATAAATAAATTCTCATGCTTTCTTTTTCTGACCCACAATCCCTTTCATGTGCATCCTTCTTCTGTTCTTCTTCCCCTCAGCCCCATTATCTTGAGTATGGCCCCCTTCCTCTCTTTGCTTCAGTTCATCTCATAATAACACTAAAGGAGCATTGTTGGATTGGATTAAAGATCCTCTAGTCCATCACATTACTTCTAACAATGGTCAGCCAGATGCTTCTGGGAACCACACAGCTGGACATGAATGCAAAAACCCTATTCCATGGTCCCTACCCCTCAGGAATGGGTAAGCAGAAGAACACCACTTCTAGATTTGAAGGTTCCATTTAGCTTTGATGGCTCAGAGTCATTAAGAAAGCTGTTGCCCATACATTCATCTAATTCCACTTTAAAGCAACCTGAACTTGTGGCCAACAGCACATCTTGTGACAACAAGTTCCATTCATTATCCATTATGTGGAGAAATGTTTTCTTTTGTCTCTTGCCAATCATTGTCACTGGATGATCTCCAGTTCTTACACAACGAGGGAGGAAGAAAGTATCTCTATTTGCTTTCACCACACCATGCATCATTTTATCAACTTCTCCTATAAGATATGCATTTTTTCCTAGGCCAAATGGCCCTGTGCTTTACAGAACATGTTCCAACCCTTTGATCATTTTGGTTGTCCCTTTTTCTGTTCCTTTTCCAGTGTTCTGTTTTGAGGTGGGGCAACCCAACTGCAAACAGTATTATAGATGTAGACATACCCAGGATTTTTATAGGGACATCATTGTATTTGATGTACATTTGCCCTATGAAGCTGATCTATTGATTTGTGATACATTTTGTATTTGTTCTTCACTATGATATTTTTTTCTTAATGTTGGTGGTATACACATTTTGGTAAATCATCATCATCATCATCATCACCATCATCCCTTGCATGGAATTTACCTTCTTTTCCACCGTGGCACATTCAGCTGACATTTTATTGAGCTATATCCTCAATACTCCTAAGATCTGTATCCAAGTCAGTCACCTCCAGTTTAGTCTCCAGCCATGTATATGTGAAGCTGAAGTGTTTTGCCTTAATATGCATCACATAAGAAAAGTTTCCTGGGTCAGGCCAATGGCCCATCTAGTCCAGCATCCTGTAATCACAGTGGCCAACCACTTGCCCATGGCAAACCCGCAAGCAGGACCTGAGCACCACAGCACTCTCCCCTCCTGCAGTTTCCAGCATCTGATATTTGGAAGCATACTGCCTTGGACTGTGGAGGCAGAGCCCAGCCATCATAGCTAGTAGCCACTGACAGCCTTTTCCTCCATGAATTTGTCTAATCCTCTTTTAAATCCATCAAATGCAGCTTTTGCCCTTAACAACATGTACTGCTGTTTTCCCGTTTGTCTCATCCCAAGTTGCAGGGTCACTGATGCCAAACGATTGTGGAGGCTATAGTGATGAACATCCTGGTCTTCAAAATACTTTAGCAACAAAACCCAAATTGAAATTAACTTGGATGGTATATTAGTAAAGTAGTTCAATATTCAGAGTGAAAGCTATGGTAAAGAGCATATTTTAAATAATTTGCTCCTGTTCATACAAGGGGCCAGTAAAAGGAGGAGGAGGATACATTCCAGCAGCCTAATTAACAAAAATTAATGCCAATTAATTGGGGGCTTTTGCAAGTGAGGGGGGACAGAGTAGAGGTGCATAAAACTATCCCTGGTGTACAGAAAGCAAATAGAAGTTTTTCCCCAGTCTCATATTACTAGAACCTGAGTCATCCAACAAAGCTCAATGGACAGACAAAAGAACATAAGAAGAGTCCACTGGTTCAGGCCAATAGCCCATCTAATCCAGCATTCTGTTCTCACAGTGGCCAACCCGATGCCCATGGAAACCTGCAAGGAGGACCTGAGTGAAAAGAGCACTCTCCCCTCCTATGATTTCCAGCACCTGGTATTTGGAAGCATACTCCCTCCGCTTATGGAGGCAGAGCATAGCCATCATGACTAGTAGCCATTGATAGCCCTTTCCTCCATGAATTTGTCTAATCCTCTTTTAAATCCATCCAAGTTGGTGGCCATGACTGCCTCCTGTGGGAGCAAATTCCACAGTTGAACTCTGCACTGTGTGGAGTACTTTCTCTGTCTGTCTTGAATCTTCCAACATTGTTTCCTTGGATGTCCATGACTTCTAGTGTTAAGAGAAAGGGAGAAAAGCTTTTCTCCATCCACTTTCTCCATGCCACACATAATTTTATACATTTCTTTGATGTCACCTCTGACTCATCTTTTCTCTAACCTAAAAAGTCCCAAATGCTTCAACCTTTCCTCACGGGGAGTCTCTCCATCCCATCATTTTGGTTGCCCTTCTCTGAACTTTTTCCAGCTTTACAATATCCTTTTTTGAGGTGAGTTTCCCAGAACTGTACACAGTATCCCAAATGAGGCTGCAGCATTGATTTAAATAATGCCATTATGATGTTAGCAGTTATAGTTTCAATATCTTTCCTAACACTGGGTTGGCATTTTCATCGAGCTATCTACCAAGGTCTCATTTTTGGTCAGTCACTGCCAGTTCAGACTCCATGAGCATTTATGTGAAATTAAGATTTTTTTTCTCCAATATGCATAATTTTACTCTTGCTTACATTGCTTTGCATTTGCCATTTAGCGCCCATTCACTCAGTTTAGAGAGCCCTGTGATGTTCCTGTAAGTTAGCATCTGTAAATATGGTAAGTGCGGGTCTATTAGGTGATGTATGGTAAATGACTGAGAGAGAAAGGGGGAGTACATGGGTTAGAAGCTGAAGTATGCTGGATGATGATTGGCTGAGTGGCTGGCTGGCTGAAGGTATAAATGTGAGGATGAGAGTTGTGGGGGGGAGAAGTTGAGTTGGTTGGAGTGAAGTCGTTTGGTGAGGTTTGGTTGGCAAAGTTCTGAGGGAGGTGACACTAAATGAAACCATACGCTTGTTAAACAATCCTAAGTAATCTTGTTATTTCCTGGTATTATTGAATAAATACTTATTTGGTTTACCAAAGGCCTGATCCTTGTCTGGGGAATATACATACCAGAAGGGAGGGCAAGGTAATTACCAAGGCTGAACAGAAACAGTATCTAATGGTGGCAGTGGTGAAGGGAGATATTGTAACAAAGACAACTATCCAGAGCAACCCAGAGTTGTATGCTTTATAGAGACAGATACAAGGGGGTTGGGAACAGCATAAGCACTCAGTCACAAAGTAACCAGCTATAGAGAGACTCAGGCAAAGTCTCTGGGAGTATTGGTTACAGGACGTGACTGGTGGTGTTGCCTAGCAGTGGGATCTAATGAGATCTGTGCTAGAACGGAGTGGAGAAACATAAAAACGACGATCCTGACTGGCGGTGTCCCTGGTGGTGCCTAGGGAAAGGCAGTAGGCACAAGCAGGTTGGAACCTGACAGGGAGAGCCAGGGAAGGATGCCACAAGCCCCTTTTGGAGCTCTTCACAATCCCATTTTGTTTTAACAACTCTGAACAATTTAATATCATCAGCAAACTTGGCCACCTCGTCACTTACCCCTAACTCTGGATCACTTATGAACAAATTAAAAAGCATAGATCCCAATGCCAATCCTTGGGGGACTCCATTTTCTACAGCCCTCCACTGAGAAAACTGTCCATCTATTCCTGCTCTCTGCTTCCTGCTACTCAACCAATTCCTGATCCACAAGAGGACCTCCTTTCTTATTCCATGACTGCTAGCTTACTCAGTAGTCTTTGGTGAGGTACCTTGACAAAAGCTTTTTGAAAGTCCAAGTACACTATGTCCACTAGATCATCTCTATCTATGTTTGTTGACACTCTCAAAGAACTCTAATAAGTTAGTGCGACAGGACTTACCCTTGCAGAAGCCATGCTGGTTCTGCTTCAGCAAGGCTCGCTTTTGTATATGCTTGGGAATTTTATCTTTTAAAATACTTGTCACCAGTTTTCCCAACAAGGTGTGGCTGCATTCGCAATGCTGTGTACAGTTCTGGTTGCCCTTGGATGAATTTAAAAGAGGATTAGACAAATTCATGGAAGAAAAGGCTATCGATAGTACCAGGGCCGGCTCCAGGAATGCAGGGGCTCTTGGGCTTTAGCCTGCCCCGGGCCTCTCTGCTTCCCTTCCGCGATCCTGTGGATTGCAAGATGAGCTTCCAAACTGCCCGCCATCCCCTGCCATCCCCAGCGCTTCACCTACCTTTCTCTGCTGCTCGCGCAGGGTTGCCATCAATAAAGATGGCGGCAGAGGTTTCCTTAAGGGACTGAAGCCTTTGCCGCCATCTTGGTTGATGGCATGCAGCGCGCGCATTGCTGCCATCAACCAAGATGGCGGCAGAGGCTTCAGTCCCTTACGGATTCTCCTCTGTTTGAAGGCATCTTCTATTTTACAGGCTGTCCAATCCAACTCTTGTTAAAGATAAAGTAACCATGACCCATATGCTCATGCCATATAAAATTTATGGAGTAATCCAGGCTTGAAGACAGAAAAGCAGCCTTGTTTTTGTGGAAGAAGTAGACTGATTGTGGGATTTATACATTAGATCAGCAAATAGGCTCACATGGAGAATTCTTGTCATTTTCTGTATTGCGGTTTAAATATCATTTACTGGTGAGAGCTGAATGACAATATCTTCAGTTGCAACACCTGTTGGTGTCTATTTATGGACTGTCTGCGTTGAGTGCTTTGCCATCTTCTAAACTGATGGAGGGAATTATTGGATTGTCTCAGAAGGCTAAATCTACCCCTGCTGTTTATAAATGTTTATTGGACCTTTGTAAAGTAGATGTTCAGGAACTTAGGAAGTTGGGGAATATGGAATTAGAATGTCCTATACAACCTAAACAATGGAAAATTGCTTTAGAATCTATATGGAGCAAATCTCTGGATTTGAAATTGAGATTGATCCAGTAAAAATGGATATTCCAGGTATATTCATTTGTACAGGAAGGCATCGTCTAATACAGAGAGATGCTGGAGGTGTAATCCAGAAAAGGCCATCCTGAAGCATATATTCTTTTTCACTTGTTTGCTTGACCCTTGCCCTTCATGGCTTGTTATGAGCTGTAAGGAAAGGCTGGGCAAGGGGATCAAAGCAGTGGTAAATGCATCCTTGGAAGAGGGTGCAATGCCATTAGCTCTCAAGGAGGCAGTGATAAAACCTATTTTGAAAAAGTCCTCCTTGGATCCCCAAGAGTTGAACAACTTTCACCCAGTCTCCAATTTACCATTTTTGGGCAAGGTGATAGAACGAGTGGTGGCTAAACAATTACAGACACACTTGGAGGAAGCAGATTATTTAGATCCTTTCCAGTCGGGCTTCAGGACTGGACACGGAACTGAAACAGCCTTGGTTGCTTTGGTGGATGATATGAGGAGGCCGTTGGATAGGGGAGAGTATACGTTCCTCGTCCTCCTGGATCTCTCAGCGGCTTTCGATACCGTTGACCACGGTATCCTTTTAAACCGCTTGGAGGGACTGGGAATAGGGGGCACTGTTTTACAGTGGTTCCGTTCCTATCTCTCCGGCAGATATCAACGGGTAGCATTGGGAGATGAGGTTTCAGACCCTTGGCCTCTCAACTGTGGAGTGCCACAGGGTTCTATCCTCTCTCCCATGCTGTTCAACATCTATATGAAACCGCTGGGAGCTATCATCAGGAGGTTTGGGCTGCAGTGTCACCAATATGCAGATGACACTCAGCTCTATCTCTCATTTAAGTCCTCACCAGAGTTGGCTGTGAATACCTTGTCCAATTGCCTGGAGTCTGTAAGTGGATGGATGGGAGAGAACGGACTGAAGCTAAATCCCGACAAGACCGAGGTGTTGCTAGTGGGGGATAAGAGAAGATTGGGAAATTTTGACTTGGTCCTTTATGGGGTGAGATTACCCATAAAGGACCAGGTTCACAGCCTAGGGGTCATCCTTGACTCCCAGCTGTCCATGGAAGCTCAAGTTTCATCAGTGAGCCGGGCAGCTTGGTACAGAGACTGCGTCCCTACCTCCCTGTACATCTTCTCCCACGAGTGATACATGCCCTGGTCTCCTCTCGCTTAGACTACTGTAATGCGCTCTACATGGGGTTACCCTTGAAGACGGTCCGGAAACCACAGTTGGTACAAAATGCGGCGGCACGCTTGATAAAGCAGAGCTGCCGCCGGGATCATATTACCCCAGTGTTGGTG
Organism: Rhineura floridana; assembly: GCF_030035675.1. Taxonomy (NCBI): domain Eukaryota; kingdom Metazoa; phylum Chordata; class Lepidosauria; order Squamata; family Rhineuridae; genus Rhineura; species Rhineura floridana. The sequence continues at coordinate 157,043,284 of NC_084483.1, forward strand.
GACCTGCACTGGTTACCAATTGTGTACCGGGCCCGATTTAAGGTGTTGGCATTAACCTTTAAAACCCTATATGGTTTTGGCCCAGTTTACCTGAAGGAACGCCTCCAGTATCACCAAGCATGCTGCCAAACAAGATCAGCCTCACAAGGCCTTCTCTCGGTCCCACCGGTGAAAACAGCTAAGCTGGTGCGGACCAGAGAGAGGGCTTTTTCGATCATGGCCCCCACCCTCTGGAACTCGCTCCCTTTTGACCTCCGTCATGCCTCCTCCCTGATGGTCTTTCGCCGAACCCTAAAGACCTGGTTATTCAGGCAGGCCTATGGGATTCTTGGGGTGGGCTAGGTTTTATATTATATTAATTGTAGATGGATTGATGTTTATGTTTGATTGCTCATTGTATATTGTTTTATATTGTATTTTTGCTGTAAGTCGCCCAGAGTGTCCGTGAAGTCAGACAGATGGGCGACTAACAAATAAAATTTATTATTATTATTATTATATGGTGGTGTTGTCCATATCAATTTTGTATTGCCAGAATCTTTGATATTGCAGATGTTCATGTACTTTTATTCCTGTAGTATGGAGATTAACAGCAGGACAACAAAAGTGGGTTTTGTGACCCCTTATGGTTGCCAAGAAACTTATACTTCAAGCCTGGAAGGATAAACACCCACCATCCATTACACAATGGTCTGAGGGCCTCACCTTGCTACATTGGAATGTATTTTTTATAAACACCAATCTTATGTGAATACCAGTTCGAACATTTGGAAGAATTACATTGATTTATATGTTTATTTTTAGATGGAACTAGTGATGGCTACTATATTCCCAATGTGAGCTGGCAATACCTATTGTCACTGTGTGTTAGAATCATAGAACCATAGAATTGTAGAATTGGAAGGGCCCTATAAGGCCATCAAGTCCAATCCTCTGCTCAATGCAGGAATCCAGATCAAAGCATTCCCAACAGATGTCTGTCCAGCTGCCTCTTGAATGCCTCCAGTGTCAGAGAGCCCACTACCTCTCTAGGTAATTGATTCCATTGTCGTATGGCTCTAACAGGAAGTTTTTCCTGATGTCCAGTCGAAATCTGGCTTCCTGCAACTTGAGCCCATTATTCCATGTCCTGCACTCTGGGACAATCGAGAAGAGATCCCGGCCCTCCTCTATGTGACAACCTTTCATGTACTTGAAGAGTGTAGTGTCTGTGACTTGTTCCGGTTCTCCTCACATCCCCAGGACTGCTGGTTGTTCTATCAGTCAGCCTTTGGATCTCCATGTGCTGTTGTTAAACGCCAGGTCGGTTCACCATAAGATCTCCCTTGTTCATGATTTAATTGTGGAGGAGGCTGCCGACCTGGCGTGTATAACTGAAACCTGGGTGGGCAATCAGGGAGGAGTTGCTCTTTCCCAGCTCTGCCCACCTGGGTATACGGTTCAGCATCATGGTAGAACCGAAGGACGGGGAGGTGGGGTTGCTGTGGTCTATAGGAGTTCTTTCTCACTCACCAAGCACCCTGTCCAGGTGACGACTGGTTTGGAGTGTCTCCACCTTGTGCTGGGCCAGAGAGACAGACTGGGAATTTTGTTGGTGTACTGCCCACCCTGCTGCCCAACAAATTCCCTAACTGAGCTGACAGAGGTAGTCTCGGAGGTATTGTTGCGGTCCCCTAGACTATTGGTGCTGGGGGACTTCAACGTCCATGCCGAGACTGCTTTATCTGGGGCGGCTCAGGACTTCATGGGCTCCATGACAACCATGGGGCTGTCTCAGGTTGTTACTGGCCCAACGCATGTGTCGGGACATACTCTTGATTTGATCTTCGCCACTGGACACGGAGATGGTGATCTGGTGGTTGGGGTTTTTTCATCTACCCCATTGTCATGGACAGATCACCGCTAGCTGAAGTTTAGGCTCACAGCGACCCTTTCCCTCTGCAAGGGTGGGGGACCGATTAAATTGGTCCGCCCCCGGAGACTAATGGATCCTGAGGGTTTCCAAAGGGCTCTGGGGGATTTTCCGACTGAGAAGACTGGCGCTCCTGTCGAAGCCCTGGTTGGATTGTGGAATACGGAGATGACCAGGGCGGTTGACACGATCGCTCCCATGCGTCCCCTCCTATGTAGAGCTCATACAGCTCCATGGTATACCATGGAGCTGAGAGTGATGAAGGAAAAGAGGAGGAGGCTTGAGTGCAGATGGAGGCGAACTCCTGACGAATGCAATTATGCCTTGGTGAGTGCCTCTTCTAAGCGGTATATAGTAGCGGTGAGGGCAGCAAAAAAGAGATATTTTGCTGCCACAATTAAGGCATCTCTCTCCCGCCCGGCGGAGCTCTTTAAAATTGTATGAGGGCTTTTACATTCTGGCCCTCGGGATATTATAGATCCATCTGTAGCCCGCTGTAATGAGTTCGCGAGGCACTTCCAGGATAAGATCGCATGCATTCGCCGGGACTTAGACTCCACTATTATGGCAGTGGGATCTAATGAAGCATCCAGAACACGGTCTTGTCCTTATTTATTGGATGAGTTTCAGTCTGTACAGCTTGAGGATGTTGACAAGATCCTTGGACTGGTGCGGGCGACCACGTCTGTGCTGGACCCTTGCCCCTCTTGGCTGGTGAAAGCTGGCAGGACAGGAACCGCCGGCTGGGCCAAGGAGATAATAAACGCCTCTCTGAGAGAGGGAGTGGTCCCTGACTGCCTAAAAGAGGCGGTAGTGAGACCGCTCCTGAAGAAATCCTCCTATAGACCTGTGGCGAATGTTCCGTTCTTGGCCAAGGTGCTGGAACGGGTGGTTGCCGGCCAGCTCCAGGGGCTCTTGGATGACACTGATTATCTTGATCCATTTCAATCCGGTTTTAGGCCCGGTTTTGGCACTGAAACGGCCTTGGTCGCCCTGTATGATGACCTTTGTCGGGAGAGGGACAGGGGGAGTGTGACTCTGTTGATTCTCCTTGATCTCTCAGCTGCTTTTGATACCATCGACCATGGTATCCTTCTGGGAAGACTCACTGAGTTGGGAGTAAGGGGTACTGCTTGGCAGTGGCTCCGCTCCTACTTGGTGGGTTGCCACCAGAAGGTAGTGCTTGGGGAACATTGCTCGATACCCTGGACTCTCCATTGTGGAGTCCCGCAGGGATCGGTACTGTCCCCCATGCTTTTTAACATCTACATGAAGCCGCTGGGTGCGGTCATCAGGAGTTTTGGGGTGCGTTGCCATCAGTACGCTGATGACACGCAGCTCTATTTCTCCTTTTCATCCTCTTCAGGTGAGGCTGTCGATGTGCTAAACAGTTGCCTGGCCGCGATAATGGACTGGATGGGAGCTAACAGACTGAAGCTCAATCCAGACAAGACTGAGACGCTGTTGGTGAGTGCCTCCTCTGCCCAGATGGTGGATGTTCACCCTGTTCTGGATGGGGTTACACTCCCCTTGAAGGAACAGGTTCGTAGCTTGGGAGTTCTCTTCGACCCTTCCTTGTCACTTGAGGCCCAGGTGGCCTCGGTGGCACGGAATGCTTTTTACCATCTTCGTTTGGTAGCCCAGCTACGTCCCTATCTGGACAGTGATGACCTCGCCTCAGTTGTTTATGCTCTGGTAACTTCTAGACTAGACTACTGCAATGCGCTCTACGTTGGGCTGCCCTTGAAGACTGTTCGGAAACTACAGTTAGTCCAGAATGCAGTGGCCAGATTGTTGACGCAGACCAGAAGGTCCGCTCATATAACACCTGTTCTGGCCCGTCTGCACTGGCTTCCTATTTGTTTCCGGGCTAGATTCAAAGTGCTGGTTCTGACCTATAAAGCCCTACACGGCATGGGACCGCAATACCTGGTGGAACGCCTCTTCCAATATGAACCTACCCATACACTGCGCTCAACATCTAAGGCCCTCCTCCAAGTGCCATCCCATCGAGAAGCTCGGAGGGCAGTGACCAGAACTAGGGCCTTTTCCGTGGTGGCCCCCGAACTGTGGAACAGCCTCCCCGATGAGGTGCGCCTGGCGCCGACGCTACTATCTTTTCGGCGTCAGGTGAAAACCTTTTTATACTCCCAGGCATTTTAAAGTGTGTTTTAATAGCATTTTCATCATTATTTTGTATTCTGGATGTTGTTTGGTTCTTTTATTGTTTGTTGTTTTGTTTCTTGATTCATTATATTTATTGTATTCATATATTGTGCTTGTTTTTATCTTTCTGTACACCTCCCAGAGAGCCTTCGGGCTTAGGGCGGTATATAAATTAAATAAAATAAATTAAATAAATAAATAAATAAATTCTCCAGGCTAAACATGCCCAGTTCCTTCAGTCTCTCCTCATTGTTTCCAGTTCCCTGATCACCCTTGTTGTCCTCCTCTGAACCTGTTCCAGTTTGTCTGCATCCTTCTTGAAGTCCGGAGACCAGAACTGGATGAAGTTTTTCTTCCCCTTTTAATCTTGTTTTTTATTTCCCTTTTTTTGTTCAATTCAAGTCTTAAAATCCAATCCAAATACAAGAGCCACCAGGATGAGTAGAATTTGGAATAGGTGGAACTCTGACTGAGCCAGCTGAAGTCTCTCATCCAACTCAGCCAGGGATGCACTGGCATAAATCCTCCATCCCAGCTCAGCTGAGGCTCAGCCAAAGCTGGCTGAGCTGAGTCAGGGATAAGTCCCAAGAAAGGGGCATTCCAGCAGAGTAGTGGGGGCATGGCATGGCAGGGGGAGAGTTACCCCTATTCCATAGAAGTTACATTGGCAAAAAGGGTAGTGTAAGTCAAATCTTATTTTAAAGTCCTCTTTTCCCTCTGCCATACTCAGGCCAGCTCAGCCCATAGTAGCCTTACTCCTGCTTGGACTAGGGATAAGTTACATGGACATAATTTGCCACTTACAGTGGCTTTCTATAGTTTGGATTTCTCTGCCCAAAGGGACAGCAAGCACCCTGAAGTTGTCCATCAACAGTTAGCACCTGGATGCAGCGGCATAGCTAGAGCTTTTGCCACCCGGCGCGGTCCCTGAGTTTGCCGCCCCTCTCAATACTCTCCAAAAATGCAGAAAGTCCAGGCCCTTAAATGTAAGATGTCTCACTGAACACTAAAGTCAGGATAATTCAGACCATGGTATTTCCGATCTCTATGTATGGATGTGAAAGTTGGACAGTGAAAAAAGCGGATAAGAGAAAAATCAACTCATTTGAAATGTGGTGTTGGAGGAGAGCTTTACGCATACCATGGACTCCATCAAGGAAGCCACAGAGCTGAACTTACAAGATCTGAACAGGGCAGTTCATGACAGATGCTCTTGGAGTCCACTGATTCATAGGGTCGCCATAAGTCGTAGTCGACTTGGAGGCACATAACAACAACGTGACAATATGTATATACTAGAGAGATCATATCACAAACATACGTTGGATAATAGAACGGAGCAAGGAATTTCAGAAGAAAATCACCCTGTGCTTTATAGATTACAGCAAACCCTTTGACTGTGTAGATCATGAAAAACTATGGAATGCTTTAAAAGAAATGGGGGTACCACAGCATCTGATTGTCCTGATGCACAACCTATACTCTGCACAAGAGGCTACTGTAAGGACAGAATATGGAGAAACCGACTGATTCCCCATCGGAAAGGGTGTGAGACAGGGGTGTATTTTATCACCCTATTTGTTTAATCAATACGCGGAACATATCATACGGAAAGCGGGATTGGACCAAGATGAAGGAGGTATGAAAACTGAAGGGAGAAATATCAATAATTTAAGGTATGCAGATGATACCATACTCTTAGCAGAAACCAGGAATGATTTCAAATGAAAGCTGATGAAAGTTAAAGAGGAAAGCACAAAAGCAGGACTACGACTCAAAGACAAGAAGACTAAAGTAATGACAACAGAAGATTTATGTAACTTTACAGTTGACAATGAGGACATTGAACTTGTCAAGGATTATCAATACCTCAGCACAGTCATTAACCAAAATGGAGATAATAGTTAAGAAATCAGAAGAAGGCTAGGACTGGGGAGGGCAGCTATGAGAGAACTAGAAAAGGACCTCAGATGCAAAGATGTATCACTGAACACTAAAGTCAGGATCATTCAGACCATGGTATTCCCGATCTCTATGTATGGATATGGAAGTTGGACAGTGAAAAAAGCGGACAAGAGAAAAATCAACTCATTTGAAATGTGGTGTTGGAGGAGATCTTTACGCATACCATGGACTGCGAAAAAGACAAATAATTGGGTGTTAGAACAAATTAAACCAGAACTGTCACTAGAAGCTAAAATGATGAAACTGAGGTTATCATACTTTGGACACATCACGAGAAGACATGATTCACTAGAAGAGATGATAATGCTGGAAAAAACAGAAGGGAGTAGAAAAAGAGGAAGGCCAAACAAGAGAGGAATTGATTCCATCAAGTAAGCCACAGATCTGAACTTACAAGATCTGAACAGGGTGGTTCATGACAGATGCTCTTGGAGGCCACTGATTCATAGGGTCGCCATAAGTCGTAGTCGACCTGGAGGCACATAACAACAACAACCCTGGAGACTTAATCTCCCTCTGCCCCTAGTGATTCCAGTGGTGTTAAGTCGCTGTAAGAATCTTTTGTATCCTCCCCTTGCCCGCTTAAGTCTTCCCAGTTACAGCATGTTTATTTTGTCCCACATGGCAAATGGAGCCCCTTCCTTTATCTGAACCCTGGATTCCGATTAGTGGCCATCGTGGCATGGGGAGTGATGGAGCCCAGGAAATTGGCACCTGTATCTAGAGATGATGATGAGGGCCTTTTGATTGACAAATCCACGGAAGCTGCTGATAGCTGTACTTGTATTGCTACAGAGTGAAAGAGCATCTAGCTGTGTGAAAACTGCCATGTGGAGTTCCCAGTGGGATAGCCCTTGGATACCAGTGCATCTTTTGCAGTGCAGTAGGCTTTTCCACATCTGTGGGCCATAAAGTAAACCATGTCCGCATGGTTTGCTAGATTGGACAAACAACAACAACAATAAATGCCCTACCATCTCAACTGCATTCTTCTCCAAACAGCCCTATGAGGTTTGCTGCTGCTGTACCCATTTTACAGATAGGAGAACCTGGGCTGTGATTATAGAGGGATTTGCTGAAGGCTGCTTTCACCTGGCTGAACTGGAATCCCAATCCTCAAGTCCCGCTCTATTCATTGGTGCTATTTTTTGAATGTCAAGACTACTGCGCCTTTCTGGAAGACAGAGCCAGAAAGGGGAGCAAAGCAACATAGGTGGAATTGGGGGTGAAGGTGGTGGCGGGGAGTTGATTTCTTTAAGCAGTAGACCTTGGCGAAATACTACCGCCTTGATTTTCCTGCTTGTTTCCGTTCCCATGAGAAAGTACGAGAGAGCTTGGGAGTGAGTTAGAGTTCATTTTGCAGTTGGAAAACCTGCAAATCAAATCACGCACAGGGATTCAGGAAAATAGGAGGTGGCTCTTCGGTGGGAGAAAGAGGGATGGATGGAGGGGGAGTTGGGAAATCTGTCCCAGAGGTTGTAAGGAAGGCAGGTTCCCTCCCCAGCGGAGGGAAGGCCCTTCTTTCTGGGAGGGGAGGATCGCGCCAGGAGCTCCAGGCTGAGGCAGCGGGCGGGGACACTCCCACCCACAGCCCGACTCCCGTCCCATCTCACAGCTGTTTCCTCTCACCAGCCCGAAGAGTTTCCTCCGGCCAGCCCAAGAATGTGCCGCCCGGGGTGGACCGCCCCCTCCGCCCCCCCCCTAGCTACGCCACTGCCTGGATGGACAGCAGACTACACAGTTACACAGGCCACTTGATCACAATCTTGCTCACTACGGCTGCATTCAGACATGGGGTTTATTGCTTTAGCTTTATTGGTTATAATGGTTGTGTTTCTGTCCCAATTTCTAATATTCCTTTCACACCTCTGTACCTGTTGCATTATGGAACTGTGGCTTTTTTTGTACATGTTTTATTTTAAAATGTCAAAATGGAGATAAAACAGACAAACTGTGGCATTTTGATCGTATACTGCCATGTCACACTAATTTCATTCACAACAGTTGACATCATTGGATATGTTGCAACTTCCCCACCCATTCCGCACATACACCCCTCTGTTCCTCCATGATTTCCCTATGAAAATGGCAGGAAAGAACTGTGTGCTGGAATATCACCCCAAAATTTGTCATTTAACTCCAGTGATTTTCTGGGTTAATGGGGTTGCAAATGGATTTCTTCTGGAACATGGAAATGAACACTCAACTTCCACTGTATTTCTCTAGATTTCCAGAAGTGGCTTTTACATCATGTGAAAGATCAAATAAAATGCAGAAATTATCAGGTAAGGAAATGCTTAGAAAACAGAATGTAGCCTATGATAAGATATACTGGGAACGATCTATCGTCCCCCTGATCAAAATGCTCAGGGAGACCTTGAGATGAGATATGAAATTGAGGAAGCATCCAAACTAGGAAATGTGGTAGTAATGGGTGACTTCAACTACCCGGACATCGACTGGCTGCATATGTGTTCCAGTCATGACAAAGAAGCAAAGTTTCTAGATATTCTAAATGACTATTCCCTAGATCAGTTGGTCATGGAACCGACCAGAGGGATGGCAACCCTGGACTTAATCCTCAGTGGGGACCGGGACCTGGTGTGAGATGTTGAACCGATTGGGAGCAGTGACCACAGTGCTATTAAATTAAACATACATGTAACTGGCCAATTGCCAAGAAAATCCAACATGGTCACATTTGACTTCAAAAGAGGAAACTTCACAAAAATGAGGGGATTGGTAAAAAGAAAGCTGAAAAACAAAGTCCAGAGGGTCACATCACTCGAAAATGCTTGGAAGTTGTTTAAAAACACTATATTAGAAGCTCAACTGGAGTGCATACCGCAGATCAGAAAAGGTACCGCCAGGGCCAAGAAGATGCCAGCATGGTTAACGAGCAAAGTCAAGGAAGCTCTTAGGGGCAAAAAGTCTTCCTTCAGAAAATGGAAGTCTTGTCCAAATGAAGAAAATAAAAAAGAACACAAACTCTGGCAAAAGAAATGCAAGAAGACAATAAGGGATGCTAAAAAAGAATTTGAGGAGCACATTGCTAAGAACATAAAAACCAACAACAAAAAATTCTATAAATACATTCAAAGCAGGAGACCATCTAGGGAGAAAATTGGACCCTTGGATGATAAGGGAGTCAAAGGTGTACTAAAGAACGATAAGGAGATTGCAGAGAAGCTAAATAAATTCTTTGCATCTGTCTTCACAGTGGAAGATATAGGGCAGATCCCTGAACCTGAACTAACATTTACAGGAAGGGATTCTGAGGAACTAAGACAAATAGTGGTAACCAGAGAGGAAGTTCTAAGCTTAATGGACAATATAAAAACTGACAAATCACCGGGCCCGGATGGCATCCACCCGAGAGTTCTCAAAGAACTCAAAGGTGAAATTGCTGATCTGCTAACTAAAATATGTAACTTGTCCCTCGGGTCCTCCTCCGTGCCTGAGGACTGGAAAGTGGCAAATGTAACGCCAATCTTCAAAAAGGGATCCAGAGGGGATCCTGGAAATTACAGGCCAGTTAGCTTAACTTCTGTCCCTGGAAAACTGGTAGAAAGTATTATTAAAGCTAGATTAACTAAGCACATAGAAGAACAAGCCTTGCTGAAGCAGAGCCAGCATGGCTTCTGCAAGGGAAAGTCCTGTCTCAGTAACCTATTAGAATTCTTTGAGAGTGTCAACCAGCATATAGATAGAGGTGATCCAGTGGACATAGTGTACTTAGACTTTCAAAAAGCGTTTGACAAGGTACCTCACCAAAGGCTTCTGAGGAAGCTTAGCAGTCATGGAATAAGAGGAGAGGTCCTCTTGTGGATAAGGAATTGGTTAAGAAGCAGAAAGCAGAGAGTAGGAATAAACGGACAGTTCTCCCAATGGAGGGCTGTAGAAAGTGGAGTCCCTCAAGGATCGGTATTGGGACCTGTACTTTTCAACTTGTTCATTAATGACCTAGAATTAGGAGTGAGCAGTGAAGTGGCCAAGTTTGCTGACGACACTAAATTGTTCAGGGTTGTTAAAACAAAAAGGGATTGCGAAGAGCTCCAAAAAGATCTCTCCAAACTGAGTGAATGGGCGGAAAAATGGCAAATGCAATTCAATATAAACAAGTGTAAAATTATGCATATTGGAGCAAAAAATCTGAATTTCACATATACGCTCATGGGGTCTGAACTGGCGGTGACTGACCAGGAGAGAGACCTCGGGGTTGTGGTGGACAGCATGATGAAAATGTCGACCCAGTGTGCGGCAGCTGTGAAAAAGGCAAATTCCATGCTAGCAATAATTAGGAAAGATATTGAAAATAAAACAGCCGATATCATAATGCCGTTGTATAAATCTATGGTGCGGCCGCATTTGGAATACTGTGTACAGTTCTGGTCGCCTCATCTCAAAAAGGATATTCTAGAGTTGGAAAAGGTTCAGAAGAGGGCAACCAGAATGATCAAGGGGATGGAGCGACTCCCTTACGAGGAAAGGTTGCAGCATTTGGGGCTTTTTAGTTTAGAGAAAAGGCGGGTCAGAGGAGACATGATAGAAGTGTATAAAATTATGCATGGCATTGAGAAAGTGGATAGAGAAAAGTTCTTCTCCCTCTCTCATAATACTAGAACTCGTGGACATTCAAAGAAGCTGAATGTTGGAAGATTCAGGAGAGACAAAAGGAAATACTTCTTTACTCAGCGCATAGTTAAACTATGGAATTTGCTCCCACAAGATGCAGTAATGGCCACCAGCTTGGATGGCTTTAAAAGAAGATTAGACAAATTCATGGAGGACAGGGCTATCAATGGCTACTAGCCATGATGGCTGTGCTCTGCCACCCTAGTCAGAGGCAGCATGCTTCTGAAAACCAGTTGCCGGAAGCCTCAGGAGGGGAGAGTGTTCTTGCACTCGGGTCCTGCTTGCGGGCTTCCCCCAGGCACCTGGTTGGCCACTGTGAGGACAGGATGCTGGACTAGATGGGCCACTGGCCTGATCCAGCAGGCTCTTCTTATGTTCTTATGTTCTTATTCAACTAAAACTTTGCACTACCAGAACGACTTCAACCAGTGCAAGGGTATTTCCCTTCCTCTCCTCCTCCTGGATGCACCCAGTGCCATTCCCAAATCTGTCCCGGAGGATTAGGAGAAACCCAAGAATAGATTTAGAGGCACATGGTGGAAAGAGAGAGGGAGAATGTTCCGTTGTGCATGTAAAAATCCTTGCGCTGACAGAATGTATGATGAAGCATTATGTTGAATACAATGCACTGTATTTCTATTTAAATTATAGACAATATTTCTACATTTGCAGTTGTACGTATAAATTATCCCATGCAAATTTTATGCAAAACTGTGTCCTCTTTTTTGGTGATGTGCTTCCTCTTTGGGGGGCAATACATAAGGATCCATCTTATGCAAACTGCTACTTTAAAACATCCCACAATATTGTCAACTAGGTATTCTTACATTCTTGCATGCAAGCGTATAAGATCTATTTTAAAAAAATAAAATTGCCTTTCAGCAGCAGAAGAAAATAGACACAAAGACAAATGACATGTGATTCCTGTGTTTGTGCCTCAAGAAAGAAAATTGTTTCTTTTCTTTGACTTTTTTAATAGTGATTGGGACAATGACACTATTTGCCCCACTAAATTTATCATCGCAGAAACTTTTGGCTTGAAGGGTATCTATCTATCTATCTATCTATCTATCTATCTATCTATCTATCTATCTATCTATCTATCTATCTATCTATCTATCTATCTATCTATCTATCTATCTATCTATCTATCTATCTATCTATATCTATCTATCTATCTATCTATCTATCTATCTATCTATCTATCTATCTATCTATCTATCTATCTATCTATCAGTTTTGTAAAATAATACAGATAGTACATATAGAACCATGGTATAATTACCAAATTAGCACAAAACATAGTAAAGAGAAATAATTAATATTTATGCCATGTTCCTAATACAGTAGCAGACAGAAAACAGATCGGAATCTATTGGTAGATCTCTGGGTGATCAACAAGGATTTCTGACTCCCAATATTTTAACAATAATAATGACAAAATGATTCCTCTCTCCTCTAAATCAAAATAAAATAAAGACAATTTGGGGCATCTAGGGAGGACACTCCTCTCGTCTTTAGGGCCAGGGAATTATTGGTGAGGTCTAGGAGAGAGAGAAATCCAGCTTGGCTGTCTTCTGGGGTGACAATCAGTGTGTTGGAAAAGGAGTGTCCATGCTGATCGGGAAATCTAAGATAGATTAGAAGAGTTGGGGAGCCCCCAGGCAGCTGACTGAAAGCAACTCTCTTGAGCTTTGCCTTGTGCTGCGCTCATGCAGCTCATGGAAGTCTAGCATCAGGAACAAATGTTCTTCCTGTGCACAAAGACAGTTCTCCTCTCATGGAGTCTTGAGGGGTTGTATGTGGTTCTCTAGCAGGGGAGGGTTTGGGTTTTATACACACCTTGTAGCTGCCATAACCTTGGGATCAGACTTCCCTTCTTCAGCAGAGGGGTTGAGGATTTGGAGAGGGAACGGCCTTCAAGTTCATCCCCAGATGTACATACTGAACCAGACACACTGGAACAAGAGGAGCCCATTGTACCAGTGCCTTTTCAACCCAAAGGGATTGTGTTGCCCTCCTCTGATTCCAAGGACTCCAGTTCAGAAGCCCTAGTGGAACTACAGTCTCCCCCTCTCCATCATTGTCCATGACTGCTAAAGCAGGTTGGGCTCCAGAGATGGAGAATCTGTGGCTCTACAGATGTTAATGGACCATAACTCTGTTCAGCCCTGACTATTGGCCATGTTGGCTGGGGTTGAGAAGAGTTGGAGTCCAGCAACATCTGGAGGGCCACAGGTTGCCTATCCATGCTTTAAATGAAGCTACTCCTTTCAGGGAAAGTGATGCTAGCTATTGAGATTGAGCCTTAAACAGGAGCTAGAGCTCTGCCTCAATATGACTGGCCCTGAAGCTCCTTCACTCAAGCTCAAGCTCTGCTCAGGCTGTAATCTCCCACCTGAGCCCTGCACAGGGATATCTAAGGATATCCCAGTGAAGCAGCAGGAGTCAATAAGGTGATGGCACTAACCCGACCTTCTGTCACCTGCATCACTGCAGCTTACAGGGAGGGGAACAGGCAAAGCAGTGGTGAGGTTGGCGTGATGAAATGCACTAGTGGAGCCAATCTGGCATTCCTTCTGGTGTATTTGCACCGTAGCCACCTCACTGCCACTTCGCTCTTCCCCCTCCTGGAAAGCCGTAGTGACACTGGTGATGGAGGTCAGGAAAGCACCACTACCCCACCCTGCCAACCACTACTGATTTGAAGCCGTGCCTCATCTCCATTCTGCTGAGGCCATTAATAAAAACGGAACAGTAGGTTTCTTTAGCCAGAAAAGGCTGCAGGTAATGCAGACAGAACCATTTCTTCCTGCGACATCACATACAGCTCCACAGTAAATTGCACGCCACTATGCCAGTTCAAAGACATGGCTGTTTAGTTTCACTTAGCTACACAGCTAATTAAGGTATAATTCCAGTTCATTGTGATTAAATACCAATGCTTTATTAGAAGGATATTTAATTAGTATTAACTCTAACACATTTCCAGTAGAGACTTCTCTGCTAAGTTTACAAAATCCAATTGCTATTTAACGAGCAAGCTGATTTTCTATGAAGCAGCAGAGGAAAAAAGGCGCTGGATTATGTGCCAGGATCATTGATTTCATGTGATTTGAACAGATACACAAGTAATTGGCAATATTAAAGGTCCAGAATTGTAATCTCGTGAAGTTTTCTGGCTATCTTGCCACTTGATTCCATGCTCTGCAGAGGTGTGACCTTTTTCTATTTTTTGAAGCTACAGTAAATTCATTAGAATAGCTCTTAAAACAGTGCAGATTCAGTTCATAAAGACATATTTTCAGTGGCCCTGCACTCATGTGACCAAGGGGTAGAAGAAATGGGCTGTCCTAAGCAACAGAAATTGATATCTGAGGCAGCTACAAGGGGTGCAGAAATTCCATTGTCACACCATAAATAATAGAGGTATAGATCAGTTCTGGGTGTGCCCCAAATTATGAGGCAAATCAGGATGATCTGGGCAAAGTTCTCACATTTCTGAATCAGATCACATCATTAAAAATGTGTATCAAGTTGGGATCAGGGACTCCCAAAGCTTCCAAGTTGCTGTCATCTCAGCTGTCCAAAATTAAATAATTAAATGCATGGTGCTTTCTTTTTCTGAGAAATAAAACCAAGCTGAATGGGAAAACACAGAGCTTGAGAAGGTGGAGGCAGAGAAGTGGGGTGGATGTTTTGTTTCGGAGTTGCAGAAAAAAAAATTAGGAGGCAACTGCCCTAGTTCCTCCCTGCAACAAGCCTGATAGGAAGTTGCCTTATGAGTCAGTTTATTAGTCCATATCTCAGTATTGTCTACATTGGCTGGCAGTGACTGTCCCCAGTTTCATACAGGGAACTCTTCCAGCCCATTTCTGGGTAACAGTTTTGAATGGAAAATGTTCTCTCTCTCTCTCTCTCTCTCTCTCTCTCTCTCTCTCTCTCATTCCTTGTCATGCTTTTTGTGCCCATGACCAGTAAATTGAGAGAATGAAGCAGACGTAATAAGACATGGCAGAAATAAAGTTAAAAATTGCTGCATGCATGACATTTGAAGGTGGGTCTAATAATAATAATAATAATAATAATAATAATAAATGTTGCTTTTCCTCACAGAAGTCTCCCAATTTCTGGTACCTCCCAAGACTCAAGAATTTTTGAGTGGAGTCTCCTCTATTTTGTTCTTCATCTACACTAGACAACTGCTATTGATAACCTGTGAGCTTAGGTGACCTAACTTTTGACATACAAGGACAATGAGTAGATACGAGGGTAGGAAGAAAGCAAGAACCCTCGGCCCTATGCATATACTGGCCGGGGGGGGGGGGGTCTTGCCAGTAACAGATGCCCTGAGATTAAGAGTCTCATGCTGTATTGACTTGTGCTCACAACTGATAACGCTCTTGAATAGGTGCTTCAGGACAGTTCACATCTCACATCTCTTTCAGCAAATGGCTGTGCCATGATTAAAGTCTGTCTTCTCAAGACTTGTCATGCCTTGAGGTACAGGGGCATCTATATCTACTCTCTCTGCTTCCCAGCACTCTGGTTGAGGTCACTCTAGTTTTTTTCTATAGGTTCTAAAGTTCTATCAACACCTTAGACCAATATTTAGAAAATTCTATTGGCTGCAGTTTATCAAATTTCCTCTTCAGGGTGCTATTGCTGCTGTCCCATCAAGTCCCTGTTGGGCACCATCTGTCACCAGCAAGACTATCCCCTTGCCGGTGAATGCATAACAGTCCCTCAGTCTTGTCTGGATTAAGCTTCAGATTATTGGCTCTTATCCAAGCTGTTACTGAGGCTAGACATTGACCAGCAGACGTAGAGGAGAAGCAGAGCTGTGTGTCATCAGCATATTGCTGACAACGTACTTCACTTAGTGGTTTCATGTAGATGTTAAACAGCATAGGGGATAAAATCAAACCTTGCAGAATCCCACACTGAAGGCTCCACTGAGGTGAACAACATTTTCCAAGCACCATCCTCTGAAGATAACCATCTAAGTAGGAGCACTGGAACCAGTGCAAAGCAGTACCACCCACCCCCCAGTTCAGAAATACTACTACTACTACTACTGCTACTACATTATTATTATTATTATTATTATTATTATTATTATTATTATTATTATTATTATTATTATTATTGCAACCATTTGTTTACCTGACACATGGAGAAGTGCTGGTGACACAGATTTGATTATTTAAATATCCTGCCTAACAAGATTCTTCCAACCATTCTAGAACACCACTAAAAAACTCAAAATGGGTTCAAGAGAAGGTTGGGAAAGAGGGTTAATATATTAATAATGCTCCCATATAGTTCAGAATTTCCACATTGGATAATATTGCTTTTAGGAACCACAGGACCTTAACCCTCTTGAAGTAGCTCAGGCAGTACAGAGTTCTCTGGAATGTTAAAAAAAAGGGAGGTAGGCAGGGCCGGTTCTAAAGGGCAGCCAGGTGGGGCACTGGCCCGAGGGCCCCGGAGCTACAGGCGCCCCTGAGGGGTCCTCCGCTCCCCTTCCGCGATCCACCCAAACCGCCCACCATCCCCCTGCTTCGCCTACCTTTCTTCCTTGTTTTTTGCAGTGCACGCAGAGTTGCCATCAATAAAGATGGCGGTCGAGGTTTCTGTAAGGAGCTGAAGTCTCTGCTGCCAACTTGGTTGATGGTAGCAATGTGCACGCTGTGTGCCATCAACCAAGATGATGGCAGAAGCTTCAGCCCCTTATGGAAACCTCGTCCGCCATGTTGATTGATGGCAACCCTGCACGCGCAGTGCGTGCAGCCGGAAAAAGCAACAGGGAAAGGTAGGTGAAGCTGGGGGATGGTGGGTGGCTCGGAAGCTCCTGCCTGGTTATCCATGGCATAGCTCCTGTCGCGGATCACAGAAGAGGAGCAGAGGGGAGCAGAGGGGCCCGGGGCAGACTGATGCCCAAGGGCCCCGGCATGCCTGGAGCTGGCCCTGGAGGTAGGGCTCACATTTTGGGATGGACAGATCAACCTAAATTTATCCATTTCATTTTCAGTGGCATTCAGCCTTAGGTCTGTTCCATTCTGTGTTGTGCATTTTTTTCAAAAGGAATGCATGAAAAGTTCACATTTAAATTCTATGCATTATTCTATGCATTATTGTGTGCATTTTGGATGCATATTTTTCAGTGCTTTTCCCTACAAAATATGCATTTTATATACATTTTACCAACAAAATATATATTGTGTGTGCATTTTTTGCACACCAAAATCACATTGCAAAATCAAGAGAAGTGTGTCCCTTGTTTGGGAGTTGTGTTTCAATCCACAAGCAAGTTCACAACCGTTAAATTGGGTCAGTCTGCTGGGAAAAGCGAACCAAAAAATTCCTTCTCCTTCCTTGTGCATTCTTGCTTCTCATGCCCTAGACTTGCACATAATGTAAGCGAAAATGTTGAGAGGGCAGCCAAAACCATAACCAAGAAAGGCAAAAAAGGAGATGCTATTGACAAAAACAAGAGTGAAAATTAAATTGAAAAGACTTGCTTTGGCTCAGCTCTAATCTCAGTAGCTTCTGATGCAGGGGTCTGCAGGTTTGTGCCAGTCACTTAGTTTCATTGATTCTGTTGGTCTCAGTAAACATAATTGACTGACGAATTGACTTCTCTTAAGTTTTTGCAACGCTGAGTATTGGTTTTTTAGGCTGATTGATTTCAAAGGCCAGAAGACAATGTTATGGGGCTGCAGGCAGCATTAAACACCAAAGACCTTACTCAGAGATTATTCTGTCTGAATTGAATAATCTGTATAGCTACAAGATAAGGATATTCCAAAATTCTCCCCAGCTGAAATATTCCTTAACTCCACACCCAAGAAGAAGACACAGAGACAAGGCATTGGACTGCATCTTATATTTATTAAAATATAACACTATTCAAATAAGAACCAAACATATCCAATTAACCAAATGAGAATATATATGGGCAGGTGAGGAAATCAACTACTCCTGGTAGGGAAGTCTCCCCCCAGATCCTTGGGCATGTTGTCCAGCTTGTAGCTGTGACCTACCAGCCAAGGATGTGGAATAACTTCACCCTCCTTGCTGGGTGAGCCTTGGGCATGGCTCCCCCATGCGTATCCTGGCCCCGCTGTACTCACATTCACCCTGATGCGCATGACATTCCACAAAGTGGGCACCCCCAGTTCATCCCAGACCAACAGCCTGTTGGATCCCTGAAGGGTGCCCCTTACCCAACAATGCCTCAGTATACCTAATTGCAACCCCCAATTTCCTCACCTGCTTGAACTCAATGCCATAACATGCCATCAGCCATGCCTCTCCCTAAAAGCAGAATTAAAAAATGAATTAGACCCAACAGTATGAAGTAGGCAAAACCCGAAGGGCCCCAATAAAGGGAGGCCACTAAAAAAACCCTACTTGGCCCCAAAATGGTAACTGGCATAACTCATACTGCATGTAGGGAGGGAGGGTGCAAATGAACACAAGAGGAGGTTTGGAGGGGTGAAGCAGGCATTTAAGCCCTACCTTGCCCCTCCCCCTTAAGCACAGGAAACAGTACATGTCCCGTCCTCTCACCCCTCCCTTTGGGACAAACCACTCTGTCTTCCCAGGAAGAGGGTGAGGGCAAAATCTCCCCCACCTTATAGTGCGAATGTTGTTAGGTGAATTTCTCTCCAGATTGTGGAGTTGTACAAAACCTGGTCCTCTTTCTAAAGGGAAACAAATGCCTTATGAATTCTCCATTGTTCCTTTTGTAATTTTCAGACTTTGTACAGAGCTCTGCACCACATGTGCAGTTTACTACAGCTTTCGGTTCCTCTAGCTAATTCTCTCTTCTGCATATGCGGTGCATACATTTTCACTGAAATGTAAAACACAGCTTGATGTGATTGCTTCATAATTATTTTTGTATAGCAGGGTGCAATGCATCTGTAGTTGTGCACATTGATTAAAACAACAACACTACAAACAGGGCAATCTTTTTACCACAATGTGATCTATTATATCATTTGGGACCAGGATATTTGAAGGGCCGCTTTCTTTCATATAAATCTCCACTTACTAGGATCATCACTGGAGGATCTGTTATGTGTTCTGTTATCGATCTCCATGCTTTTAAAAGTGGAATTAGGAAGAAGGCCTCCTCAATAATCACATCTAGGCTTTGGAACTCACTTTGGCTCCTTTCTTATGACTTTCCACTATGTGGTGAAGAGCTCTCTTTTATAAAAGGCCTTTAAATGCTAGCATTTGTCAACTACAGACGGGCCCTGCTTATACGGCAGGTTCCGTTCCGGACTGCCGCTGTAAAGCGGAAATCGCCGTAAAGCAGAACCCATTGATGATAATGGGGTGAGTCGCACGAAAATGACGTCAAAATGGTGCGCGACGTTAAAAAAACGCCGTAAAAGCGGAACAAGCACCTTAATGCGGGGACTTACCCTAATTGAAAGCCGCCGCATTAGCAAATCGCTGTAAAGCAAAGTGATGTAAAGCGGGGCCCTACTGTACATTTTAGTTTGTTCTTGTAATGATCTGTTTAAGGCTGATGCCATTTCTACAGAGAATCAAATCAGTTCTTAATTATTTTTATGACTTTGTATTTATGGTGTTCCTGTCGATGGGTTCTTCTGGATGAGTTTTTATTCTGTCGCGTTGCTTTGCCCCCCAAGTTATTGTAATTTTTACTTATGATGCTTTTATTGAATTTGGATTTGTTAGCTGTCTTGAACTCTTGTGGAAAGGCAGGATGAAAAATCTTTTAAGTTTCTTTTTCCATGGAGTTTGACTAATAGGCAGGAGGAGCACATCTGTGCCTCAGTAAAACACACTGCAAAGAGGATCTTTATGCAATCATACAGATATTATCAGATCAAGATTGTTTGTAATATTTTATCAACCCCCACATGTGCATCAGTATTGTAGCAGGGAAATATGCAAATGAACTGAAGGAATGGAAAGTTGTGGCAAACTGTACATGCCCCAATTTCCAGAATTTATTTTATGAATTATCCTAGTTAAACAAACATTCAGGAGGAGTGAGATGTACAGCAATGCAAACCCAATAATGTAATGCAATGGGAGGAATACAATTGTGCCTAGGTACACAAACATTGATTTTAGTAGTAGAGTAAGGCAGGATACATTTGAGCTGAACAAGCTAGGGGACAAACTAAGTATCAAGTGGGGAAGATAGATTGCAAGGAGATAGAAAGCAGAGAAACCACAGTGGGACAGCTTAGTTACTTCTTTCACTAATGTGCCATTTCCTGGCTCCCACTGGATCCCTTTTTAAGAGTGGTGTTGCATCAGCCACTTTCCTCACTTATGTAAGTTGATCTTTGGGACAAGTTACATATTTTTGTTAGATCAACAATTCACTCTTCAGTGGATGCCATCTAGACAGTGATTTGGTCCATTTTTCAATAAGGCCTAGAATGTTATCTCTTGTCACCATTTGCCTCTGTTCCTCAGACTCTCTTCCTGAGAAAGTTTATTCAGGCATATGGATCTGCTCTATATTTTGCACAATGAAGTCAGGTGCAAAGAATTGGTTCAGCTGCTCTGCAATCTCCTTTTCCTCCTCTAGCACACCTTTAATTTTCTTGTCATCCAAAGGTGCAACCACCTTCCTAGACAGTTTCCTGCTTATAATGTATTTAAAGACTTTGTTTTTGTTGGTCTTAATTTTTTATTCTTGGTTCAGCTT
This sequence comes from Rhineura floridana, assembly GCF_030035675.1. Lineage (NCBI taxonomy): Eukaryota > Metazoa > Chordata > Lepidosauria > Squamata > Rhineuridae > Rhineura > Rhineura floridana. Next base: position 157,063,671 of record NC_084483.1, read on the forward strand.
CTTGAACATGCTAGCTAAATGGAAACATAGCTTTGCAAGATGTAATCCCATCTAATCCCCATGGTTGATTAAATGTTACTTAGTGTTCATGATTGTCACCAAAAAAGGACTTCCCTGTGCAAGCAATAATATTTTAATGTCTGTTCTATGTGCATGGAATGTTTACACGTCAACATCAGCATCACCCTTAAATATTAGACAGCTGCCATCTCTGTTATCTTTTTGGTGTCTATTGAAGACCTTCCTCTTTCAACAAGCCTTTTAAATTGAGACCTTAACCCAGTCTGCTTTTGTGCTGAAATTGCTTTTTAATGTTTTTAAACCTTTTTTAAAAAAAACATGTTTTTAACCTTTTTAAAAAAAGATGTCTTGAAAGCTTTTTAAAATGTTTTTAAAGATGTTTTGTTTTATGATTTAAAGTGTTTTTAGTGCTTTTGTTTGCCACTCTAGGCTCCTACTGGGAGGAAGGGTGGGATATAAATAAATAATCTCCCAGGCTCTGTGATTATGAAGTGCAAACATTCCTTGCTTTTAGACTGGTGCATGTGGGGGGAAAATATTACTCTGCTGTGCTCACATGAGGAAAGTTTCTTAAGCTAGAGGTATGCATTGGATTCAAATGAATCCTGAATTCCAAGCCAAAGCAGGGTGCTTTGCAGAGGGTTTGGGTTTGTCAGAGGTGAACTGGAATTTGTATAATAAATAAATAAATAAGGTGGTGCAAGTCAAAGTGGGGACTCCTGGAGCACTTCATGGTGCCTCAGTGACATCAAAAGGAAAAATGCTGCAGACAAGCATCTCCTAAAAGCAAATGCAATGTCTCTAAGCTTACCATATATGGAATAACCCCATGGTGGTGTGATGTGGGAAGGGAGAGCAAACATCAGAGTGGGGAGCTCCACTGTGACTGATACATCAAGTCTGTAATCAGAGAGAATGATTTTACTGAGAAAATGAATCTGCTTTAGTTCTTCCTTCCCTTAAATCTGCTTTAAAGGTGCCAAGCATAAATGCCTCTGGACCTATTTGTGTGTAATCTGACTGTAATTTGGCATTTATTTTTCCCAGGGGCATCTCTCTCATGCGTTAGTTTTCAGACTGACTGCCCACAAACAAAATAATTTCTATTTTACCCACATGAAAACTGTAATGACTGCCCCTGTGGAAAACCCACTACAGGCCATAGAAAATAATAATGTGCCTATGAAATAGCTACTAGCCATGATGGCTGTATACCATTTCCAGTGTCGGAGGTAGCATGCCTCTGAATACTAGTTGCTGGAATTCACAAGTGGAGAGATTGCTCTTGCACTTCCCATAGGCATCTGGTTGGTCACTGCGAAAACAGGATGCTGGACTACATGGACTTTCCGTCTGAACCAGCATGGCTCTTCTTTTGTTCAGAACAGCCAATCCCCCCTGCTGCTTCATTGACAACCCTACCTTCACCTTTCCTTGCCTCAATGTAGGGTCTCAAAGGTATGATATGTAAATTCCACTTTCCCATCTTTAATATATAATGTATGATACAGTGTATTATTTGAGGCAGGGGGCTTCCAAATGCTGGTTGCTGGAAACCCCAGGAGAGGAGAGTGCACTTACACTCTGATTGGCCACTGCGAGAACAGGATGCTGGACTAGATGAGCCACTGGCCTGATCCAGCAGGCTCTTCTTACGTTCTTATGAAATTGTTCTTCAGATGCAATGTGGATTTCATCAGAACATCAGCAACAAGCACAGGCCACAGGTGGGAGTTGCCTAATAGGCAGGGAGTGCAAAAGACAAAGATACAATAGTGGTGGTCTGTGAAAGAGGAAGCAGTTCTATATGCCACCTGCTTCACCTTTATTAAGGCTTTGTGTGGGCATCATGGCAATGTTAAGTGTGGAAGGACAAAGAGCCTTTTATTCCAACTGTTTCTTTCTTCTCATCACTGAGGTTAGTGCCGTACAGCAGCATCTCCCCCCCTGCCCTGTATCAAAATGAAACATAACACACAAATATGCTTGAGCCTGCTTGCATTAGGCATACGAACGCTGTGAAGAAGGCCAGAGAACAATGTACACTCAGAGCAACCAGAAAATGTAGGCAAGTACTCCATCCTCTGCTAGTATGGCTCAGTTCATGTGCCTTCAAGGGAGGGCAGCAGCTGTGATGAAAAGTATGAAAATGTAAAACAGTCTGAGTTCTTGGGGTACTCTTAACAAGTTCTGGAAATGCTGCATTTCAGTGAATATTAACTCTGGCATAAACAACCAATAGTTTTGTGGCACCCTAAAAATCTTTGAACTAAGTAAAGTTTAAGATTTCAGGGTACCACAAGATTGCTTATCGTTTCATTTTATTTGAGCAATTATATCCCATCCCCTAAATGTTAGGGGTGTGCTTCAGCTCTCTGTGTACCCTGAGTAATGAGGGCAATTGGGTGATTTTGGGTAGTCTTTCACAATACAGAGTTGGGGTCCCCCTATGCAAACCCCTGGATAGAACTGCCTGACATTTGGCAGGTTTAATCCACACTGGAGGGGCTCCTTTGCCTGCAAATATCATCTGCTTATGTGAAAAATAAAAAAAGGTTATAACCATTTTAAGATTTCCCATAATACTTGATGGGATGAAACACTGTTTTGGATTTAACAGAACAGATCTGAATCTGAATAACAAATTGAATCAAAATGACAGAGTGGATCTGAAAAGGATCCGTCCGTTTCCAAATTCTCCAGATACAAGGCAAATCTTGTTGTCGCTGCACACTACTGGTATTTGATAATCCATTGGTTGCATTGCTTTTATACTAACTGTATCTTGGCTTCTGATAGCTGTCAAGTATAATCAGAAAAGCCTTGCTGGAATGGTATTGTCCTGTCACTCATCCTTAAACACAGTCTCTGTGTCTGGTATGGTTTCCCTTCTATTTTATCTCTTTAATCATCCAGGTTTAGGGCTTGTTGTGCTACATGTGCTACATGTCTAAGAATGTAGACATTCAAAAGAACTTATGAGGGGTCCAACTGGGTAGGGGGCACGAGCATGCCAGCCCCAGCCCCTCTATGTGCCCGCCCCCCCTTCATATATAGGCATGATCTCTTAAAACCACATGCCCTCAACCTGGAGGTCACTACTTGATGCCATCCAGCTACACCGCATGAGGGGACAGTGAGGCAACAATGTCCTCTTGGGGAAGGGAGGTTGTGGGAGCCCCAGGTTGGCAGCATCAGTATCCCATGTATCTGCAGGACACTGACACCACCAACCCAGAGTCCCCCCCACCTCACCCCATCCCTGCCCTGGTGAACACAGTGCCACCACCACTGGGGGGGTGTTGCTCCCCTCTCTCATGCACCACTGTGGGCTACAGCAAAAGCAACACTTCTGAAAATACTGTCTTCAGTATTCTATAACTGCCACCTTGGCTTCAGCACCCTTTGATCTACATCAGGGCAGAGGAAGAAGGATGGAAGCGGAAACATTTTGTTTTTACTTTAATATCCTCTTTTGTTAGTCATTGTAATAAATATGCAGTTTTAAGTTATTAACTGCACCCTTTCAGGTGTTGGAAGTGGGGCAAGAGCAACTCCTGTTTTGTTCTTTGTTTGTGCTCCAGAAGGGAGATAGAGCTAGGGTCCTCCAGATGGATAGGCTTGTTTACCTTTACCTGTGATGCTTTGACTGACTTCCTTCTGTCGCTAGACTGTTATGTCTTTAGGGAAGCTTACCTGCCCCTCCTCCTTCTGCCCTTTCCACTTCTTTCTTCTCTGCTTTGTCTCTGCTCTCTCTCTACAAGCCATGAGGCTAACTCCCGTACCTGGGTGTTACACCTCCAAGTTAGTTAGTTAGTTAGAACTAGGTTTGCCTTTTCTATCTACTATGTATTTCTATAAATAAAGTAGCTTTTCTTATTTTACTGTCAAGTCTCAGTGATCCTGATGCAGGGTAAAAGCCTGCTTGCTTAGGTAAACGCACTCGCACGCTGGCACACTCACATTTCAACATCTGCTGTTACTCTGCTGCTGTGGTGTTGCTTTAAACTAAATTAAGCAACACAATTACACACAGCCAACACCAGGATCCAGAGCACACTTCTCTGAAATGCTGTTTGATGCTTTAAAAAAAATCATATATTTGCAAGCACAGCAAAGTTCAGCTGATCATGGCAGAATAATTCTAATGCATTTCTGCCATGGGCTCATAAACCAAATGGGAGTCATTGTGATCTGTTGGATAATGAGTTTGGCTTGGATTTGGGAGACCTATGCCATAGACTCACTTTGTCATTTTGAGCAAATCAGTACTTCTCACTTCAGGTCCCCATCTGCAAAATGGTGACCTATTTTATTCAATAATTTGTTGCATGGGTGAATGCACTAAAGGCACGATGGTGGAGAATTTCTGGGCAAGAAACAAGACTAAGGACGTTTCCACAGTTTCCCTTAATTGCTTTCATTGCTTCATTACTCAGCAGCCTTTGCCTTGAAACTTCCCTGGATTAGTTGGGCTTAGTTACTTCTTATGCTTTAAAGATATGGCAAATATAACCTGAATATTTTATTCAAATGCTGTCTGGAATTGGGAATTTCACCTTCACATTTAATACATGGACAATAAAATCTGTGCTACTTTAGCTACTTCAGTTAGCACTCCTTTGATGAATGCTTGACAGTGTGAATCCAGATTTATACCTTTTTGCTGTATTCGGATTATTTGAATATTAAAGTACTTTATCCCTTTCCGACATGGTTGGCCTATGTCTGACCTAGACCCCTTGCAAAGCAGCGCCGCACAGGATCGCTCCGCCTGCTCATCAACTGCTGAGTAGAGGGAGTGATCCTGTGGGGTTTGGGTGCTGCTTTGCAAAACAGCACCCAGCAGAACTGACCCCTTCTCTTGGTCGGGGGAAGGAAATACGACGTCTCCTTCCCCTGCCATCTCCTGGCTGTATGTTTGATAGGGATTTTTTAAAAAAAGAAACTCTAATTAAACATTAGCCCCACTCCCAAACTTATTCAAGATGGGGCTGGTGGTCCCCAGATTGACCCAGGGCAGTTTGATGCCCCTCCCCAGATCAGAGCCACAGGGCAGATCAGAGTCTGTGCACAGTCCTAGTAAGTTTTACATACATTGCTCTGCCCATTTTTTCTCTCTGACTACAACTACCACTGGCAGGTAGCCCCTGGAAGGCTGCCCAGAAAGGAATGCACCCTTCAGGCTGAAAAAAGTTTCCCCACCTCAGCTCTAGTCCATTACACTCATAATCTGTTCTACCACCACTGCTGGGGCCAGTATGCCTCTGAATACCAGTTGCTGGGAATAGCAGGTGGGGAGAGTGCTGTTGCAGTCAGGTCCTGGTTGCAAGCTTCCCATGGGCATCTGGTTGGCCACTGTGAGAACAGGATGCTGGCCTAGATGGGCCATTGACTCAATCCAGCAGGAGTCTTATGTTAACTTCTACCCTTTTTTGACAATGACATTTTTTATAGACAGACTGGCTGATACTGTTGAGGGGGGATGTTAGCTCTTTACATTTGAACATGTTTAAATAAACTTGTCTTTTAAAGTCAATCATAAGATGGTTGAAATAAAAATTATTCTGCCTTTAAAATAATAATAATAAAATGCTGTCATTCTGCCCTGATGCCTCTTGGCTAGCTGTTTCTCAGAGCCCTGCATTCTGTCGCTACTTCCAGAATTACACAAACCTCTTCCTCTTCTCCTGTATCCTTCAACTAGACAATGAATTCTATTTAAAGTTAGCTATATACACCCCGTGCAGAAATATCTCCAGAGCTCTATGCAGAATCCTGAAAAGAAATTCTATGACATTATTTGGTGCCAGACTACATTGCAGCTGTGGATTAATTAGCTGCGTAAAGTACAGTCAACATCATTATAGTGCAGGAGAGGGCCTGGATAAGCAACACAGCAGGGAAAGGGAGCACATCTAAAATGTTATTTTTCAATGGAGAGAGGAGAAACCTGACAGAGAAAAAGATCCTTCTTTTGGAGTGGCAGCAAAGGCCAGAAATGCTAAAAAAGGAAACTGACAAAAGATATTAAAGACATGACTTAATTTGGTTATCAAGTACAGGAAGTCAATTGATAAGCAAAGGAGCAGAGCAATCCTAACCAGGCAGATACAGCAGGATAATCCCTGGCAGGAAATGATTCCTGCTTTTCACTTTCAGCCAAAGTGAGGCCTAGGGATGGAGGATAAATTTGATTCAGTTCTCATTTAAAGATGGATCTATCAAATTTGCACTTTACCAAACAATACATGAACCGAAACAGAGCTATCCTTTGAAATTCACACTTATGTAAATTTTGCTATGCAGTTTGTCAACCAACCAATGTATTAAAAATGCCTGTATGAGGAGAAAGTATGTATGAAAATGAATATATTGGTGAAAATAACACACAGAAATGCATTATATTAGGGGAAATTGTTTGCAAAAATAGTAGGGTTGCCAGGCTCAGGGCCTCAGAATGATTCTGTATCTTTAGGAGAAGAGAAAATTCAGCCAAGTGCAGGTTTTCTTGCAACACTGTAATGAGAAAAACCACAAGGTTGAATTCTTCCTCCCCTCTGCACAACTTTTAAACATACAGAAGACCTCTTGGTTGCCAGGCCCAGCCTTCAAGAAGTCTTCTGTATCTTTAAACGTTGTGCAGGGGGAAGGAAGAATTTCACCTTGTGGTTTTTTCCCATTACAGTATTGCAAGAAAACCTGCACTTGGCTGAATTTTCTCTTCTCTTAGATACAGAATCATTCTCAGGCCCTGAGCCTGGCAACCCTAGTGTACACAAATAAAAACTGCATATAAAAATGTGTTCTGAGAAATTTACACTAAAATGCTGATGAACTTTCATGAATTTTTTTTTAAAAGATCAGAAATTGCTGCCAAATCTGGAGAACTGAATTTAAGATCAGAAAAATGAGAAACAGAAAGAACTGAAACTGACAGTTCCTTGCGTGCCTAGAGAGGCCCTGCAATGTTGCAATGCATGAAGGTCTCTTGTGCAGATGAGGACATTGTGCACATGGCTCTACATCACCATACATTGACTTTGTATGCCTGAAAAGGGCTGTAGCATTTTTCTAAAACAAAAACGAGACAAAATTGAAGTAGCCAAGGTAGTTTTCAAGCTTCTATACTTCAAATTTTCTCTAGGGAAACACGCTTTGTACTTCTAATGATAGCTATTATTCCCATGCTCCGACAATGTGCTGCAAGGCATGAAATAAAGAGAATATATACTTCTGAGAATTTCACTATCTTCCTCAAGCAAACACACCACAAAGCTACACATAAGTGCAATGTTTACAGCTACTTAGCAAAAATAAAAGACTTGTGGTTGGCCAGCTGACAACTCAGCTGAGCGAGAATACTTGGTTTTAGTATGTGAGAGCCTAATTTAAATCAATAAGACTAAACTGGCCAAAGCTCATCTACGTTCTCTTAATTGGTTTATAGGGATGGGGAACTAATTAGATTCAGTTCATATTTAAAGGTGAACCTATCTAATTTGCTCTTCCTCAAACAATACAAGAATCAAAATTCAGCCATCCTTCAAGATTCACACCTCTAAATTTTGTGATGTGATTCTCTAACCAAACAATGTTAGGAAAAATGCCTATATCAAGGGGAAATGTGTATACAATGAATATATTAGTGAAAATAACATTCAAAATGTATTATATAAAGGAAAACTGCTTGAAAAATATGCACTGTCAAAACTGCATGCAAACTGGGTTTATTAGAAGAAATTTGCACCAAAATGCTGACAAATTTTTGTGAAGATTTATTTTTTAAAAAATTGCAACTTGCTAGGGAAATGTGGAGAACTTGATTTAAGATTTGGAAAATGATAAACTGAGAGAATCAAAATTGATAGATCCATCCATCCCTTCTGGCTGATGAACTGGGCTAAATGTGAATTTTCATCTACACATAATCGTCTTGGTCCTCAATTATACCAGAACCCACATATATATATGTATATTTTCTAATATGCCCTTTGACACTATTTATCTGTACATCATATTAAAGCCCACAGAGAGGACGTAAATCTCAGCTTTGCATTATTACAGTGAATTTTCCAAGTACTCTCTCTTCATCCCATTCCCAAAACATGTCAGCTGAAGTTGACACCATTTTTATGAGACAGAGGCTTGTCAAGTCTCTTGAAGACCAGAGAGGTGCAGCTGTTGCTAAATATCACTTATATCCCTCCCGCTCCCTGTCTCTTCTTGGACTAGGAGAAACTATGCTGCAAAACAGTGTTTAGAGCAGCCTTTCCCAACCAGTGTGCCTCCAGAAGTTGTTGGACCACAACTCCCATCAGCCTCAGTCAGCATTACCGGTGGTCACGAAGATGGGAGTTGTGGTCCAACAACATCTGGAGGCACACTGGTTGGGAAAGGCTGGTTTAGAGTGTCCTACCAGGGGAATGTATGTATAATCCTGTTACATAACGAACACCTCTATGGAACCTGAATGAGTAACCAGGATTTGACAGACAACACAAGGACTGATGGGGTCAATGAAAAGGCTTTAAGGGAACTATAACAGACAAAAAAATTAGCAGTATGTGGGGAAAGGGACATTGTTCAGTGGCAGAGCATCTGCTTTGCATGGAGACTCTCCCAGGTTAAATCCCCAGCATCTCCAGGTAGGACTGGGAGAGACCCCTGTCTGAAACTCAGCAGACAACACAGAGGTAAATGGACTAATTGTCTGATTCAACTTAATGTAGCTTCCCATGTTCCTATTATTTAAATTCAGGTTTTGAAATCAAGGAGGCAAGCTCTTGGGTAAATCTTACTTTTCCTGAATAAGAAACAGAAATATATTATCCAGTATAAGCTGTTATTTCACAACCTTTGCTACACAGTCCAGTATGTGAAATTCCTTAAATTTATACAGGGGAGGGAGGGAGCTAACAGCCCTTTTTGTTGGCTTTTAATATTCTCAAATTGCACAAACATCCGACTCACACATGACAATGGTGAGTCATTAGAAGTTGAAACAAAACACACTTTTCATAGAGTATCTTCTCCATGCTGAAAGGGCGAGAGTGGGCCTTGTCATTTGGGTGCTGCATGGCTATGAGAGGACATGTGACAGCTGTTGTGGGTAAGCACTGTGACGTTATTCACCCTGAATGAAATGTAGCGCCTTTGATGAATTAGATAAACAATTAGAGGCTACAACAGAGCATCATTGACTGGCTTAAAGAGTCGCTCCAGATAATTTTTTAACATCCAGAAAACTTCCTGCGATATGTTCGCTTCCACAAGTGTAACTCCCATGGCTTTGCTGCTGATCAACACCAAAGTTACAGGGAACACAGTCAGCCTTTTGTAAGTAAAATTCCTAAGACAGATTTTGAACTATGCGTCTAATGCATATACTGTGTCTTCAAACCATTCTTTGCTACAGAATTAATATGGTAAGTGGTGAATGTTGGGAGGAGAAATAAGTGAGACAGAATGTTGGTGAATGCTGTTGGTGATTGGCTAAGTGAATGGGGGTTGGGGGCTTTATTTGAGAAATGACAGCTGATAGTTGGATAGGGCTTGATGTTTGAAGAGATAGGGGATTGACTTGGAAGAGATAGGGCACAGGCTGGTTAGAAGTGGGTAGTGAGTCAGGGTCACACTTATAGTAGTTAAGGAACTTAGTGAGTATACTTTATATGGACTGAAGAACTACAGTTTGTAACTACATATTTGAGATCTAAGTTAAAAGTATTCTTGTTTATTCATATCATCTGTTAAATAAAACTGTTTGGTTTGAAACACGCCTGATTCTTGGCCAGCTATTGCAAAGAGTTCAAGGGTGGGCAAGACATAAACCAAATTGGATACAGTATCAATGATTGCAGCAGAGTACCTGAGAGCAGGGCTGGCTGCCCCGGCCCACAGCGCCCTAGCGCAACCCCCAATCAGGCTGTGCGGGACTAATAAGCCCGCTTGCACGTCCCACCTACCTCTCCTGTCCCTGTGAATGGCATGTGCATTGCATACATGTCTGTCATCAACCAAAATGGTGGCCAGGCCATTAGCCCCTTAGGGAAGCCCCCCTCACCATCTTGGTTGATGGCCAGCATGCAAGCACAGCATGCACATCATTTACAGAGATGTGAGAGGTAGGTCGGGCATGCATGCAGGCTTATTGAAATCCGCATTGACTGTATTGGGGAATTGGCATGCCTGGGAGCTCCCTCTCCACATTTGTGAAATGGGAGCACTACCCTCCTACCCTAAGGAGGGGCCTATTTGGGCCATAGGGGCTCTCAGCCAGGGCCCTAACTGGCCACCCTCTGGTGTTGGCCCTGCCTGAGAGAGTAACTATAGCAGGTTACAGGGCTCCACGCCAGGGCTGTAATTTTCTAGAGACAGAAAGATATATGGTGTGTGTGTGTGTGTGTGTCTGTGACTGAGAAAATGCACCTCCCTCTGCTAAAGGCAGAGTGACAGCAGGTGGCAGCGTGACACAGCTGACATCTTCTTTTCCCCACCTAAAACACTTGCCTAATGACCACACTCCATATATGTCATGTAACTTAATATTATCCACTTATCCATGCATTCACATTTGTGATCTAGCTGAATTCAGATGAGTCAGTGGAGACTGATATAGTGAAGTGAGCTTGCTTTTTTCAATATTTTACAGATGTAAATCTCAACTCACCTCTTCCTGGAACACTTTTGGAATCTGGGCTGAGCAAGGAGATATTAAGCCACACATTGGAGACATGGCAGAACACTCTCGGGCTGGTCACCAAAGCATGTTCTTAAGCTGCCTTAACCATATCATTTACTACCTCAACTGTGCATTTGAAACCATTCTGTGACATCGCAATTTCATGGTGACATCCTGGAGTTGCGTCAGTAACATAGCACTTTAACATCATTTGCTACAGCAATAGTCACAAGAATGTTCATACAGCTAAAGGCTGCTGCGGACAAAAAAAAAAAAAAACCCAGGTACAAAATGTCCCATATATCTCAAAATCTATGATCATCCTACATCAGGCGTGGGGAAACTTTGACCTTTCAGATGTTGCTGAACTATCACTTCCATAAGTCTGCGTCTGTGTTAGAATTGCTTTTGTTTTCTTTAATAATATGTTTTTAACCTTTTTTTTAAAGTTGTTTTTAAAGCTTTTTTAGAATGTTTTTAATGTTGTTTTGTTTTAATGTATTTTAAGGTCTTGAAAAGAAAGGCGGGGTATAAATGTAATAAATAAATAAATAAATAAGGTCTTTTCATTATGTTTTAAAGTGTTTTTAGCATTTCTGTTTGCCGCCCTGGGCTCCTGCTGGGAGGAAGGGCAGGATATAAATCAAATAATAAAATAAATAAATAAGTGGTAGAGCTTAAGGTGTTGGACTACAAGCTGGGAGACCAGGGTTCAAATCCCCACATAGCCATGAAGCTCACTGGGTGACCTTGGGCCAGTCACTGCCTCTCAGCCTCATGAAAACCCTATTCATAGGGTCCCCATAAGTCAGAAGCGACTTGAAGGCAGTACATTTACATTTTTTAAGCAAGTGTGGCCAATGGCCATAATGGGAGTTGTTGTTCAGCAACATCTGGAGACCAAAGGTCCCGCACGCCTGCCCTACATGCATGAGAATATCTGGATGTACATCCATATGATGTATGCAGTTAGGGAAGCCTCATTCAGTCATTGCTTTCTGCAATGTATAGATGCAGGCAATTTACACACACATATGATAAGATGATCATGTGTCAAGAACAGTCTTCATGTGCCTGTGTAAAGACAGAATGCCAGCAAGTTCACCATTTTTCACTTCCCTTAATTTCCTCCTTGTATGCAAGTACTGAAAGTACAGGAGCTAGACCTTCTTTGTATTTGGAACACTTTAATTTAGAATCATCACAGGAATGCGTTATTATTACATATGCTAGGGGCAATGTAAGTTGAACAGATAATGTGTATAGCAATTGGCCATCGTGCACATTCACTAGGCCTCATGGTTAATGTACACATATATCTGTCCATGAAGAATATGCAGATATCAACTGCCTTTTGTAATCACTATGTATAATACACAAAAAGTTTGGAGGAATGTGCATATCTTGACTGAATTTTGTACATCTTCATTATGCATTACTCCCAACAGTCTTTGGGGAATATGCATTTCTCAACTGAATTTTGTACATTCTCTGGGCAATATGCACATTCTCCAGGCAGTATGCATAGTCTCCTTGTGTTCTATTCCTTGTTCAGAAGTGTGCCTTCTGTGCCTTCTGGGCTGCTTCCGGTCCACTGCCTTTATGTGGCCTACAACATACCCTTCTATTGATCAATTGAGCAGCAGGAAGAAGAGGTGGGACTCCAGCTAAAATTTAACTTTTTTCTGCAGTCCAGCATCCTTTCCACCACTGTGTTTCCCAGTCAACTGAGCAGGGCAAGGAGAAATGAAATGAGAAGAGAGTTTTAAATCTCCCCTCCCTGTCTGATCATCCAGAGGAAACCCCCCCCACACACACACACAAAAGCTGCTAGTAAGCTTAGAACAAAGCTTAATACTAGCATCAGGATCATGCATATTGCCTGGAGAATGTACAAACTTTAAGTTGATATATGCACATTCCCCAAAGCCCATTGGAGATTATGTATATTGACCAGGAAATCTGCATAATTCTCCATGAGGTCAGGTGAACGTGCACCAGGACCAGTTGCAATGCATATTATCTGTTCAACTTACATGACTCCTAACATATATACAAAGGAACTGTGTGATTTCCTACTCTGAGGTGCCTTCATTATTAGGAATACCCATACATCCCATTGCCACAATGTCTCACTGTCCACATACCTTCTGCTTCCACTACTACCACCACAGTTTTCCCTTTGTCTTCCCCTTAACTTTCACCAAAAGCATTCCTCCTTACTGCTCTTTTCTCTTTGTGAAAAAAGATTGGGCTGGGGTGGGGGACATTTCCACAGTTGCAGATTGTATTCTGGAGACTCATTCTCTTCAATCTCATTACTTATGTCAACTTCTCACAAGCCAGATTTGAAGTACCCTGAAGCTGTGTGCGGCTCATACACAGCAATTGGGTTTTCCCTGATGTATAGGTTGGAAAAGACCGCTGTAAAACCATCCTTCGTATTTCTGCAACTGAGCAAGATTAACAGGTCAACAGAGGGGAGTTATTAGAAACTGTGCAGGAGAATCATAGAATCATAGAGTTAGAAGGGCCTTATAAGTCCAATCCCCTGTTCAATGCAGGAATCCAAATTAAAGGACAGCCACCTGTCAGGTATGCTTTAATTTGGATTTGTGCATTCAGCAGAGGGTTGGACTCAGTGGCCTTATAGGCCCCTTCCAACTCTATGTTCTATGATTTCTCCTGCACTGTTTCTTAGTAGAAGATTGTATTAATCTGACCAGAGTAGCAGTCAAGTAAAGTTTGATAGAGTCACTTGGGTTTTTCTATTGCACTGCCTCCATGAATATGTAGGAGATTGGCCATGAGAGCAACTCTTTTTAGAAGAGTTCTTTTCTTTTCATCTTACACTCTCTGAACAAGCAGTTTCTTCACACACTGTACAGAAGCCTTTTCAATGATTATGATATCAATTCCACCATTACTACTATAATATGCTTTCTACATCTGGTCACTAAGCATCATTTGAAATCAACCAAGCAGTGTACACTTGATAGATGGGTTATAGTTAATTCAATAGAATCAGGGTCATGGGTTGAATGAAGCTGCTTAGGACCCAATCACCAGCTGATCCATTTCTCATGGCATTCCATTACATCCCTCACCATGTTCATGCATTAAAAAAATTCAGGAGGGTTCAAAACGGACAGGGGAGTGGGCCTGTGCACATCAACCCAATGGCCATGCATATGCCACCCTAGGCTCCTACTGCAAGGAAAGGCAGGATATAAATCTAATAAAGAAAGAAAGAAATAGGCAAGCTGGGCATGCCCTTTCCAATCCCAGCCTTTCCACTTTGAGTAGGAAGGTCTGAAGCGGGCCCCTGATAATGGGAGGTTCATGATTGTGGGGAGACCAGTAAGCACATTTAGCTGAATGCATTTACAAGCAACCTTCAAACCTTCACACACAATGTGGGAATGTTGGGGAGACAAGAGATGTCGCTGGCATGTGTGCCCACTCTCCCTAACCAGTTTAAGTCTCCACATGTCCTTTTGCATGCAAGAATAGGGCTCATTTCCACTTGAACTTCCAGATTAAATGGATCCCTGCAAGCTTTCAGTTTTTCCTCAAACCCTTTGAGGCTCAGACCCTGGAAAACGTGTGCCTTGCGTTCCCAGTGACCAGTGCATACTGGGACTTGAGCTATCACTATTCTAACTTGCTTCACACTGGGGAACATCATCAATGGATGTAAAGCACATCACAGAAACATGTAGCTCAACAGTAGGATTTAAACTAGTTGACCAGGGGAATCGTAATCTATATGGACCAGAGTTTCTGTTTCCTCAAAGTATCAATCCTAATGACATTCAGGTTATTTATTTTGTGGCGGAACATGTTACCACAAAGCTCATATTTAGGACACTCATACTGGCATCAATGTTATAGCCTGGGCAGGAACATCTGCATCCTGTAAATGAAAGTCTGTCTTCCAAAGCACTCTTTTAGACTTTCACCTTTTCTCACTTTGTCATTTCTGCTTTGATGCAACTTTAAGGTCTTGTGGGAGGAGATTCCTGTGTTGGGGGCTTCTTTCTGCCTTTAGAGCAGGGGTGGCGAACCTGTGGCCTCCAGACATTCCTGGACTCCAACTCCCATCTGCCCTAGGCAGCATGGCCAACGGTCAGGGATTATGGGAGTTGGAGTCCAGGAACTTCTGGAGGGCCAACAGATTCCCTTTGATTAGTTTTTGAATGTTTATAAATGTATGTTTTTAATAGTCTTCTTATTGATCATTTTAATGTTTTTTTATAAAGCTCTTTGAGGTTTTATTACAATCAAGCAGCATAAAACTGTTGTTTATTGATTAATTAATTAATTAATTTAAAAGCCTACCTTCTCTCCCTGCTAGGATACTATGATTAACCGTGCAACTTTATACCAGTCCTTCAGAACATTCCATTTCTCCACTTTTTTTTTAACCAGCAGCTCTTCTGTTTGATGTTTAAAGTTTAAACTCAGGAAATTTAATTGATAAGGTCAGGCAATGACCGAAGAAAGGTGTGCAGAAGATGGTGTAACTGCACTGGAACTGCTGAGGGTCAGCTCAGCTGTTTGTGAAGCTGGAAACCACAAGAGTTCTCTCCACACCATCCATGTGCCACAAACCAAGTTCAGGAGGAAGGCTCTACAGCTTGTTAACTGGGCACATGTTCAGGCAGGTTGAGGCCACATTCACACCAAACATGTAAAGCACTGTTATGCCATTTTGAACAGTCATAGTAGTTTGAGAAGGGTGCTCAGAGTTTTTAGGAAACCCCTATCCACCTTACAGAGCTACAGTTCCCAGAGTGATTTAACATTAAATCCCTCTTCCCAGAGAACTCTGGGAATTGTAGCTCTGTGAAGGGAATAGGGGTCTCAACACCCTTAACATAACTACATATCCCAGGATTCTCTGGGGGAAGCCATGACTGTTTAAACTGGAATAACAGTGCTTTACATGTTTGGTGTGAATGTGGTCAGAGAATACGAGCTAGTAGCAGAGGCACAAATAGGTGCATAGTTGTAACCTTTGAACCCAAGGCTAGATTAAGGTGGTTGGGGGACCTGGTGTAGTTCCCAGAAAAGGCTCGCCAAATATATGCCTAAATGGCTTCTAAGCAGTTTACAACAAGGGAAGCCCACTTGGAGTGCATTACAGTAGTTCAGACATGAGGTTACCATCACATGTGTTACAGCGGCAAAATTATCTCTGTCTGGGAAAGGACATAGTTGACCCAACAGCCGGAGCTAGTGATAGGAGCTCTTTGCCACAGAAGCCACCAAAACCTCCATGGACAAAGATGGTTCCAAGAGCACCCCTAAACTGCATACCTGTTTCTTCAGAGGGAGGGTGGCCCCATCTAGAACAGGCAGACTCACCAGTTCTCAGACCTAGGACCCATCTACCCACAGTGTCTCTGTCTTAGCAGGATTCAGCTTCAATCCGTTTATCTTCATCCACTCCACTCCACTCCTCCATCCAAACACTGGCTCAGCTTATGCATGGCCTCTCCTGATTAAGTTTTAATAGAAAAATAGAGCTGAGTGTCATCAACATACTGATGGCACTGTACCCCAACCCTCCTGAGAATTGTTCCCAACAGTTTCATATAGATATTAAACAGCCTTGGGGGCAAAAAATTGCACCTAAGCTGCCAAGATGTAGACTTGTAGCCCCTAATGCTGTTCTCTGGTACTGATCATGCAGGTAGGACAAAACCACCACAAAACAATGCCTCCAACTCCCAACCCATGGAGATGGTCCAGGAGAATACCCTGGTCAATGGTGTCAAAACAGCAGGGTTGCACTCCCTCATCTCTCCCGTGAAGGTGGTCGTCTGTCAAGGCGACCAGGGCCAATTCTGTGCTAAACCCAGGCCTGAACCCAGACTGGAATGGGTCCAGATAATTTGTTTCCTGTATGCTGGTCTGGAACAAGCACCAGAGCCACTTTAAAACTACTGGTTGGGCCACCAAGCAACTCTGCATGTTGTCTCTGCATATGAGGCATCTTCTTTTTTGTGTATAGATGCAAGAAAAGATGCAGTGCTTCTGTAGCCTATTGTCACTAATACAGAGGCAGGTGCTCCAGTGAGGAGCAGAAAGGTACCTGCTGGGCCTGGGTCCTTGGTCAGGGCTTTCCACATCACCTGACCCACTGCTGCCTCAGGTCGGGTTGTAGGAGGGAGGGGGAGCAAGCTGCTATGGAGTGGTGTGGTCCGGTGTGCAATGAACTGAGTAGTGGTGGGAGGAGCAAACAGGGAGGGGAGTACATGGAGAAGTGAGGCACGCAGTGAGCAAAAGGACAACAAACAGGCAGGAGTAAGAAGGCCCCTTGCAGATAGGCCCTGGGGCAATTACTCCAATTGCACCATTATAATCTGGCCATGCTTAAACCTTAGTCTGAGATCAGTGCAGAACTCTTCCTATTAAGAACATAAGGACATAAGACAAGCCTGCTAGGTCAGGTCAATAGCCCACCTAGTCCATCATCCTGTTCTCACAGTGGCCAACCAGATGCCCACGGGAAGCCCACAAGCAGCACCTGAGTGCAAGAGCACTCTCCTCTCCTGTGGCTTCTAGCAACTGGTGTTCAGAGGTAGAACACAGCCATCTTGGCTAGTAGCCATTGACAGCCTTGTCCTCCATTAATCTGTCTAATCCTTTTTTAAAGCCATCCAAGTTGGTGGCCATCACTGCCACTTGTGGGAACAAATTCTACAGTTTAACTATGAAGCTGTGTGAAGAACTTTCTTTTGTCTGTCTGAACCTTCCAACATTCAGCTTTGTTGAATGACCCCGAGTTCTAGTGTTATGAGAGAGGGAGAAATATTTATGTCCACAAATATTTCTGAGTAGCCAAAAAGCGATATCCTAATCTGAATACCAGTTGCTAGGGAACATGAGCAGGAGAGTGTTATTGCTAGTGGGCTTCCCACAGGCATCTGCATGGTGACTGTGAGAACAGGATGCTGGACAAAATGTGCTTTTGGTCAGATCCAGCAGGGCTCTTCTTATGTCCTTAGAATGCTGTAGACTGGGGACATTTATCTACAAAAGGCAAATATGCAATTGTCACAAGGGCAACCTTTGTAAAAGAATTAGCTCACACAGTTTGCAAAGTGGAAATTTACATCCTAGTATGAAGGACATGTCATTCCCCATTCAAAGTCCTGAGCACCTTGCAATTTCCTACAAACAGAGTATATAATGTTTACGTAATCCAGACAACCACACAATTACTCAAATACACTTGAGGCATGGGACACTTTTATATTTTACTGATTATCTTCCCAAGGCTGTAAAATATATACATGAAAAATATACATCTTGAGAAAAATCTAATATACATTTTCACAATGTGAATGTAGCCAGACTGAGATGCTGCAGTAATTCTTAATTAGACTTGCTTTTATCACCCTTAATACAAAATACAGCAAAATAAAATGAGCCTAACTCTGTCACAAATCCTACAGTTGCAAAGCACTTATCAGATCCACATTTCAGGAGCAGAAGCATCATTTCTTCATTCTAACCTGCCTGAGCACGGGATTGCATTCTGGGTAGAAAGTTGTGTCTCAGGGCCCATTAGACATACCATTTCAGGCACCAGGTATGTTGGTTTCAGTGGTTTTGATCCCTGTACCTCAGAACTGAAGGCTTCTTCAACATATACTGGTATATGTGAGGTGCTCCTCAGTGGTCCTTAACACCTTTCATATTTGAGGCAGAACATGACAGTGGCCAGCAGAGAGTACAGGAAGCTGCTACAAGGAGAATTGTTTGGGCTCAAGTCTACCTGTCAGTTATGCCACCTTTGCTAGAAACCCTTTCCCCTAGCTATTAAGGCTATCCATAACATAAAAGGCATCATGACCCTCCCCCTTTATTGCCAAACATTTTAGGAGGTTTGTACTGTGCAACAGACCATGGATCACCTCCTTTAATGCGGCAGGAGGGTAGCACATTCCCTCCCACTGTCTTGTCAAGCACTTTTCCAAGAGAGAAGGAGGGGTCATGTTTTTGCTGTGCAGAATTATTCTCTCCACCCTCCAGGGGAGTGCTGCACTTTTCATGGTGAAATACAAACCTCACTTAGCACACCCCTTGTCTGCTCTGGCCTTCTCAGGATCTTGCAGCTCTTCATCTTACACTACTTCTACTACTTCCTCCTCTTCCTCTTATTCTTTTAGCTCTGTTCTTGGTAGAGCTGTAGTTGTGAGATCTTGAGGATATTATCCTCGCTATTATTATTATTATTATATCCCACCCTTTCTCCCAATAGGAGCCGAGGGCAGCAAACAAAACACTATAAACACTCTAAACCATCATAAAAACAGACTTTAAAATATATTAAAACATCTTTAAAAGCATATTAAAACAAAACATATTTGTTTAAAAAAACTGTAAAAACATCTTAAAAAGCAATTCCAACACAGACTAGGATGCAGTCTCTATTAAAAGGCTTGTTGAAAGAGGAAGGTCTTCAGTAGGCACTGAAAAGATAACAGACATGGTGCCTGTCTAATATGTAAGGGGAGGGAATTCCAAAGGGTAGGTGCACTACACTAAAGGTCTGCTGGTATCTGCAGGAGGCCCTCACTTGCAGAGCATAGTGATCAACTGAATGTATAAAGGGTAAGACAATCTTTCAGGTATTCTCATCCCAAGCTGTACACCAAAACCAGAACTTTGAACTTAGCCCAGTAGCTAAGTTGCTACTTGTGCAGCAGCCATTGTTAGACCGCTCTCTGGGCTGGGTCACAACAAAATGTAGCCTACACCCAGTAGATTCTGGTGGCTCCAATGTCAGTGGGGCAGTGAATCCGCTCTGGGTTTTAGTCTGACCGTTCAAGGAGCTGTCCAAGGCTCTGAGCACCTTAAAAGTTCAGGCTAAACCCCGGAATGGATTCACTGCCCCACTGGTATCAGAGCAACCAAATTCTACTGCCTCCGCATACACAGAGCTCTTCTGTTCTTCATTGCTACAATGAATATTAGGCTCTAGGCCCTTGAAGTGAAAGCAAAGTCCCAGGGTGTATGTTTTAAAAGGCCCCATGTGAACCCAGCCTATTACCATAGCCACTGGTGCAGTTAGGTTATTTTAGACTCAGGACTTAGAAGTATACCTTTCATGGCATGCACATTTCCATCTAAAGAGGAGGGTTCTGGTGACAGCATCACCTACTTTAAAATGTAATAAGTCAGCCCTGCTGTGTTTGGGGCTCCTCCTGCTCATTCTGCTGATTAGGGTCCTGGGCATCTGCCTTAAAGTCCTGCCCTGACAGCACGATTGGGCATGAAGACTAATGATGACCCATGACATGATGCCTGATCCTCAGGAAGGTCCTGCTCATGCTGTTTCTCCCACTCCCTCCTCCTTGGGAAGAAAAATAGTCTGTGCCACTGGATCAAGTGACAGAGTGACTGCCCTGGCTCATGTTATTTTCCTTAGAGGGATGGGACAATGGATGGGACACTTCATAAGGGAAGATCTTTAATCCAGGGATAGCCAATATGATGCCTTCCAGATGCTGTTGGCCTCAACTACCATCAGCCCCAGATAGCATGACCGACGGCCATGGATGATGGGAGTTGTATCCAACAACATCTGGAGGGCACCACATTGGCTACCCCTGTTTTTCAACATTTAAACCAGGACAGATTATGGACCTAAATGCACTTCAATCTTAGCCCAAAGTAAATACCACTTGGCCCCTTTGAGGAAGGGAGATATATATCTCCCATCCTTCACAAGACAGTCCCAGGGCAAGTTACAAAAATATAACAAGTAAAATAATCACAGTACACAATTAAAATCATACAAATAAAAAGCAAAAGCAACTAATATCAGAACAAAAAAACCCAGCAGGACAGAACTGCAGTGAACATCAGTAGTGTAGTAGTAAATTCAGAAGTGCAGGATACCTTCATGATAGTCACAGCCACCACTACCCTTTGTTGCTGTAGGGTTGAGAATCAGGTCCTTATTAATATCTTCTCCCACAACAACAGACATCCCTAGGAGCCAATAAGCATGAAAGGGGAGAGTATTAACTACTGAAAAGAGTCTTCTCTGTAGCTGACTCACCTCCTTTCACTCTGATTGGTTCCAATCAGCAGGAAAGGACAAAGAAGCATGCTAGAAGACTCTTCTCGAAAACACTCCCCGTGCTGATTGGCTTGTGGGATGCTGGAGACATGGGGACCCTGCTAGGACCCTGCTTCCAAAAAAGTAAGGAGTCTAAGACACCACCACCCCAAGACCTTGGATCACTACACCTCTGGTGCACAGCAACACAAAGCAATGTAAGAGAAGGGAAGATATGCACTCAAACCAAAGGCCTGAGTAAAAAGTTTGCAGAGTTATGATGTGGGTCTAATATTTTCCTCCCATAGAGATTAGCAGCATTGCTTCCATGCTATACATACAGTCAGACCCTGAGGACAAGAGTATAATGTACGCATTCCAGAGGAACATGCTTCCACACAGCTGGTTGGCACTGCTATTAATCCTAATATCACTAAGGCAAACATTACTAACAGCTGAGATTCACAGTCTGATAGATTACATGCTTCATGCACTTGCAGGATTGATGGGAAACATTTCTCATTATTTCCTAGGTCTGCTCATTTGCAGAAGGTCACTGCAACCCTGAGATACCCTTTGTGTGGCCTAAGTACGACCCCAAGGAGGCAGCAACATCCTGCTGTCTGAATTACAAACTGACTCTGATATGCAGTTTGTAAAAAACAAAAACAAAAAAATTAATGGTCTTCACTGGCAGTGGAATTGTGGGCTTCCTAGCCTCATCCTGATTCATATTTCAAAATAATGTGGAGGTTGTAAAATGATCAGCGTAGAGAACATGAAGAATATCTTCTCTGTCACCAAGCAAAGAACAAGTTGCCCATCTTCTGTCAAAAGATTTTAGGGCCAACCTAACCTGGGCCTTAGTTTTCAGTTCCAGCAGACATTTTCCCCACCCCACCCCACTTAGACTGAAAATGTTAATGATAAATGTTCATGTGTAATGAGCACAATATATGAGAGTAACAAGCTGTGAGTACTTTCTCACACAAGGTCACAGCACACAACCTGACCATTTGCATTCATGATAGTGTGCTTATGTGATAAGATTATGAGACCATGTGAAGCTAATGGGCAATGAGAGGCAGGTTTGCTGTCTCCCAAAGAAGGCAGAACTTTTATGGGAGAAGGAGAGAAGAGGCTGAGCTGTTCCATTTCCTATGGCTAAGCGAGAGCCAGTGTGGAATAAAAGTTAGCATGTTGGACTAGGACCTGGGAAACAAGGGTTCCAGCCCCCATTCAGCCATGGAGCTCACTTGGTAACCTTGGGCCAGGCGCAGACTCTCAGTCAAACCTATCTCACAGGGTTGTTGTGAGGATAAAATGGGGGGGGGAGGAGAACCATGTATGCCACCTTGAGGTCTTTGTGGAAAAGGTGGAATACAAATGTAATAAATACATAAATAAAAATAATAATCTACAGATCAACACTGGCTGAGGGACTAGGAATTTTAAGAATGCCATTTATTCACAGCAAGGACTATAGCCAATGGAAGTTGATCCATGTGCTATGCTTTCCTCCATCCCTTCTTGATATGTGCCACCACTTGGCCAGTGGAAAGAGGGAATTGCTATCCATCAGTTCTTGTCTTCTGTGACAAATTCTATCAGGTGGAGGCAGATAATACGACTCATTCAACCAAATCACCTCACCACCCCATTGTGCGTCTTCTGAGGAGAAAAGATGACAGCCAGTCACACTTACCTGTAAATTAGAACTTCATCATCAGAGCAGTTATATTGAAGTTGGTACATTTTAACTCTTGGAGCTGACTTGCTCACTGTCCATTTGACCAAAGCTGAGGTAGTTGTGACCTCAGAGACCAAGACAGCCCTTTCAGGTTGCCCCTTGGTTTCCACTCGATTAGACTTGCTGGAGCTGGTGATGTCAGAGTGTCTTGATTTTGGTGGGGCTGTCCGGCCTGTCCCATTGCTGAGATGTGGGAGCTGGACAATTGACACCTCAACTGTTGCCGTAGACTCTCCAGCAGCATTTGCCGCTATACATGTGAATGTTCCGTAATCTTTGGATGTTGTGATTAGGATCTCTAAGGTGCCGTTGTCATACACAGCTGTCCTTGAAGAATTCCCAATAAGCCGATCATCTGGTGCCACCCAGTGAATGATTGGAGATGGATCTCCAATTGCTTTGCACTTTAAAGTGGCCGTTTGTCCTTCTAAAACCAACAATTTGTGTGTATGCTGGGTAATCAAAGGAGGCTCACAAACAAACTCCTCTTCCCGGACATACCAAAAATACCTCCCTTTTAGACCTGGAGGAGAAGCACAAGTTTCCATATCATCATCTCTGTCAAGACGTCGCAGCCACATCAGCTCACAATTACAATGTAAAGGGTTTCCTCCAAAGCTCAGAGATAAAGGTGTGGAGAATGGAGTTGAGGTTAACGGGGCTATTTGGGATCTGGCAAAGATAGGGTCAGGAGGAAGCTTCTGGAGTCGGTTGGAGGTTAGATCCAACCTGGCCAGTTTCTGAAGGTCTGCAAAGGTACCCTCCGTAATATAATCTATCAAATTATGGTCTAAACTAATCTGGTGCAAGTTTACCATCTTCCTTATAGATTCCCAAGGGATGCTTCTGAGATTATTGTAGGAAAGATCCAGATCTTCTAAGGTGAACAAGAAGTCTTCAAAAGCTTCATCTGAGATGCAGCTCAGTTGATTGTTGTTTAGAATCAAGTGCTGAAGATTAATCAGGCCTCTCAAAATATCCTCCCCAATGTCAGGCAGCCTGTTACTATCCAAATGCAAAGACCGTAGGCTTTCTAAGTCAGCAAAAGAATAGGGTTGTATGTAACTGACGGTATTCCTAGATAATGTTAGGTCAACAAGGCCAGTCATGTTGGCGAAGTCCTGTCTACTGATGTTAATAATGAAGTTGCCCCCAAGCCGGAGTTCAACAGTCCTCCTATCTATGTCTGATGGTACGAAAAGGAGTCCCTTGGAAGGGCAAAGAGTCCCCAGTGACTCAGACAGGTTCTGACAGACACAATATTTTGGACATGCGTTGACCACAACAGCCACTCCAAACACCAGGATGCCGCAGAACAATTTTTCCATGGTAAATCACACAATCAGGCCTGCAAGAATGAGAAACAGTTACATATTAGAAAGTTATTCACATCTGGATCTTTTAAACCAATCTGATCCACATTTTAAAAAACAAAACAAAATCCAGAGCAATATTTCCTGAACTCTCATCACAATGGATGCCAAATGCATGTAGACAGTTTTAGCAATGTAACCTAATGGACATTTTCCTGATAATGCCCCTGGTGAATCAGAAACAATAAACATTGTTGCTTCCTTCTATACATTAAAATGGTGATGGTTTACAATAAAATCGGTAAAACATTTTAATATAAAATAATAAAATACAGAACAAATGACCAATGCTAAATCAAGTTAATTCTCTAAAAAGGCTTGGGGTAACAAAATGTACCCCCCTCCTTCTTCACTCAAGCAGCTGCCGATGTGCAGGCCTTCGCTAGGGAATCAGAGGCTCAACCTGAGTGGGAGGAGGATTTCAATGAAATGCCGCCACTGCCGTTGCCAAGGACATGCAGGCAGATGTGTAGGCATGCACAGATAGCATCAGCTTTTCAATTTAGGAGGAGTGTTCATGTGCTCACACAACCCCATTCAGATAAATCTTCCCTGTGCACATAGAGAGAGCCAACCTGAACCTACTTAAAGAAACGCAAGGGGTGTGTCTAATTGCTGCAACAATTGCTGGGCTCCTATTGGGAAGAAGGGCAGGATATAACTTTAATAATAATAATAATAGTCTTAGCTTGAATAGTCATCCCTAGATATGCTGTATAGAGATGCAGAGCTCTGTATAATCTGTAGACTGATCTATGAAATGCTCTAAGCTGAGATTTCACATTAAACATAACTGAGGAAAGCACACCAGTAAGTCTGAGTCTGAATCCAACGGAATTGGTCAGGACATCAGGGTCATGTTTTAGGGTTCATACTCAAATTGCATGGAGCTCCAGATAGGCATGGAACAAACTTCAACTGAAATTTCTAAATGTGGCCAAAATGAACACACATTTTTTGCCCTGAAAATGCATACCTTGGAAAGCAGAGAATGTGTGCTTAACATCACAGTCTTGTACACACTTATTTGGAAGTAAATCTCATTGACCTCAATGGGATTTCTGAGTAAACACATAGAAGATTATGGTGTAAACCACATCAACTACTCCAGGTGTGTGGAAACTTTAGCCCTGCAGATGTTGCTTAGAACTCCCATGAATCCCAGCAAGCATGGCCAATGGCCAGGGAAGTGTATATCTCATCATCTTCTGTCATTAACTGCATGTGGAATGAATGGGCATAGGCATGGGGCATCATTGGTTTGGCAGGCTCTAATCCCAGTTGTGTGTATTTGCTTCAGTATCTGAAGTGACTTTTGAAGTATCCTTGCACATTCATGTGCATGGGAACCTTTCCATGTGATTAGGACCCCTGCAAAGGCAGTGTCCCTTATTGTACGCAGAAATCCCTATGCACTTTTTTGTGTGTAGGGTCACTTTAGATACTGAAGCAAATCCACCGTTGCTCATTTTTCCCTGGAGGAACCATTCATTAGATTCCAAGGAACACAGTGGTTTAAGGATACCATGGTAGGTTTTCTAATTTTTTGTTTTGTTTTAGATTTTAAAGTTCTGAGGTTTTAAATTTTTGAGGGTGAAAAATGGGATATATCTATATCGATTGATTGATTGTTTGATCAATAGATAGATACACATACACACACACAGTACAACATAGCCTGAAGATCAGGTAGCAGATTATATAGGCAAGATTGAACAAAGCAACTGAATTCAACATTTTTCATTGTCATTGTCATTATTCTTGACTGGACCAGCATTCAACTAAGAGTGTCTTTCCAAAAATGACCAAGGGATGAGAGTGGGACACAATTGTGGAGTGATGTATTGACAGTTGGTGCAGCTCAAGGAAGTGGACAAGGTGCTTGGAATTGTGCGGGCGACCACATCTGCTCTGGACCCTTGCCCATCTTGGCTAGTGAAGGCTGGCAGGGCTGTAACCACTGGCTGGGCCAAAGAGGTGATAAATGCCTCCTTGAGAGAGGGAGTAGTCCCTGGTAGTCTCAAGGAGGCAGTAATAAGACCTCTCTTAAAGAAACCTTCTTTGGACCCAGATGTTTTGAACAACTACAGACCAGTGGCGAATGTCTCTTTTTTGGGCAAGGTTTTGGAGCGGGTGGTCGCTGGCCAGCTCCAGGCGCTTTTGGATGAAACCGATTATCTGGATCCATTTCAATCCGGTTTTAGGTCCGGTTTTGGCACCGAAACAGCCTTGGTCACCCTGTATGATGACCTTTGTCGGGAGAGGGACAGGGGGAGTGTGACCTTGTTAGTTCTCCTTGATCTCTCAGCGGCGTTTGATACCATCGACCATGGTATCCTTCTGGGGAGGCTCGCGGAGTTAGGAGTTGGGGGCACTGCTTGGCAGTGGCTCTGCTCCTACTTAGCGGATCGTCGCCAGAAGGTAGTGCTTGGGGAACATTGCTCAATTCCCTGGACTCTCCATTGTGGAGTCCCTCAAGGATCGGTTCTGTCCCCCATGCTTTTTAACATCTACATGCAGCCTCTGAGTGCGGTCATCAGGAGTTTTGGAGTGCGTTGCCATCAGTACGCTGATGACACGCAACTCTACTTCTCCTTTTCACCTTCTTCAGGTGAGGCTGTTGATGTGCTGAACTGTTGCCTGACCGCGATAATGGACTGGATGAGAGCTAATAAACTGAAACTCAATCCTGACAAGACTGAGACACTGTTGGTGAGCTCTCTCTCTGCCCAGATGGTGGATGCTCATCCTGTTCTAGATGGGGTTACACTCCCCTTGAAGGAACAGGTTCGGAGTTTGGGTGTTCTTTTTGATCCTTCCTTGTCACTAGAGGCTCAAGTGGCCTCGGTGGCACGGAACGCGTTCTACCATCTTCGTTTAGTAGCCCAACTACACCCCTATCTGGACAGTGACGATCTCGCCTCAGTTGTTCATGCTCTGGTAACTTCTAGATTAGATTACTATAATGCGCTCTACGTAGGGCTGCCCTTGAAGACAGTTTGGAAACTTCAGCTAGTGCAAAACACGGCAGCCAGGTTGCTGACAAGGACCAATCGGTCCGCGCATATAACACCTGTCCTGGCCCGCTTGCACTGGCTACCTATTTGTTTCCGAGCCAGATTCAAGGTGTTGGTTTTGACCTATAAAGCCTTACATGGTGTGGGACCGCAATACCTTGTGGAACGCCTCTCCCGCTATGAACCTACCCGTTCACTTCTTTCAGTATCTAAGGCCCTCCTCCGGGTACCAAATCATCAAGATGCCCGGAGGGTTACTACTAGATCCAGGGCCTTTTCTGTAATGGCCCCCGAATTGTGGAACAGCTTACCAGAGGAGATACGCCTGGCGCCTACGGTACTTTCTTTCAGGCGCCAGGTTAAGACCTGGCTATGCTCCCAGGCATTTTAATATTTTAATGTTTTACTGTTTAATGTTAACGTTTAACGTTTCATGTTTAATGTTTAGTTTTAAAATCTTGCTGCTATTTGTTATTGATCTTATTGTAATATTGTATTGTAACCTTGTACACCGTAGCTATTAGCTACGGGCGGTTTATAAATTAAATGAAATAAATAAAAATAAATAAAACAGAACCACATGTAACCGAATGAGTCCATGTAGTTTATGAGTTAACTTTTTCATAAGTGCCATATGCCACACCTCTTGGTACCAACTGCATAGAGGATTATCAGTGATAGTTTTCCAAAGTTTTGGTGATTACCTGTATACCTGCTGCCAACAGAAGAACTAGAACTTTGTGCATAATAAGTTTAGAATGTCCATCTGATCTCATGGAGATTTCGCTAATTTCATTAAAAAGTAGTGACCAAGAAGAAGAAATTACATTTCATTGCCACCACATGTGGCAAAATGTTCCATGTTTCCTATGCTGTCTCCAGCACACAGGCAATATAGTATTACTCATTCTACTCCATTGTTGTGGGGTTAAACACCAATGCAGAACAACTTTTAAAGAGTTCTCTCTGACCCTTGTGGAAACAAATTTAAAGGGGACTTTATTTCAGAGGTTTTACCATTGATTATTTTTGATTACTGGAAGTAAATCCTGGCTCCCAAAGTGCTTTCAGACCTTCATTGGCCCCTGTGTTCAGGATATACAATTTTAAAACAAATACATAAATAAAAGTCATGCTCCTCGGCTCAATCATCATCCAGTTCGGCCTTTCTCCCTGCCATTGCATTTCACTTTATTCTGCTGGGATTCACTTAATCCTTACTCCATCCCAGCTATTCTGTTTCCTGATAATACTTTATTTGTGTGGACACTGGTTTCTACTGGAAAAAATAAATGAATACAACGACAGATGACCACCCAACCATTTGAGTGACCGTGTTACGCAATGTCGCCTGATGCATATCAAGTGGAAAGCATATGTGACTGTGTCTGCAGCCAATTGGATACTATGCAACACACTGAAATAATCACATCTCCCTCATTCATGGTGTGGTTTAAAAGAGTCAGAAGTGCTGGTATGGAGGATAAAAACAATATTATCACAACAGTACGTTACAGTGGTCAAATGATTAAAATGATTAATTCATGGATAGTTTCAGAGAAAAGCTATGCCTCCCTCACTATGGTAATGCTCAGCAGAAGTTAATGCTAAACTGGAATTTCTCAGAACAGATTTTTCTGAGAAAATGTCTTAGAGTTATCTCCCTCCCCCTAGAAAAAGGCCACTTGATTGGTTGATTATATTTCTGTGCCACTTGTCATTCAATGAATCTGAAGCAGCTTACAATGTACAACACTTCGCAGAATTTCCCTCAGATATTCTCTACAGTGTGTGTGTGTGTGTGTACATGCGTGCATGCATGTGTATCTGGTGGTGGCCACCATTCTACTCCTTGCAAGTGTCCCAAAATGATGCTAGGTATGGCACATTGTGAAGGATGCAAAATGGTGACCAGGCTGCCAACATAGTTTCCACTTGGAACAGCAAAAAATGAGAGAGGAGGGGGAACCCTGGGAAAGGGGGAGAGAGAAGGCTACTGCCACTGCTAATGGTGAGCCCCACCACCATGAAACATTTGGAGAATTTCCCCTTCATCTGGAGAAATGTAGGTAAAATGGTCCCCTCCCCGAAAAGAAATCTCTGCCCACAAATAGTGTGGAGAATTTCAAAATGCTATTTGTGCACAGTTCCAGTAGAGATAAGTTAAGGCAATGAATAGCTCATTTAAGAAAGAGAAGCAGCAGGGCCCTCCATCTGGGGTGATTTGTCAGTGTTCAAACCTGGAACATCTAGAAATCAGAGGGAGGTCTTCACTTCCTTGGGAATTCTGTTCTTACAAATGTGACACCTTCCTTGGCAAAACATTAACATTGTTGTCCTTTTTGTCTTGATGCCTTGGAATCTGGCTGGAGCTCCTGAATGTGGTAGCATTATGACATCCATCATACCTGCCTCTGTGGTCTGCTGAGCTTTAAAGAACTGACCAAAATGCGCTTTTCTAGAACTATGACAACAACTAGGGATGGAGGAAGAATCATTTTAAATGGATTTATACGTGGATTTTGATGGTTCCAACTCAGTTGAGCTTTGCTTGCATTGGGCTGCCTCTTGCATCGAGGCTTATATATAAACCACTTTTTTTTTTTAAAAAAAAGTCCAACTAAAAACAATCAAGCCCCATGCTGTGCTATACTCCTGCAGCCTAATTATATAAATACATTATTTTAACTTGATATCAAGTGGATATATTAAATTAAGGGGATATTAAGTGGACTAGGGTCTGGGAAATCAGGATTCAAATCACCACTCAGCCACGAAGTTCACTGTGTGATCTTGGGCCAGTCACTATCTCTCAGCCCAGCCTGCTACACAGGGATGCTGTGAGGATAATATCGGGAATAGGACACCCATACATGCCACCTTGAGATCTTTTGAAAAAAGATGGAATGGATATAAATGTATTATTTATAAATAATGATACCAATAAAAAATATCTTCCCACCCTGCTTTCCCTGATTTTGAATTGGGGGAGGGATGTTTTTTGTGTGTGTGGCCAGGTTTGGACTCTTAGGGGAAATAAACCAAGAAAAAAATGTGGATTTCAGATTTTGGAGAAAACTAAAACTAAAAAACAAAACAAATTGTACTTGTCAGGGCATGTCACAGTGGACACGCCTCCACTGGGAACAGATGATCTCTTAGAAATGTTTGCCTAAGGTCTATAATACAGTTTTTAAACTGGTTGATAAAGAAGGTAATCATCATATCAGTTTTCTTTTTTATCATGAGAGGTGTTTTTCCTTCTCAACAAATTATTGAGATGTTGGCAAGCGTAACACTATTAATATGATACAGAGAAGAAAGACAAAGCTCCACTTGTTAAGCCCTGCAAATAAATATTGGATGTTTCTGCAAAACACAGGATAAGTTTAGCTTCATTTTACCTTCTGTATTAAACCAGGATGCAGTGCATTTGTAGCCATATTTATGCAAATCTGTGGCACAGTTAGGAAAGCTCTGTGCTTTATATTTATCCATTACTAACAAATAGCCGGCTTTTGGAAACTTAAGTATAATTATATTCTGGAGCTTTAATTTAGTGTATTATCCTAGTAGCTGTAACTATAAACAAAAAATGGAGTTTGGAAAACAATTTGGAGAAAGAGATGGATATAGCTAATTAGCAATGAGCAGAACTTCCCTTACCCACCTCCTTTCCTTAGCATCTAGCCCAAAACTGCATTTGAAAAGGGTTTTCTACACACCATGAACTCTCCTTTTAGGATGCTCTGTTTCCCCAATTACTATTTGGGGCGATGCTTGTAGGTTTCATGGCACTCTTGGGAGCAAGTTGACATTGAGGAATAAAACTGTGGAGTAGCCATAGAACATAGCTTTGGAAAATAAGTAGCAACACCAAAGAAAAGATGGCTGCATAATGTTCCTATGAACTTCTATAGCTTAATGAAGATATATAAAGACCTGAGGACGTGTGAATTTGTGTGTGAGTGGAAGAGAGAGAAAGACAGACAGACAGAGACGAGTATTGTCTTCACCAGAAGAAGGATCAGTTTTCACAGAATGAAAATACCCTCAGAGCCATCATTCTGATGGCAGATACCTTCAGAAGTGCTGCCGCATAAATGAAAACATGTAATGGGCAATTCAAAGCAGTTGCAACATGCCTCTCACAAAACTGAGGGCGATTGCCACACACGAACTCTGGGGGGCCAACAGTTTGTTCTAGTTGTTGAAGAACATCAATGGATAGGTCCAGAACAGGGGCATACCAATTGATTATAAAGCAATTTGGGGAACTCTGAAAAAGATCTCTGAGAAAAGGAAACCAAGGACAAGAAAGTTTCTTGACTGTTTTTCGGTGCTGTATACACTTTCTCTCTGTGAGTCTTCTCCCTCAGTGATGGCAGAGTGTACTTCTTAAAAGCAGTTTGGAAGTCAGCATTTACCTTGCTCTTCCATGCTTGAAGCTCCTAGTTTAAAGCAGGCATGGATATATTTCAGTCTGAAGGGATCTGCTTTGGGTTTTTTTACTGTAGTCTCAAGGTCCACCCACTGGAGCTACGTGAAAAATGATGGCTTGGGGGCAAAGACAATTATATACCACATCCTATGAGCTATACAATGGAAAGACCCATATATACATGTACAAATCTACATATGAGTTCATACAGATCAAGGGAAGGGCTGTAGTTCAGTGGTAGAGCATCTGTTTTGCATGCAGAAGGTCCCAGGTTCAATCTCCAACATCTCCAAGTAGGGCTGGGAGAGAACCCTGTCTGAAATCCTGGAGAGCCTTTGTCAGTCAGTGTAGAAAACACTGATCTAGATGGACCAGTGATCTAACTCCATAGAACACAGCTTCCTATGTTCCTAAGGATTGTAAAAACCTAAATTTGGGTGTGTGTGTGTGCTATTGTTAAAGTAATTGAGTCAGAAACTCTTGCTGATCTGCTGCAAGTCATCCAGCAATCTCAAAGAAGACCTAGATCTTCTTTCTGCCCGTGCCTCCCCTAGATCTATTCTTTCCTCTGGCAGAGTTGGGGAGTAGAATCTCTGGTAAGGACTAGGATTCCAAAAGTCTTCTTTAAAAGAAATGTTTCCATTCAAGGGGAATTATTTCCCCATCACTGAAATACATACAACTACCCCACTGCAATGGCTGCAAGTAGTTAGTGCAGTATGGACTGTGACTGCACAAATCTATGCTTTTAAGTTGGATTCCTGTATTGAGGAGGGGGTTGGGCTTGATGACCTTATAGGCCTCCTCCAGCTCTACTGTTCTATGATTCTATGGTCTGTCCAACACTGGAGGCATTCAAGACGCGGCTGGACAGCCACCTGTTGGGAATGCTTTAATTTGGATTCCTGCATTGAGCAGGGGATTGGATTCGATGGCCTTAGCCCCCTTCCAGCTCTATTTTTCTATGATTCTATGATTCTGTGGTGCTCTGTTACCTCCAACCACCATGAGCATATATCCTATTGACTTTTCTACTCCCACCAGCAAATCTTCAAAAGAATGCTGATGGGATGACGGTGATATCTCACTACTTTACCAATTTGCATTTAATAGGCATCTATCAGGCTGTGAAAGTGGCATTCTCGCAGCAAGTCTGTAAATCAAGGTAGGCTCCTGTCTCGGTAGTGAGTGAAAAACAGCCTTTTTAGTACTCTTATAGCATGGTTCTGCATGAATTAATGTGAGTAAAAGGCATAAAGACTCTTGTTTTGTATTCAAATTCCCCTCATAAAGATACAAGTCTGGAGAGGTGGCATCTCATTTTGGGGATGTCTCCAAGACACTTTGTTAAAAATTGTGTCTTCATTCATTGACTTTGGATATAAATTACAAATCACCTTTGTGTACACTGCCACTGGTTACAAGTGAATTATCAGTTAAACAGCTTCTATGGTCACAAGCTACAATTTGCTTCATCTTATAAAAATCCATGATTGCCTTGCTAGATCAGGCCAAGGACCATCTCTAGCAGAGCTGTCCCCATGCAGGGCTTCAAAATGACGACTGTTCTCTCTCATTTGCCACTGCATCATTTATTCCATCACAGGGCCAACCCTACCGTTAGGATATGGTTTCCTCAGGCAGCTGGTCTTGGATATCATGAAAGGGCAGCAAATTGTTATTGAATTTATTGTTACATTCTTAATTCCAGGGAGGGAGAGAGCTGCTTGTGGAATTGAGGGGAGGGCATCATTTTGCTGCTCATCAAATGTCTTAGGCCAGCCATGGACTCTATTCATGCTTATATGCTTTTAAGTTGCTACTGTGTGGTTTCCTATTGTTTAAATTAGGGTTGGGGGAGAAATTTGATTCAGTTTGCACTGAAAGGCGAACCTACCTAATTCACACTTCCCAAAACAACGTACAAACCAAAGCACAGCCATCTTTCAAAATTCACAGTGCTTTTCCTCGGCCAAGTAATGTGGGCCAAAGTGCATATACTGGTGGGGGGAAAGGATAACAAGCACATTATATTAAACAAAGGTGCTTACAAAATGTGTTTATTAGGATAAATTCTCAATAAAAATTTTCTTGAGGACTTCAGATAAATAAATAAATCACAAACTGATGTGGAAATGTGGAGAACAGAATTCAAGATGAAAACAAAGAGAAAGAAATACCAAAATGGACTGATTTGCCCATCCTTAGTTTCCGGTCACCTTCAGGGCCAAATGAAAAGTAGTGGTGGTTGCCACATTAGTTCCTCACATGTCTGTCCCATGGGACAGAACACACCTCAGGGATTATCCTTTCTCTTCCCCCCGCAGCCTCTCTATATGTCTCAGCTGTTGATGAGAAGCTCATCAAGGAGAGGTAGAGGACAATCTCTTAATATGTGTCTGTGAGGTATTCACACAGTATGGGCTCTGTTCTTGGCTGAAGTCCTCATACCTAATTGCAACATGAGATAATTAACAACCTTAATTACATGAACTGTTTTGTTTTTATTCAGCCGCGATGATCAACAGGAGGAAAATGCATCCAGCCACCTTTTGCTTTCATGGCCATCATCTGTCTCTACCAATGTGACGGACAGTTCCATTTCTATGGCAACTGGATCGCTTCACATAGAAATGTCAACAAAGGGAGTGCCCGCAGGGCCTCTCAAAGATATATTAAAAAAAGAAAAATATACACTATGAATTAGGAACTACTTGATTGTGTCAGTGGAGGAGGAAGAAAGAACCGTATATTTATACTGTCATTGGTAGAAATTCACTGGTGGATATGAATTGATGGCAACTTAAGACTGCAAACACTTTCCTCCAACAGTGTAAAATAAGTCATTCCTTTTGTTTTATTCTAGGAAACAAGTTAGGGCTAGGGATGAGGGAGTGATTCAGTTCACACTTCTTGAAGCAGTACACAGCTTGCACTTCCCAAAACAATACACAAACTAAAATGCAACTACCCTTCAAAATTCACATTTTTCCAGATTTTGAAAAAACGCTCATATATCATGGGAAATGAAATGAAATAAATCTTTATTGCTCAGAGCCATAGGCTACCACAATATATTATGGAACAATGTGCATAAAATACATATATCAGTGAAAAGAACATAAAAAACATTATAATAGGGGGAATTGTATTGTATTTTGAGAAATGTGTACTAAAATGTTGATGAGTTTCCCTGAGAATTTTTTTAAATTGCCAAATGAAGACTGGATAAAAAATGAGAAGCTGAGAGGAACTGAAATTGACATACTTGGCTAATCCTAGTTGGGACAATTTTACTCATTACTTTTTTTCAGGGAATGAAGGATGGGCTAGTTCTTTGTGCCATTCCATACCCACATAATAACAATATAAGATAACACCAGGAAACACAAAGAGAGATCTCTTTTCTCACTGCTACTGGGATCCTGGGATCTTGTCTGGGAATGTTTCTAGGCTTTAGGAGCAATAAAACACTGAGAGGGTCGGCCCTCCCCTGTGTTGATGGACCCCAGGAGCAGCAGTGACAAGTAGTAGCAGTGCTGTGAACAATGTCAGAAGGTTTTGAAACACCACTTAAATTCCCTACCATGCTCCAAAATGACACTGCATCGAGGTCATTGTAAGAAATGTAAATGACGACTCCCAAACCCAGCCCCCCCAATGCAGGGGCCCAGGGCAGGAATCAGTGCAGTGGTGGGCCTTACCAGGAAGGTAGGGACCCAGCAGGTACATTTATGGCATGCCTGACTTTGCCTGAGCTTTCTTTGCCACCAGGCTCTTGATTCTTCCTTGTTCCCTCCTATTTCCAAACAGAAAAGGCATTTACTTTGAGGGGGAGAGGCCCAAACATGCATCCTAAAACTGCATTCTGAAAGTTGTTTTACATTTTCCTACGTGACCACTGTCCCCATGTTGTTTGTGTTTGCAGGTTCAGCAGGTAAAGTGGGCGACTTCTGTGCTTGATAGAAGGGCAAGAAATGGTGCATATTTCTCTGGGTGCAAGTTTGGTGTGGCGTGGTGCCGAGAAACTCCCCTAGTATTGTGTAACAGCTGAATCAGGCACTTTCTGGGATGACAAGTCAGGAGAACCAATACAGATCATGTAGGATGGAGGTAGGTGGGTTGCTGAATCTGCGAGAGCTTACATGATCATTGTATTTTTTTCATTTTTATATTTTTAGAATAGGAGTTCTGAGGTCTCCAACTAGAGAAGGTGTTGATTTTTTAAAAAAGTTGAAAAATTACCTTTGGGTATTTAATTTCATGGTGAGAGTTTCTCTATTTTTGTGATGTTTATGACTGTAGTTTTAAATTGTTTTTATGAATGCATTTTAAATTGTTGTAACCTGCCCTGGGACCAAAGGATGAAGGGCAGGTAATACATTAAAATGATGATGGTGATTATGATGATGATGATGGTGGCTTTAAGAACATAAGAAGAGCCTGCTGGATCAGGCCAGTGGCCCATCTAGTCCAGCATCCTGTTCTCACAGTGGCCAACCAGGTGCCTGGGGGAAGCCCGCAAGCAGGACCTGAGTGCAAGGACACTCTCCCCTCCTGAGGCTTCCGGCAACTGGTTTTCAGAAGCATGCTGCCCCTGACTAGGGTGGCACAGCACAGCCATCACGGCTAGTAGCCATTGATAGCCCTGTCCTCCATGAATTTGTCTAATCTTCTTTTAAAGCCATGCAAGCTGGTGGCCATTACTGTGTCTTGTGGGAGCAAATTCCATAGTTTAACTATGCGCTGAGTAAAGAAGTACTTCCTTTTGTCTGTCCTGAATCTTCCAACATTCAGCTTCTTTGAATGTCCGCGAGTTCTAGTATTATGAGAGAGGGAGAAGAACTTTTCTCTATCCACTTTGCCATGCATAATTTTATACACTTCTATCATGTCTCCTCTGACCCACCTTTTCTCTAAACTAAAAAGCCCCAAATGTTGCAACCTTTCCTCGTAAGGGAGTTGCTACATCCCCTTGATCATTCTGGTTGCCCTCTTCTGAAGCTTTTCCAACTCTATAATATCCTTTTTGAGATGAGGCGACCAGAACTGTACACAGTATTCCAAATGTGGCTGCACCATAGATTTATACAATGGCATTATGATATCGGCTGTTTTATTTTCAATACCTTTCCTAATTATCGCTAGCATGGAATTTGCCTTTTTCACAGCTGCCGCACACTGGGTCGACATTTTCATCGTGCTGTCCACTAAAACACCGAGGTCGGTCACCGCCAGTTCAGACCCCATGAGCGTATATGTGAAATTCAGATTTTTTTGCCACAATATGCATAATTTTACACTTGTTTATATTGAATTGCATTTGCCATTTTTCCGCCCATTTACTCAGTTTGGAGAGGTCTTTTTGGAGCTCTTCACAATCCCTTTTTGTTTTAACAACCCTGAACAATTTAGTGTCGTCAGCAAACTTGGCCACTTCACTGCTCACTCCTAATTCTAGGTCATTAATGAACAAGTTGAAAAGTACAGGTCCCAATACCGACCCTTGAGGGACTCCACTTTCTACAGCCCTCCATTGAAAACTATATCACTGAATTATAGATCCAGCTATATGTTACTATTCTACATGTCTACTGAATCTGTAAACTCTTGGCTTAAGCTTCAGTAAAAATAACTCGTTCTGCATTAGCTGTGGTACACACAGACATACACACACATTCAACAAATTGACTTGCTATCTTGGAACAGGGGTTATGTGGGAAATGGTTTCATGAGAATTAGTCTTTAGTTTATAACATAAGGCTGTTTTTACAATCCTTGCTGTAATCACGATCACTTGATGCTTAATGCAGATGGAAATGCTTATTACAAGCCAGATCCAGATCTGGGTACACTGCAAACTCTCATGTAGCTTGCTGAAGTTTTTTATTATTATTGTAGGGAATTTGGCTTGTGACAGTGCAGAGATGTACCCAGATGGAAGATGCAAAATTAAGCAGCACTCAGCTGTGTTACTTCAGGCTAGTACCTAAAACACAGCAAATCAGTGCAGACGAATGGTTTCAGCCTTTCATGTGTTTCAGCGTGGAGGGGAAATGAGCAGGCCTTATAGACCCATGGAGACACATCCATTAGCTAGCAATCCATCACCTCTCCTGTTGACACACTTCTTCACATTCCAAGCACTTGCCAAATTCACGTATTTCAACTGTGTATTTATTACTGAAGGTTAAAATACCAGGATGGTAGAACAGTCAGTCACGTTCAGAGACTGTTTTTGTCAGTGCAGTCTAGAAACCAGGGTAAACATCATATACTATAGATCACTTTCAGGAGACTGACACCACAACACATGTTTAGTAATGGGAGAAGCCTCCTTATCTTATTTAGAATTAGAGCTAATTTGGGCTCGATTCACATTAGGCCTGAATTACCTCATTTTAAGCTTTCTCCATTCCAAGCTCTGGGCCTCATCATGCTCTAAATGACTTCATCACAAAGCAATGGAGGATGGTCCATTAAAATGTATGTAGCACTGTCCCACCAAATTCAGTCTGCTTTCAGCCAGCTCCCACCTGCCTTCCTCCTTACTTACAACCAGCCACTGGATGTCAACCTCCTCCTAAGTCTTAAGGCTGCCTTTGTAGAACTTGGCAGGAAGAAGGATGGGGACAACACCAGAGTCAGTTGGCTCTGCCAATCACCAACAAATGGCTCTGGCTCCACTTACTATTGGCCTTCCACCTTACAAGTCCCAGTGAGCATTAGCCTCCACTGTCAGGAAGATGAGTCCTAAGGATGTCCCCACCTCAGCCTCTTTATTAATCCCTCTGACCTTTCCCCAATTCTTATCTTCCAGGAGAAGTGATGGGGACAACAAAAAGAAAGGTTGGTCTTTGATCCTTCATTAGGTCTTTAAGCCCTACCAATGACAACTTCTGAATGTGAAACAAGCAAACAAACTGGAAATTGTTGCTGACCAGGGATTCTGGGTAAGTAAGAAAGGGATATATCCAATTCAGAATATTTGCAAGTTGAACCAGTCTTTAACATTCAGAATGTCTGACCTTCTTCATCTCTGCCTTCTGCAATTACTCTGTGAAATTGTATTGTTTGAAGGGAGTCTTAGTTGCCACACACACTGCTAGAAATGTTGCCCTTCAGATCACATAGCTGAAATGGATCTCAGTCTTCAGTGAGTGAACCGTGCAGATTAAACTGGGTTGTCTGTCACTCTAGGGATGCTTGAGGAACTCACTTTCTGTGAATTCCAATGTGAACTGGCCTAATCATCTCCCATACTAATGTTCAGATTGGAATTTAATTATCTTTTGTATTTTTCCAAATCTTACAATACTTTTATTTTGCTCAAAATTATTAAATTGCATATTTTAGGATCAATTACATTTAGAAATGTGTGTATTGAGTTAAAATGTGTTTAAATACCCATTTAAATGCAAACATTTCAGATTAATGCAGAAATGGGACAATGTACTTATGAATGTACACATATGACATTGACACAGGCTGGAAATAGACTGATCCATCCCTAGCTGGAGCCATGAGCTTAGACACTCTGCTGGGTGTTTACCATAGTACAAGAATATGCTCCTCTTATCGCACTGGTCTTCAACCTTGGGTTCCAGATGTTGTTGGACTACAATTCCCATCATCCCTGACCATTGACAATGCCGTCTGGGGATGATGGGAGTTGTAGTTCAACAAAATCTGGGGGCGCAAGGTTGAAGAACAATGTCTTACTGGGCTTCTACAAGTAATGGGCTTTGCTGGGTCACTGTAGATGAATCCCAGGAGGGCATAATATATGTTCCAGCTTGAGAGGTTCATAGACAGGGTTACCCAGACACAGTGTGGGAGCACCCCAGTCAAATGATTGTGAACAGGACTGAGGTGAGATCAGCCTTGCTCACAGCTTTACTCTTCTTCATATAGCATCAGTTTCACCCATGTGATTCTGGGATTTGTAGTCCCAATCCCCAATGGAAAAGATGCACTGCCAAGGTCTGGGATCATCTGTCACCACTGCCTCTGCCTTTCTCTCCCCCAGAGGAAGGTTCTGAGCCTTGGGACAAGGAAAGGAGAGGCAAAGGTGGTGGCAACAGGCACTTTGAACATAAGGGCATAAGAAAAGCCCTGCTGGATCAGGCCAAAGGCTCATCTAGTCCAGCATTCTGTTCTTTCAGTGGCCAACCAGATGCCTGCCAGCAAGACCCAAGTGCAACAGAGTTCTCGCCACTTGTGATTCCCAGCAACTGGCATTCATTTGCACACTGCCTCTGACAGTAGAACTATACCCATCATGGCTAGTAACAGTTGATAGCCTTTTCCTTCATGAATTTGCCTAACCCTATTTTGAAGTCATCTATGTTGGTGGCCATCACTACATCTTGCAAGCACCTTTGAGCATTTGCAAGTGTTTGAACTGAACAGTTGCAAAGTCTTTAGGCATTTGCAAACATTCCGCTCAAATCCTTGCAAGTGCACAGCTGCTTTTAGGACAAATACCGTATATTCCGGTGTATAAGATGACTTTTTAACCCAGGAAAATCTTCTCAAAAGTTGGGGGTCATCTTATACGCCCAGTCGTCTTATACGCCGGAATATACGGTAGTTATTTCGCAAGAGTGGGCATTGCTGGACTACAAATTTAAACGGAGCTGCAGCCGCAGGCTTCAATGGTCGTCGCGGCGTAATTAACTGCCGCGGAGAAAGCCGGAGGGAGGGGGAGGCAGAGCAAGGGAAAGAGCCGCAGCCGCAGGCTCTGGGGCCGCTGAAATAGGCAGCAATAAAAGGGAGAGAGCGAGGCGGCGCGAGGCAGAGAGCCGCGATCGGAAGCTCTCGATTAGACTTGCGGCCACCTGCTGAGCGAGGGAGAGTCGCAGCCGCGGTCTCCCGGAATCGCCGTTAGGATCGGCAGAGAGCAGCGGCTCCTGCGAGGCTAAACGAGGGCAGAGGAGTGCCGCTGGGCGAGAAGGAAAGCCATAAGCTCCCTTAACAAAAGGAGACTAAGGCAGCCGCCTTAGAGAGAGAGAACCGCAGCTGTGGTATCTCTGGGAGCCGTAGGCTAAAGTTCTGGGGGAAAGGATCAGGGAAGGGAGGCCCCCCCCCAAGGAATTCCCCAGGAACAACGAGACAAACGATGTCAAACACAAGACAGAGGGAAGGAAGAAACGTAGGATAGACAGATAACAAAACCTTCACACTCTGGGAAACGAATACACAAACAAAAAACAAGAAACTTAGCTACGCTATCTGGAATAACAAACTTGTTCGATACGAAGGCAAGAATGGCATGTCATAAGCAGGGGTAGTCTTATATGGCGAGTATATCCCAAACTCTATATTTTAACTGGAAAAGTGGGGGGTCGTCTTATACGCCCAGTCGTCTTATACGCCGGAATATACGGTAGTGGGATTCTCATGACTTCCTAATTCTAAAACAAGTCCTCCTACTAACAGGAAGGAGAGAAGAAAGTTACCTAAGAGTGACCAGGAGGTAACATACCTGCAAGAGTCAGGAAACTTGAGCTGGTAAGACAGTTCTCTGGTTCACTGCTGAAATATTTACATTGCTAGGATTTATCTTGCATGTCATCATTGTGTTCACAAAATATAGACTTTGACACCATCAAAGATCTTAAATTAAACTGATGTAGTAAAAGATGCATTTCCAGGGCCTTTTATCCTTGCTATTGCATTCATTAAGGTTTATTGTAATGAAAACACTGCTTTTCTTAGAATGACTGATTGCACCACATTGCATTCATCTCTTTTGTACTCTACTCTTTTGTAATAAAGACCCCATTGCCTTCACATTCTACTTCCTAAATGCCTATTCTTTTCTATGCTGCATTCCCTCCAAGGATGCAGCTTTACATTTAAAGTGCAGTTTATTTAATTGGAGGAATACCCAAAGGACAAAACAAAAGAAACTCCCAAGTTTAAAATTCCACTCAGTGATTTTCTATTTCTTCCCTAGAATTATGATGAAGAACAGAACATTGTGTTGGCTAATTAAATTTGCTTTCAAAGGCAGAGTAGCCCATCTAAATTCCCCAGGCTGTAATGTTTAACCATTAACTCCCGAATGTTATTTGGGGTTAATTCAGGTCCACCAAAAGGAAAGGACCTTAGTTCAGCAGGTCCCAGACAGCGCTGGCTCCAGGCATGCGGGGGCCCTTGGGCATCAGCTTGCCCTGGGCCCTGGTATGCGTGTGTGCGTGCGTGCAGACACACATGCACGGCTGTCTTCAGCAGCCCCCCCGGGCCCCCCCACGATCCGCACCCCCCCACTTACCTATCTGCTATCTTTTACCATTGCCCTTAACGAAGATGGCGGCCATGGTTTCCCTAAGGGGATGACGCCTCCACCGCCATCTTTGTTGATGGCACGTGTGCGTGCTATGCGCACACATCTCTGCCATCAACTAAGATGGCAGCAGGGGCTTCAGTACTTTAGGGAAACCGCTGCCACTATCTTCGTTAAGGGCAATGGTAAAAGACAGCAGACAGGTAAGTGGGGGGGCTGCGGATCGTAGGGGGTGCACGGAGGCACTGCTGAGTGCCCCCCTGTAGCTCCAGCCTCCAGGGGCCCTCGGGCCAGTGCCCAACCTGGCCGCCCTTTAGAACCAGCCCTGGTCCCAGATTCAGTTTCTAGGATCTCTAGTTAATGAACTTCAGTAAGCAGAGCTAGCAAAGGGCCTTATAGTTAACAGAATGATAATGGTCTCCCTATTAACAGATAGAAAGATAGGATTATGTAGTCCAAATCACACTGATTAATAGGAAAGTATGAACATACGAACAACAACAGCTGTTATGTGTTGATGAAAATATGTATTGATGAAAGGATGTGTAATAAAAAAGAAAAAAGACAAAGAAAAAATCTTGTGACCATGGTTGTGTGGGTAGAATGTTTTTGAGACCTTGATTTATGTTTAATAAGTGATTTACATACCTATATAGAATTTTATATTGATATAATATAGAATCATATAATTGTAGAGTTGGAAGGGACCTATAAAGCCATCGAGTCCGACCCCCTGCTCAATGCAGGAATCTAACTTAAAGCATACCTGACAGATAGCCTCTTGATAGATAGATAGTCCAGCTGCCTCTTGAAGGCCTCCAGTGTTGGAGAGCCCACCGCCTCCTTAGGTAATTAGTTCCGTTGTCATACTGCTTTAACTTAGGAAAGTTTTCCTGATGTTCAGTTGAAATCTGGCTTCCTGTAACTTGAGCCCATTATTCCATGTCCTGCCCTCCAGGATGGCTGAGAAAAGATCCTGCCTCTCCTCTGTGTGGCAACCTTTCACGAACAGTGCTATCATATCTCCCTTCGGACTTCTCTTCTCAAGGCTAAACATACACATTTCTTTCAGTCTCTCCTCATAGGACTTGTTTCTAGTCCCCTGATCATCCTTGTTGCCATCCTCCAAACTTTTTCCAGATTGTATGCATCATTCTTGAAGTGTGGTATCCAGAACTGGACGCAGAACTCAAGATGAGACCTAACCAGTGCTAAATGTAGGGGAACCTAGTACTTCACATGATTTGGAAATTATACTCCTGTTAATGCAGCCTAAAATAGCATTTTTTTTGCAGCCAAATCACATTGTTGTCTCATATTCAGCTTATGATCAACAACAATCCCAAGATCCTTCTCGCATGGAGTATTGCTGAGCCAAGTTTCCTCATCTCATAACTGTGCATTTGGTTTTTTTCCCCTAAGTGTAGAACATTGCATTTATCCCACTTAAATTTCATTCTGTTGCTTTCAGCCCAGTGATCCAGCCTACCAAGAACCCTTTGAATTTTGTTTCTGTCTTCCAAGGCATTAGCTATCCCTCCCAATTTTGTAATCTGCAAATTTGATAAGCATTTCCTGCACCTCCTCATCCAAGTCATTAATAAAAATGTTGAAGAGCAATGGGCACAGGACCAAGCTCTGTGGTACCCCGCTCATTACCTCCCCCCAGTTTCAGAAGGAACCATTGATAAGCACTCTTTGAGTATGATTCTGTAGCCAACTGTGGATCCTCAGTTGTTCCATCCAGCCCACATTTAGCTAGCTTGCTAATCAGACTATCATGGGGCACTTTGTCAAAAGCTTTGCTGAAGTCGAGATATATTATGTCCACAGCATTCCTACAGTCTACCAGGGAGTTTACCCGATCAAACAATGAGAGAAGATTAGTCTGGCAAGATTTGTTCTTCATAAATCCATGTTGGCTCCTAGTAATCACTGCATTGTTATCAAAGTGCTTACAGGCTGACTGCTTTATAATCTGCTCCAGAATTTTCCCAGGGATTGATGTCAGGCTGACTGGTCTAGATGAAGGATGGATGAGAAAACTATATGGGCCACAAATACTTGAGTTTCCTTCACAGGGCTTCAAAGTCAGGCATGATTCCTTTGTAACTCTGCTTGGCAGTAACATTAGTTCCTACATGGATGAGAAGAAAGGGATACCTGTCAGTGGACATTATGAGCAATGGCATCCCTTCTGTCACATCTCTAGTCCATCCTGCTGGGAAACAGCATACCTGGCAAGTCCATGGATCTTCTCGGTATACTTGGGTTTCAATCCCACGCAGTAGGGAGTCTCCCAGTACTACTCCTCTTTTCTTCTTGCCATGGGGCGTGGTTTCATTGCCTCTTCTTGGCTGGGCTTCCCGCTCTCACTCGCTGTCGCATGGGGACCCCTGTAAT
Organism: Rhineura floridana; assembly: GCF_030035675.1. Classification (NCBI taxonomy): domain Eukaryota; kingdom Metazoa; phylum Chordata; class Lepidosauria; order Squamata; family Rhineuridae; genus Rhineura; species Rhineura floridana. Next base: position 157,107,732 of record NC_084483.1, read on the forward strand.
TGTTTCCCTGCAGACTGTCCTCTAGTCTCATCCTCTGGTGAAGGGTATCTTCTAGCTCTTCTACTCCTGGCAACCTTTTCCATGGAGTTTCCTCCACTTGGTTGTTGCTCTCCACAACAGTCTGCTCTTCTGCTTCAACTCGCTGTTGTTCTTCCACCTCCTGTACTTCTATTTGCTGTTGTTGTTCTAGCATTCTAAGAACTCCTAGTCTTCTCTTATACTCTTCAGTGTGGCCACCGGCGTTCCAGGCCCCTCACGTTTTCTTCCAACATGATTATTATTACATGTATGGATATTATGTTTTACTATGTATCTATGTGCTCTGTATTCCTTTTTTCTTAAATTGTTTGAAATAGTATATTTATATGTCTGGGTTTTTTTTTTTTTAAATGTAACCCACTTTGAGATCTGTTTGATAGTAAGAACTCAGGACATGCAAACTTTGTCCAGACATCCAACATGCTACATTGAGCATACAAAGGGGAGTTGCTGCAGCAGGATCTGATCTCTGCACATTCAACAGTCTTTCCACTGGACACACGGATCCTCCTTCCCTCCACTGGCAGTTTTCAGAACAGGGCTAAAAACTACGTCATAAGAATGGGCAGCATTTCAGCAGAGACCAAGCCAAGCATTCAGTATATCGGAGAACGAGGTTAGCAGTCATAGAATCACGGATCTGGAAGGTACCTTGGATAAAAGGATGGAGGAGAAGTTTGATTCAGTTTGCATTTAATTCACACTTGCCGAAAAAATATGTGAACCAAAACGCAGCCATCTTTTCACATCCACACTTACCCGAATATCGCAGTGCAGTTCTCCAGCCAAGCAATGTCTACAGAAATGCATATACTAGAATAAAGGGTGCATATCAATGCATATAATAGTGAAAATAACATATAAAATGCATTATATTAGGGAAAATTGCTTTACAAAATGTGTATATTAAGGGAAATTGCATATAAAAATATGCATGCGAGGAGAAATTCGCACAAAAATGCTGATGCAGAAATATGGAGAACTGAACTTAAGACTGGAAAAAAGGAGAAACTAAGCGAAATTGCAATTGACATATTTGTTTATTGTACCTTAAAAGTCATCGAGTCCAACCCTCTGCTCAATGCAGGATCTGCAACGCAGGATGCAATTATAGTATCCCTGAGAGATATAGTAGATATAGTATCCCAGCCTTGCTTCAATATTTCCAGTGAAGGAGAGCCCATCATCTTCTGTTCTACTGTCAAATATCTCTTACCATTAACCATTTTTTCCTAATATGTAGCTGAAATCTTCTTCTTTGGTTCCATGCAATTTCAAGCCATTGGGTTGTATTCCATTAACAGTGCAATCCAATTTACAGAGAGCTGGCAGGAGGGGGTGTGGCAGCGGAGGAAGCTCCTCGCCATCCACCTGCTGCTTGGGAGCTTCTGGCCTGGCTGATTGGAGTCTCTGCCAGGAGCCATGTGCAGGAATCGAACAGGAAGAGCTGGCTTTGATGATTAGGCCTACCAGGGAGAAAGCACTCCCCATAGATCACCTTTGTAATTATTTTACTCCGCTGGCCTTTTTGCTGGCAGAATTCTCATGTGGAGCGGGACCTGGGGGAGCACTCCAAGGGTGACTTGGATCTTGCATAAGTCCCCCTGTGGCTCCTCCCCACCATGTCCCTGGAACACCCCTTTTTCATGGTTACTGCTGGCTTCCACTGGCTCTCTGTCTGCTGGGCTGACTGTCCCCAGGGTGGCAGGGTTCTGGTGCCACTGCAGATGAGCCAGGATGGGGGACTTCTGCTGGTGGAGCCCAGCAGACCCCTATGATGCCGGGAACCTACCAGCTCAACTGGGGTCCACTTCATCCAACTCCTCCCAGCCCAGTGCAAAATCATGTTGGATTGTGCCCTACATTTTATTCAGAGTAACCCCCCTGAAACTAATGAATTTCAGTTAGTCATGCCTATTAACTTCATTAGGTCTACTCCCATGGACATCTGATTGGCCACTGTGAGAATAGGATGCTGGCCTAGATGGGCCACTGGCTTGATCCAGCAGGCTTTTCTTATGTTCTTATGTACTCTGAATAGGACTAGCATTGAATTCCAGCTACTGATTCTAATCCTGCCTTCTGGAGCTAGTGAGAATGAGTCTGATCCATTTTCTGTATGACAGCCATTCATGTCTCCTTTTAAATGTCTTTTATCCAGGTTAAACATGCCCAGATCTTTCAACAGTTCCTCACAGGACCTGGCTTCCAGACCCCTCTGGTCCCTCTTCTCTGGACGCAGCTAGGCAGCAATGCCAGACAATAATATGTGTGTGATGGACAAAGCCATACACACATACACTTTCTATCTTCAAGTATTGTGACTGTGAGGTTCTAACAGTCCACAAATTACTTTCCATTTCCATGACAAAAAGTACTTTCCCTATATAGCTGTGAACAGGCTGACATTTAAAGTCTGTACTACCAAGGAAGAAAGTGCTGGCAATGGAAGAGAAAGGAGCCCAGCCAAAATCCAGGATCTACAGAGAAAACCAGGATATGTAAGGCTGCTTCCTTGGCTATATTGAGAGGGAATGGCTAAAGAACTGGAAACCTATAGAGATTTGAACTCATAACATGGAGACTGTTGACAAATATATATCAAGGTAAAGTGCCACTGGTTGAAGTGGCACTTTAAGATATATATATCTTTCCTCAAGATCGGAGGGAGGGGGGAGACAGCTGAACAAATGCATTGGGTTGTATCCAATGTGGCTAGAGGGAAGAGACATAGCTCAGTGGTAGAGCATCTGCCTTCCAAGCAGAAGGTCCCAAGTTCAATCCCAGCATCTCCAGGTAGGGCTAGGAGAGACCCTTGCCTATAACTTTGGAGTGCCGCTACCAGTCAGTGTAGACAACACTGAGCAAGATGGACCAATGGTCTGATTCAGTATAAGGCAGTTTCCTAAATTCCTATGTGGGCTTTGGACTAGAAGAAAGCACTAAACAGTCTGGCAAGGTAGGACATCCCATTGTTGCCTCTCCTTCCTACCTCTGCTCCCTCTGCTCCATATCTCGTTCCATTCCAGAGGATTTTGGAATCCGCAGCAGCAGTTTTTCAGAGGCCATGGGAGTGTGGCTGCAGTGGGTAGGAGGTCCTGGCAAAAATCAGGTGCCCAACCTTGCACGCACCTTCATTTCCTACTGGTACTAAGCCACCACTGGATACCACCCAGTAGTTTCTTCATTATTTAATTTTAGTACATCCAGTATTGAAATAATAGTAAAAAACCTCCCATACTTGTCAAAATCCATTTAATAAAAGGAGGAAATATGTTTTCCCTCCATCTCATCCAGTATGTTTAGCCGCCCACTTCTCTGCCATGCCATTCATTCCCTCATGTCTGTGCTCTTTCTTTTACTTCTTGTTACCATTAACACATTCAAAACATGACATTTTATACAGTACTTATTTGGTTCTATGGTCCCATCCGGATTTTCTTCTAAACAGTAAATGCATCATTGTTTTCTCTTTTGTATCCAGTGAAGGAACAAGTCAGACTTCAATCAGAAGTGGGGCACTGAACAGGTGGCTCTTTGTCTACTATAAGTCATATTTGCAAAACCTGCCATTAAATGCAGAGAAGAAGAAAAAAGAATATCTTGGTAGAACCGAAGGAGGTACTTCAAAGAATCTATTTCTAGTCTAAGTCTGGGACTTGTACGTCATGGATAAGAGGTGCCAGTGCTTTATTTTTGCAGCCAGTCTGGTCTCTCCTCCATGTATGAGGATGAAGGAGGTTGGTTTCCAATGCCTACACCCCAGCATTGCACAGATGAAAACGGGGGGGGGGGCATGTTTGTACAACCTCTATTTTCCTATCAAGGCTCATTTCCTGCTCCCCTCCCCTATTATTACACACTGCTAAAGGCTCTATTCTGTTTGCTGTAGTCATTTACTTTGTAATAGCCCATTCTTCACTAATTTCAGGAACGGTCGAAAGAGCAGAGTATGTTTAGCCTGCAGAAGAGATGATTAAGGAAAGACATGATAGCTGTCTCCAAATATCTGATGGGCTGTCACACAGAAGATGGAGTGGGCTTGTTTTCTGTTCCTCCGGAAGGCAGGACTAGAAGTAATCAGTGGAAATTGCAGAAGGGGATTTCACTGAAACATTTAGGAGAAACTCCCAAATGGAAAATGCTGTTTGACAGTAACACAGAGTGCCTCAGAATACAATGGGCTCTCTATCATTGGGAATCTTTAAGCAGAGGCTGGATGGTCACCTGTCAAAGGTGCTCAAGTTTAGAGATCAGTGCCCTCATGTCCTACTTGCAAGGGCTTCCCATGGGTATATGGTGGGCCTCTGTGGGAAACAGGATGCTGGAGTAGATAGGCATTTGGTTTGATCCGGCAGGGCTCTTACATTCTTAAAAGCTCCGTGTGGCCTCTCTATATGAGTATTTTATTTATTTATTATTTTATTTATACCCTGCCCTTCCAGCAGGAGCCCAGGGCAGCAAGCAGAAACACTAAAACACTTTAAATCATAAAAAACCCTTAAAACACATTAAAATAAAACAACGTTAAAAACATTAAAAAAAACTTTAAAAACATCTTTAAAAAAAGGGTTAAAGACATATTAAAAGACATATTAAAAGCAATTCTAACACAGACACAGACTGGGATAGGTCTCAACTTAAAAGGCTTGTTGGAAGAGGAAAGTCTTCAAAAGGCGCCGAAAAGATAGCAGAGATGGCGCCTGCCTAATATTCAAAGGGAGGAAATTCCACAGGGTAGGTGCCGCCACACTAAAGGTCCATTTCCTGTATTGTACAGAATGAGCCTCCTGATAAGATGATATCTGCAGGAGGCCCTCACCTGCAGAACACAGTGATCGGCTGGGTATATAAGGGGTAAGACGGTCTTTCAGGTATCCTGGTCCTGAGCTGTATAGGGCCGCAGGTGCGAGGGAAGTTAGATCAGAGAGAGGAGTCAGATGAGGATGAGGTCCCTGGGGGTGTTGAAGGAGTGGGGGACTCTGCGAGCCCACAGACTTCCTCGGCCAGCACCCCCATTGAGGCAGGTCCTGCCCCGTCTGCAAGCTCCCCGCCTGAGCCATTGGGAAGTGACCCTTCATGAGCGCCAACTCCACCCACGTGGGAATCCCTGCCCGGCACTTCAAACGCTTCCCTGCCAACCAGCTTCCCACTCCCTGAAGTCGCGCTGTCACCTAGCGAAGCCCCATTGCCAGATGGGCCGTCGGAAGCTCGCCCCCCTCACCCCACACAAGAAGGTGCAAGAAGGGGGGCTTTCAGAGGGTAGCACTTCAGAGCAGCTGTTGTTTATGGGCAAAGACCTTCCCTACTTAAGCAGGTTCCCACCCAGGCTCTAGTGCTGAGTCAACTCTCCCCACACACTGCAGAGACTGATTAGATAGACTAGTTAGGGAAAGAAGTGAGTCAGAGTAGACAGGTTTATGAAGCGCACTGCTTTGGATGTAACCATTACACTAATAAAACGAGAATTAAACCAAGCCTCGCCTCCATCTCATGTCTCAGACTCTGGGCAGGACAGCGAGGTTCTCCCCATTCACTTCTACAAGAGCACTCTATAGACACATATCTGGCTCTGCCATTGATGTGAAGGAGGGAGTAGAGTTGGGTGAATCTGTCAGTTTGCTTTCCTTCAGTTTGTCATTTTTCCAATCTTAAGTTCAGTTCTTCACATTTCCACATCGGTTTGTGATTTTTGTTTTAAAAAAATCCTCATGAAAATTTATCAGCATTTATTTATCCTAATGTACATGCCTGTATGCAAGTTTGCCTAATATGCATATTTTTGCAAACAAGTCCCCTAGTATAATGCATTTCTGTATGTTATGTTCACTAATATGTGCGCTTTATGCATGCTGTCCATGTATTTTTGTACACATTACTTGATTGGAGAACTGCACTGCAAAATTTGGAGAAGTGCAAATTTTGAAAGATGGCTGTGTTTCGCTTTGCATATGGTCTTGGGAAGTGCAAATTAGGTAGGTTTGCCTTCAGTTGGAAACAAATTTCTCCCCCATCCCCACTCTAGTTGCACGACTCCTGTACTGAGTCGATAGTTGGACTAGATTATCTTTTAGGATACCTTCCAACCTCAAAAGTTCTATGACTGTAAAAGCAAAGAAGGTATATTGTTTCCTTTGAATGAGATATATTACAGCAAAATACATACTTGCCCTACAGTATCAATAGTTCAGTGTGGGTAATGAAAGGCTGCACACTGCAATGGGTCCTCCGTTTTCATCACCTGTTCCCTGCTCAGAGACAAGAGATTGAACTTCTAGATACCTGCAGGGTGGGAACCCAACCCTGAAGAATGACAGCTTTCTAACAAGTCACACTAACAAAAACGTTGACAAGGTATCCACTAAGGATGAAAATAGGATGGCTGGGCTGAAAGTTCTCCCAAGGGACATTTCAGTCCAATTTTGAAGCTCTATTGGGGCAAAATGCAGAGACAAAATAGGGCTTACCTCCCCCACTGCCCTTCCACCACTGCTAATATTTCCACGGATGCAGCTGTAGCCCCTCCGCCCATGAATGTCACCCTGCTCACTGATTGACCAAAACCCCATTCCATTTCCACTATCCATACATTTTAGCTCAACCCCAGAGATAGATATCTGGATACATACATACATACATAGGCAGAGTGACTTACCAAGAACAGTTCCCAGAAAGTAAGGAATATCTCTGGTAAGTTGGGACACTTGGAGCATGTGTACTTTTGCATTTCGTTATAGTATCCATATAATAGAGGGTAGAAACACACTCACTGTTCTGCCATTTCCAATGTGTCTCCACCTCTCTCTTCTAAAAATGGGGGCACATGACGCTAGTCATACCCCGTTCCTTTTTACTATAAAACCTGGTGAGAGCAGCTTAGGTGCATTTTTAAAAAAATCATCTTCAAAGGGATTTCGCAACTGATCGGCAGATCAATCCATTTCCCCCTCCAGGTGTGGCTAACAGAAATGTTTTGCTTTGGTGACTAGTGTGTTTCCAGCCAGAGAGAGACAAACATGCAAAGGAGATACTGTATGCCTTTTTAAAGCAACAACAACATGCTTTGTTTTGAGCTAGCAGTGACTAAGTACAAGATAACATTTGCTTATTTCCTCCTCCTTCCTAATCTATTTTCCTTTCATGTTGCATCTTTTTAGATTGTAAACTTGTGTGTATTATTTGTAAGTTGCTCGGGAACCTTTTTGGGCTAAGAGCAGGATGTATATATGCAGGATGTGACAAACTGGAATAGGTTTAGAGGAGGGCAGCAAGGACGATCAGAGGACTAGAAACAAAGACCTGTGAGGAGGGACTGAAAGAAGTGGGCGTATCTAGCCTAGAGAAGAGAAGACATAGGAGAGATATCTATTAGCCACACCTGGAGGGGGAACGAGCTGATCTGCTGATCAGTTGCAATCCCTTTGAAGCTATTTCTTTTTTTTTTTTAATGCATTTAAGCTGCTCTCACCAGGTTTTAAAAAAGGGCGGATTATGATATGATAGAAGACTGAGGAGAGATATGATAGTACTCTTCAAGTACTTGAAGAGTTGTCGCACAGAGGAGGGCCAGGATCTCTTCTCAGTCATTCCAAAGTGCGGGACACAAAATAATAGACTCAAGTTGCAGGAAGCCAGATTTTGGCTGAACGTCAGGAAAAACTTCCTAACTGTTAGACCCATATGACAATGGAACCAATTACCTAGGGAGGTGGTGGGCTCTCCAATACTTGAGACATTCAAGAGGCAAATGGACAGCCATCTGCCGGGTATGCTTTAATTTGGATTCTTGCACTGAGCAGGGGGTTGGACTTGATGGCCTTATACATATTCTGTCTTTTGAAATAATGGTGATGATTTTATTACTGCCAGCCTAGCACATGCTACACAGTACAAATACAGCCCTCTGTATCTTTACATGGGTTATACATTTAAGCTATTTATGCTGGGGGAAAGGCAGCAGAGCTACACGAGAGAGCTAGGCAGGAGTACAGGCCTTTGTGACAGTCAGATCCATAGGTTGCCTTTTCTCCTGTCTGCCCAGCTGCCTGTGACACAGGTTAGACACTCTTAGGTAATAGCCCATTGAAAAGCAGGAATGGAGAGCATATAACTGCTAGTATAAACGGAAGCATATTGGCAAACCAAAGTACACTATATCATGCTTTGTATGTTCTCCTTCCAAGTGGAGGGACAACACAGAGAAAAAAGAAAAAAGACCCCTAAACTGAACATGTCAAGCTGCTGTGAAAGAAACACTGTTAAAAGACACATAAAAGCCTAATAGTGAAACATAAAATTAGGTACATAGCGTAGGATGTATCTATCGCCACTTCAATGTAGCCTCACAAACAACTGTGATGCATTGCGGGGAGATTGTTCACACAACATTGCAAGAATGATACATTTTAATTATGACCAGAATGTTATTTTAACCTCATTTTAAAATCCACTACTCTGAGATGCTGTTGTGAAGCTGCTGGAGAGCAGAGGGTCTTCCAATGATGTTTTATGCCCAAGAAAGCCAAGACAGTGCCTTCTGGATGTTTTGAACTACAGCTCCCATCACCTTGACCATGGGCCACGTTGGCTGAGTTGGGACTGATGGGAGCTGCAGTCCAAAACATCTGGATGACAGTAAGTTGGGGAAAGGTGCTTTAGTGTAAGGTTTTTAATTCACAAACCAGAGGGCTGGGGAAATTATCATTGTTTATATTCTGGCTGCAACCTCAGTCCCCACGAATATGCACCCTGGTTGCATGCATGCATTTTTTATTTTTTTTACTTATACTCACTGTGCCAAGTTGCCTGACTACTTTTTGAAAACTCCTCCATGGGCATGTGGAAGAGAGGTGCTGCTGAGACTCATAGTCTGCTGAACTGACCATGTTGTGTGGCTTTTGCTGTTCATTTGTTTGATGACCTCTGTCGGGAGAGAGACAGAGGGAGGGTAACTCTGTTGATTCTCCTTGACCTCTCAGCGGCTTTTGATACCATCGACCATGGTATCCTTCTGGAGAGGCTTGCGGAGTTGGGAGTTGCAGGCACTGCTTGGCAGTGGTTCCGCTCCTACTTAGCGGGTCGTCTCCAGAAGATAGTGCTTGGGGAACATTGCTCGACACCGTGGGTTCTCCAATGTGGGGTCCCGCAGGGTTCGGTTCTGTCTCCCATGCTTTTTAACATTTATATGAAGCCGCTGGGGGCGGTCATCAGGAGTTTTGGAGTGCGTTGTCATCAGTATGCTGATGACACGCAGCTCTACTTCTCCTTTACATCTTCTTCAGGTGAGGCAGTCGACGTGCTGAACCGTTGCCTGGCTGCGACAATGGACTGGATGAGAACTAACAAACTGAGACTCAATCCTGACAAGACTGAGATGCTGTTGGTGGATGGTTTCTCTGATCGGATGGTGGATATATACCCTGTCCTGGATGGGGTTACACTCCCCCTAAAGGAACAGGTGCGTAGTCTGGGAGTCATCTTAGACTCTTCCCTCACACTTGAGGCTCATGTAGCCTCGGTGGCCCGGAATGCGTTCTACCAACTTCGGTTGGTAGCCCAGCTACGTCCCTATCTGAGTAAGGAGGACCTCTCATCAGTGGTACATGCTATGGTAACCTCGCGTCTGGACTACTGCAATGCGCTTTACGTAGGGCTACCTTTGAAGACGATTCGGAAGCTACAGCTAGTGCAAAATGCGGCAGCCAGACTGCTAACAAGAACTAAGCGGTCTGAGCATATAACACCTGTGCTAGCCCGTTTGCACTGGCTTCCAATATGCTTCCGGGCCAGATTCAAAGTGTTGGTACTTACCTATAAAGCCTTATACGGCGCGGGACCACGATATCTGTCGGAACGCCTCTCCCGATATGAACCGGCCCATACACTACGGTCTACTACGAAGGCCCTCCTCCGGGTTCCGACTCATAGGGAAGCCCGGAGAGTGGTGACAAGATCTAGGGCCTTCTCAGTGGTAGCCCCGAGGAGGTGCGCCTGGCGCCGACACTATCATCTTTTCGGCGCCAGGTTAAAACCTTTCTCTTCTCTGAGGCATTTTAATTCCTGTTAATTGTAAATTATTATATTTTGATTTTAGACTGTACAGTTTTGTGTACAGTTTTGTGTTATTTTTATTGTATTTTTAATGTTCACCGCCCAGAGAGCTGTTGCTAGTCGGGCGGTATATAAGCTTAATTAAATAAATAAATAAATAAAATAATTTCCATCTGATGTCCAAAAATGGGACAAATATGGTTATGGCTAAAATGGATGACTGTAGGAAATGACCTGCTTTGACCCTATGTACAGTGTTATGACTGGCTTCTATCTTTTTGCTTGGCCTACTTACCTAGAAGAGGGGGAATCCTGATTGTTCATTTACCTTCTCAGAAAGTTAGGCTGCAATAATAGTAATGGGATAACTGGTTAGTAAAAGGGGGGGCACCAGGAGCAGGTTTTGACATCCTAAAGCCTCTGCTTTAGACTCTGGAAACAGGCTCCTTCAACTAACTGGGAAGCCCACAGAATTACAGATACAGACTAGATAGAATAGTGGAATTTACAGGATGAGTCAGACACCCTCAAGCCACAGTAATTGTTCCTGACAGGTAAACTCATTCAAGAAGACCATTCTCCCAGGACAACCTTCCAGATGAGTTATCTTTGACCTGTCCAATCTACCACAATCCAGAACCTTCCTAGATTTTACCCAACACCCTTTCATTCCCTCATTTTACTTTTGTTCCCTTGTTTTGCTCAGTCCCTTTTAGTTCTCTTTAGTCCCTTTAGTTTTGATCCCTGATCATTGGTTATTTTTTTTCATTTGCCTTGGACACACTTTTGGGTTCCCTGCAAACCTATTTAAGACAAGGTTTTAGCTTAGTAGATGTGCGCGCGCTCGCTCTCTCTCTCTCTGGCTCTCTCTCTCGCTCTCTCTCTCGCTCTCGCTCTCTCTCGCTCTCTCGCTCGCTCGCTCACTCGCCCGCTTGCTCTCTCGCCCGCTCGCTCACTCGCCCGCTTGCTCTCTCGCCCGCTCGCTCTCTCGCTCGCTCGCGCTCTCGCGCTCTCTCGCGCTCTCTCGCGCTCTCGCTCTCGCTCTCGCGCTCTCTTGCGCTCTCTCGCGCTCTCTCGCGCTCTCTCTCTCGCGCTCGCGCTCTCGCACGCTCTCGCACACTCTCTCTCGCACGCTCTCGCATGCTCTTGCACGCTCTCGCATGCTCTCGCACGCTCTCTCGCGCGTGCTCTCGCGCGCTCCCTCTCGCTCGCTCCCTCTCGCTCGCTCTCTCTCTCTCTCGCTCTCTCTCTCTATCGCTCTCTCGCTTGCTCTCTCGCTCTCTCTCTCTCTCTCTCTCTCTCTCTCTCTCTCTCTCTCGCTCTCTCACTCTCTCTCTCGCTCTCTCTCTCTCTCTCTCTCTCTCTCTCTCGCTCGCGCTCTCTCTCTCTCGCGCTCTCGCGCTCTCTCTCTCTCTCTCGCGCTCTCTCTCTCTCGCGCGCTCGCTCGCGCTCTCTCTCTCTTGCGCTCTCTCTCTCTCTCGTGCGCTGTCTCTCTCTCTCGCGCTCGCTCGCGCTCTCTCTCTCGCGCGCTCTCTCTCTCTCGCGCTCGCTCTCTCTCTCTCGCGCTCGCTCTCGCTCTCTCGCGCTCGCTCTCGCTCTCTCACGCTCGCTCTCGCTCTCTCGCTCTCTTGCGCTCTCGCTCTCTCGCTCTCTCGCGCTCTCGCTCTCTCGTGCTCTCTCTCTCTCGCGCTCTCTCTCTCTCGCGCTCTCTCTCTCTCGCGCTCTCTCTCGCGCGCGCTCTCGCGCGCTCTTGCGCGCTCTCTCTCGTGTGCTCTCTCGCGCTCTCTCTCTCGCGCTCTCTCGCGCTCTCTCTCTTGCGCTCTCTCTCTCGCGCTCTCTCTCTCTCGCGCGCGCGCGCGCGCTCTCTCTCTCTTGCACTCTCTCTCTCTCGCTCTCTCTCTCTCGCGCGCGCTCTCTCTCGCGCGCGCTCTCTCTCTCGCGTGCTCTCTCTCGCCCGTGCTCTCTCTCTCGCGCGCTCTCGCGCGCACTCTCTCTCGCGCTCTCTCTCGCGCGCTCTCTCGTGCGCGCTCTCTCTCGCGCGCGCTCTCTCTCGCGCGCGCTCTCTCTCTCGCGCTCTCTCTCTCACGCTCTCTCTCTCGCGCTCTCTCTCTCGCGCGCTCTCTCACGCTCTCTCTCGCACGCGCTCTCTCTCTCGCGCGCTCTCTCTCTCTCGCGCGCTCTCTCTCTCGCGCGCGCTCGCTCTCACGCTCGCTCTCTCACACACACTCTCACACACACACTCACACACACACTCACAGACACACTCACACACACACTCACACACACAGTCACGCGCACGCACACACGCACACGCACACACGCACACGCACGCACGCGCACGCACGCACGCACGCTCGCACGCACGCTCGCACGCACGCTCTCTCTCGCGCGCTCTCTCGCACGCGTGCTCTCTCTCGCGCACGCTCTCTCTCGCCTCCGAACCAAGATGGGAGAACTGGAGTGCTTGGTCTTAGAGGAGAGCATTGATATAGTGAGCATAACGGAAACCTGGTGGAATGGAGAAAACCAGTGGGATATGGTTATCCCTGGATATAAACTATATCGGAAGGATAGGGAAGGATGTATTGGTGGCGGAGTCGCTCTATACGTGAAAGAAGGCATTGAATCCAGCAAGCTCGAAACCCCAAAAGAGGCAGACTCCTCCACAGAATCATTGTGGGTGGTGATACCATGCCCCAGGAGGGACTTAATACTGGGAACGATCTATCGTCCCCCTGATCAAAATGCTCAGGGAGACCTTGAGATGAGATATGAAATTGAGGAAGCATCCAAACTAGGAAATGTGGTAGTAATGGGTGACTTCAACTACCCGGACATAGACTGGCTGCATATGTGTTCCAGTCATGACAAAGAAGCAAAGTTTCTAGATATTCTAAATGACTATTCCCTAGACCAGTTGGTCATGGAACCGACCAGAGGGACGGCAACCCTGGACTTAATCCTCAGTGGGGACCGGGACCTGGTGCGAGATGTAAGTGTTGTTGAACCGATTGGGAGCAGTGACCACAGTGCTATTAAATTAAACATACATGTAACTGGCCAATTGCCAAGAAAATCCAACACGGTCACATTTGACTTCAAAAGAGGAAACTTCACAAAAATGAGGGGATTGGTAAAAAGAAAGCTGAAAAACAAAGTCCAGAGGGTCACATCACTCGAAAATGCTTGGAAGTTGTTTAAAAACACTATATTAGAAGCTCAACTGGAGTGCATATCGCAGATCAGAAAAGGTACCACCAGGGCCAAGAAGATGCCAGCATGGTTAACGAGCAAAGTCAAGGAAGCTCTTAGAGGCAAAAAGTCTTCCTTCAAAAAATGGAAGTCTTGTCCAAATGAAGAAAATAAAAAAGAACACAAACTCTGGCAAAAGAAATGCAAGAAGACAATAAGGGATGCTAAAAAAGAATTTGAGGAGCACATCGCTAAGAACATAAAAACCAACAACAAAAAATTCTATAAATACATTCAAAGCAGGAGACCATCTAGGGAGACAATTGGACCCTTGGATGATAAGGAAGTCAAAGGTGTACTAAAGAACGATAAGGAGATTGCAGAGAAGCTAAATGAATTCTTTGCATCTGTCTTCACAGTGGAAGATATAGGGCAGATGCCTGAACCTGAACTAACATTTGCAGGAAGGGATTCTGAGGAACTGAGACAAATAGTGGTAACGAGAGAGGAAGTTCTAAGCTTAATGGACAATATAAAAACTGACAAATCACCGGGCCCGGATGGCATCCACCCGAGAGTTCTCAAGGAACTCAAATGTGAAATTGCTGATCTGCTAACTAAAATATGTAACTTGTCCCTTGGGTCCTCCTCCGTGCCTGAGGACTGGAAAGTGGCAAATGTAACGCCAATCTTCAAAAAGGGATCCAGAGGGGATCCCGGAAATTACAGGCCAGTTAGCTTAACTTCTGTCCCTGGAAAACTGGTAGAAAGTATGATTAAAGCTAGATTAACTAAGCACATAGAAGAACAAGCCTTGCTGAAGCAGAGCCAGCATGGCTTCTGCAAGGGAAAGTCCTGTCTCAGTAACCTATTAGAATTCTTTGAGAGTGTCAACAAGCATATAGATAGAGGTGATCCAGTGGACATAGTGTACTTAGACTTTCAAAAAGTGTTTGACAAGGTATCTCACCAAAGGCTTCTGAGGAAGCTTAGCAGTCATGGAATAAGAGGAGAGGTTCTCTTGTGGATAAGAAATTGGTTAAGAAGCAGAAAGCAGAGAGTAGGAATAAACGGACAGTTCTCCCAATGGAGGGCTGTAGAAAGTGGAGTCCCTCAAGGATCGGTATTGGGACCTGTACTTTTCAACTTGTTCATTAATGACCTAGAATTAGGAGTGAGCAGTGAAGTGGCCAAGTTTGCTGACGACACTAAATTGTTCAGGGTTGTTAAAAAAAAAGGGATTGCGAAGAGCTCCAAAAAGACCTCTCCAAACTGAGTGAATGGGCAGAAAAATGGCAAATGCAATTCAATATAAACAAGTGTAAAATTATGCATATTGGAGCAAAAAATCTGAATTTCACATATACGCTCATGGGGTCTGAACTGGCAGTGACCGACCATGAGAGAGACCTCGGGGTTGTAGTGGACAGCACGATGAAAATGTCAACCCAGTGTGCTGCAGCTGTGAAAAAGGCAAATTCCATGCTAGCGATAATTAGGAAAGGTATTGAAAATAAAACAGCCGATATCATAATGCCGTTGTATAAATCTATGGTGCGGCCGCATTTGGAATACTGTGTACAGTTCTGGTCGCCTCATCTCAAAAAGGATATTCTAGAGTTGGAAAAGGTTCAGAAGAGAGCAACCAGAATGATCAAGGGGATGGAGCGACTCCCTTACGAGGAAAGGTTGCAGCATTTGGGGCTTTTTAGTTTAGAGAAAAGGCGGGTCAGAGGAGACATGATAGAAGTGTATAAAATTATACATGGCATTGAGAAAGTGGATAGAGAAAAGTTCTTCTCCCTCTCTCATAATACTAGAACTCGTGGACATTCAAAGAAGCTGAATGTTGGAAGATTCAGGACAGACAAAAGGAAGTACTTCTTTACTCAGCGCATAGTTAAACTATGGAATTTGCTCCCACAAGATGCAGTAATGGCCACCAGCTTGGACGGCTTTAAAAGAAGATTAGACAAATTCATGGAGGACAGGGCTATCAATGGCTACTAGCCATGATGGCTGTGCTCTGCCACCCTAGTCAGGGGCAGCATGCTTCTGAAAACCAGTTGCCGGAAGCCTCAGGAGGGGAGAGTGTTCTTGCACTCGGGTCCTGCTTGCGGGCTTCCCCCAGGCACATGGTTGGCCACTGTGAGAACAGGATGCTGGACTCGATGGGCCACTGGCCTGATCCAGCAGGCTCTTCTTATGTTCTTATGTTAATAAAGATTTGAAATCTCGGCAGGCATTGAACTCCTGAGCTCAACACCTGGTCTCCAGTACTTTCATCCCCTTCATGCAGCTTCAGGACCACTTTAGCCAGTGCTAGGAGAAGAAACTTTGCAACTATCACTATCTTTTTACCTCTATTCCCACTTTTACTATAGGAACTCTTATTTCTTTAAATCTAGAAGTGTGGTTGTATTAGAACTTTGTTTGGGGTGTGTCCAATACTGTAAATGTATGCTGATGCACATTATTGCTAAAATTATTTTTATCTTTTTTATAGTTATGTGTGGGTGCATCTTTTCTAGCTTGGGAGTGTTCAGATACACGCACCAGGAAGCACTCAGTTTTGACTCCAGCTAAAGGTCCCATTCATGTAGGGATCATGAAGGTGCCAGTTCCACACGAGTCCCCAATACACTTGTCTATCAGACCCCTGTGTTAACAAGCAGAGTGTTGGGTTTGAAAATGAGAAAACCAACTTTCAAATCCCTAACTAGCCATGAAACCCAATAGGAGAGTTTTGCAAATCACTCTTTCTCATTCTAGCCTACTTCACAGAATCCTGGGGAGGCCTAATTGCCCACTCTGAGCTTTCCAGAAGGGTTTCCCTATTCACTTTGTCCATATAAAGCTTTGAGCATATGAAAGGACTTGTGACAAGGCTGTCCTCCACCACGAAAGTGGATGGGAAAGCTCTGCTCCAGGGGTAGGGCACTGGATCTGGCTGGTGGGGTGGATTTTATCTCCCTCACCACCACCCCACAGATCAGGTTTGACAGGTGGGCCAGACCACCCACCTGTCTATTGTTGTTGTTGTTATGTGCCTCCTAGTTGACTACGACTTATGCCGACCCTATGAATCAGCGACCTCCAAGACCATCTGTCATGAACCACCCTGTTCAGATCTTGTAAATTCAGGTCCGTGGCTTCCTTTATGGAATCAATCCATCTCTCTTTTTCTACTCCCTTCTGTTTTTCCCAGCATTATTATCTTTTCTAATGAATCATGTCTTCTCATTATGTGTCCAAAGTATGATAACCTCAGTTTCATCATGTTAGCTGCTAGTGCCAGTTCTGGTTTAATTTGTTCTGATGCTCAATTATTTGTCTTTTTTGCAGTCCATGGTATGCGCAAAGCTCTCCTCCAACATGTGTGAATGAAAAGCACTGTGTTTGCAGCTGGCTTTGAACCCCCTATGTGGATTGTGCAAACAGAAAATGGAGAAAACTTTAGGGGAAATGTAATGTTTTGCTAGCCCAGGGATGTGGAAGTGCTCCCCGCTGTGGTCTGTGCCTCTCCCGTCACTGTCGTGCGGCTGGGGATCGCGGTCTGTTTCGCTTGGCTGCTGCTGTGCTTGCATTCCCTTCGGAGCTTGTGTTAGCCGCCGCCACTGGGGCCCTGTGCTTCTCCGCTGTGGTTCGTGTTCCTCTGTCGCTGTTCCAGCTTTTGCGTTGCGGTTTGCGCTTCCTTGTCGCTGCTGTTGCCGGGCATCTTGGGCGTCTCCGGCTTCGCTTCAGATCGGGAGGGACGCGAGTGGCTTTTGGGGAAGCCTGGTTCCTGGTGATGGCGGCGTTGCTGCCCCGAAGAGGCTAGCTGACACAGCTGTTACATCTGACACACCTTTAATCATCTTTAGTGTGGTCTGACGACGAGGCCCTTTCGTTTGAAGAAGAAGGGCTTTGGCATTAGTACAGCATTAGTACCTGCTGTACTGTGTGTGGGAGTGTGTGGATGTGCTTGTCTATGAATGAAGTTTGAATGTATTTTTATTTTATTCTTATTTTTATTTTATTTTTACTTTATTTTCATTATTTTATTTCATTTTACTTTTATCTTTACTTACTGTTACCGAAGGAGAAGGTCTGCCTGTCGCGTACCGGAGGGAGCTATGTGTAAATCAGAGGGGGTTAGTGTGGACGGGGTGGGGGGGCCACAATATTGAAAGGCTAGGTGGCAGATTCTGTAGGGGCGTGGGTAGCAGGCCAAGCCGGCATCGGGGAACTAGGGATAGATGCTTAATATCCATCCCTTGTTCCGGGCCTGTTTACCACCAGAAGATAACTGGGGGAAGCAGAACTCCATCCAATCTTCGATTGCTGTTGTGTAATGCCAGGTCTGTGGTACAGAAAACATCACTCATCCAGGATATGATCCTGGATGAGGACACAGACTTGGTATGTATTACGGAGACATGGCTGGATGAGGCCTCAGCTCCTATACTTGAGGCCATGTGTCCAGCCGGTTTCTGATATGCACAGCAGCCGAGGATTGGTAGGCGGGGAGGGGGAGTGGCAGTTATCTACCGGGAATCTTTGTGTTTTGCCAGACCCCCTCTCCACGAGACCAAGTTTGTTGATTGCATGTACTGGAGGTTGGGCCCAAAGGGCAGTTTAGGGATTCTGCTTGTGTACCACCCACCCCGCTGCGCAGCAGAATCCCTGACTGAGGTGCTCGAGGTAGTCTCGGCTGTGCAATTGCTCTCCCCCAATCTTGTGGTGATGGGGGATTTCAACGTACATGCCGAGGATCTCCTCACAGGAGCCCCTCAGGATTTCATGGAAGCCATGACTTCCTGGGATCTGCACCTTAGTAATATAGGGCCTACCCATGTAGCCGGTCATGCTCTCGACCTTGTGTTTGTCTCGGGAGGGGAGGATAGTGCTCTGAAAATGGGGGTGAATTCTTCTAACCCCGTGTCATGGTCAGATCACTATCTGGTGAATATAGATCTCTCGATGCCGCACACCCTCCGCAGGGGACAAGGACCTATTAGAATGGTCCGCCCCAGACGCCTGATGGAGCCCAAAGGATTCCTGAATGCGCTGGGGGATATGGAGCTGACTGAAGGTCGCCCGGTCGAATCCCTGGTGATGGAGTGGAATAAGGAGATCGCCAGGGCGGTGGACCGGGTGGCTCCGAAACGTCCTCTCCCCCTGAACAGAACTCAGACAGCACCTTGGTATACACCACGGCTGCGGGGTCTGAGACAGGAGGTGAGACGACTTGAGCGCCGGTGGCAGAAATCTTGCACTGAAGACAATCGGACACGGGTTAGAGCAGCAATAGCTGCCTACCAGGTGGCAACAAAGGCAGCAAAGAAAAAATTCTTTGCTGCCTCTATTGCGTCGGCAGAGTGTTGTCCCAGGAGATTGTTCCAAGTGGTCCGAAGCCTGGTCGGTCCAGTTGCTCAGGAACCCATGGAACATTCTAAAATCTCCTGTGATACTTTTGCTAAACACTTTGCCAATAAAATTGAACGTCTGAAGAGCACGCTTCCGCTCGCCGTGGAGACAGGAAGTGGGCCAGAGTCGGCCAGTTGCATTCCGGTCTGTTGGGATTGGTTTCAGCCTCTTCTCTCTCAGGAAGTGGACAAGGTGCTCTGTACTGTGAAGCCGACCACCTGTCTGGTTTATCCTTGCCCATCATGGCTCATCATGAGCTGTAAAGAGAGACTGGGCGAAGGGATCAAGGCAGTGGTGAATGCATCCTTGCAAGAGGGTGCAATGCCATCAGCCCTCAAGGAAGCGATAATAAAGCCCATCTTAAAAAAACCGTCCTTGGATCCCCAAGAGTTAAACAACTTTTGCCCAGTCTCTAATTTACCATTCTTGGGCAAGGTGATTGAGAGGGTGGTGGCTGCGCAATTACAGACACACTTGGAGGAAACGGATTATTTAGATCCATACCAATCGGGTTTTAGGACTGGTCATGGTACGGAAACAGCCTTGGTCGCTCTGGTAGATGATATGTGGAGGGCATTGGATAGGGGTGAATACACCTTCCTTGTCCTCCTGGACCTCTCAGCGGCTTTCGATACCGTTGACCATGGTATCCTTTTAAACCGCCTAGAGGAATTAGGAATAGGAGGCACTGTCTTGCAGTGGTTCAGTTCCTATATCTCGGATAGGCAGCAACGGGTGGCATTGGGAGATGAGGTTTCAGACCCTTGGCCTCTTCATTGTGGAGTGCCACAGGGTTCTATCCTCTCTCCCATGCTATTCAACATCTATGTGAAACCGCTGGGAGCAATCATCAGGAGTTTTGGGTTGCAGTGCCATCAGTACGCAGATGACACTCAGCTCTATCTCTCCTTTAAGTCCTCACCGGAGTTGGCTGTGAATACCATGTCCAAGTGCCTAGAATCCGTAAGTGGATGGATGGGAGAGAATAGGCTGAAGCTGAACCCCGACAAGACTGAGGTATTACTTGTGGGAGATAAAAGGAGGTTAGGAATTACTGACCTGATGCTTGATGGGGTAAGTTTACCCCTGAAGGACCAGGTCCGCAGTCTTGGGGTCATACTTGACTCCCAGCTGTCCATGGAGGCTCAGATTACAGCAGTGAGCCGGGCAGCTTGGTATCAATTACATCTGATACGGAGACTGCGTCCCTATCTTCCTGTTCACCTGCTCCCTCAGGTGATACATGCCTTGGTCTCCTCTCGCTTAGACTACTGCAATGTGCTCTACGTGGGGTTACCCTTGAAAACGGTCCAGAAATTACAGCTGGTACAGAACGCGGCGGCACGCTTGATTACGCATAGCCGTCGCTGGGATCATATCACCCCAGTGTTATTAGACCTTCACTGGCTACCAGTTGTCTACCGGGCCCAATTCAAGGTGTTGGTGTTGACCTTTAAAACCCTATATGGTTTCAGCCCAGTATATCTGAAGGAACGCCTCCAGAATCACCGATTGTGCCGCCTGACGAGATCAGCCTCGCAAGACCTTCTCTCGGTCCCACCGGTGAGAACAGCTAGGCTGGTACGGACCAGAGAGAGGGCATTCTCTATTGTGGCCCCCACCCTCTGGAACTCTCTCCCTTTCGATCTCAGACATGCTCCCTCCCTGTCCAGCTATCGCCGAGCCTTGAAGACCTGGCTGTTCAGGCAGGCCTACAAGATTGGGACAGATTAACTTATGTTACAATTGAATTAATGAATGGTTTTTTAGCTTAAAATTTGATTATGTTGATGTATATGTATTGTTTTTATTCTTGTTGTTCGTCGCCTAGAGTGTCCCTAACCCAGACAGATAGGCGGCTGAAAAATAAAATTTATTATTATTATTATTATTATTAACACCACATTTCAAATGAGTTGATTTTCCTCTTATCTGCTTTTTTCACTGTCCTCCTTTCACATCCGTATATAGAGATCGGAAATACCATGGTCTGAATGATCCTGACTTTATCACCCATTTTTGTTTGTGCCAACGATCAGTTGATTGCCATTCTTGCATTGCAACACACTCATAACTATGTAAGTCCTGACAGTCAACTGATTGTTGGGGCTTGGCACTCAAACATGAAGGCTGTGAGTGCATTAGAGTGCATACAGGGCTATGTGCTGGGGAACTTACTTTGTGGCATTTCCAATATGGTCAATTAATTTTATCTTGAGGCAGTTGCTATGCATCCTCACATCATGCTGAAGATAAATCAGCTTAAATCCAAACTTTACAAAGCTGTATATGGGGGCATTAGTCAGCTCTTTTAGAAATGGTCACAGTTTTGCTTCCTCAGCAAACTCTTCCAAAAAGTTGCAGTTCTAATCTTCCATCTCTATTACAAAGAAATAGCAAAGGGATCAAGCAATGACCTCCTTGGAACTTTCTCCTACTGCGTAACATGAGATTGCTCATCATGCAGGCCTTGTTTCCCCCTTTACAGTCAATTCACTGCCGGCTCTCTCATTCTGGCCCAAATTCCCTGCTGCTCAGAATGCTAGCAGCATCTCCTAGGGAGGGCTGTTAACATAGGCTTGCTCTAATGCAAGTAAATGGCTGTATGTGCTTCTATTTCCCAGCTACTTCAAGGAAAGATTATTAAGCCTAGGTCTTCATCTCTCTCTCTCCCTCCCCCTTTTTTCTGCTTGATCTGTGATTGCTATTTTTCTTAACCCATTGCTAGTCCAGTCAGGGAAAACTTATATGCATCACATTCCACTTTAATTTTACATGATCAGATTAAAAACAAACAAATACCACATTTTATTAACTGGGGAAAAATAGAATATAAAACAGTGGTTCAAAAAAGGGCTAAGCTAAAATTGTAATAGATATTTTTGACTGTATCCATCCCTTCCCTCCATCTTTGGTGATTATATAACATGTAGGTGTGTCTGTGTGTCTGTGTCTGTCTCTGTGTCTCTGTGTGAGTGTGTTGTGCATATTAATTCAGAGTGAGGGCAATGCTTTTTGAACTGGCTTCATTTACCTTCAGTTAGATAAGCATGGAGCCAAATCTGATGGCTATGCAGCATCATGAAATCATGAGACCACGTAATGAGATATGGACACAAGGATCAGACCCTGTGGCAGACCAGATGGCAACTCTGGCCTCATGTCTACTCTGGCAACCTAATAATGTTATCCACAACATCAAAGGTTCATTCACCTCTTCATCCTCTAATGTGATATATGCAGTTATCTGCCACCAATGCCCTCCTGCATTTTACCTATGCACATCAGGCCATTCTCTACATAAATGGACTCAAATCTGAAATCAGAAATTACAATGTCAAAAAACCAAAGGGGGACCATTTCAGCCTCCCAGGACACTGTAAGTGACCTTAAGGTACTAGAACAAACAACAAGAACCTTAATGTACAAGAACAAAGA
Source organism: Rhineura floridana (assembly GCF_030035675.1). NCBI lineage: Eukaryota > Metazoa > Chordata > Lepidosauria > Squamata > Rhineuridae > Rhineura > Rhineura floridana. Next base: position 157,129,860 of record NC_084483.1, read on the forward strand.
TAATTCAAACAGAAGCTGCACCATGAAACCGCTGAGTTACAATTCATCAAGAGGATCAATGGTATCATTTGTGGATTGAATCAGCACAATGGGTTTTTAATTACACTACATGTGTTAATGGGCTCACCAATGCCAGGATTTCTGTTAGCAACACAACAGTTTTGTGAATGGCCCCTGTTAATTGTGTAATTATCACCATCTGTGCTTTTCTTTATTTCCTATCCTTCTAACCTCGCTGTGTTCCACCCCAACCCCATGTACACCTGCAACTTAGGATCACAGTGTTTCTGGTGTAACGGACTGTAAGCTAATGCCATAACAAAATTGTTAGACTATAAGGAGCCAGAAGAATCTATGTTGTTTTTGCTACAAGAGACTAACACAGCTACCCCTCTGGAAATGACGTTCAAGCTGAAAACGAACAGATATTCAATACAGCCTGACTGCCACCAGCTCATTTGGTGGAATCTTGAGCTGCATACAGCTCAGCACCCACTAATGAGAGCCCCCAACACCAAACGCAAGATGTCTACAAGCAGTGAGGCTTCTGTGTCCTCCTTTTCCAGAATCAGGTCCTCTACTACAGAACAATTATTTATTCTGGATGGGGACGTACTGCCTCTGAAGGAGCAGATTCTCAGGTTGGTGGTACTCATCTTTGTCACTAGAGGACTAAGTGACCTCTTTAGCTGGGAGTGCCTTTTACTGGCTTCAGCTGGTACACCCCATGTGGCCATTCCTGGACAGAATGGCATAACCATGGGGCTCTATGCAGTGGGACTCTCAAGCTTGATTACTATAACACACTTGTATGCAGTCTAGAAGCTGCTACTAGTGCAGAATGCAGCAGCTAGACTGCTCACAGGAGCTGATTACTGTCAACTTGTTACTCCTTTGATGGGAGAACTGCACTGGTTGACAATCTGCTACCAGGGCTGGTTCAAAGTTCTTGTGTTAGTTCACAAAACCCTAAAAAATTGGGTCCAAAGTACTTTAAGGGCTGCCTGATTCCTTATGCTTCAGCTCAGTCGCTGAGATCATCTGATGGGGCACTTTTGGTGGTTCTGCATGCCCCTGAGGCTTGGTCACCCTTAACCAGGAAAAGAGTCTATAGCATAGCAGACCTTGCCTTGTGGAACACCTTGCCAGCGGAAGTCCAGCAGGAGTTGTCCCTGCCTTCTTATGGATGTCTTTTTAACAGCTCTGTTGTTCAGGCAAGCCTTTGAAATTTGACTTTTCACCACCCAGTTTTTCATAGAATCATAGAATAGTAGAGTTGGAAGGGGCCTATAGGGCCATCGAGGCCAAGCCCCTGCTCAATGCAGGAATCCAAATCAAAGCATTCCCAACAGATGGCTGTCCAGCTGCCTCTTGAATGCCTCCAGTGTCGGAGAGCCCACTTCCTCTCTAGGTAATTGGTTCCATTGTCATATGGCTCTAACAGTTAGGAAGTTTTTCCTGATGTCCAGTCGAAATCTGGCTTCCTGCAACTTTTACTGACATGTAACCGATATTTTTGTACCAATGCCATTATTGCTGCATTCTGTTTTTATGTTGCACACCTATGAAAGTGTGCTTTATAAATATTAAATAATCAAATAAAATAAACAAGGTACCCCCCATACATACACAACATAAAAAAGGAACTTTATAAGCTGTTTAGGATTCAGTGCTTCAGTGACTCTTCAACAAGACTTGTGCTTCCTGAATGATAAATAGTCCAGTACTGCTGGAGAAACTGGATCACACTATCCCAAAGAAGAAGGTAGCAAAACATTTTAGCAAGAATTAGGAAAAAATATTGCAGCAATAAATATTTATTTAATTTTTGCTTCAAATTCCAATATTTGATGAAGAGTTCTGTGAAACTCGAAAGCAGAATTTGGAACCTTATATGGTCCAATAAAGACACTGGAGTTTCTGTACTCTGAATGTGAGTATTCAGATCAAAAATTAAGCCAATGACATTCCTAATCCAATAAAAACGTATCCACGATGAGGGCGAATGAGGATTATTTACCTAGAGAGATTCACCTAAAGGATGTTGACAAACTGAAATGTGTTCGGATGATGAAGGCTCTGCAGATACTCCTATGAGGAAAGATTGAAGGAGCTGGATATTTTTATCTTAGAGAGGATTCAAAATTGATAGGATACCCTATTCAAATAAGATGGTAATTTCAGAGCAAATTTGTCTTCTGTTGCTCCAGAAGGTATGAGCCAAACTCTTGAGTTGTATCCAATGTTCTGTGAGCTTAGTTCTGGCAGTGCAATGAGACTTCCATTTCCTCTGCTCCCCTTGTGCATCCCCAAAATATGCCCTGGAGGATCCTGCAACCCTCCAGAACTGATTTTGAGGGCATGAAGGGGCCAGAGGGGCCAGAAGAGGAAGTTCCATTGTGTGCATGCAAGTCTATTGTGCCAGCAGCACTGCAGCATTGGATACAACCCTCTGGGCTCAAATGAAAAGAAAGGGGATTTATAATAAATGTTAGGAAGAATCTGACAGTACAAGCTACTTCATAGTGGAAGAGACTACCTCAGGTGGTGCTCTCCTTCATTGGAAGTTTTTCAGCAGAAGCTGATGGCCACCTATCAGGCAAGATGAAATTGTGGATTTCCTGCAGTGGTAGGGGTTGGGCTAGATGACCTTTGAGATCCCTTGCAACTCAACAATCCTATGGAGAACAATCACACTACAATAGATATGGGCAAACTCCTTCTAACTCATGTCAGATTGGCAAAAATAAATTGAGACAGTTCCCTAAAAATCAGGAAACAGCTGAGTTGATTTCTGAACCAATACAAATGCACAAATAGTTTCCCCAAATGCAGACAATCAAAGTAGCCCAGTGCAAACCAACAAAGACAATTGTCTCAAATGGTTAGGATAAGGCCTGAATTCAAGGTCTGCACTTGGGAAATTGGTTTCTGGAGAGCAAGGCCCACCCCCTGCAGGCAATTCCCTTGCCCCAGGGGTCCCATTATTGGGGTCAGCATTTACACACCCCAGCACTTCTCTTGGTGCTTTCCATCAGAGCAGCTCCTGATGGAAAGAATCCAAGAGCAGTCCCTGGAGACTGGGCTTATTTCAAGAGCTGCATTCAGGAAATGCTGCTGAAGAGCAAATGTCCACTCCTCTGAAGGGACCATCTTGCCCCAAGGATCGCCTGCAGGTGGTGGGCTGTTTCCCTCACCAGCCATTTTCAGGGGTGCAGGCTCATTCATCCTCCATTTTTGAACTGAAGAAAGGCTGGACCTGGCAACCAACAGGTCTTCTGTATCTTTACAAGTTGTGCAGGGGGAAGGGAGAATCCCATCTTGTGGTTCTTCTCATTACAGTGTTGCAAGAACACCTGCACTTGGGTGACTTTCTCTTCTCCTAAAGATACAGGATCAGGCCCTGAGCCTGGCAACCCTAATTGCCACCACACCAAAGAAGACTCATGACACAGTTATGGGATAATGTTATATTTATTTAAAATATAATAATTATATTAAATCCAGTTGCTGCCAATTACCAAATTAAAGCAACTTTGGGCAGGTGAGGATACCTATCTGAGAGGGATTTATCCCTCCTGTTTACTGGGCATGTCAGTCTCTTCAGACCATGAATCCCTAGCAAAGTATGTGGGTAAACTTATTCCTCCTTGCTAGCGGAGTCAATCATGTGTTTCCAACCTCTGCATCCCAGCCCCGCCGTACAGGTGTTCACCCTGATGCGCAAGTTGATTGCACAAAGACACCCCCAAGATCCCCACCAGCCACGCCTGACTGGCAGTTCCCTAGTGAGTGCCCTTTAATACAATGCCTCAGTCACCTATTTTGTACCCCACCTTCCTCACCTGCCCGAATTCCATGCCAGCCGAAGCAAAACAACCCAAATCCACCCATTATGGCCAATTGAATCAAATCCCAGCAGTATGGAGTAGGCAAAACCAAAGGGATGCTGAAATCCGCATCCCCCCCAAAAAATTCCTACTCAGCCCCAACTGGCGACTAGCAAAGCCCATACTGACTAGGGAGGGGTGGGTGGGTGCCGCAAGGCAAAAGAGACAAGATTCAAGGGAGGAGCTGGTTTATATGCCCTGCTCCTTCCTTACTCTGATTGGCCCAAGGGGCCCATATGGCACAATTTTGAACCCTTCGGGAATGTTCCCAAGCCTTCTAGCAAGGTGGGGTGGCGGCAAACGCCCCAGCCTTTGTGGGAACGGCATTCTCCTTGATTTCAGTATTGCAGCACTGAAAATGGCTGGAAACAGGCTCATCTACAGGGTTTTTTTCCCTGGGGGGTAAGGGGGCATCAGGCTAGTTTCTCATTAAAAAAATAGAACAATTGTGTCTTGACATTTTTCTCATATCTCAGGTTTTAAAATTCTAGAAGCTCTCTCTCTCTTTTAGCAAAAGCAGGGAATCTGGGGTTTATGGTTCATGCAGGGGGGGCTTCCCCTTTGTCCTCTCCTACACATGCCCATACTAGCACTAAAGCACTGGAGAAGGGTCTTCAGTGGTGGGTTGTTGTTACATTCTTATTATCATTACTGCATTCTATCCCATCTTTTGTCCAAGACCTCAAGGTGACATATGTGTTTCTCCCCCTCCTCATTTTTTCACTCCAACCCTGTGAGGTAGGTTAGGTTGGGAGATGACAACTGATTCAAGGCTACCCAGTGAGCTTCATAGCCAAATGTGGATTTGAACCCTAGTCTCCCATATCCTAATCTGACACTCTCATCACTGCACCACATTGGTTAAGAGGAACATTCTTCTCTAGCTAAGATTTTAATCTGGGCTACAGAAGAATTCTGGAATTCAAGTGCCCTCTTCTCCTTTGAGGCAAGCATGGTTGAGCTCCCAAGCTCATTTCCAGGCCCAAGCCCAGCAAATGCCACAAGTATTTCAACCCTACCAATAAAACTACATTACAAACAGCATTTCTAGATAACTCCCCAAATGGTAATATTCTTTGGTGCTAGAAAGCTGGGGAGGAGGGGTTGGGCATAGTAGAACCATAATAAACCGAGCCTCTTACATTTAAAGGGAATTGAAAACTAGTGAGGAAAAATAAACCTCATATATTTCAAAAATAAATTTGGCCTCACTTTACAGCTCCTGCTTCCCAGCCACTCACAGAATGACAGTGTTACCAGATAAAAGCAGCCTGTTGCCTGTAGACTGCATTTAAATTTATATTGCAAACAACAGGCTCCATTACCTCTGGATTTCTGACTGCATTCCTAATAGTGTTGTTCTCCATGCTTTATTATTTCTTCCATCCCCATGTAAGATTTTTTTAAGGCAGGACAACGTGCCCCTGGATCCTCCCCCCCCTTTTCCAACTTCATTGACCTTTGTTTAATCACTAATGCTTCATTTTCAACCACTTTCAGTCATTCGCCTCCCTCTGCCTTTGCAGCTGCATTTTCTCACCTAAGAACATACCAAGAGCCTGCTGCATTAGACCAAAGACCAAATTAGTCCAGCACCCTGTTCTCACAGTGGCCAGTCAGATGCCCATGGGAAGCCCTCAAGCAGATCCTGAGTGCAACAGCGTTCTTCCCATTTGTGATTCCCAGCAACTGAAATTCAGAGGCATACTGCTTCTGGCACTGGAGGTACTATAGAGCCATCATGTATTAGCATCTGGTTGGCCCTTGCTGTAATCCAGAAGGGTTCTTCTTATGTTATCACAGTGGCCAACAATGTCTATAAATGTCTGTGGGAAGGTTGAAAGCAGGATCTGAGTGCAACAGGGCTGTCCCCACTTTTCATTCCCAGCAATCGGTATTCAGAGGCATATTGTCTCCAACAATGGTGGTAGAACATAGCCATCATGGCTACTACCCACTGACAGCCTTATCCTCCATGAATGAGTCTAATCCTGTTTTAAAGCCAAATTTGCCTAGTCTTCATTTAAAGTTGTTCTCTTTTGAAGTATCTTGTGGAGGTGAATCCCACAGCTGAACTATTGACAAGCAACATTTTTGCTCTCTATTTTGGGGGCCTCTGCACCTGCTACTCATTTGTCTGTTTGTTTTTCAGAGAGGTGTCCATCAGGCTGGCACTCAAATTTAATTATTTTTCAAATGTTGACCTCAAGAATCTCCACTGGTTACAGTCATTTCCTTCATTGAACTTGGCCAGGTCCCAAGGTGCCACCTCCTCATAGATGTCCTCATACTTATTTCAGTGACTTGATTTTTCTTATTTCAACTAATAAAAAGTTTCATGAAGGACAAACCATCCCTAGTCAACCTAGCTATTTGGCCACTGTGAGACTAGGATGCTGGACTATATGGGCCTTCGGCCTGATTCAGCAAGGCTCTTCTTATGTTCCTATGTACTTGTGAATATGTGTAATAATTGGGATGAACTCCCCTGATAGGGTTTGGAACTAAGGTTGAAAAACCAATCTATTTCCTTCAAAATTTGGAAAATAGCTTGATTTGTTCTAGGCCTGATTCCAAGCTGAATTGGATCACATCACACTGCCTGATTATGTCATCTGAAACACAATGGGGTCCAATTGCTTATCCCTGCTAAGCCTCTAAAACCCATTCCGACCCACCCACCTGCAGAACTGCCTCCCTCCAGCAGAAAAAGAGGGAGAAGGATGTCTCTTTCCCCCTCATTCTCTCTCTGGGGACAGGCACACACAATGAGCCATGTATCAAGGATATTGGTCCCATTGCCGTACTGCTCTAACAGTTAGGAAGTTTTAGGAAGTTTTTCCTGATGTTTATCCAAAATCTGGCTTCCTGTAACTTGAGCCCATTATCCCTCCCCTTAAATATCAGATATGCGCCATATCTTTTTGGCACCTACTGAAGACCTTCCTCTTTCAGCAAGCCTTTTGAGCAGAGACCTTATCCCAGACTGTGTCTCTGTTGGAATTGCTTTTTAATAAGTTTTTAAACCTTTTCTTTTCTTTTCTTTTCTTTTTAAAAAGATGTTTTTAAAGCTTTTTAAAACAATGTTTTTAAAGATATTTTATTTTAATATATTTTAAAGTCTGTTTTTATGATGTTTTAAAGTGTTTTTAGTGCTTTTGTCTGGTGCCTTGGGCTCCAGAGAGGAAGGGTGGGATTTAAATCAAATAATAAATAAATAAATAATTCCAGGTCCTGCAGAACTGCAAAGTTGTTATGTGGCTGAGTAGGAGGGAGATGGTTTGGTGGCAGAGAGGGAGAATTTGATTACTTACTGATAGCTTTATTTTAATCCAAACTGCAGAACAACTTTCAGAGCTGTGAAGCTTCATTTGCTTTCATCCACAGAGCCCTAGTTGGCACTGAAAATCTCCTGTTGGCCAACTTGGTCAATTGTCTTTTTGAACAGACCTTCCATATTGGTGTTTCCCTTTAAATCCAACTCCTATTCTTCATTAAGCTTATAGTAAATGAGAAGTTGTACTGTATGCTTGGATATCCTGCCTTAGTTGCCATTTGGCAAGTCTGTCAGGAACAAGTGGGAGGGAAATTTTCACCTTGCAGCCATAAACAGCCGTTGCTGGTATAGATCTATTGTGCCCACGCATTTGCCTCATGCCAGTTTGCTTCCGGCAGATGTTATTCATTTGCTCCCTCTTCACTGGGCTGAATTCTGAAACATGAATTCATCTGTGATGAAGTGGGAGTTTTGCCTAAGTCAAAAATCTATAATGGGCCAGAGATGCTACATTTAAACAGCAGTGATAGAATTCATTTCCTGTGATCTTAGATCCACATGCTGGCCACTATTATACATGCACTTTGTGTAAAGCGTCACAGGAATTTGTAGAATCAGAAGGCTTCTGTCCCTCCCCTACCCCCAGTTTCAAGCTCTCTACTAAAGCAGAATGCTCTATAATGTCCAAAACATCTAGTGATGGTGCCCAAGTTCTTAATGTTGGTGTAAATGTGTCCAGTTCATAATGCTCAGCTGTATGACAAATCGAGTGTCACTTCCCCCATAAGGTTTTCACTGGCTCAGAGAGTTAAACCAGATTAAACAAGATTCTGTGCATATACCACAGATGAGGCTCCCACAGCCAGCTTCAATACAACTAATGCCCTTGAGCTCATGGAAAGGCTTTTGATCTAGTTCTGCTAAATGAACATGATGACAGGCAATTCACACAGACACAGACACACAGAGACACTGCAGCCAACTATGCCACCTGCTACCCAGTTCCCCCTCCAACTATCTGGAGCCAAGTTTAGGCAGGTGCTGGGGACAGGAGGGGGAGGGGGAGGAAACAGCAAATAGAAATATCTTCTTCCATTCAAAGTGATTAAGATCAATTCTAGTGTGAACAAAGGTGTACTGAGTTAAATTGGATAAACCTGAAATGGCCAGAGGGCTGGGATCTAAGAACTCCCATGGAAACCTTAGAAGGCCTTAATATCTTTGCTAGGATGTTCAGCAAGGATATGCAAAGTAGGGATGAGGGAGAATATCTACTAAATCAGACTTAGTACCGGATTCCAACTGAATTCAACAGTCTGCTATCTTTTTGGACGGGCACTGATTTCTTGCGGCAGGCTACAGCTATAATCGGCACAGATTTTTTTATTTTTTTCTGATTTTACATAATTATCTTAATAATTTCATCTAAGCTGATGCATTCATAACAGTGTATAGGTGTGATAAATTGGAAAAAATAAGCCATGTGGAACACCATGATCATTTACATAGGCTATGTTAAAAATTACACAATTTTCTCCGCAACCAACCAACCAACCAACCAACTAACCAGCTATTCGAATCAGCAAGCGCCGAAGCACGTGGGAACAAAGCAAGGGTGGATCAGGATAGAATGAGACTATTGGAATACAAGTAGATCTGAACTTAGCCATCTCTAATCCCTGATTTATAAATGAAGATTTAAATTCATTACTTGATCTGGAAATAATATAAAGGATAGATCTTCATAAATTTTGCTTTTAATACACAAATATTTTGTTGTTGTTTTCTCCTCATTAGTCAGGTAGTGAGGAAACAAACTGGGGTCAGATGGAGAAGCATAAATTATCCAGATATATGATGAAGGTCTTGTTTCTTTCTGCCTTCCTGTAACCTACTAAAATGCAGAAAATGGGAATTTGCCCATTTTGTAGCAGGACATGTAAGTCATTAGAAGAGACAAGTGGATAAATATTCACTATTATGGAATTAAAATGGGTGGGAATGGGACATTTTCAATCAGGCAACTACAAAATATTTTATGCAGGAAATAAGAAATTAAAAAGAAATGGGATTTCTTTAATAGTGAGAAGTGATGTAGCAAAAGCAATTAGGAACTACAACGCAAGGTCTCAGCGAGTGATATCAATGAGATTAAACAGAAAATCTATTAACATAACCATCATCCAAGTCTACGCTCAAACGGCAAACACAAAAGAAGAGGAATTGGAGAGATTTTATGCAGAAGTACAGGAAGATATTAATCACACACCAAAACAAGATGTGCTGATAATCATGAGGGACTGAAATGCAAAAGTAGGGAACAGAGAAAAATTAGGAATTGTGGGGAAATGGGGCTTAGGAGACAGAAATGAAGCAGGAGAAAGACTTATTGAATACTGTGAAGCCAATAATTTGTTTCTTGTAAACACATTTTTTGAGCAACCAAGAAGACAACTGTACATGTGTACATCACCAAATGGTCAATATAGGAATCAAATTGATTATATAATTGGTAGCAGAAGATGGAGAAGTTCCATACTTTCTGCGAAAACAAGGCCAGGAGAAGACTGCAATACAGATCATGAACTGGTCATATTGAAAATCAGAGTAAAGCTAAAGAAGAACAAAACAATCATAATGCCAAAATACAATTTAAATAACATCCCAGAAGAATATAAAGATCAAATAAGGAACAGGTTTGAGGCTTTAAACTTAGTTGACAGAGAACATGAAGAACTATGGAGTGAGGTCAGAGACATTATCAGGGAAGAATGCAAAAAGACAATACCTCTGGTTAAAAAGAAAGACCTCAATGGATGACTGAAGAAACTCTCAAAATGGTTAAAGAGAGAAGGAAAGCAAAAGCAAGAGGAGATAGAAACACAGTTTGAACTCTAAATGCAACAATACAGCGACTAGCACGTAGGGGCAAAGAACTATTACAATAGTTACTGTATAGAAATAGAAGAGGACAACAAAAAGGGGAACAAGAGCCCTGTTCCAAAAGTAGAGAAATGAAAGGGAAATTTAAACCAAGAGTAGGGATGTTGAATAATTATAATCAACTGGAGAACACACTGACTGACCGAGATGAAATAAAAGGAAGATGGAAGCAATACACTGAAGAATTCTATAAAAGAGATGCCAGGATGACAGATTCATTCACGGAGGAACCGTATGATGAAGAACCAGAAATTTTAGAATGAGAGGTGAAAGCTGCTCTTAAAATACTTGGAAGAAACAAATCACCAGGAATAGACGGCATACCAATAGAGTTGCTACAAGCTACTGACACTGAATCTGTCCAAATTTTGGCAAAAATTTGTCAAGAAATATGGAAAACTAAACAATGGCCCACAGACTGGAAGTGTTCCATATACATCCCAATTCCAAAGAAAGGGGATCCCAGGGAATGCAGTAATTATCGAACTATTGCCTTAACATCCCATGCAAGTAAAGTAATGTTGAAGATTCTACAACAGGACTACAGCTGAACGTCAAAAAGATTAAAGTGATGACAACAGAAGATTTATGTAACTTTACTGCTGACAATGAGGACATTGAACTTGTCAAAGATTATCAATACCTTGGCACAGTCATTAACCAAAATGGAGACAATAGTCAAGAAATCAGAAGAAGGCTAGGACTGGGGAGGGCAGTTGTGAGAGAACTAGAAAAGGACCTCAGATGCAAAGATGTATCACTGAACACTAAAGTCAGGATCATTTCCGATCTGTATGGATGGATGTGAAAGTTGGACAGTGAAAAATGAGGATAAGAAAAAAATCAACTCATTTGAAATGTGGTGTTGGAGGAGAGCTTTGCGCATACCATGGACTGCGAAAAAGACAAATAATTGGGTGTTAGAACAAATTAAATCAGAACTATCACTAGAAGTTAAAATGATGAAACTGAGGTTATCATACTTTGGACACATAATGAGAAGACATGATTCATTAGAAAAGATAATAATGCTGGGAAAAACAGAAGGGAGTAGAAAAAGAGGAAGGCCAAACAAGAGATGGATTGATTCCATAAAGGAAGCCACAGAGCTGAACTTACAAGATCTGAACAGGGTGGTTCATAACAGATGCTCTTGGAGGTCACTGATTCATAGGGTCGCCATAAGTCGTAGTTGACTTGAAGGCACATAACAACAACAATGTCTCTGTGGAAACATGAGGAACCTCTGGCATCTAGGCCTAATTAGGCCTGCCTGGCCTCCACATTTGGCCCACTATACTGTTTAGGCTCAGCCACAATCACTTACCCATCACATGATGTCTTACGAGATGTGGGACAGGAAAAGATGTGGCTTCAAGCAGTGCCAAATTCAAGCTGTGACTGCAAAGGAATATTCCATTGCACCCATGGTTTGAATTCAGTGCAATTTGAATTTAGCACCTTACCTTGTTGTGCTGCTTTCCATCTTTCTCATTTTCTTTTTCACCAATAATGTTGCTTTCCCAGAAAATTTTGAGTTTGAATTAAAACATGTACTCCAGATCTGGAATACAGTTCTAGGCATCACACTTTAAGAATCCACACCAGACTACCCATTGTCACCCATTCTGTCTTGATGTCCACACTTTCCGTCAACATCAGAAGGAGTTCAATGTACCCTAGAGAGTGATCTAATTTCGCATGCTTATTTTAATTGTACAAAGCTAAAAACTTCAAAACATCCAAACTTATTTAATATTTGCATATACTAATTGTTACTATTGAGCTTATAAAGTGGAAAAATTTCTAGCACTGATTTTCATAGGGGAAAAATGGTGAGCAGGTAAGACTTTTAACTGAACATGGTCCCATAATGTTAACTTACCCCACTGCAGCAAGCCTTATGTTTCAACATAACCTGGCTGAAGGAAAATAAATCCTAACAATTTATTTTATGAATGAAGACTGAAGTTCATTGTGTCAGTGTGACATTTGTTGATATTCTGCACCAGCAGGGAGTCATCTTCAAAATGTTTGGCCTTTTTCTTGTTGTTTTGTGTGTGTGCCTTTGTGTGTGTGTGTGTGTGTGTGGTGGGGTCATCTAGCAGCTGAAATTGTTTGTTCAGTTGACTAGTGCCAAAAAAGAGTAGGCATTCTTCACACTTGTAATTTCCTTGGAGAAATGGGCAGAAATGCCATAATTCTCTTTCACACAGTCATTTAATTTGCTTTTCAGCTGATTCCTGCAGAGCAGGAATGAGAAATCTAGCCTGCCTTATGTTGTTGGACTACAACTCCCATAGTTCCTGGCCATTGTCCATGCTGGATAGGGCTGATGGTAGTTATAGTCCAGCAACATTTGGAGGGCTGCAGATCCCCCACCCTGGCTGTAGATGTTGTAAATGACTTCTTGCCAGGACTCTAAGGGGAAGGGAGAAGCAAAATATACCTCCAATTCCTGGTACCTGTTCATGGAGTCAAGCAATTTTATTCTATTAACTATAAGGATGCTTTATGCTGAGATGAGTCTTCTGAACGTATTAGTTAATGCCACATATATATCCATGGTTTTCTGCTTCTAGTGTGAAGACTCTGTTTCTGCAGTTTTGGAAAATTCAGGAAAATGTCCTGAACCAAATGCGGGTTAAACAATACCATTGGCAGCAACTGGGGCTGCACAAAATAAGGTACATATCCAATGGGATGTAAAGTGCAGAATTATTGAAATCTTCCTACAAAATTGACCTGACAGGACTGCCTGAGGAACAGACCATGTCAAGCATAACATGTAGTTTAGCTCTGAGTTCAGAGGCTTTGGGGTCTTTATATAAATTAAGACCACAATCCTGCTCAAAGATTTCAAACAATGAGGAAGAAAACCTCCCACCACAATTGGGAAGGAAAATCCCTCTCTGTATTTCCATGTGCAAATATTTATTTTGCTTATGTTCCTATTAACATAACCATCATCCAAGTCTATGCTCCAATGGCAAACACAGAAGAAGAGGAATTGGAGAAATGTTACGCAGAAGTACAGGAAGAAATTGATCATACACCAAAAAAAGATGTGCTGATAATCATGGGGGACTGGAATGCAAAAGCAGGCAGAGCTTGGAAGTAACTCATTATTTTTAACGAGTTACTTGTAATTAGTTACAATTTTAAATAACGAGTGGGTAATTCCATTACATTTGGCAAGTAACGGAACGACTAGTAATTTCCCTACTTTTCAGCTGCAACTTAAACATTTCCACATTAGGTTGGACATTACTTGGGGGCGGGAACAAGGGGAAGTCAGCTCCTGGCTGTGATTGGTTAACACAAGACATGTGCCTCACACTGATTGGACCTCTGTGCAGACTGTCTCTTCCCTCGTGATCTGTGTTAGGAGGCATGAGGGAAGAGGTGAATAGGCAGGGCCTGCTAGCATCTGAGAGGAAAAAATGGACGCTGGAGGAAAAAGCCAGGGCAAGGACAACGGAGGAGAAGGCAGCAGCGGAATGGCGAAGAGCTGTGGAGGTGAGTGACGATGATTTGTGTGTGTGTGTGTGTGTGTGGGTGTGGGTGTCCCCACGGCCCCTTCCACCCCCCTGTGGCATTTTTGCCCCCCCATGGCCCGTTCTGTCCCCCCACTGCCTCTCCTTGCCTAAGTATGCATGGGAACAAGGGGGAGAGTTCAAAAAGGGGGGGAAGGAAGAGAAGTAGGCCAGAGCTTGGAAAAGTTACTTTTTTGAACTACAACTCCCATCAGCCCTAGGCAACATGGCCACTGGATTAGGCTGATGGGAGCTGTAGTTCAAAAAAGTAACTTTTCCAAGCTCTGGCCTACTTCTCTTCCTTCCCCCCCTTTTTGAACTCTCCCCCTTGTTCCCATGCATAGCTGTGTGCTGTATTTATCCAGACAGAGCACTCCTGCCTTTTAAAATGCCGGCTAACTTTTTATTGTATATTTATTTGAACTCCATCTTTCTTTTTATTTGTATTTTTGTCCTGTTTAATCACAAGACTGAATTGTATTTGGGACAAAAACTGTCTCAGTAATAATAATAATAATAATAAATCATTAGGCGTATAATAAATGGCTTAAGGCTGATTTTTTTGTTCTTGACAGAGATGAGGTGAGAAGTAGGGTCCTTGCAGCTCCTCCTCTCAGTCCCCCAGCTCTCAAACTCATGTTCTGTGAGAAAGAGAGAGATTCCCAGTCCCAGAGAGATAGACTGTTGACAATCTCTGCTAATATCTATACAAATGTACATAACATGCATCACCTGAACTCACATGATCTAGAGTTACCTTAGATCTTGCAAGATTTGCAAATGAGAAGCAATAGGGTTTTATATTAGTTCTGATTGTCTATTGGGCTATCATAGGTTATATGTTTTTTTCATTTTCTATGGCAAAAACTCCAACTTCAGTGGAATTTATGTGATGTGTTCTAATCATTTGAATTTGGCTAATGAATACTTTATTCTTTCATCAGAACTTTAGCAGTAGTACTAAAATATTAATAAAAAAGAAAAGGGAAAGAAAAATACTTTACATACATCATTCAGCTGTATTGCTAATTATAGATATAGATATAAAAGATAAACGGCATTTTGTCAAAAGTATTTTTGTCTGCATTTTATACCTCATCCTTGGTTTTCCAAGCTTGGCATGGAATGCTTCTCATACAGAATTAATTTGAAATGCTGCATATTTATTATCATAATCATCATATTCAAAATAAAAAATATATGTACCGCCTTCAAGTTGATTCCAACTTATGGTGACCCTATGAATAGGGTTTTCATGAGGCTGAGAGGCAGTGACTGGCCCAAGGTCACCCAGTGAGCTTCATGGCTATGTGGGGATTTGAACCCTAGTCTCATTTTGTTCTCACAACAACCCTGTGAGATAGTAGGTTAGACTGGCCCAGGCAGGGTTATTCAGTGAGCAAAAATGATGCAAATAGGATCTCTTTTAATTGTGCTATCGACCTGCTTACTTCCACTCTGACTGGGGGATCTTGCAGCATGGGGAAGAGATGGGGGCACATCACAGCTGAAGTTCACCCATATAGGAGCATTATCTCTTGTTTATTACAGAGACGCCTGTTGCAGGTTTTGCTGCTGAGAGCAGCAGTCAGTTAGTGCGGCCACTTGAGTCACAGCTTGTTGATCCTGAGGAGGCAAAACTAGAAAGTGAGGTTCAGAAAGGAGGCCCTGTGCACGAGGAGGAGGAGGGCATGAAGCAGTGCCAGTTGCCCACAGCCACATCTGCAGAACAGCAAGTACCATGGTTTGTGTTTGAGAAAGCTTGTACATTTGTGAGCCAGAGTGGGAAAAATGTTGTTGTACGATGCAATTACTGCCTTCCAAGGATCAAAAATCTGAGATCAGCTGTTTCCTCCTCATCCAATGTGAAGAAATATTTTGAGGTAAGCCTTTGTCATGCTGGTCCTCAAAGAGTGTCCATTGTCTATTTATGTTTAAATTGTGAAGTTCCTCTTCCATTTTTTCTTGGATTCATGCTTTGTTCTTCTTCCTCAGAGGGCACACCCTGAGAAGCTGAGAGCAATTGAAGAAGCAATAAAGGCAAGGAGACGTGGCCTTCCTGAACCAATGCATGACACCCCTCCTCCCAAAATGCTGAAGCAGCAGCAGACAACCCTTGAGAGGTGGGGATCTGGCAGGGAGCCTGTCACCCAGAGCAATCTCGACAGGAGAATCATTGATTTCATTGTAGAGGAGACATTACCACTTCAGACTGTGGACAAACCATCATTCATTAATCTGGTTCGCATTGGACTCCCCAAAGATCTCACCATCATATGTGCCAAGACTCTGAGAGACAGAATTGAGAAGAGAGCATGCCACATGAGAGAAACTCTTGCAAACCGAATGGGTGCTGTGGCATATATAGCAACCACTGCAGATTGTTGGACCAATGGCAAGAAGAATTACTTTGGGGTAACAGCCCACTGGATCAACCCAACTACCCTGAAACGTGAGGTTGGGGCCTTGGCTTGTAAGCGTCTGAAGGGGCGCCATACATACGATGTCCTTTCAAAAGCACTGCATGATGTACATGTGCAGTACAGGATCCACAACAAAGTTATGTGCACTACTACAGACAATGGCTCCAACTTTGTGAAAGCGTTCAGAGTTTTCATGGCCAAAGAACCAGTGGAAGCTGCAGGCACCAGTGACGATGATGGTGATAACCAGGAGGAGGAGGAGGCTGAGGTGGAGTTTGTGCCTATCTGTGAGATCCTGGACACAGGACCTGAGGCAGAGGAAGAAGCTGCAGACTCAGGAGAGGATTTTGTTTTACCACCACACCAGAGATGTGCTAGCCACACCCTCAACCTTGTGGCAACACAAGACATAGAGGCCATGCTTTCTGACTCCTCCAAAAGTAGTCTTCTTGGTCCTTTCAAGAAACAGTTTCGTTCCTTGATGGGAAAGTGCAGCAAGTTGTGGTCCAAGCAGAACCAGTCAGCACAGATTGCTGAGTATATCCATGCGCAATATGGTGTGTATCTGAAGGTACCGAATAAGACCAGGTGGAATTCCACCTTTGATGCGTTGAAGCAACTACATGAGCTCCTGTCAACTGTGCCACTAAAAATGCATGCCATAATGGACCGCTGCTCCTTGTCCAGGATCACAGCTGCTGAGATTGAAGTGGTACAGGAATACACAGAGATTATGGAGCCACTAGCCCAGTCCCTAGATATCCTGCAACGGGAGAACGGCATGTTCATGGGGTATTTGCTACCAACGCTCTGCAATCTGGACCGCAAGTTAGAAGGACTGGAAAACAAACCTGAGAGGTACACATACTGTTTTCAGCTGCTGAGAGGTGTGTGCGAAGCCCTAAGAAAGCGGTTTGCAGCTATCTGGGAGGACAAGAGGCTTCTTCTGGCAGCCTGCCTACACCCTCGCTTCAAACTAGATTGGCTGGAATCATGTCAGGCCGCCACTCATACCAACAAGTAGGAACATTAGGGAAGCCCTTTGGGTGGATTACTCCAAGGGAAATGTTGTCTCAAGGGAGGCATCAGAGGGCTTAAGGTGGTAGGCAGGGGCTGGGCCTTTTCTTCCTGGGGCTCCTCATCACAACCTTGGGTTGCTGCAGGTAATCCTTAAGGGTCTGCTGTGCTGCCCCATGAGTGTGGTGACTTGGTCACCTTCCTACCTTCCATGTCATCATCCACAGGCTCAGGCTGGACCCTGAACCAGGGGACATGACAAGCATCAGGAAATGAAGAGCAGATGATGGTTTCCTAACATATATGTGTTAACATATTCTCTCTCTTTCTTAGATACACAATGGAAGCCTTGTTGAAAGCTGAAATAAAGATGGGTGTACTTAATGAGGACAGTGATCAGTCTTCAGATAAAGACCAGGAAGGAGATGACTTAGAAGATGACTTCTTTAACTTTCTGCCCCAGGGCAAGAAGTCAGCAGTAGACACTGCTGAGGAGGAACTGGTGAGGTACCTGAGGTCTCCCAGCAGGGAAGTGTCATCACTCCATGGCTTTCCACGTGTGCTGCGGTGTTTTTTGCAGCACAACACAGGCATGCCTTCAGGCGCCGCAGTAGAACGCCTGTTCAGTACTGGTGGCAACGTAATGACTGTAAAAAGACATTCCTTGTCTGACATGCTCTTTGAGCATCTTGTTCTTTTGAGACATAACAGAAACATATTATAAAAGCATTTCAAGTGTAAAATTTGATTTCAAGAGTTGGGGTATCTTCATTGCTTGGGGGGATGTGAGATTCTGTTATGCCATTATGTTAATCTTATGGATAATTTTTTTTATTCTACTACCCCCTGTGTGTGTGTGTTTATTTTTAATATTGTTTTAGGCTTCTTAGATGTGCAGCAGCCAAGGCCAGCACTTTGTAGGAGTTTTTTAAAAAAAGTAACTGAAATGTAATTGTAGTGATTACTTTTGAGAAAAAGTAAAGTAATCAGTTACTTTCAGAGCAATTGTTATTGTGACGGTAATTACTACTTTTTTGGGCCAAGTAATTGTAACTGTAATTTATTACTTTTTAAAAGTAATCTTCCAAGCTCTGAAAGCAGGGAACAGAGAAGAACTAGGAATTGTGGGGAAATGGGGCTTAGGAGACAGAAATTAAGCAGGAGAAATACTTATCAAATTCCATGAAGCCCAGAGCTTGGAAAAGTTACTTTTTTGAACTACAACTCCCATCAGCCCAATCCAGTGGCTATGCTGGCTAGGGCTGATGGGAGTTGTAGTTTAAAAAAGTAACTTTTCCAAGCTCTGATGAAGCCAATAATTTGTTTCTCACAAACACATTTTTGGAGGAACCAAAAAGACAACTGTACACGTGGACATCACCAAATCGTGAATATAGGAATCAAATTGATTATATAATTGGAAGCAAAAGATGGAGAAGTTCCATACTTTCTGTGAAAACAAGACCAGGAACAGACTTGGTAGAGATCATGAACTGGTCATATTGAAAATCAGAGTAAAGCTAAAGAAGAACAACAAAGCAATCATAATGCCAAAATACAACTTAAATAACATCCCAGAATAATATAAAGATCAATTAAGGAACAGATTTGAGGCTTTAAACTTAGTTGACAGAGAACGAGAAGAACTAGATTGAAGTCAGAGACATTATCAGGGAAGAATGCAAAAAGCCCTGGGCTCCATCTGGGAGGAAGGGCGGGGTATAAATCAAATAATAAATAAATAAATAAAAAGGCAATACCTCTAGTTAAAAAGAGAGAAAGACCTCAATGGATGACTGACTTAACTCTTAAAATCGTTAAAGAAAGAAGATAAGCAAAAGCAGAAGGAGACAAAAACACAGAACCCTAAATGCAACAATACAGCGACTAGCATGTAGGGATAAAAAGAACTATTACAATAGTTATTGAATAGAAGTAGAAGAGAACAACAAAAAAGGTAGAACAAGAGCCCTATTCCAAAAGATTAGAGAAATTAAAGGGAAATTTAAACCAAGAGTAGGGATGTTGAATAATCAACAGGGGAACACACTGACTGAACGAGATGAAATAAAAGGAAGATGGAAGCAATACACTGAAGAACTCTATAAAAGAGATGCTAGGATGACAAATTCATTCATGGAGGAACCATATGATGAAGAACCAGAAATTTTAGAATGTGAGGTGAAAGCTGCTCTTAAAATACTTGGAAGAAACAAATCACCAGAAACAGATGGCATACCAGTAGAGTTGCTACAAGCTACTGAGACTGAATCTGTCCAAATTTTGACAAAAAATTGTCAAGAAATATGGAAAACTAATCATATCACAAACATATATTGGATAATGGAATGGACCAAGGAATTTCAGAACGAAATCACCCTGTGTATTATATATTAAAGCAAAGCTTTTGATTGTGTAGATCATGAAAAACTATGGAATGCTTTAAAAGAAATGGGGGTGCCACAGCATCTGATTGTCCTGATGTGCAACCTATACTCTGGACAAGAGGCTACTGTAAGGACAGAATACGGAGAAACCGATTGGTCCTCAATTGGAAAGGAGGTGAGATGGGTGTATTTTATCACTCCACTTGTTTAATCTAAATGCAGAACATATCATACGGAAAGTGGGATTGGACCAAGATGAAGGAGATGTGAAAATTGGAGGGGGAAATATCAATAATTTAAGATATGCAGACGATACCATACTCTTAGCAGAAACCAGTAATGATTTGAAACAAATGCTGATGAAAGTTAAAGAGGAAAGCACAAAAGCAGAAGTACAGCTGAACATTAAGAAGACTAAAGCGATGACAACAGAAGATTTATGTAACTTTAATGTTGACAACGACATTGAACTTCTCAAAGATTATCAATACTTCGGCACAGACGTTAACCAAAATGGAGACAATAATCAAGAAATCAGAAGAAGGCTAGGACTGGGGAGGGACGCTATGAGAGAACTAGAAAAGGTCCTCAAATGCAAAGATGTATCACTGAACACTAAAGTCAGGATCATTCAGACCATGGTATTCCCGAGCTCTATGTATGGATGTGAAAGTTGAACAGTGAAAAATGCTGATAAGAGAAAAATCAACTCATTTGAAATGTGGTGTTGGAGGAGAGATTTGCGCATACCATGGACTGCGAAAAAGACAAATAATTGGGTGTTAGAACAAATTAAACCAGAACTATCACTTGAAGCTAAAATGATGAAACTGAGGTGATCATACTTTGGACACATAATGAGAAGATATGATTCACTAGAAAAGACAATAATGTTGGGAAAAACAGAAGGGAGTGGAAAAAGAGGAAGGTGAAACAAGAGATGGATTGATTCGATAAAGGAAGCCACAGACCTGAACTTACAAGATCTGAACAGGGTGGTTCACAACAGATATTATTGGAGGTCGCTGATTCATAGGGTCGCCATAAGTCATAATCGACTTGAAGGCACATAACAACAACTTGTTCCTAGCCATAGTCAGAGCTTGGAAAAGTTACTTTTTTGAACTACAACTCCCATCAGCCCCAGCCAGCATTGCCACTGGACTGGGCTGATGGGTGCTGTAGTTCAAAAAAGTAACTTTTCCAAGCTCTGGCCATAGTTAGGGATGTGCTAGTCTTCCACCCAAATCAGATTTGGTACCAAATTTTCCACACCTATTTTTGAAAAAGGGGTTTTAAAAATCCACCTCTAAACTGTCAATATTAACAATAATTTTATCGGACTTCCGGGAAGGGTGACTTAGCCTGTGCCTGCTTTTGAGACGGGCTCCTGCCTCAAAAGAAGCTTATTCAGATATATCAGTCAGTTTTTTCTTTTTTTTTTGACTGATTAAACTTCTCCCGGGTAGGGAGAAACGAAGAGATTAACCTCAAAGCCTATTTTTGTTGGGACGACCAGATCTCATTAATTTATGGGACGAGGTCCAGCCGACGAAGGTGGGACGGATTTTCAACAGCAAGCTCTATCTGTTAAAGCGAACGTTCATCTTATCTTCTAAGAGAGAACGCACTAACAGGCAAGCACCCTTCTTTCTATATTTTTCTTTTACTTGACTTAAATTGTTGCTGTTTAAAAGAGATTTGCCAGATTGATCGGTTTTTGACATCTCACTGGGGAGCCATAACTTCTCTCTGCTACGCACTAATTAATAGCTTATCTCTGTTTTTGTTGCAAAAAGCTGTCCTGGATTTGCATTCTAAAGATATACACAGAAGAGGGATTTCTATTCCAGATTTTTATTTTGAAAAATATTATACTGTTTTGAGACTACTCTCTTTTTGGTCTATTTTATTTTGACGAATCTGTTTCTTGACGATTGCCATTAATTGTTTCGATCCTGGGAACTGCATTTTGTTTACTTAACTATTGGAGAGATAAGGCTGTCTGCTCTGTTTATACTGTGATGTCACCAAGTTTGGAGTATTAACCCAATTGTTGCTGAAATAAGAAGTGGTTTTCCTATATTTTTCTTTTAAAATGGCAATTAAGAAAGTGGCTGAAAATCTGGAAATAACTATGTTTCAGAAAATAATGGATGAGATTGAGATAACGAAAATTGAATTGAGTAAAATGAAGCAGGAGATTAAAGATATAAGGGTCCCTGTGAGAGAGGTGACCCTGGAAGGGGTCCCTGTGAGAGAGGAGACCCCGGAGATTGGAACAGGGGTCCCTGTGAGAGAGGAGACCCTGGAGACTGGAATAGGGGTCCCTGTGAGAGAGGAGATCCCGGAGATTGGAACCAACGTGGAACAGGAACAAGATTTGGAGTCTATGGACTTTAGAAATAAAATCTATTGTTTGGAACTCAATGTTATCTCTGAAGAAATTAATGAAGATTCTAGAGATAAAGTTATCAATGGTATGGATAATCTTCTGGACTGGAATGATGTGATGGAGCCCAATATAGAGAAAATCTATGGAATTAACTGCAGCCATGTGACAATGGAAAAACTTTTAAGAGATGACCCAGTGTATTTTGAAAAAAAGAACAGAGATATGATTTTACAGCAGTATTTCAGCAACCTATTCAGAATGGATGGCAAGAAAATATTTGGGATAGAGGTAATTCCCATCAGACTCTTACTATATGACTATGGCTTTGACAGCAAGATTATTATGGAATACTGATAATGGAAGATTGGATATTGAAATTACTGGACTTAACAAGACTACTGAAGATGGAAGATGGAAAATGGAACTAATAGAGATAATAGAACAATGGCTACTGAAATTACTGAACCTAACAGATTCTGATGTGATGGATTAATTGAAATGTTTATTTTGACCATGGTTATGACAATAAGATTATCATAATTAGTAATGAGATGGATTAATCGATATGCTTATCTGGAAAAAAAAATTGATAGATATATTTCTTAAAGAATTGAAACCTCTCTTTGACTTTTTGTGGAAAGAATAAAGTAATGTTTATGAGATTTGATGATTAAGTAAGATAACTACTGGAGGAAAGTGATTTTATAATATGACTTAAGAGACAGGATTGTTATATATTATAGACTTATAACTGATTTGATCTTTGACAAATGGGAAGTCAATATTTTACTCTTTATTTTTTATTTTTGTTTTTTTTTCCTTTTTTTCTTTTTGTTTAACTATTTTTGATTTTGTTTTTTGTCTTTGAATGTTTTATGATTTTGTCTTGTATGTTTTATGAAAATCTGAATAAAAATTATTGAAAAAAAAAAAAAAAACAATAATTTTATCAATATTTCCTTTCATTTATTGGTATTTCCTTACAGAATGTTTGTATTTCCTTTCAAAATATTGATATTTCATTTTAAAATATTGATATTAACATCATTTTATTTGTGAGGGAGAAAAAACAGATTGGTAAGCAGTGGCTAGTGGACAAAGAATGAACTTGAATCCATACCAGTCTGTTAGGTCGACAGAATGCTTTCCAACTGGCACTGGCCAATGGATCCAATCCCAAGTCATAGCAGCACACTACTGCTTGCATCTGGAGCAGGATCAGTTGGCAGGAAGGGGTGTCACCACACACCTGGCCTCCCATCAGCCTTGTCACTTGGCGTAGTGGGAGGAAAAGAGGGAGGGTTGAGACGATCACTGGGATTGCCTCCCAGTAAGTACAGTGATACAGCTGACAGAAGGCCACATGTGCAGCAGTGTGCCTTCCTGCTGGTTGCTCCTGTACAGTTCTGGGCAAGACATTTTAAGAATACCTCCCTTGTCACCCATTCTCTCACCATGCCCACACCTTCAATGAATATCAGAAGGAGTTCTATGAAGGTACAGTTGTACAGAGATAGAGGTCTTCTACATGAAGAATATCCCTGCCCAATCAAGGTCCTTCCTCAAGTGGAGAAGGTCTTAATGCATACATCTGTAGATGTGTAGAATACCGTCTGATGTCTGTTGAATGAGCAAACATTGGGGGAGCACTGTGGTGATGATGGTCAGGGCTAGCCAGGGCCGGTTCTAAATGGCGGCCCCAGAGTTACAGGGGGGCCCTCAGCTGCCCCTCTGCTCCCCTTCCACAATCCGTGGGGCCCCCACGCCCCCCACACCCCTCCACCTACCTGTCTGCTGTCTTTTACCATTGCCCTTAACGAAGACGGCGGCCGTGGTTTCCCTAAGGTACTGAAGCCCCTGCCGCCATCTTAGTTGATGGCAGAGATGCATACACATAGCACACACACATGCCATCAACAAGATGGCGGTGGAAGCGTTATCCCCTTAGGGAAACTGTGACCGCCATCTTCATTAAGGGCAATGGTAAAAGACAGCAGACAGGTAGGTGGGGGTTGGGGTGCCTGGGGTGGTGCACACACACACACACGCCGGGGGGCAGGGCAAGCTGATTCCCAAGGGCCCCGGCATTCCTGGAGTCGGCCCTGAGGCTAGCCCATGCAGTGGTGGTAGATTGGGTGAACCGGAGCAGCCCTGCAGTCCCATCTGCATGTCCGCCTGAAGTCTTAAGTAAACTGGAGTGTGTCCAGTTTTATTTAGGTGCTGGTTTTATTGAAATTGTAGGGGTTGCCCTGGCCACAAGACTCATCTTGTATCTGCAGTTTTGAGAAACAAACTGATCTGTTTCAGAACCACTCTGTGTTTTTCCAATTTGGCTCATTATTTGGGATAAAATTAAATCTGTTAAAAGTGAAGTTGTTTCACTCCCATTCACCATAATGGGGAATCTAAAAATGACAACTTTTTATTACTTTCACAGAAGTGGATAGAGTTTGCAGGCACAGCAGACCCTCCAGAGTGGATTAAGCTGGTCAAATGGTAGGCAGGAGCAGAAAAATGTTTCAGTGCAGCACACCTTTAAAGTCTGATATTTAAAAAATAAAATAAAACTCTATCACTTTTTTTTCATTTTCTGCCAAAATTGGATGTAACTTGCAGACATGATCACCTTATAAGGGGATGAAGCCTACCAAATTTCAGAATATCTGCAATGGTTTTCCCACATTGGAAGACTGTACTATTTGAGGTAGATACAAAAAGAATCATAGAGGGGTGGGGTGATTCCCCGCTGGGGAGGGGGAAGTGCCATTCCCAGCATGAACCCTGTTACTCTAATGATCATTGGTGAGGATGGACCTCTGCTACCCCACTGATTTTGGGGGATACAATGGAGATCTCTCTAGAGATTTGCATGGGAGAAGGCACTGAAAAATATGTGATTGGAGTGTCCTAGGATAATAATTAACTGTGATTAAAAGCTAGACCTAACCATCAAAACAAAAGATTCCCCCCCCATCAGCTCCCCTCTCCACCTCTGTGCATTTCCCCAGTCGGCTTGGTTTCATTTCTCAGAAAATAAAATAAAAAATTGCAATTATTTTGGAAACCAATGCCAAAGAGCAGCCCAAAAGCTTAGGGAGTCCCTGAACTGACTCCAAATGCCTTTTTAACAGCTTGATACAATTTGGAAACATGAGAACCTTCCCTGAATCATCCCAGTTCATTCATAATTAGGAGTATACCTGGAGCTGATTTACACCACTAATAATTTTAACATTGTGCTGTACATGGCATTGTAGTTTTTAAATGAAAAAGTGTACAAAATTATTTTTTAAAAATAAACACAAGAATATGAATGAGATAGGGTAGGGGTCAATGCTCAGATCACACACAGTGCATAAACTATGGAATTCACTCCCACAAGAGGCAGTGATGGCCACCAACTTGGACGCCTTTGAAAGAAGATTAGACAAATTCATGGAGGATGATGCTACCAATGGCTACCAGCCATGATGGCTACACTCTGCCTCCACAGTCAGAGGCAGTATGCTTCTGAAAATCAGTTGCTGGTAGCCGCAGAAGGGGAGAGTGCTCTTGCACTCAGGTTCTGCTTGTAGTCTTCCCTTGGGCATCTGATTGGCAACTGTGAATACATGAAGCTGAACTAGATGGGCCCCTGGCCTGATCCAATGGGTTCTTCTTACATTCTTATGTTCTTAAGTAGCAAAAGGGACAGAAAAGGTAAGATTATGCCTTTTATGGTAAGTCAGGAAAGAGGTTGCTTTTGAAATGGAATTTGAAAATGGCTTTTGAAAGAGTGGAATGCCTTGATAGACAGCGAAGTGGATTTTAAATGACTTATATGAAACCAAGGTAAGTCCACAACCTCATTTGCACTGCCTGTGCCTTGGATAGGCACACAATTGCATTTGATGGCTACTAAATTGTTTTTCCTGGTGACACAGGGCTAGGTCCGAAAGATGTCACTTCAATCCCATATTGGTTGAAGAGGACTTCTTCTTGCACTAAAATGTTTGGGACAAATAGTGCTTTAGGCAAGCATGTCATCTTGTGTACTTCAGAGATAGGTCTGGGAGTACATCTGGGCTCATTGTGTAGGCCTGCTGTGTTCTCAACCAGTTATTCTAGCTGGCAAGGAATTGGATGGAACTGTACCTCCCTCGTTTTCATGCCTGTTAGGGAAGCGATCACTAGGAAAAAGTAAGGGGAGACATAACAGATGTACATAAAATTATCCATGATGTGGAAAAAGTAGATATATTTTTTCTCCCTCTCTTATAATAATAATAATAATAATAAATTTAATTTCTTCGTTGCCTATCTGGCCAATGGCCACTCTAGGCGACTTACAAAATTGTTAAAATACAATTGATAAAATACAGTAATACAATATAAAAACAACACATCTGCAGCAACAATATTAAAACTGGGCAGGAGGCATTTCAGTTATAACAATTAACCCTCCCCAGATACACCGAAGGCCTGCTGAAAGAGCCAGGTCTTTAAGGCTTTCCGAAACACATTTAAAGAAGAGGCGTGCCGGAGATCTTGTGGGAGGGAGTTCCAAAGAGTGGGGGCCGCCACTGAGAATGCCCTCTCTCTTGTACCCGCCAATCTGGCTGTTTTTGTTGGCGGGATTGAGAGAAGGCCCTGTGTGGCCGATCTTGTCGGGCGGCATAATTGGTGGCGTTGAAGGCGCTCCGTGAGATAAACTGGGCTGGAACCGTGTAGGGATTTAAAGGTCAATACCAACACCTTGAATTGAGCTCGGAAAACAACTGGTAGCCAGTGTAGGTCGAACAACACTGGTGTGATGTGATCTCGGCGGCGACTATTCGTAAGTAGTCGAGCCGCTGCATTTTGTATCAGTTGTAATTTCCGGACAGTTTTCAAGGGTATCCCCACGTAGAGCGCATTACAGTAGTCCAAACGAGAGGTGACCAGGGCGTGTACCACTAGTGGGAGCTGGTGAACAGGAAGGTAGGGTTGCAGCCTTCGTATGAGGTGTAGTTGGTACCAGGCTGCCCGGCTCACTGCCGAAATCTGAGCCTCCATGGACAGCCTGGAATCAAGCACAACCCCAAGGCTGCGGACCTGGTCCTTTAGGGGTAGACTCACCCCGTTGAACTTCAGGTCAATGTCGCCCAACCTTCTCTTGTCCCCCACAAGTAGTACCTCGGTCTTATCAGGGTTCCTTCCCATCCATCCACTCACGGATTCCAGGCACTTGGACAAGGTCTCCACAGCCAACTCTGGTGAAGATTTAAACGAGAGATAGAGCTGAGTGTCATCCGCATATTGATGACACTGCAGCCCAAATCTCCTGATGATTGCCCCCAGCGGCTTCATATAGATGTTAAATAGCATGGGAGAGTGTATAGAGCCCTGTGGCACACCACAATTGAGAGGCCAAGGGTCTGATACCTCCTCCCCCAACGCTACCTGTTGGTACCTATCGGAGAGAAAGGAATGGAACCACTGTAATACAGTGCCTCCAATTCCCAATCCCTCCAGGCGAAGCAGAAGGATACTGTGGTCGACAGTATCAAAAGCCGCTGAGAGATCGAGGAGGACAAGAAAGGTGGATTCTCCCCTATCTAATGCCCTCCTCAAATCATCTACCAGAGTGACCAAGGCTGTTTCAGTTCCGTGACCAGTCCTGAAACCCGATTGGTATGGATCCAAATAATCCGTTTCATCCAAGTGTGCTGACAACTGGTTGGCCACCACTCGCTCAATGACCTTGCCCAGAAATGGCAGATTCAAAATTGGGCGGAAGTTATCGAATACTTGGGGATCCAAGGAGGGCTTCTTTAAGATGGGCTTTACAATTGCCTCCTTGAAGGCTGATGGCATCACACCCTCTTTCAAGGATGCGTTTACCACCGCTTTGATCTCCTCGCCCAATTTCTCTCTGCAGCTCACAAGGAGCCACGAAGGGCAAGGATCAGTAAGACAAGTGGCTGGCTTCACAGATGAAAGCACCTTGTCCACTTCCTCAGAAGGGAGAAGCCGAAACCGATCCCAATTTACCGGCATGCAACTGGCCAACTCTGGTTCATCCACTGTGTCCATGGAGCACGGGATCGAGCTCCGTAAGTGTTCGATTTTATCGGCGAAGTGTTTTGCTAATAAGTCACAGGAGGCCTTTGACTGTTCCAAGGGTTCCTGAGCAACTGGACCGACCAGACTTTGGACCACCTGGAACAGCCTCCTGGGACAGCACTCCGCAGACGCAATAGAGGCAGCAAAGAAAGCCTTCTTTCCTACCTTTATTGCCACTTGGTAGGCAGCTACTGCTGCTCTAACCTGTGTCCGGACATCTTCGGAGCGGGATTTCCGCCACCGGCGCTCTAGTCATCTCACCTCCTGTCTCAGACTACGCAACCGTGGTGTATACCATGGTGCTAGCTGAGTTCTATTCAGGGGGAGAGGACGTTTCGGAGCCACCCGGTCTAATGCCCTGGTGATCCCCACGTTCCACTCCTTCACCAGGGTTTCGACCGGGCGACCTTCAGCAGGTTCCAATTCCCCAAGCGCAGTCAGGAATCCATCCGGATCCATCAGGCGTCTGGGGCGGACCATTTTAATAGGTCCTTCACCCCTGCGGAGGGGGCATGGCAATGAGAAGTCCATATTTACCAGGTAGTGGTCTGACCATGACACAGGAGTGGCAAGAATCACTCCCAACTTCAGACCACTTCTCTCCTCTCCCAGGACAAATACTAGGTCGAGAGCATGACCGGCTACATGGGTGGGCCCAGTATTACTTAGGTACAGTTCCCAGGAAGCCATGGTTTCCAGGAAATCCCGAGGGGCTCCTATGAGAGCGGCCTCGGCATGCACGTTAAAGTCACCCAGAACCAACAGCTCTGGGGACAATGCCCGTACAGCCGAGACCACCTCCAGCACCTTGGCCAGGGAATCTGCCGTGCAGCAGGGTGGGCGGTACACCAGCAAGATCCCTAAACTGCCCTTCGGGCCCAACCTCCAGTACATACAATCAACAAATTGAGTCCTATGGAGGGGAGGTCTGGCAAAAACCAAGGACTCTTGATAGATGACTGCCACACCCCCTCCCCGCCTTCCCACCCTCGGCTGCTGTGCGTAACGGAAACCTGGCGGACACATGGCCTCAAGAATTGGAATATATTTGAATCTGGTGCCATCCAGTAAAGCTGAACGGTGAGAGATTTGGGAGAGACAAGAGGAAGTACTTCTTCACTCAACACATAGCTGAACCATGGAATTCACTACCAAAAGATGCAGTGATGGTCATCAACTTGGGCAACTTTTAAATGATGATTTAGACAAATTAATGGAGGATAAGGCTGTCGGTGGCTACTAGTCAGAGGCAGTATACCAGTTGCTGGGGAGCAACAGCAGGAGAGGGCTATTGGTCTCCTGTTCTGTTGTGGGCTTCCCATAGGCCCTTGGTTGGCCACTGAAGGAAACAGGATACATGAATAAAAAGGCCTTTGGGATGATCCAGCAAGGCTTTTCAGATGTTCTTATATTTGTCGCTGAACACTTTTGTGATTAGTGGAGGAACATTTTCTCATGTTTTCCTTGCTAACGCTTGCTTCCCCAACGTCATTGTGACCATCCAAACTGGCAAAAGAAACCAAGAGTCTTCAATCTTCTGACCACCAGAATATGCTGAAAGCTATCGCGGCTATCCTAGGCTTATACTTACTCAGAGATTACCCACAGTTAACAAGTCTGTACTGACCCTTCTTTTTAAACGCAAGAGCCAAATTCAAGATGAAGAAAGGAAGAAAAAGACAACAGCTAAATGATTTATTTGTTTGTTTTCTTACATTTATATTCCACTTTTCTTTCATCAAGGAACCCAAGGTGGCATACATGTCACCCAGTCCAGGCACTGGCCAGACGCAGGCCTGCTTAGCTTCAGCAAAGCTTAGCTTCAGTGGTGACCTCATGTGCCCTCAGACCATATCCTGTAGAAAACCAAACCTTGACAATCAGTATATTTCTTGTGTACATGTTATCATCAGATGCACACAATAAGTGTTACAAACTCTACACAAAAGAGAGGCCTTATCAAGTAGCCTGTAATGTGATGATAAATGTTGTAAAAACCAGAATTAGAAATTAGTAATGATAATGCTCTATTTATCCCTATATACTTCAGCTGTGATTCAATTATCATTCCTTTCATTGTAGTGTCTCCTTGGGTTGCACAGAAGGTTAACATTTAAAAACTAGGTCTACTACTAGAGAGTGAACACGGTATAGTGGGTTCAAATCCCAGCTAGGAACATCACAGGGTGATCATAAGCCAGTCACTGTCTCTTAGCCTAACCTGAGATTTGTGTATGTGTGGATAAAATGGAGGCCAGGAGAACTCTGTATGCTGCCTCATGATCCTTGGGGAAAAGATCGGATATGAACATAATACACATTTTTATCATCATCATCCAGAAATTGACTACAACACTTGCTGAAATTTATGCTAGGATGTAAACAACAATATTTATATGGGCATTTATGAAGAAAAATACAGATTACAGCATTTGTCCATTGAGGATAAAAATCAGAAACAGACCCCCAACCTTACCGTCTGCTAGTATATGCTGAAAATCATCACTGTGAGCTACATCTTATCATCCAATGCACACAATGAACATTACAAGCTTCACCTAAAAGATAGGCTTTATCAAGTAGCCTGTTATGTGCTGATAGAGTGGGTGGTAACTAGAGTTAACAATAAATGACAGTAATGTCCTATTTTTCAGCTGTGATTGGATTATTGCTCCTTTACTTGTAGTGTATCTTTGTGAATTTTAAAGAATGAGCAACTCACACAAAAACTGGACAAGATAAATAGAAATATATTGCATCATTCAATATAAGTGGTGATGTAGAGTAGTCACTATGGGACTGTGCTTTGAATCAGGAAGTCCCCTTTGCTGTGAGAATGATAATACTGATCTACTTTGCAGGATTATTGTGGAGATTGCAATGAGATAATGCATATGAAATGCTTTGAATGCTGTAAAAAAATTATATACGTGCTAAGTATTTTCATACAGTACTAGTCATTTTTCAAACTTGCTGTGCAAATGACATTAAGAGTAAAGCATTAATAGATTTTGGTACTTTGGGTTTGCTGATGATTATCTACAAAGCATGGGTCTTTTATTGAAAGATGGTGATTGGTTTTCAGGTTGGTTGTAAGTGTTGTTTACTCATTTGGGAAATGAAATAGACAAGGCTCTGAAACATTTTCAGTCAACTGTATTTGCAGTCTTCACATACAAATGAGAAAGCATTCAGCTGATACCTGAACACATTTTTCCAAATTATACGTAGCCCAAATATATTATTGTATCTTATTTAACAAAGATATTCTCCATTCTCTTCTGGTTATCATTTCAATTGTGCAAATGAAAACACAGAGAACACGATAATTCATCAACAGTTCATGATAGAAGGATTTCCTAATAAACAAAATCCAATCAAAACTAATACATGTACGTTTGGGCAAACCCACGCCCAGGTGAAATCCAACTGAGTCATGCTCACCAGATCAGTGTGTCTGTTCTGAGTTTGACAAATATTGGATTTAAAAAGGGGAAGGGGGGAATGAGAATCTGCTTTTTAAAATCAAAAAGCTCTACACAAACTTGAAAAACTCAAATAAAAATGGAAATTTGTTCCATTTCAAGATGATGTTTTGTGAAATCAATAAGGACTCCCTTTCCTTTCTCCCCTCCCCCCAATTTTTTTTTTTAATAAATTAGACTGGAAGATTTCTGACTCCTTTTGAAGGTATCCAACAATGCTTGGGAACAAATTTGCTGCTTCCAGACACCACCACCATCCCACCTGGGGTCATGCTGATGAAAAAGAACATTAAGTCCCAGACCTTTGTACATTCAGCTGCAATGTTAACTTGTTTTGCCTATGTGAAAAATGTCAACAAATGTCATTCAATGTCTTCTGCTTCCCTTTGTTGTATTTTGACTATTCAATGTATACGGAGGAGTGTCAGCACTCCTTAGGAGTGGAGTGGAGCTCCAGAATTCAGGCCAGAACTAGGGAGGCAGAAGTATTTCCAAGCAGAAACAGTGGCCACTGTTTTTCAGAACATACTGGGCCCAGTCTGGACATATGTGAGAAGCATCTTTAGTGTGTTCTGAGCCATCTGTGGCCATGCTAGTCCCCACCTTTAAGGCCTCCAGCTCATCAAGGTAGAAATGCAATGGCTCCCTTTGTGTAGACAAGGTGAGGCCGAATGCAGCCAAAGCAACATATCACCAGTTGTTACGTCTTGCTTCATATGCTCCAAAGTGTTAAGTGATAAATTGCTGCCTACTTGGTGCACCAGAAGCCTTCAAGCACGTGTACATGGGAGCCTCCTGGGCCACTCTAGGCCTCCTTTCATCGTATCCATAGCCTGTATAGCTGGACAGACACAAAAGGCCGCTCCAACTTCACAGTATGATGGGGGGGGGCTTTTTAAATGTGTTGGGGGGCTGTTCAGCAGGGGGAAATTTACTGTTTTCTCAGTGGCTGTTGCTTGGCCTGTTTTAGAAATTTAAAACTGGCCAGTAAAATTGTCTAACTGGCTTCAGTGAGTGTTATTTTTTTTAAAAAAAAAAGGTAAATGCTGGGCCATTATATTGACTTGCTTTCTGAGTTCTGCTCAAGCTTTCAAGACTTTTGCTACAGTTACTTTGTTCTGTGTTTTCACTTCTTGAAGGTTAGACTGAATTTTTTACAAAGGCTGAATTTTTTTAAATTTGGAGAGCTAAATTTTTCATGACCTTATAAAAAAATCTACAGGCCAAGAAAACACATTTTTGCTTAAATATCATATGTTGTGTACCTTTTCCATATCTTTCCTTTTATGCCTTTAAGGGAAAACATGTGAAGTGTTTAGTCAAACGTTTATCTTGTCAAAAAGCAATTTATTGCATCTGAGGGTCACATTGAAATGATATAATGAGCTATAGGGGTTGCATCTATGCTTTCATTGCCTACAATTGATACAAGTAGTGCATTGTTCCTCTGTGTGTTGCTAACTGTTCTTCTGTCCTCAGGGATCCTTCTCTTCATCCAGATTTATCTCTAGATTTTAAAATTCCAAACTATTGGATCTTGTTCCAAAGCAAAACCATTGCATTAGGAATTCTCCATTATTCCACTTTTTTTTTCATTTCCAAGGCTGAGCAAAACTAGCCTCCTAAAATTCTCCATGCTATTTGTAGAAAAAAGGCAGGGATATGCATTTTGGTGAATATTCTTAGGAAGAGGAAGGTGAAGTTCTCTAAGGGTTGTATCAAACTATATTATACTAAGAGTAGACCCACTGAAATTAATGGACAGGACCAAATTATGCTCATTTATTTTAATAGGTTGCATCCAACAAAACTGTCCTATTCATTCAAGGGCTTCTCCTTGTGCCACGGAATGACCCTTCCTTCTTCTCCCCCTGCACCCTGTATCTGTTCTGGGCTTCCCCCAATCCTCTGAAACAAATTTGGGGTGAGAACATGGTGCACAAAGGGAGAGGAGAAGTAGGAGTGTTCCATTGAACAAGAGGATGCCCTTGTGAGAAAGGGATGACTTTACCGGATACAGCCCAATGAATCTACTCTGAGTATGACTTAGTTGGATGCAGACCCAACTGTCTGTCTCTCCTTCCTGCTCCCCACAAAAAAAAATCTGAGAAATTTCTGTTCACAATGTTGGACAGAACACTACTGTGAATTCCTGTTGGTTGATGAATGAAGCAAAGAGAGGAGGATTAATGATAGTTGGGGAGGGGACATAATTTTATTGGGAACTTGGCTCAGCAGCGAAAAGTTCAGCCTCCCCCTCCTTCATGCTGTGGTCCTGATGAAAATCTCTGTATGGGGGAGATGGGGGGTTGTTTGCCCTTACTATTTAAAAAAAGCAAAAGCCACCAATGTTATTGGCAGAGACCCATTTAGCAAAATTTGTACTTTGGCCCTGACTCATTTCAGACTCTGAGCACTTAGTTTCTTGCCCGACTCAGCCTTCCCTGCTGACAGGCTCTCGTAAGAGAAGAGCAAGGAATGCAAGCCCGGGGACACTTGTGAGACAGCAAATTAGCTACACTGACAGAGAAGGGAGAAAGGTTTAGCGGGGAGCTTTCACAGCCTCTTTGAGTCCTTTGCCCTGTGATTAATCTCATGGGTGCCCTTGATAAGTGCCGGCGGACATGTTGAGGCATAAATTCCATCTCCATTCTGTGAAGGATCTCAGGCTGAAACAAACTTGAGCCATTGCCACATATTTCATGTTGTGTGAAGCATTTTCGAGCGGCCATCTAATGCGGAACTGATAAACCTGCAGATCCTTCTTTCACTTTGCTTTATGAAGGACATGGGATGAAACCCTGGAGGGCCTTGGCCTCCAGGGCACCAGCAAAAACTGAGCATGAGAACATCCATTTCTTTTCTTTTCTTTTCAAAAATTATTATTACTCTGCAGCAAACCAGTTGCAGATGTCAAGGCTGTGAGGAAAAGAGCAGCAATAACATTATTCTTGCCTTCATTTCATTTCATTTCATTTCATTTCATTTCATTTCATTGTTCTTGCCTGGTTGATGCACTGGCAAAGCTGGGCTGCTTTCTTTAAGGTGTATCCCTCTCAAATTTGCCCCAGATTTGCTTTGTACACAATGAAACTACAAGAGGGTGGTATTTGGAGTGCAGAGATCTTACATCAGTAACCTCAGGCTTGGAGACCAAATTTGGCCCTCTTTGTCCCTCTGTCTGGCCTGTGGGATTCTCACTGCACCACACCCCATCCTCAGCCACACCTGGTCTCCCCAGGCCAACCCCTCAGGCACCCCCACCCTTGTGTGATTTTGCCTGGCCAGAATGTGTCCTTGAAGTCTAACAATGCCTCTTGCTTGCCTAGATATGGAGGATAGAGAGGGCTATGTGAGTGTGTGTAACTCTAGTGTACTGTACAAAGGTAACATTTGCATCCATTGCTCTATTCACATTTGCCTCTGACCCCACCCACCATTAGCTTGACCCCACCCCAAGAGAGTTGCCCAGAAGGGAGTGTGGCTCTGGATCCATAAGGGTTCCCCACCCTGCCTTACATGGTTGGCTTCATGAAATGGTTATGTAAGGACATATATACCTGTGACTCTGGGTGTGTTAAAAACACACACAGCATCTACCATGTATCATAAGCACATCAAGAATTTTGTGAGCCTGGAGTACCACGCACTAGTATCCTAATGCTGCACATGTAGCTGCCAGTCATCTAGTTTAAACGTGACACTGACCATGTGGATCTTCATTTCCCACACAAAACACTAAAGTTATCCTTGGAGGCCCTTTTCTGAGCAGAGGTGCAGTTGGGTAATTCAATAACCTTCATGGTCTTACTGGGAATTTGTGGGGGGGGGCTCTTTAGATGGTATTGTACATAAATTCAATTATTTCAAAATGTGGGAATCTAACCCTGCTGTGTTTGGGAACCCCCTACTCCCCGCTGATTCTGCTGATTGGAGCCCTGGACATCTGCCTAAAGTCCTAACCTGATAGCATCACTGACTCCACAAGTTAACATCTTCTGAGATCATCTCTGGATCTACCAAGGGCAATGCCTTGTTCTGAGGAAGAACCCTTCATCAGGTCAAAGTAGAGGTGAACAGCCTGGACAGACCTTGAGGGGCATCACTGCCCTCCCTTTTTTACAGTGGTATAGTGGTGGTGGCACTCCTAGAGTCCAAGTGACTGGCTTCTGGGCTACAGGCAGTGGCACCAATGACAGTTGCAAAAAGAGCAATAGTCAATCATCAGCCAGCTCTGCAGGCAGGTGGAAGCTACAGGCTGAAGGAAGGAACACTGGCCTTTTACCCTTGCAATCTGTTGGTGAGGCAAGGGGCTCACCTTGCCTAATTAGTGGGCTAGCCCAGGACTTGTGAGCTTTTTTAGCTTAGGTAAAAAAATGATTAATTAGGAACATGTATAAAGGTTTATTTATTTATTTATTTATTTAAAGGTTTATGGAATCAATGCATGTTGTGATGAATGTGAAGGGAGCAAAATGTCTCTCTCTCAATACCACTGAAATGGATTGGCAATAGATTCAAAACAGCCAAAAGAAAGTACATTTTCCATAAAGTGTCTTGAATTCACTGTCACAGGATGTAGTGATGGTCACTAGCTTAGACAGCTTGGAAAGGAGATTAGGCAAATTCATGGAGGATAAGGCTTTCAATGGTTATTAGCCATGATGACTATACAGAATTACATGTGCAAGCGAAGTATGGCACCAAAGATGTTGGAGAGTGATAGCAGAAGAGGACTATTTCCTTCAAGCCCTGCTTTGTGGGACTCCCATCGTCATTTTGTTGGGTACTGTGGGAAATGGGATGCTGGACATGAAGGGCCACTGGTCTAATTTTTCAGGGTGCTTTTAGAAGTCACTGATGTGTTTGGAAGTTTACTGTCTAACCTGCCCCTGCTCCCTGATGGAAGAAAGCAGCCCTCGAAATCGTAGGGCAGGTAGTCTTGTAAAAGTCTTTTGGAAGTGCAGCTGTATTGCACAAGGGACTTTTCTTTAAGGCAAGGCCTTTTTAACTTGACATCCTGTCAAGATTGATCCCTTCTTGTTATGATCTGTGCAGTGGAGTACAGAGAAAATTCACACACCAATAGGGGTATTGTGATTCTTCTTATACAGCTTGTCCAAACCAGAAATTGGCTCTGACATGCAATAGTTCAGACCCAACAATGGTCTAAAGACACACTAAACATTTCAGTCTGATTGCTGAAGCTAACTAGGCATGGATCTGCAAGCTTCCTGGGTAAAAGATTGCTTTGACTGTCAGTAGGTCTGATAACACATAAACAAATGCTCCCTTTTGGTATGAAAGGAGTTTTAGGCATAGCACATTCTATTCAATGTTAACAAAAGCAGAAGAAATGCATTAGAATTCTATGCTCTTCCTGCACCCCTCCCCCCAAAAAGGCTATGGAGTTGGGAGAAAAATAGAAGCTCACTCTGTCTAGTTTTGGGTTATTCCTTTCTCCTCTAGCAGTCATCACTCCACATTCTAGGTTTTTTAGGTACAGGAATAATAATAATAATAATAATAATAATAATAATAATAAATTTGTTAGTCCTTTTTTTGAAAAAAGTCTCAAAGTGTCTTAACAAAATAAAATATAGAAGTTTAAATCAATTAAAAACAGAAAATTTTAAACATTTGGCAGTATTCACTGCTAGCCCTACTCAGATGAAACCCATTGAATAGGTATGACTATTCATTAATTCAT
This sequence comes from Rhineura floridana, assembly GCF_030035675.1. Taxonomy (NCBI): domain Eukaryota; kingdom Metazoa; phylum Chordata; class Lepidosauria; order Squamata; family Rhineuridae; genus Rhineura; species Rhineura floridana. Next base: position 157,167,007 of record NC_084483.1, read on the forward strand.
TAATTTCAGTGGGTTTACTCTGAGTAGGACTTAGTTGACTAGGTGCTTGCGATGATGCGGCCAGCAACGTGTCCTCTCGACCCTTGCCCTTCTTGGCTTATTAAAGCTTGCGAAGGGGGTCTGACTGAGTAGATCCAGGGTGTGGTCAATGCATCATTGTGAGAGGGAGTGGTTCCAGCCACCTTGAAAGAGACGGTGATTCAACCACTCCTGAAAAAGCCCACCCTGGACCCATTGGTTTGTGACAACTACCGACTGGTTGCAAATACCCCTTCTTAGGGAAGGTGATTGAGAGGGTTGTGGCGCAGCAACTGCAAGTACTCTTGAATGCAACAGATTATCTTGATTCATCCCAGTCTGGGTTCAGGCCTGATTATGGGACTGAATCGGCCTCGGTCGCCCTGATGGATGACCTTTATCGGGAGAAGAACAGGGGAAATGCGACCCTGTTGTTCTTACTTGATCTCTCAGCGGCTTTTGATGCCATTGACCATTGTATCCTTCTGGGCTGACTTGGTGAGATGGGTATTGGAGGCACTGTTTTACAGTGGTTCCAATCCTATCTCCAGGGTCGTTCTCAGAGAATAGCATTGGGTGACTGTCTTTCGGCCCCTGGCAGCTGTGCTGTGGGGTGCCTCAGGGTACCATCTTGTCCCCCATGCTGTTTAACATCTATATGAAGCCCTTGGGAGCAGTCATCAGGCGCTTTGGGGTGAGGTGTCAGCAGTATGCTGATGATACCCAGCTCTATTTCTCCATAACGTCTGAATCAGGAGAGGCTGTGCAAGCCCTGGACCGCTGCCTGGACTTGGTGGTGTAGGCTGCTGAGAAGTCTATGTGTCTGGTTTTCCAGAAAGACAGAAATGAGAAGACATGTAATGGGTTAACACTGTGCAGCAGCCCAAGGTCAGAGGCTGCAGCTGGCATGAAACAAAACATCTATAAAGCCTTGAAAGAGAAACTACAAGGTGTGGGGGTGTTGGGTGTTAGAAGAGTTAGGAAAGTATTCGTGTCTGTATCTGTGAGAGAAATCCTGTCAGTAAAGACTCTTAACAAGTAACGGTCTGTGTGTGGATATCTTTCGGCTGGTTCTATTCCTACTGGGCACAGGGCTGGCACACACTAGTAATACGCCGCTGCAACAGGTGGTGGGCTGGATAAGGGCCAATAAATTGAGTCTGAATCCTAGCAAGATGTAGGCACTGTGGGTTGGTGGTTCCCGAGTTCAGATAATTGGTCTGTTGCCTGCTTTGGATGGGGTTGTACTCCCTCTGAAAGAGCAGGTCCGTAGCCTAGGGGTGCTCCTGGATCCATCTTTGTCACTAGAGGCCCAGGTGACCTCAGTGGCTCTGGACCGGGATAGCCTGACCACTGTTGTCCATGCACTGGTAACCTCTAGGCTGGATTATTGTAATGCGGTCTATGTGGAGCTGTCCTTGAGGTTGGTCCGGAAGCTGCAGCTGGTGCAAAATGCAGCAGCAAGACTGCTCATGGAGCAGGGTATTGCCAACATGTCACCCTGCTGCTGTAAGAATTGCACTGGCTGTCCATTTGCTACTGGGCCAAGTGCAAGGTTCTAGGTTTCGCGTACAAAGCCCTATACAGCTCGGGACCAAGATACCTGAAAGACCATCTTACCCCTTATATACCCAGTCAATCACTGCTCTCTGCAGGTGAGGGCCTCCTGCAGATACCATCTTATCAGGAGGTTCATTCTGTACAATATAGGAAACAGACCTTTAGTTTCGTGGCACCTACCCTGTGGAACTCCCTCCCTTTGAATATTAGGCAGGTGCCATCTCTGCTATCTTTTCAGTGCCTTTTGAAGACTTTCCTCTTTCAACAAGCCTTTTAAGTTGAGACCTATCCCAGTCTGCATCTGTGTCAATATTGTTTAATATATTTTTAATGTTTTTAACCCTTTTTTAAAGTTGTTTTTTAAAAATATTTTTAATGCTGTTTTGTTTTAATGTATTTTAAGACCTGTTTTTATGATGTTTTAGAGTGTTTTAGTGCTTTGTTTGCCACCCTGGGCTCCTGCTGGGAGGAAGGGCGGGATACAAATTGAATAAATAAATAAATAGCATGCAATGTATAATACAAAATATCTAAACTGCTCATCCAATAACATAATGATAAGTCCAATCCACCCCACTAAAAGATGAGTACCACCACATAGGCCAACTTAGTTACCAAACGCCCAAGTGAATAAAAGGGTCTTAGCTTGGTATCTCAGAACTGATAATGATGATGCCAGGCATGTATTCCACAGATTGCAGAAAGTAAGAAGGAATGGGAAGTTCTCTCATGCATGTGTTCCTTCTGCTTGCACTATATGTTGATACAACCAAATATTTATCACCATTTTGATAGTAGATATTGGTGGAGGACAATTAAGGGCTTCATTAATAGAAGCTGCTGGTCCCTGCTGTGGGGCAATTAGGGATAGAAGGATGTATCAATTTGGGTTCTTTCAATTTCTCATTTTTTCTAGTCTTAAATTCAGTTCTCCACATTTCTGCAGCAATTTGCATTTTTTTTTAAAAAAAATCCTAATGAAGATTCTTCAAGTGCAATTTTTTCCTAATAAACACATTTTTGTATGTGGTTTTGACTAATGCACACATTTTTGTAAGCGGTTTCTCCTAATACAATGCTTTTTTTTGTTATTTTAACTAATATATTCATTGTTCTGCACACTTCCCCCAATATATGCATTTTTGTAATCCTTGGTTGGAGAATTGCACTGTGAAATTTGGAAAAATGAGAATTTTGAAGGATGGCTGTGTTTCAGTTCTCATATTGTTTCGGAAGGTGCAACTTTTATAGGTTCAGCTTTAACTGCAAACTGAATTGAATTTCTCCTCCATTACTAGGGGCAATTGAGATGGGATGGTAATCCCCATCCTTATATGTAACCAGTATGCAGTGGTGCTTTAGTCAGCATCTTCAACTGTGCTGTCACTGTCTAGCTGTCCCCACTGATGCATTTTCATAGAATCATAGAACAGTAGTTGGAAGGGGCCTATTAGGCCATCAAGTCCAACCCCCTGCTCAGTGCAGGAATCCAACTTAAAGCATACCTGACAGATGGGTGTCCAGCTGCCTTTTGAATGCCTACAGTGTTGGAGAGCCCAGCATCTCCCTAGGTAATTGGTTCCATTGTCTCTAACAGGAAGTTTTTCCTGATGTTCAGTCGAAATGTGGCTTCCTGTAACTTCAGCCCATTATTCTGTGTCCTATATGTCATACATGGTTATACATTTTATTTGAAGTTTTATATACCTTGAGAGCATTGTACAATGTAGAGTGGGCATCAAATATTTTAAACAAACAAACAAATGAAGGAAAATATACAACCAATGTCCAACACCATTGCCCCCTACCCTACCCAATCCCCATTAGAGCTAGAAGTCTTACCCCAGTGTCAATCCCCTTACCACACATCAAATGAAATTGTAGATCCCTGATTTCTTCCTCTGATGCTGGTATATACACAGAGCCAATACATTTTTTTAAAAAAACTAAAAATACCCACCAAACATGATTCCTTTTCCATGGGAAGGGGTTATCTGATAATGTGTATGGTCCCATAGAGAGAAAATGTCTTAACTGAGATGGAGGAAACATCAGCTCATGTAATAATAACTTAATGTTGAACCTGACTGTTTCTTGCCTACTTCTGTATCACTCATGCTGAGACAATGAGTATTTAGATTAGCACTCACCTTGGTGTAAAGAATGTGGGTGAGCGCACACTCTCTTTCCTAACACTGGTGAAATGACCTCATTGAGATCTGTCAAGCTTCAATTTCCTGCTGCTGGAACACAACTGAGTGTGGTTTTTTGTCTAAAAGATGAAAGGTCAAAGCCCTTGATTTCATTAGTCACTTTCGACAATTTATCTGAGTGAGATTTTTCTGAAATGGGAAATACCCCTGTGAGGTTAAAGGCTAGAAATTGCATGAACTATCCATTATCTCATATTAAAAGACCTTTTCATAGATATTTCTTTTTTCCATTGTTCCCTCCTCCTCACCTCCCCTGGAGCAAATATCAGTTGTAAATCGGCACACCTCTGACATAAAAGCCAAGTATAAGCAAGAAATAAAACATTTCATTCATTCCAATTGTTGGTCCCAGTTGCACCACTGGAGCTTTTTCAAAATGGACAATCAGCATAAATGCAAGGACTTTGGCCTCCAGAATCAGTCAGTTCATTGCAATTCATTGTCATTTTTAGAGATGACTGATTTGAGTGATGGGCAAATCTATTTCAGATGAGTGACTTTCACATGCTTGTACCCATGATTAGATTCTGTTTTATTTCCACATTAATCTGCCACCTTTTAAAAAAATAATTCCTTTCAAAGTATGTATTTCAATGTGCATTTTCTCTCAAATTAGTATTTATATGCATGTTTTAACATGTTCAAGCTTCTGGGAACTGAGTCACCACATTCGGGGGGGGGGTGAGATTCAGGAGATCCAGAGTGGGGAATTCTGACCCCTGAGCCATATGTGGCTTGCAGACAGATTTCATCTTTCATCCACCAGCTGTTCAATGGGAAGCAGCTCAGGTGGAAAGGCTTTGATGTTGTGCAAAGCATGCAATTGCATTTCCTTCCTCTGCAAGAAAATCTGCTTCCAAGAAGAGCAAAGCAGAAAAGGAAATGGCTCAGTAGAGAGGTAGACATGAGTTCCTTACAAGTATGTAAACAGTGTCCATGCATTTTGCAATTACATGCATGCATTTTTTAAAAAGTTTTGAATAGCTGTATGGTAGGTTCATCTGTACATTGACATTATCAACATTCTTCTGCTTGGATTGCTGAGTTCTTCTTGCCTTTAGCACAAGGCAGATAAAAGGTATTGAAGAGTTTTCATTACAAACTTTGTACAAAAACATCTATGGAGAAAATCCAGGGTGAACTCCAGAGTGGAGTTGTTAACTAAGAATTAAATGCCTCTGTTTTGATGGGAAATAGCTTTTTATGTGGTGTAGTGGTTGTGTTGGACTATGATCTGGGAGACCAGGGTTCAAATCACCACACAGCCATGAAGAAGCTCACTGGGTGACCTTGGGCCAGTCACTACCTCTCAGCCTCAGAGGAAGGCAATAGTAAATCCCCTCTGAATACTGCTTACCATGAAAAACCCTATTCATAGGCTCGCCATAAGTCGGGATCGACTTGAAGGCAGTCCAACACACACACATGCAATTAAACCTGTGTGTGTGTCTGTGTTAAGATTGTGTGTGGGTCTGGTCTCACTCAATAGAGTCTGAATACAAACTACCTGCAAAAGAACTTCAAAGGGATAACTCTCAGTGCCCATCAGCTGACTGGCAATGACAGAACTATCAACTGCAGTAGAGAGTACCTGGTGGGGAACAGCCTATCTGAGTGGGGCTCCCTGTCAGTGCTGATCAATTGATTGGGGCTGAGAGGGAGCCCTGCTTGCTAGAGAACAGTTGTGAGTGCACCTTAACCTCCCAAATTTTCCTTTGCAACCATGTCTTTTCCTACCCCTACCTCATGCCAGATATTATACAGCCACAAGAGTGGCTATATAGTACAGTCAGCATGGATTTTTTTGCATTCCGCGATGTTAAAATGAAAATACCCCATATGTCATTCTGATGATTCCCGTAAGCTCATTTCAAAACAAAACCTTACAAAACTTATAGTCCTGAACTCAGAAGTGCTTGCTTAACGATCCTTTAAATTTTCATGGCGATACACAAAACAGTCAGAGAGAATTGAGAGTTCAAAGTATAAAAAGAGAGAGAGAGAAATCAGACCCCTTTTGGATTATGAGAGTTCTCATAATTTGTTTAAATTAATTAAAAATCAGCCATGATCACAGAGTACCTATAATCCCATTAATAACCTTGCCCCATACTCTGACCTTCATCTTCTGCAGTTTAAACTTTTAAAAAATGCCTAACTGATTTTTAATTAATTTAAGAAATTTAGCATTGAAGTCAAAGATATGACCCGGCATGTTCAGTAAGAACCTAAGAACCTGGGAAGTTTAGTTTGTGAACGGTGCTGAGAGGAGACACCTATTTCACTGACAGAGCTCCAGTTACCAGAGTGGTTTAACAGTCAGCTGCTCTGATTGAAGGTCTGTGAGGGGAACAGGGCGTCTCCTAGCAGCTCTCAGCACCCTTCACTAACTACACTTCCCAGGATTCGAGAGAAGTCATGACTGTCCAAAGTGAAATAAAGGCCTGGTGTGGATGTGGCCAGGGACAGCTTTGGTTTAAATTTGGGTGGGAGGCTACATGTGCTTGCTGTAGAATAAAAAGGTGGGGGAAACCCTGAAAAACAATGATACTGTTCACAATGTTTTCCTTTTGGAAAGAAAAGGAAAGGAAAAGGGCTTCCACCTCCTCCCCTTCCTGCCTCTCCCCAGGTTAGTTTCCCCTAGCCTAAACATGATTGCACAGGAGTAAATCCCACTGAACTCAAAAAGCATGCAGATGATCAAACCTGCCCTCCCCTCCTCCTCCCTAATATCCCCTCCCTCTTGCCCCATCCCTCCCCCTTCCTTCACCCCTCCCTCCCTCTACCCCTACCCTATCCCTTTCAAATCTCCTCCTTTCCCCCTCCTCCTCACCCTCCCTTCCACCCTCCCATTCGGTCAGTTTCACCTATCCTAAGCATGATTGCACTGGAGTAAATCCCACTGAACTCAATAAGCATGCAAATGATCAAACCTGCCCTCCTCCTTCCTCCCATCAACTCCCTTTTGTCCCTTCCCTACCCTTTCCTTTATCCCTACCCCTTCCTTTATCCCTCCCCTCCCCTTCCAATCTCCTCTTTCCCCCTCCCCTTCTTCTGCTCCCTTCTCGCCCCTTCCTCCTTCCCTCTACTCTCCCCTTCCCCTCGTCCTCCCCCATGGTTGGTTTTACCTATCCTACCCATGATTGCATGGGAGTAAATCCCACTGAACTCAATAAGCATTATTATTATTATTTATTATTATTTATTAGACTTTTATACTGCCCGACTAGCAATAGCTCTCTGGGCGGTGAACACAAGCATGCAAATGATCAGATCTGCCTTCCCCCTCCTTCCCCTCTCCTCTCCTCTCCCTTCTCCCTTCTTCCTCTCCTCCACTCTTCCTTCTTCCTCCTCCTATGCCCACTCCAGGCTCCCTCTCCATGGTGAGTTTTACCTATCCCAAGCATGATTGCACAGGAGTAAATCCTACTTTACTCAATAAACATGAACATGATCAAACCTGCCCTCCTCCTCCCCCTCCTGCCTGCTCCCCTCCCCCTCCTCCCCTCCCCATCCCCTGTGGTCAGTTTCACCTATCCTAAGCATGATTGAAGGGGAGTAAATCCCACTGAACTACCGAACTCAATAAGCATGCAAATGAGCAATCTATTCTCAGAAAACTTGCACAGGGTCCCATTCCTTACCTTCAGGATTAAAAATCAGAGAAATTCACTAACAGGCAAAAAAACTTACACTTTAAGAAAGTACCTATACAACAGATATTTCAATCCAACTTTAAAAAACAGGGAAATTGGGCAGCTATAGTGAATGCACCAGGGGAGCAGGAGACCTGACCTCCTCTCTGAGATATTGTACTGCCCTACAAATTTATCAAAATGCAAACACAATTGGGGATGGTCTTTCACAGTTTAATCCACTTCCTGTGAAGCTTGGAAGAACTGGATAACATGTGCCTCTGAACACATGGTGCTTTTTAAAGTTTGATAGAAATATTTGTTGGCTATAGGTATGTCCTTAAACTGCAAGTTTTTTTGCCTTGTTGTTGTTATGTGACTTCAAGTTGGTTATGATTTATGGCGACCCTATGAATCAGCGACCTCCAAGAGCACCTGTCATGAACCACCCTGTTCAGATCTTGTAAGTTCAGGTCTGTGGCTTCCTTTACGGAATCAATCCATCTCTTGTTTGGCCTTCCTCTTTTTCTACTGCCTCTGTTTTCCCCAGCATTATTGTTTTTTCTAATGAATCATGTCTCCTCATGATTTGTCCAAAGTATGATAACCTCAGTTTCATCATTTTAGATTCTAGTCACAATTCTGGTTTAATTTGTTCTAATACCCAATTATTTGTCTTTTTTGCAGTCCATGGTATCCACAAAGCTCTCCTCCAACACCACATTTCAAATGAGTTGATTTTTTTTCTTATCCACTTTTTTCACTGTCCAACTTTCACATCCATACATAGAGATCAGAAATACCATGGTCTGAATGATCCTGACTGTAGTGTTCAGTCATACATCTTTGCATTTGAGGACCTTTTCTAGTTCTCTCACAGCTCCCCTCCCCACTCCTAGCCTTCTTCTGATTTCTTGACTATTGTCTCCATTTTTGTTAAGGACTGTGCCAAGGTCTTGATAATCCTTGACAAGTTTAATGTCCTCATTGTCAACTTTAAAGTTACATAAATCTTCTGTTGTCATTACTTTAGTCTTCTTGATTTCAGCTGTACTCCTGCTTTTGTGCTTTCCTCTTTAACTTTCATCAGCATTCGTTTCAAATCATTACTGGTTTCTGCTAGTTGTATGGTATCGTCTGCATATCTTAAACTCTTGATATTCTCCCTACATTTTTCACATCTCCTTCATCTTGGTCCAATCCCGCTTTCTGTAGGATATGTTCTGCATATAGATTAAACAAATAGGGCAATAAAATACACCTGTCTCACGCTGAGGAACCAACTGGTTTCTCCATATTCTGTCCTTACACTAGCCTCTTGTCCAGAGTATAGGTTGTGCATCAGGACAATCAGATGCTGTGGCACCCCCATTTCTTTTAAAGCATTCTATATTTTTCTGCATATCTTAAATAATTAATATTTCTCCCTCCAATTTTCACACCTCCTTCATCTCGGTCCAATCCTGCTTTCCGTATGATATGTTCTGCGTACAGATTAAATAAATAGGGTGATCAAATACACCGCTGTCTCACACCCTTTCTGATTGGGAACCAATCGGTTTCTCCATATTCTATCCAGAGTATAAGTTGCAGATCAGGACAATCAAATGCTGTGGCACCCCCATTTCTTTTAAAGCATGACATAGTTTTTCATGATCACACAGTCAAAGGCTTTGCTGTAATCTATAAAGCACAGGGTGATTTTCTTCTGAAATTCCTTGGTCCATTCCATTATCCAACATATGTTTGCAATATGATCTCTGGTGCCTCTTCCCTTTCTAAATCCAGCTTGGACATCTGGCATTTCTCGCTCCATATATGGTAAGAGCCTTAGTTGTAGAATCTTGAGCATTACCTTACTTGCATGGGATATTAAGGCAATTGTTCAATAATTACTGCATTCCCTGGGATCCCCTTTCTTTGGAATTGGGAGGTATATGGAACGCTTCCAGTCTGTGGGCCATTGTTTAGTTTTCCATATTTCTTGACAGATTTTTGTCAAATTCTGGACAGATTCAGTCTCAGTAGCTTGTAGCAACTCTATTGGCATGCCATCTATTCCTGGTGATTTGTTTCTTCCAAGTATTTTAAGAGCAGCTTTCACCTCGCATTCTAAAATTTCTGGTTCTTCATCATACGGTTCCTCTGTGAATGAATCTGTCATCCTGGCATCTCTTTTATAGAATTCTTCAGTGTATTGCTTCCATCTTCCTTTTATTTCATCTCGGTCAGTCAGTGTGTTTCCCTGTTAATTATTCAACATCCCTACTCTTGGTTTAAATTTCCCTTTAATTTCTCTAATCTTTTGGAACAGGACTCTTGTTCTACCCTTTTTGTTGTCCCCTTCTATTTCTATACAGTAACTATTGTAATAGTTCTTTGTCCCTACGTGCTAGTCGCTGTATTGTTGCATTTAGGGTTCTAACTGTGTTTCTATCTCCTCTTGCTTTTGCTTTCCTTCTTTCTTTAACCATTTTAAGAGTTTCTTCAGTCATCCATTGAGGTCTTTCTTTCTTTTTAACTAGAGGTATTGTCTTTTTGCATTCTTCCCTGATAACGTCTCTGACTTCATTCCATAGTCCTTCTGGTTCTCTGTCAACTAAGTTTAAAGCCTCAAACCGGTTCCTTATTTGATCTTTATATTCTTCTGGGATGTTATTTAAGTTGTATTTTGGCATTATGATTGCTTTGTTGGTCTTCTTTAGCTTTACTCTGATTTTCGATATGACCAGTTCATGATCTGTACCTTCGTCTGCTCCTGGTCTTGTTTTTGCAGAAAGTATGGAATTTCTCCATCTTCTGCTACCAATTATATAATCAATTTGATTCCTATATTGACCATTTGGTGATGTCCATCTGTACAGTCGTCTTTTTGGTTGCTCAAAAAATGTTTTTGCAAGAAACAAATTATTGGCTTCACAGTATTCAATAAGTCTTTCTCCTGCTTCATTTCTGTCTCCTAAGCCCAATTTCCCCACAATTCCTAATTTTTTTCTGTTCCCTACTTTTGCATTTCAGTCCCTCATGATTATCAGCACATCTTGTTTTGGTGTGTGATCAATTTCTTCCTGTACTTCTGTGTAAAATCTCTCCAATTCCTCTTCTTCTGCGTTTGCTGTTGGAGCATAGACTTGAATGATGGTTATGTTGATAGGTTTCCCGTTTAATCTCATTGATATAACTTGCTCAGACCTTGTGTTGTAGCTCCTAATTGCTCTTGTTACATCAGTTCTCACTATTAAAGCAACCCCATTTCTTCTTAATTTCTCATTTCCTGCATACAATATTTTATAGTTGACTGATTGAAAATGTCCCATTCCCGTCCATTTTAGTTCACTCACACCAAGTATAGTAATGTTGATGCTTCCATTTCTTGTTTGACAATTTCTAACTTTCCCTGGTTCATGCTTCTCACATTCCATGTTCCTATTGTGTGTGTCATACAACTCCGGACTCTCCTTTTGCATCTGTGCGCATCAGCCTCTGGGCTTCCTTTTGGCTTTGACCCAGCTGCGTCATTAGTCACAGCGCTACTTGTTCTTGTCCTTTGTTCTTCCCCAGTAGCTCACTGAGTGCCTTCTGACCTGGGGGTCTCATCTTCCAGCACTATCTCGCGTTGCATTTTGGATACTCTATTCATAGGGTTTTCGTGGTAAGAGATATTCAGAGGTGGTTTACCATTGCCTTCCTCTGAGTTTGGATGTATCTTAGTCTGGTGCCTCAGCTTTGACTATTCCGCCTTGGGTGCCCCTGCTAGGAATCTAGCCTCTTGGTCTAGACTCCTGATGGCATTGCTCTTAGCTTCTTCAACACTCTCAAACCCCCTCACCACATTAAGGTGTGCATCCTAGAGGGGGCATAGAGACATACAGCAAAGCAATTTGAAAAAATAGGTTACTTATCCTCTCTGTATTAATTTGCACCAGTAAACACATAGCCAAAGGGTCAAAATCTCACTAAAAAGAAAGTCAATTTAAAATGTATTGAAGGAATAGACAAAAGGTGAAATATTATAGGCATTCATTAAAAAACAGTGAAGGCATGATAGAAGACAAGCAATATATTGTATTAAAACATAATAAATGAAGCAATTACAATATGGCTTGTTACCACAACGGCTATGTCAAGAGAATAAAAGAATAAATGCAATTTAAAGTGAATTGCATTCATGAATTATGGTTCAACAAGAAATCAGAGCTAACAATTGAAATATAATTAAGCAATTCTAAAAATCAATATGAGAGCAATCCTAACCCCCTGATTTTTGTTGTTGGAGAGGGTTAGGATATGACAGAAGTGTGTGCCATTCTCCCCGACTGCTGTTGTGGTGGGGGGAGGCTCTGTAGCTGTGGAGGTTGTATTGCCAATCACCGGAAGAAATGTAGATGTATAATCAAGGAGATTATAAATGGCATGTGGATGGCCCTTGTCCCATAATTCATGCTTCATACCCTTGATTGATGTTTTGGGGTGCTTATTGCTTGGCATACTGTACTGCAATGTACTGGAATCTGGAGACTTCAAAATGCAAGCTCTCAGTTGAGAAATGCTTCATTCTGTTTGTGAAACAGCATTTGGGAAGTTATTCAGTTAATCAAAACAATCCAGCTTGCCCCACACTTCTGCTCTGACAAGTGGGCTTATTCGTAACTTTCTCAAGCTTTGAAGGGACAATGAGCTAATTGACTTACAAATGTTCTCACTTTGCTTATGTAAACAAAGCAATTTATAGTCAAAACAAGCCATTAAGTTGGGGGGTGCAGCTGCATTCTCAAGCCGAAGCTGTACCATGTGCATGGTCAGGAGATATCAATAAACATCACCTGAGGGGGAAACCAGCAATCTAGATGACAGGAAGATAATAATTTCATAGGTATAGGGTGCCCCTTCCCAGAGGATATTTCAGTTATAAATAAGGGACCCCTAGATTGGGGAGATTAAGCCTCAAGGGGGCTGACACAGCCTCAAAGCACCATCAAGAGAACATCACTCAAGAGCTGTGACCCCCCCCAGACAAGAATCCTTGCTGTGCTTTCCGTGGGGCTTCCAGCCAGCAGATGTAAGAGGAAAGACAGGCGGTGGGGGGGGGGAGCAGAGACCTGCTAGTTATTAGTTTCATTTCAGGGTTTTACTGCTTGCCAATGAAAGTTATATGTAAACAGCTTCCTCTAATAAGCCATTTAACCTCTTCACCACCAGCAGTGTTCATTGTCCTTTGAAATTCCGAACTAACTTGTCTTGTGCTTGGCAAGAGCTAGGCATTTGGCAATACAGAGGTCCAGCTGTGTCCATGGAAAGCATGATGGGCAGGAAGCTAATAATGGCTATAAAAACAGAAAAGCTTATCCCCAAAATGCCTTAGAGCCGAATCTAAAGGTAAAATACAAAAAGCACAGCCCTACTCTCTACCTCACAAGAAAACCATGCCAGCATGCTTTTGGTATTCAGCAAAGATTCTGCTGGGAGAGGAAGAAGAATCCGTGGAGAAAAAACAGGCTGGGGTAAAAATTGCAGAAAGGAGACCCCAGGGAGAGGAGGGCAAGTGGGGAGAGAAGAACTTTCTTTGTTATCTTCTCAATATAAACATTCTCTTTTTGTCTCAAAATCTAGAAAAATCTCCTGTACTTCTCTTGGTTCTTCATTATTTCATGTTCTTCATTTTAAACATCACAATTCCTAATTAAAATTAGTTCAAGACTGATAAATATCTGAGTTAAGAGAATTTTGAAACTAACTTTGTGTTTGATGTTTCATTTTTTTAATTGGGGCAACTGATAGGCAGGTGTGAGATCAGAAGATGACATCAGCCCCAAAGCCATGATTTACACATAGATAATTAGAAGACTCAGGAAAATAATCCTAGTAAGAGCTGTGCCTACATATCCAGAGTCAAAAATCTGTGAGCAGAGGAATTTTTACCCCAATCTGCCATGCTGGAGAGGGTTGGGATAAGGCCAAGGTGTCATTCCATTGGGGTCCATCGACAGTGACACCTCCACAGAAGTCCCCATTACACCCACTGAAAGTACAGACGTGCAGTAGCTACCACCAGTGTACACCCACCAGTGGCAGCCAATGGAACTCAGTAGTGGGGAGGGGGCAGAGCTGTATTGGCCAAGGATACTAAGTCAGTCCAGCTATCAGTGACAGACTCATTCTGGGCCTCTGCTGCACCAGCTGCAGTTGTCGCAGTGAAAAATGACTTTTTCACTGCCCCCCCACCTTCCACCCTGGCCAGCATGAGCATCAGGCTTCAGATATGGGGGGCTAATTATCCATCCATCTATATCTGTTCCTCAGGTATTATTTTTCCACCCCAGTTCATTATCTTGGTCAGCTTAAACACTTGTATTCCAGTTACAAATATCAGCTCTCTGTATTTGATTGATGATCGGTTTGAGATACTTGTAACTTTCTCTGTAGTTTCATTTCATATTTGGGACCTAGCAAAACAGGTGTCCATTATCATAAAAATTATGAGATCATGCCATTTCTACGGAGAGTTCTTCTCTGACACTTAGCAGCTGGTGTCTTTAGCAGAATAAGACCTACCAATCACCATAAATCTGTGCAGCCTTTCATCAACGCCAAAATATGAGAACAGCTTCTTCAAATGGGAGATACAATCCATGGCTGCACTGTGAACCAAATTTCCAAATTTTCAGCACAATACCTTTGGATCCAACAATAGGAAATAACTAACAGAATGCGCTCAAATGCAAAGATGACTCAGACTTTGAAACAGCAAAACCACCTCCCATTGTCAGGCACATCTCCCCCTTTAACAAAGCCAACATTCTTTGACAGGTGAGGACACAGCCAGCCCTCCACTGCACAGTATAGACATCTACAACATATACCTGGGCTCCTGCTGGGAGGAATGGCAGGAAATAAATCAAATAATAAAATACTTGACTTAGCCATCTGATCAGCTTTATAAAAAAATGGAAATGGAAATGGACTGCCTTCAAGTCGATCCCGACTTATGGCTACCCTATGAATAGGGTTTTCATGGTAAGCGGTATTCAGAGCGGTATTTGCCATTGCCTCCCTCTGAGGCTAGACCTCCCCAGCAGGCTAGGGCCTGCTCAGCTTTCCACAGCTGCACAAGCCAGTCCCTCCTTATCCACAGCTGCCAGCTGGGGGGCAACTGGGCTCCTTGGGACTCTGCAGCTTGCCCACGGCTGCACAGGTGGCAGGGCACGTAACTCCTGAGCCACTCACTGTGTCCCTTTACACACAGAAGACACGAGCAGATATTTGAACTCACAGACTCTGGACTCCCAGGCAGGCTCTCCTCCCCACTGTGTTATACCAGCTTTATAGGGATAATTTATCAATGAGTGCAGGAGTGGGGATCCTGTGGCCCTCCTGATGTTGCTGGACTACAACACCCATCATCCCTGACCATTGGCCATGCTGACTGGAGCTGGTTGGAAACATTTGGAGGGCTACAGGTTCCCCATCCCTAACTAAGTGCATCTAGGTGGCTATCAAGAAAGACATCTTGTAAGAGGCACTGGCAAAGGAAGTTCTGATTCGTTAGCCCCTTGAAAAGTAAAGTGCCATACAATGGAACACTCACAGACTGCAAGCAGAATGTGAAAGGGGCTGTACCCCTGATGATCAAGGCATCCAGAGCTCACCACTGTGTGTGTGTGTGTGTGTGTGTGTGTAAATTAAACCTGTAACCAGCTCAGGAGTATACACCTCCCTGTTATTCCTAAGCAATTTATCCATATAAGCACTTTTCCCAACTGGCTTAGGAATTGTGTCCTTTTTCTTTTTCAGTCTCAGTAAACACAACCTTCATTTCAGAGTCTCATCCTGCTAATAATTACGCCACCCCATTTCCAAAGGTCTCATCTTCCAAGAACCTAGGAAAATCAATTCCAGCAGTCATATAGCGTGCTAAGGTTCCATGGCTTTGAGAAGAACATTTCTAGAACATTTCTTTAGTAAAGTGGTGGTGGACATTTTTCAGTGCAAGGGCCACATTCCCTGTTGGTTAATACTCAAAGGTCCACATGCAACAGTTAGGCATGACCAAAGTGAAAAGGGGGGGGCAACGTTGGAGTTGTCAACTCTCTTTCTTTCTCTCACAAACATACCCTCCCACACACATTCGGACTACACATACACACACATACATACACACTACAGAAAGAGATGGGGGAGAAAATCAATTCAGTTTGCATTTAAAGCCAAATCTATCAAATTTGTGTAATATGAGAACTGAAACGCAGCCATCCTTTGAAATTCACATAACGCATAAAGAAAAGTATTCATGAAACGAACATACAAAAATGCATTGTAGGAGAAATTGCTAAGGAAAATATGCTCATTAATCAAAACTGCAAACAAAAATGTGTTTAGTAGGAGAAATTTTCACTAAAATGTGGAAGAATTTTTTTAAATATCTGTATTGAGGTTTCCCCCCCATACACTAAAAGTACAAAAGGAACAAATACTAAACAAACAATCCAAAACATGGAGAAGACAGCAACCAATCATATATGTACAATTTTGTCCCAAGAATATATATCAGAAATAATTTATATTGCATTTTATTAATGAACCCCAAATTTCTAAGGATACTGTAGACTGTTGTTGAGGAAGGTTTGCATTGTCAGCAGATAGAATAAAGTTCCACCATGTAACGTAAAAAATGTCTGGGGTTTCAATTCCCTGTAGAGATCACACATTAAGAGGGTTTTCCCCCCTAAGATGGCAGTATTCCACACATTACTACACCATGTTTCAATGTTCAAACTATGCAATATTTTCCATCTTTGAGCAATAGTCTGTCGCACAGCCACCAGTAAAAATATTACAATGTTATTGGATTTAATTATGTTTTCCGGTTCAAATACAGACAATAAAAATGTTGTAGAGTAAAATAAAAAGGTTCCTGAATAATATTATAGATTTCCTTGAACACTTCCTTCCAGAACTGCTTTACTTGAGGACACTTCCACCAAAGGTGATAATGTGTACCTCTAACAATACATCCATGCCAACATGTTGGTGCTATGTTAGCAATCATGTGTGATAATTGTACTGGAGTTCTGTACTGTCTATGGCTAACTTTTAAAGTATTTTACCTTATGTAGGCTGACACTGACTTCACTGATCTGGAACACCATAGATTTATGGTGTTCATCACTTTGTTCACTTCATTAGTTTCATCAATTTCTTCACCCACATCTGCCTCCCAGACCATTTTCAATCCTTGAAGGAGGTCTATCCTAATTTCTGTTAAGATCTTATAAATACTTGAGACCACTCCTTTATTTTTAGGGCCAGCATTAACAATAAGAACCTCAAATCTGGTAAGGAGCCTGATGGCCTGTATCCAAATGCCTGACTCCATAAGAAAACATTGCAATTGACATAACTGGAGCCATCCTACATTTAAGTCTCCAATATCAGCTTGAAGTTTAAAAGTTGATCTTGCATTACTGGGGATTTTGGAATCTATAATACCCTTTCTTTTTTCATTTAGCCATAGATCTCCGAAGTGTCATATAGTAATTTGTATTCGAATGCCTGACTCCATAAGAAAACATTGCAATTGACATAACTGGAGCCATCCTACATTTAAGTCTCCAGTATCAGCTTGAAGTTTAAAAGTTGATCTTGCATTACTGGGGATTTTTTATTTTTGTAAAAATCATGGAATCTATAATACCCTTTCTTTTTTCATTTAGCCATAGATCTCCGAAGTGTCATATGAAGTAACTTAGTGTGGTTAATTAACGGAATCAAGGGAGAATATACTGGTGACAGCCTTCACTGACATTTATGTCAGTCTTGAAGTGTAGAAAGCATAAACAGAATATGTATATTTTTGAGGAAAGAAGCTGATACAGTTTCAAATGGTAAAGACCACAAAAAGTTCTTATTTAATAGCAAAGTTTGATCCTCTGTTTTAACCCAGTACTTTTTAGCCTTCCAGATCATATTACACACCTGACAAAAGTTCAAATGCATCATAGTTCATGCCAATATTTGGGAGTCCCATCCCCCACCATCTGGTTTTCTGTACAAATTTTTCATAGCCATTTTAGATTTCTTTTTTCTTTTTGGAATTTATATATATGTATATCCACTTTTAATCTGACCCAGATGGAGATGGGAAGTACAGAAACAAGAATCTGGGAATTATCTTCATTTGTATGGTTGCTATTCTACCAAGGATTAATAATGCTGAAAAATTTTCATGAGGATTTTTTAAAAAAAAAAGCACCTTGCAAATTGCTGAAGAAATCTGGAAAATTGAATTTAAGATTGAAAAAATCAGAAAGAGAGAGAACGGAAATTGATAGATCCTTCTATTCCTACATACAGACCACCAGAAGTTGCTCATTCTGTGGGGTGGAGCTGATACACGAGCTGCCTGCTATGTAGGTTGATGTTGCTTACCAGGAGGGGGAGGAGCAAGGCAGTAGAGAGGTTGGTGCAGTGTAAAAGCACTGGGGAGCTAATTTGGCACTCCTGCCAGTGCTTTTGCACTGCACCAATCTCCCCTCCCTCTCCCTCCTAGTAACCAGCAGTGATCCACTTGCTTGGAAGCTAGTGTAGTGGCACCTCCCCGCCCAGCAAGTCACTTCTGCAGACCACACATCACCTCTCTTCACCCCCTCTTTGATTGACAGTAACGATCTCCTGAAAATATGCAATCCTCCTGCCTTTGTGCACACCTAATCTTGGAAAAATATTTCTATAAATTTAAAATAAACAGAGAACTGAACTCTGTGAATGCACAAAGCAACAGAGAGCAAGGCAGTAACTTCAGGAGAGAGTTAATGTGATATTAGCAATGGAAAATCAAAGTGATCAATGAGAGAAGGTCAGTAGGATTGTGCACAATATATTGGTAGGGCCTCCCCCACAAAAAAAAGCACATACTATTTGTTATCATCTCTGGAGCACTTCAAGAAAAGAAACATTGGGAAGCTCTCTCCTCCTCTGAGAAGCATTCCAATCATTATCAGCAGTTGGGAAACATCAGAACAGACTGGAACACTCAGTAAACAGTATGTTTACTTTGATCTACTTTGATGTTCCCTGAGTGCTGATAATATTTATTTATTTATTTATTACATTTGTATACCGCTCCATAGCTGAAGCTCTCTGGGCAGTTTACAACAATACAACATTAAAAACAAATATACACATTTAAAAACACATTTTAAAAAAGCAATTTAAAAACACATGCTAAAATGCCTGGGAGAAGAGGAAAGTCTTGACCTGGCACCGAAAAGATAACAGTGTTGGCACCAGGTGCACA